>NC_138497.1:4117118-4717118 GCF_964252035.2 Podarcis erhardii | reverse complement strand
CCCTCAGCTACTGAAGGTAATGGGGCCCTTTATATGTCAAATTGCCGCTGTTTTTTGTGTTGAATATATGCTATATATGGTAATTTAGGGACCTAATAGGTATCTATGCATCAATCAATCGCATTAAAAGCATTGATTGATTGATTGATTGATTGATTGATTGATGCTTAGATACCTATTAGGTTGAATTGATGCTTTTGAATTACTGTGCTGGAGGAGACTCTGGAGAGTCCCATGGACTGCAAGAAGATCAAACCTCTCCATTCTGAAGGAAATCGGCCCTGAGTGCTCACTGGAAGGGCAGATCCTGAAGCTGAGGCTCCAAGACTTTGGCCACCTCATGAGAAGAGAAGACTCCCTGGAAAAGACCCTGATGCTGGGAAAGATGGAGGGCCCAAGGAGAAGGGGACAACAGAGGACGAGATGGTTGGACAGTGTTCTCGAAGCTACCAGCATGAGTTTGACCAAACTGCAGGAGGCAGTGGAAGACAGGAGTGCCTGGCGTGCTCTGGTCCAGGGGGTCTGGATGGCCTGAATCCCAATGCTGATATTTTTTTCTCCACTTCTTCCTGAGGCAGATTTTCCCTCACCCCATCAACCCTGGCACCATTTTGGGTCCTTCTCAGGTACAAAAATTTCTTGGACCAGCCCTGGGCAAAGACTGGATTGAAGTTACAGGGCAGTTCACAATCGAACTGTGAAACACTCCCCTGGTGCATTAGAACCAGGAGTTTGCAACTACAGCCGTACCTTGGATTTCAAATACCTTGGCTCCTGAACAAATCGGCTCCCAAATGTGTTCCGGTTTTCCAACAATTTTTGGAAGCTGTTGCAGGAATTTATGTATAGGTTTGGGGGGGGGTTGCCCCTCCAGCAGATACCATGCACATGCAGCCCACTGCCAAAACCAGCACAATAGCTTTTGTGACTTTTGTGATTTGCCCCCACAAAACACTTCATCACAGTTTCTTCCTATCTATTCACAGGGCCTTTGCTGCACGATACCAAATGTAAGAGTTCACTGATAAATGTCTCTGTGTACTGGCTCACTGGGAAAACTTCAGAAATTCATATAGACATGTGAGCTCAGCTGCTCAGCAGCCCCTCTGCCTGAGGGATAATTCCTGGCATCCTGATACCTGAGTGCCATTCCAGAAATAACAAGCCCAGATGAAGACAAAAGGGTGTGATTCACTTGGCTGGGAAACAGAGAAATGTAAAGATCTCTTTTGTTACACTTGATGGGTGTTTGGTGGAGGGCAAGGAGAACCATGGGGCAGGGTCCAGGATGCTCAGATTACTGCCACTGGACCTCCCCTTTCATGATGTAACCGTGATGTATTAGTGTAATGGTTATGGGTGGGTTACTCGTGCGTAAATTGCCTCCGCTTCAGTTAGATCGTTTGCTCAACCATGTTTAGGGTTAGAGCTCGCCCTCCGTGACCTGTTAGTCACTTGCAGAATCCGTCAGTGGGCGTTTCTTGAATCTCTTCCAGCATAAAAGCTGTTTGACCCCAAGTCTCCGCCTATGTTCCCTGCGCGGAATGCGTCTGCGCAAGTGAGGGGAAGGCAGGGGCGTGCCAGCACTCTCTCCGCTAGTTTCGCTTGAAGGGTCTTGGAGACACCGATTCCTCCATCTCCCTCCCCTCTCTATTGGTGTCACGCTGAAATCCTTCCCCTCTGCTGGTTCCCTCCCTGGCATCGCTCTGGTGCCCTGCCTCCGTTTCTCCCTTTGATGTCAGTTCCCTGACATCCACCTCCCCCCCCAGGACCCCCTCCACCCCCGGCCTGACCAGAAGACGTGACCTTGTCCCAATCTTCAGCCGACGATGCAGGGAACCCTCGAAAGGAGCTGCCGTCATCGTCCGAGGACTCAAATCCCGCTTCCCACCCGCTCCGATTTCTGACGGGAGGGGCTTCCCAATCTGATTCCTCTTCTCCTGACGATTCTCCTCCTTCCTCTTTGGACGCTGGAAAACCCACAAAATCCTCCTCCTCCTCATCGGTGGTGGCAAATTGTTCCTCCCAGAATCTCTCCAGGGGTTTGGGCTTCCTTGGATACCTGTTGTGGAACTCTTCCACCAGATACCCATCATCTATTTCCCCCGCTGGAACCCACATGTTTTCTGACTCGGGTTCACCCTCCCAAGCTACTAGGTACTCCACCTGCCGTCCCCGCCATCGCGAGTCCAGGATCTCCATTACCTGGTGGTGGTGTTCCCTCTCTTCCAGTGGTGGGTGTGTGAGCCCTTCTCCTCCTACCTCCCGGACCCTCCGCTCCCCTCTGTACGGTGAGAGCAGTGACCTATGAAATACCGGGTGGATTTTCATGCTGTCTGGCAACTTAAGCCTGAATGCCACCGGGTTGACTTGGTGTGTCACCTCAAATGGTCCCAGCCACTTCGGCCTGAATTTCTTACATCCACCCTTGAAGGGCAATCCTTGAGTGGATAACCACACCCGGTCCCCCACCCTAATGGTCTCCCCTTCCCGGCGACGCTTATCTGCTTGCCTCTTGTACTCCTCCTTGGCCCTGTCCAGATTCATCCTAAGCTGCTGGTGTAGTGCTTCCATTTCTTCCACGAACTGCTCTGCGGCGGGCACACTCCACCCTTCCTCCCCCCTCCTGGGAAAGGCCCTGGGGTGACACCCATAATTAGCCAAGAACGGGCTCATCCCCGTGGACACATGCTCCGCATTGTTATACGCAAACTCGGCCAGAGCTAGCTTTTCTACCCAATCGTTCTGTCTCTCGTTGACGTAACAGCAGAGATATTGCTGTAAAATGCTGTTCGCCCGCTCTGCTTGCCAGTTAGTCTCCGGGTGCCTTGCCATCGAGAATCCCACTTCCACCTGCAATAAGTTCATAAGCCTCCTCCAGAACCTCGAGGTAAATTATTTCCCTCGATCAGAGATAACCCTCGAAGGGGCCCCATGCAACCTGAATATGTGAGTGACGAACAGCTGTGCGGTTTCCTCTGCTGTCACCGCATGAGAGCATGCTATAAAATGGCACATCTTGGTTAGCAGATCTACTACAATCATGACTGCTGTCTTACCTCTGGATTTGGGTAAATCTGTCATGAAATCTATCGACACCACCTCCCAGGGTCTTCCCGGCATGGGTAAGGGTTCTAGTAGCCCTGCCGGGGCTGCCCACTCTCCCTTGGCTCTTTGGCAGTGGTCACACCCCCGTACATACTCTCATACATCTTCCCTTACCCTTGGCCACCAAAACTCCCTGGTGACCAGCAACATAGTCTTGTGTTGCCCAAAGTGCCCCGCTGTGGGGTTGTCGTGAAGCTGTTTGAGCACCCTTTCCCGTAGTGCCCCCCCCCCCCCGGGCACATACATTGCTCCCTTGTAATACAGTAACCCTTCCCTTTCCTCGAAGTCCCCCCGGTCTCTCCCATTTTCCCTTAGTTCCCTGATTCTGGTTTGGGCAAATTCATCCTGGCGAATCAGCTCGGTTAGTTCTCGTTTCCCAACCAACGCCCCCCCCCCAAACCCATCGTTCCTCAGGGAACACATGTCGAGCTTCCGGTGGTCCTTCTCCTTCCATGTACTCCGGTTTCCGGGAAAGCGCGTCTGCTCTCACATTCTCTTCTCCTGGCACGTACTTGATCTCAAAGAAGAACTTGGAGAACTCCTGTGCCCACCGAATCTGTCTCTGGTTGAGGACTCGCGCTGTCCTCCAGTATTCCAGGTTCTTGTGATCAGTGCAAACCTGAATCTTGTGCTGAGCCCCTATTAGGAGATGTCTCCACTGGCGAAATGCTGCATAAATAGCTAACAGTTTGCGATCATACACCGTGTAGTTCTGTTCCGATTTATTCAGCTTCCTTGAGAAGAAGGCGCACGGCCTCCAGGTGTGTGGGCCCGGTCCCGGCTGGAGTAACACCGCTCCTATCGCTCTGTCTGATGCGTCAGTTTCTAGCCTCATCGGCTTCTGCAGATCCACGTGCAGGAGCTGTTCCTCCGAGGCGAACGCCTTCTTTAGCCTTTTGAAGGATCGTTGGGCACTTTCCGTCCAGACGAACTTCTTTTTACTACTGAGGCAATCCGTGATGGGCGCGGTCAAGTGAGCGAAGTTCTTGATGAACTTCCGGTAGAAGTTGCTGAACCCGAGGAACCTCTGCACATCCTTCCGGGTTTTGGGGGCCTTCCATTCCAGCACCGCCTGCACCTTGTCGGGGTCCATGGCTAGGCCTCTGTCTGACAACCTGTATCCCAGGAATTCCACTTCCTTGGCGTGAAACTGGCACTTTTCCAGCTTGACCCACAGCTGGTGCTCTTGTAGCCTTTTCAGCACTTCCCTGACGTCTTGGACATGCTGTTTTTCATTGTCCGAGTAGATCAGGACGTCGTCCAGAAATGCTATGCAGTTCTTGTACAGCAGGGGACCCAGCACATGGTGCATGAAGCTTTGAAAACAGGCTGAGCCCGACTGTAATCCAAATGGCATAACTAAGCACTCAAAGGCCCTTAGGGGGGTGAACATGGTGGTTTTCCATTCGTCCCCCTCCCTCATCCTAATCAAATTGTATGCTCCCCTGAGGTCCAGCTTGGTAAAGATCTTCCCCTTCCTTACCCGGGTTAGAATGTCATCAATTCTGGGCATTGGGAAGGTCACAGGTTCCGATACGAGGTTCAACCTTCTGTAATCCACGACCAGCCTGGGCTGATCCGTGGTTTTTTTTGTCCACAAAGAACACAGGACTGCCCCCCACTGCCTTAGATTCCCTTATGAAACCCCTCTCTAGGTTCTTGTCAATAAAGTTCTGCAACTCCTGCATCTCCCGGTCTGACATGGCACATACAGCTTACCCACTGGTAGCTGCGCCCCAGGCAGTAGGTTGATTTGGCAGTCAAAGGGCCTATGTGGCGGCAGCCTGTCCGCTTCCCTCTCACTGAAGACCTCTTGTAAGTCCGCGTACTGTGGCGGCACTTCCGCTCTCTGCTTCAGAGTAGTTGCTGCCACTCTGGCCGACCTCACTCTGGGCTTGACTCCCCCTAGACAGTGTTCCAAACAGTGCGCTGACCCGAAGGTGACTGTCCGTTGATGCCAAGCCACCACTGGATCATCTAGCACTAGCCAGCTCATGCCCAGTATTATAGGGGGTCCCGCCAGTGTGGCCACGTGGAAGGCAATGGTTTCTGTGTGGCTGGACACACTCATTCTCATTGGCGGGGTTTGATGCGTGACTTCCCCTCCCAGCAGCTCCCTGCCATCTATCGTTGTCACTTAGAGTGGGAAATTAAGTGGCAGCAGGTGGATCTGGTCTCCATTGCAAACTCCTTACTAAAAAAATTACAGGAGCTGCCTGAGTCCAGCATTGCCTTCACCTTGACTGGGTGTCCATTTGGGAGTTCTAGCACCACCTCTATCGCTATAGAAACCTTGGGTGGGTCTGGTTGGGGCACTTCTGTTAGTTGTTCGCTTGGCTGCTGCGCCCCCCTGTGGGCAGTCAAGCGCTGGCGTTTCCCTGCACCTTTTCCTCTGCCCCCTCCTCCTCGTTTCCAGCAGCCCCCACCATCCCTTGCCAAGCCTCTGGGCGTTGGCAGAGGAAACATTTCTTGGGAGTTTCTCCCAGCCTTTCCCTCCCTCTTGACTACTTGGTGGGCGCTCGGAACCTCGCGTGCGCGTGCCCCTTCAATTTCCATTGGCACCACGTCATCGGAAGGCTGCCTTGGCATCTCAGGAATGCGGTAGTCAGGGCAATGCTCCCCTCTCCCTTCCCGCCTTTCCAAAGTGCGCGCTTCCTGGCGAGCGCCTATCGCCAACGCAGTTTTCGTCAGCTGATCCATAGTCTCCGGGCGGGGCGCGCGGGAGAGCTCATCTTTAACGGCTGGGGACAACCCCTCCTCAAACAGCATCCGTATGGGCGGGCTGTCCATATCCCATTCGAGCCTGTGTATTAGCATCGCAAAGCGGGACCAGTAGTCTCTAACGGAAAGGTCCCCCTGCTTGCATCTCATCAGCTCCCGTTGGGTCACACTCTCCCCCAATTGGCTGGAATACATAGCGTCCATCGCCTGAAGAAACTTCCGGACGTCCTTCATGGCGGGGTTATGCGCGGCCATTAGGGGTCTAACCCATTCCCTCGCGCTGCCCTCAAGGTGCCCCACGATATACGCCACCTGCGCTGCCTCGTCAGCAAAGTCATCATGCTGCAGCTGCACTCTATTTCTGTCCGGAATCCATTATATTCTTGGGGTTTTCCCCCAAATTTGTGTACCAGTCCGGGCACCTTCTCTGCCACTGGGGTGGGTCTCACCTGCGTGTCCTGGGTGCGCCTCTCGTCCAGCCACGCCATCAGCAGTGCTACATGCCATTCCAGCTCCTGGTTCCTCTTCACCAGGTCCTGCGCCCCCGCAGCTGGCTCTGCTGCCCCGGCGCCTCCAGTCTGGCTCATGTTTCCACTGCTTACTCACGAGTAACAGCAAGGGACTGACGGATTGCTGTAATGGTTATGGGTGGGTTACTCGTGCGTAAATTGCCTCCGCTTCAGTTAGATCGTTTGCTCAACCATGTTTAGGGTTAGAGCTCGCCCTCCGTGACCTGTTAGTCACTTGCAGAATCCGTCAGTGGGCGTTTCTTGAATCTCTTCCAGCATAAAAGCTGTTTGACCCCAAGTCTCCGCCTATGTTCCCTGCGCGGAACGCGTCTGCGCAAGTGAGGGGAAGGCAGGGGCGTGCCAGCACTCTCTCCGCTAGTTTCGCTTGAAGGGTCTTGGAGCCCTGACACCGATTCCTCCATCTCCCTCCCCTCTCTATTGGTGTCACGCTGAAATCCTTCCCCTCTGCTGGTTCCCTCCCCGGCATCACTCTGGTGCCCTGCCTCCGTTTCTCCCTTTGATGTCAGTTCCCTGACAATTAGTGATGTAGTTTGGGGGAGTGTAACATGGGGATTAGCAGCTAATAAAAGTTTGGGTTCTCTTTTGTTTGGGGCTTCCACCTTGTTCCACCTTGTGGCAAGTGGGAGTCCTGTCGCAACAGTCTTCAATAAAGACCAAGCCTACTGGCTGCTGTTTTGCTCTGGTATTCCTAGCTGGTGTCCTTGTTTTTTTGTCCAAGGGAGCCCTCAGATTTCTCCGTTAACAAAGCCAAACGTCCTGTGCGGCAGCTTCCAGTTGGCTGCAGGCGATGCTTCTTTTCTAAAAAAAAAAATATGTTTAGGGGGTACTCTCATTTCAACTCAAGAAAATCACCATTATATAGTTCAAATTGGGAATAATAAATACAGTAAATGGAGATAAGTACAAAGATTCACAAAATGTTTAGGGGTATGCGTCCCCCCCCAGGAAAAAAAAAGCACTGGATACAGGAGGTTCCTGCAACCAATTAGAAGCCGTGCTTTATGATTTAGAAAGTATGGGGTTTTCAGCGGTAATGGATATGTAAAAAGAAAAGAAAGGTTAAAAATTAAATTAAAATTAAGGGTAAGGATTTGCTGAAGCAATAAAATAGAAATTGGAATACAGAGAGGGGCAGTATGGGGAAGTCGGGGAAGTAAGTTATAAGAAAATAAGGCACGGAAATGATACATGTTTTTTCCTCCTTTATTTTTCCTTTATTTTTTCTGTTTTTCTTGTTTGTTTGTATTATTGTATTGTGTTGGTATGATAAACTTTAATAAAAAAATTTATAAAGAAAAAGAAGAAGCCGTGCTTTGGTGGTTTCCGAACGTTTTGGATACTGAACAGGCTTCCAGTACAGATTCCATTCGAAAGTACTCATTTCCTAACAGCAGAGAACAAAAATATAGTAGACCCAAACAAGATATATGGTAAGTATCGTCTGAAGCCTACAAGTCAGCAAAGACCTGATGAAGAGAGCACAGCAGAGGTCATATTTTCTGAGAATCCTCTGGAAAAACAATCTCTCAAAGGACCTGTTGATGGCATTTTACCATTGTTCTGTTGAGAGTGTATTAACTTATGGTCTGTGTGTGTGGTTTGGGAGCTGCACGGTCAGGGGAAAAACAACGCTGTCCAGGGTTGTAAAGACTGCAGAGAGAATAATTGGGTGCACTCTTCCCACCTTGGATCAAATCTATGCTTCCAGGTGCCATAAGAAAGCGGCAGAGATAGCGCAGGATAGTGTGCACCCCGGAAATGATCTCTTTCAGCTTCTGCCTTCTGGAAGAAGGTCCAGGGTTATAAAGACTAACACTAGCCGCCTGAGAAACAGTTTCTATCCAAATGCAATTTTGGTTTTAAACGTGGTGTAAGGTAGTCTCTATGGGAGTATGCTGTATTTAATTATGGGGTATCAGAGTTTTTAGGGGGTTAACCAGGCTGGGATAGCTGGGGTAGCAGGCTTGTTGGGTTTTGAAGGTCTGATGTAGATTTTTTTCAATTTTGTTATTCGGTATGGGACAATGACAATAAAGATAATAAAGATAATAAAGATAATAAAGATAATAAAGATAATAAAAATAATAAAAATAATAAAAATAATAAAAATAATAAAAATAATGATAATAATAAATTAATAATAATTTATTATTTATACCCCACCCATCTGGCTGGGCTTCCCCAGCCACTCTGGGCGGCTTCCAACAAAATATTAAAAGACCGTAATACATCAAACATTAAAAGCTTCTGAAATATACTTGGAGTTGAGTGTGAATTTCATGCTCTTTATTCAGCTCATAGTGGTGAGGAGGAATGGAAGTTCCCCCACAATATCTGCTTTATATACATTATTTACACAATGTGCTGCACGTGTTTGGCTAATTCCGGGATTCTCCTGTAGGCCAATCAGGTTGTGGATTCACTTCCACCTGGAGCTGGATTGGGTGGCTCCTGCGGACCAATCATACTGCTGCATTGTTCTAGGACCAATCAGACTGCTGCATTCTGAATCCTATTGTTCTAGGACCAATCAGACTGCTGCATTTTGGATCCTATTGTTCTCAGTACATAACAGCTTCCCTATCGTATTGTATCATATTGTATCGTATCGTCAGATTTGAGCACAACAGCAACTCTCGCCTCCTTTGGTTTCTGGCAGCTGGTATTCAGAAACATTGCTGCCTTCCATTGTGGAGGCAGAACAGAGCCACCCTGGCCCTGAATTAGTCCAATCCCCTTTTAAAGCCATCCAAGTTGGTGGCCATTACCGCCTCCTGTGGCAGAGAGTTCCACAGCTCATCTACACGGAGTGAAGTACTTTCTTTTATCTGCTGTGAATATCCCAACCTTCAGCTTCCCTGGGCTGTGATGAGTTCTAATCTAGCCTTGTACTTTGTTCACACAACTGTTTCTCCTGAGTTGATGGTGGGCAGCTGAAGAGGCACATCCCATGTGCGATGCAGCCCCAGTTCTCGTGGCGCATGAGGACTCATCCTCTTTTTTTGCTTTCTGAAAGGTATGTTTATTTCACAAAGCTCTGGGCCCGTTCCAAAGCTGAACATATTTCTTGTTGCTCTGCATGTTCCAGAGCTCGGCTCTGACATTCCAAGGGAATCGGAATAAGCTCCGAATCCATCATCTTGCAGGGCATGGCTATAAACCTCCGAGTATCAGAAGCTGGAAGCAATTATCGGGGATGGGATTACTCTGCTAGAACTGGATGCATTTGTTCGCTTCCTCTGGTACATTTGGAACAGGCCACTGTCGGAGCAAGACACGGGGACAGTGGAAGGTTGATTTGACCTCGCAAGCATCTCATGATGTCTTTATGGCTTGGCTATGTTGCATGTGATGTAAGTCTGGACATATCAGACTTTCCAGCAATCTAAATATACCACTCTTGTCTTGTCTTCCCCACTCTGCTATTTTCTTGGTTTCTCCATCCTGTGTGATGTATTGCTTTTTAAAATAAAAATCAGACTTTGGTCTTGGCCACATTTGAACATGATTTAGCTCAGTGGTTCCCAGTGGCTGATCGGATTACATGAGGGGTGCTAAGAAGGAAGGGCAGCAAGGGGTTCCTTGAGGCGCAAACGATTAGAAGACTTTGGAAAACTGGTATCGTTGGATCAAATTCCTCAGTTTTGTTGGCTTAATTAAACAACACAGTTTCAAGTGGATTTTGAATAAGTGTGCAATTAACTGTGGCTGTTCTGAATTATATTGTGCTATTATTTTGTTGTTTTATTGTGTTTGTGGTGCAAAACCATCCTACATTTCTCTGATGAAAATAGGGATGCCCTATTCCATTATTATTATTAGTAGTAGTAGTATACCCCGTCCATCTGACTGGGTTGACCCAGACACTCTGAGCGGCTTTCAACATACAGTGGTACCTCGGGTTATGAACTTAATTCCTTCTGGAGGTCTGTTCTTAACCTGAAACTGTTCTTAACCCGTGGTACCACTTTAGCTAATGGGGCCTCCCGCTGCCACCTCGCGATTTCTCTTCTCATCCTGAACTGAAACAAAGTTCTTAACCCAAGGTACTTTTTCTGGGTTAGCAGAGTCTGTAACCTGAAGCATCTGTAACCTGAAGCGTCTGCAACCCGAGGTACCACTGTATATAAAAACAAAATAAAACAATAAACATTTTTAAAAGAACCGTCCATATGCTGGTCTGTCTTCCGATGTCTTCTAAAGCTTATATAGTTACTTATCTCCTTGGCTTGGGGGTCAGATAACTCCATACCCGCCAGCATTTCTCCAATGAAAAATTATTATTATTATTATTAATACCCCGCCCATCTGGCTGGGCTTCCCCAGTCACTCTGGGCAGCTTCCAACAAAATATTAAAATACAGTAACATTAAAAGCTTCCCTAAATAGGGATGTTCTAAGGAAAAGTGGGGGACACGGGTGGCGCTGTGGGTTAAACCACAGAGCCTAGGGCTTCCCGATCAGAAGGTCAGCGGTTCGAATCCCCGCGACGGGGTGAGCTCCCGTTGCTCGGTCCCTGCTCCTGCCAACCTAGCAGTTCGAAAGCACGTCAAAGTGCGAGTAGATAAATAGGTACCACTCCAGCGGGAAGGTAAACGGTGTTTCCGTGCGCTGCTCTGGTTGGCCAGACACAGCTTAGTCATGCTGGCCACATGACCCAGAAGCTGTACGCCGGCTCCCTCGGCCAATAAAGAGAGATGAGCGCCGCAACCCCAGAGTCGGCCATGACTGGACCTAATGGTCAGGGGTCCCTTTACCTTTACCTTTAAGGAAAAGTGGGGAATTGAGAACTATTTGCACCAGCTTGAGTTCCTTGGAGGGCATGGACATAAATGGAATGAATGAATAAACAAACAAATGAATGAAGGTGCCCTTTTGGGCTGGTAAACCTTAGCAGGAATACAACAAGGCAGCAACAACCTTGATGGCTAAAGACCTCTGTATTAAAGCACTGAGTTAGAAGGATGCCCTAGGTTCTTAAAAACGTGGCTTGTGGCATCTGAGTTCTGGGATTGTGCATTCCCAAAGTGTAACACAGCTGGAAGCTGCAACATGTGCAGGCATGGGAAAGCAACCACCTCAATATATCAAGCAATATATCTGAGAGATCTGCATTGGCTCCCAGTACGTTTCCGAGCACAATTCAAGTGTTAGTGTTGCCCTTGAAAGCCCTAAACAGCCTTGGTGCTGTATATCTGAAGGAGCGTCTCCACCCCCATCGTTCAGCCCAGACACTGAGGTCCAGCGCCAAGGGCCTTCTGGCGGTTCCCTCCCTGTGAGAAGTGAGGTTACAGGGAACCAGACAGAGGGCCTTCTCGGTAGTGGCGCCCGCCCTGTGGAATGTCCTCCCTTCAGATGTGAAGGAAATAAGCAGCTATCCTATCTTTAAAAGACATCTGAAGGCAGCCCTGTTCAGGGAAGTTTTTAATATTTAACACTGTACTGTTTTTAACACTTGATTGAGAGTGGCTGGGGAAATTCAGCCAGATGGGCGGGGTATAAATAATAAATTATTATTATTATTATTATTATTATTATTATTATTATTATTATTATTAGCAGCTAGGCAGGCAAGGTGTGAGCACATTCATTATCCTCCCTCCCTCTGCCTGCCTCTGCAGGCTTCACAGTCGCAAGTTTTATAACATCAGTCATAAAATACAGAATAATAAAAACAAACTACTTAAAAACAGTAATTTAAAGGCACCCCGGGGAGAACATTGTAGCCTTCTTGGCTAATATCCATGGATAGTCTTGCAATCCTCTTAGGCAAGGTATTCCCCCCTGCCGCAGCATTTGAATCCAGATCTCATTTCTCAATGCCCAGCATTCATAGCCTTCAAAATGTTTGAGCTGCGTTCCCATCTAAGGGTAAAATCCTGCAGACGCAGACCCCCTTTGGGCAAACTCTGTTTTTCTTTTCCTGCAAGATGAACACTAGAGTCTTCGAGACACGTACACAAGTTCCAGGACGGGAAAGGATGTGAAATTTCTAGATCTTGTTGCGGCGAAGCATTCAAACAAATTCTTCCAGTGGAGAAAACAGATGCCGAAAGAAAGCTAAACACTTCGGCCCAGTCTCCTCCGAAAAAGCCAGGCCAGTGGGACAAAGGGTCAACGTCTGGTGGAAGAAGAACAGAGAAGACAATGAAAGAGGCATTTCCCTGCCCCACTTGCAAAATCCCTATCTTCTGGGCATTTCAGCTGCTTATCTTCTGAAACAAACATTGTACACATCTGAGGCCTCCTTCTGAACTGTAGTCCTGAGGATCTTTTCCCCACAACGTTCTGCCAGCCCCATAGCTTGGGAAGGAATGGGGGTAATGCGTGGACGACCCCTTTAAAGCCCTTGCTCGAGGTCATCGCTTGCAAGACCACAACCTCAGCCATCCAAGCAGGCATTCGTCACTTGAGGGCTGTCCAGTGACGTAGCAAAGCGGTGGGCAGAACGGAACAGGGGTGCTCTGCAATCGTTCTGGGATTCCAAGATCTGCCTGATTCTAATCTGCAGTGCCGGATTTACGTATAAGCTAATCAAGCTCTAGTTTAGGGCCCCACTCTCTTGGGGGGCCCCCCCAAAAAATAAAGGGAAAAAAACCTGGTTTGCTCGGCGCTGTGGTCTAAACCACAGAGCCTAGGGCTTGCCGATCAGAAGGTCAGCTGTTCGAATCCCCGCAACAGGGTGGGCTCCCGTTGCTCGGTCCCTGCTTCTGCCAACCTAGCAGTTTGAAAGCACGTCAAAGTGCGTGTAGATAAACAGGTACCGCTCCAGCGGGAAGGTAAACGGCGTTTCCGTGCGCTGCTCTGGTTCGCCAGAAGCGGCTTAGTCATGCTGACCACATGACCTGGAAGCTGTACGCTGGCTCCCTCGGGCAATAAAGCGAGATGAGACCCGCAATCCCAAAGTCATCCACGAATGGACCTAACAGTCAGGGGTCCCTTTACCTTTATATAAAGGGTGGCTCTATTCTGCATGGACTGGTTGCATGGCAACATGTGCAAATGGCTTTAGACACCTACTAGGTCCATAAATGACCATAGAGCATATATTCAACACGAAAAATAGCAACAATTTGTTGTTGACCAGGGATCAGCAAACTTTTTCAGCAGGGTGCCAGTCCACTGTCCCTCAGACCATGTGGGGGGGCCAGACTATATTTTTTTTGGGGGGGGGGAATGACCAAATTCCTATGCCCCACAAATAACCCAGAGATGCATTTTAAATAAAAGCACAAAAGGGGAAAATCAAAATGTTAATCAGAAATATATATGTATAAAAAAAAAAAAAAATCACAGCAGATAGATAACTAAGATAACATTATCCGAAATCGAGATAAAGGGAAGTCGATCAATGTTGTTGTAAAATTAATGTTAAGTTGTGTTGTTTATGTTGTATGTATTGTATGTTTTTCTCTTTCTTTTTTTCTTTTTTATGTTTGTTTTATTTATTTCTGTCTTTTGTATGTCTGCGAAATATATTTATGCAAAACTTAATAAATATATATATATATATAAATTAAATAAAAGCACAAATTCTATTCATGTAAAAACACCAAGCAGGCCCCACAGATAACACAGAGATGCATTTGAAATAAAAGCATTCTACTCATGTAAAAACACGCTGATTCCCGGCCTGCCTGCAGGCTGGATTGAGAAGGCGATTGGGCCGGATCTGGCCCCCGGGCCTTAGTTTGCCTACCTATGTTGTTGACAAAGGACAGCTGGACATATAAAGGGCCCCATTACCTTCAGTTGCTTAGGGCCTCATCAAACCTAAATCCGGCTCTGAGGTTCACACTGAATAACTCTGTACCCTAGAAGCACAGGAAGAGACGTCTTCTGCTCAAATCCTGCTTCTGAGCTTACCAGGGGGGCACCTGTTTGGCCTGAGAACACGATGCTGGACTAGATCCTGCAAACTCTTGGCCTGATCCCGCAAACTCTTATGTTCTTCTGTTAACTACATGATGCTGACCATTTCAGGTGCTGCGAAATGACTTCATTAAGGACCCTTTCAGGTAGGCAGCCAGGAGTTTCTGATGCAAATCTCTGAGCCAAAGCGGGGATTTCTGTCCGACTGCCTTTGTTGTTGCATCTCCTTCCCTCCCATTCTTCCAAACCGGCTAAGTTGGAAGAACATAGGCTTCCTAAAATGTTTCCTGGATCAGAGTTCCAGGAATGCCTGGACCCCAGTCCTAACTGTGAGCCAAAAAACATGCGATGCACAATTTTATGTAGTTCTTATTCCAAGGTTTTGTTTATTTTCTCCCCCTTTTTGCCAAATCTAGCAGTGGTGGCTGCAATCTGGTGTCGAAACCCATATTTTTTCTCCCAGGGAAGAAAAACCTATATTTTCTTCCCATATTTTTTCTCCCAGGGAAGAAAAGAAAACCCAAGTTGGCCGCAACTGGATCTAACGCTCAGGGGTCCCTTTACCTTTAAGGTGCTACTGGACAATTTATTTATTTCGACTGTGTCAGACCAACACAACTACCTACATGAATCTTGTTCTCCAAAGGTTTTCTTTTGCTCTCCAGCTGCACTTGCCATCGTGGATTGTCGCATGTCTCGGGTGGGGTAGCCAAACAAAGCATGGGTGCTGTGTTCACAAATAACGCCAAGCCACGATTAATACAAACAAATGGTTGGTAAGCCAGCAACAAATCATGGCTTCGGACAGTGGCTTGTTGGCAGTAAATATAGTTAAGCTGCCGAGCCGGATTTGCATGTGGCGCTAAGCCAAGATTGGGGAATGTCAGGGCTCAGTTGCAACATGGATTATGACAACAATGGCAGTTTTTATTGTTTGCGCCATCTCTTAGCGGTTCCTAACATGGAAGCCATCTTTTCAGAGCTGCCTGCTAAACTTATGGCCAATCTTCTCTTTGAAGGTGTCCTTTGTGTAAATGTCTCTTCAATCCAAGTCCAATATGAACATTTAAAAACCCATAAGAATGGAGATCGAGAGTCATGAAGTTTCTCACCAGTAATTAGCAGTGGCTCCTAGTTGTTGCTGCTGCTGTTGCTACTGGTATTAATGGTGCTACTACTAGTATTACTAGTACTAGTAGTAATAGTAGTAGTAAAATAATTTATACAACACATTTTATTTTGAGTACAGTGGTACCTCGCAAGACGAATGCCTCGCTAGACGAAAAACGCGCAAGACGAAAGGGTTTTTCATTTCTTGAGTTGCTTTGCAAGACGATTTTCCCTATGGGCTTGCTTCGCAAAACGAAAATGTCTTGCGGGTTTGCTTACTTTTTCTTAAAGCTGTTAA
This sequence comes from Podarcis erhardii, assembly GCF_964252035.2. Taxonomy (NCBI): domain Eukaryota; kingdom Metazoa; phylum Chordata; class Lepidosauria; order Squamata; family Lacertidae; genus Podarcis; species Podarcis erhardii. Next base: position 4,701,479 of record NC_138497.1, on the reverse strand, counting down.
TACCCAGGGAATCCGCGCTCCGCAAGACGAAAAAATCGCAAGACGAAGCAACTCGTGGAACGAATTAATTTCGTCTTGCGAGGCACCACTGTATAAATACTGTTACGGAAATTATGGGGGGGCCCACAGCTTTAAAATTGTTAAATGTTACAAATATTATGCATAAATGTATCCTTTCGACTTGACATCTCGGGGAAGTTGTTGTTGTTTAGTCGTTTAGTCGTGTCCGACTCTTTGTGACCCCATGGACCAGAGCACGCCAGGCACTCCTGTCTTTCACTGCCTCCCACAGTTTGGTCAGACTCATGTTTGTAGCTTCGAGAACACTGTCCCACCATCTCATCCTCTGTCGTCCCCTTCTCCTTGTGCCCTCCATCGGGGGGGGGGGGAGTTACCTAGCTTTAACAATCATATAAAATCAACTCCTTTCCCAGTTTTCTCCGTTTCAACACTATTTTGCCCTTGGAAAAACGACTCTTTCCCCTGCTACCTCCCCAAGCGTGAGGACATGTATACACGCCTCCTACCCCAAGAAGTGCCCGGAGGTGACAATTGCTGAGCTGATTGTTGGCCAAGGAAAGCCTAATACCATCACCAAACTTGCCAAGGGGTCCAGACATGCAAAGGAAGTTCTATTGTACTTTGGGTGGTGGGACTTCAGAGGTGTTTGCCTATGCTCATCTTATACCTGGGTCTTGCCCTGCCATGTCTGCTTATGTTAATCTTGTACCAAGGACATGTCTGGACATGTTTGCCAAGGTAAAACAAGTGTAAACCCTGTCTACCCCTCCCCTTTTGTGACATGTCGGTGATGTAGCAATGATGCTGTACGAACTGTATTCTGGGATATGGTGGGAAAGTTTTAAAACCCATCCTCAGGGTTCAAAATTCCTCTTTGAACCTGTTGCGCAATAAACTTTGGCCTACAGCTATTTGCTCCGGTTGGTGGCTGGACTCCTTCTTTTATTCTGCAGGGACCAGCGGGCTCTGCCCGACCAGCTGGGGGACTGAGCAGCCTCGCACCTAGATTTTTCCGTAACAAATACCGAGGTTGTTTCCCACAACAGCTTCCATAATAAAAAATACATAGCAAAACGTGGCAAAAACCATTTCATCAGAACATGAAAACGCCCATAATTAAAAGGTATAATAAACAAGCCTTCTAAAGTAGCATAACGATCATAACAATAATTAAAGCAGGAAGTTGAAGCCTGGAGATCATTTGCCCAAACAGGAGTGTCTTCTAGAGCTGGCACAATGTTGATATTGATGGAGCCTCTCGCATTTCAGCAGAGAGAACATGGGGCCAGTAAATGCTTCTGAAGATCAGGAGCTGGGAATTGAAAATGGGGAGAGTGCTTTGGTGCTCAGGTCCTGTTTGTGGACTTCTCATAGGTACCTGACCGGCCACAGTGAGAATGAAAGGATGTTGGGCTAGATGGGGCTTTGGTCTGATCCAGTGGCAAGGCTCTTCGTGGCTTCGTATTGGGCAAATGGACCGTCTGGGTTGGTATTGTTGCAAGTTCTCTCTTTTTTAAAAAAAAATATATATATATTTATTAAAATTTTCCAGAATAAAAAGGAAAGATAGAAAGAAAAGACAGATATAGTTTACACTTAGTTTCAGTGACATCTTTCCCGGACTTCCCCCCCCCCTCCCCCTCTTGTATTCCATTTCCCTTAAATTGATTCCACAAATTCTTACCCCAAATTTTAAAGCCTTATTTGTACTTTTAAATAACCCATTTATTCCAAATTAATTTATCTTATTTATCTTAATTAACCATTTCTCCTTATATTTTATATAATTCCCTAAGATCGACCCCATTTCCCTTCCACGAATTCCCCTATTTTCAAACAACAGACAAGAAAAAAGAAAAGAAAGAAAAAAATATGTAATTTTACAGCCTTTGGGTTCCAAATCCCCACCCCACCCCCGTTCCCCGGTTCCAATCCCCAAAGTTCATCCATTGTCTACTGCCAGCCTGGTGCATCCACGTCTATATCTCAGCTCCACTTTGCCATCTTTTGATAGCTTTTAATTTCAGAAAGTCCAATCTCGGAGAAACTCTCAGAAAAGATCATTCTTCTTCCATCCAGACCTCTATGTTTAAGAGTCTAACTCAAATTCTGTTTCTTGATCCTTTTAAAGTCTGGATGTTCCAAATGCTCCAACTTCAAGTTTAGTCCAGCTCTTATTCCTCAGGTTGCTATTTCCTGTTCTGCTGCAGAAACCTTCTAATTCAGAAACTTCTTGTTCTCCACAGAGGCTTTTGTTATTCAGGAACATAACTTGCGTCAAGTCCCTTCCTTTCTTCAATAGATAAATCCATTGTCTCCTTTAGTATAGAAACCTCTGTAGACAAAATAATGCTTCGTTTTTGCAGCTTTCCCAAGAGATAACGAATCCTGCTCAAATTCATAGTATTTTTCCACTTGCTGCTACTGTTGCAATGTCCCAGCCTCCCTCTAGAGGGAATATGGTAACTTAATTTCTTTCAAAATCAGACCCAAAAGTCAAATAACTTGTTGCCTTTATTTCCAGTAATTTATGTCCAAATTGTAACAAATCTAACCAGCAAAGCCATCGTAACAAAGTTCTCTTTTATTTTCCTGCTTTGACAGCTACTTTGACAGCTGTCAAAGTTTCTGTGTCTCTTCGCCAGTCTCTCATAGCGGATCGTTCCCGGTTCCCGGGGGGGTTGCACTTTAGTTCCCACAAATCAATCTTCTCCTCCAGCACAATTATTGTAATTTCCCTTCGTGAAGTTAAATTTTTTTCAAGTAAGCAAGTTCATCTCTCGATCTTAGTTGTCAAATCCTTGCGTTAAGCCATTTACAACGGGGGGGGGCGGACTTCCTTTTTGCACCCCCCCTCTCGCTCCAAATTCGTAGATCAAATTTGCCTTTTAAGTCCAATAAATTTACTCACGGGTTGTTCTTTTTAGTCCAAATCCGAAATTTCCAAAGAAGAAGTCGTTGCTCTCCACCGAATGGCATGCGGCTTCGCTAGGCAGGGGAAGCAGTGGACTCATAGCACCACACACACACACACACACCCGTCACCCGCTCCGCGGCCTTTAAAAAGGCTCCTTCGCGGGTCGGGGGGCGCAAACGGTGCCTGCCGAGTCACCAAGTCCATGGGCATCTCCGCCCATGGTTTTTGAGGGTCCCCGCGTCGCCGGCGCGGCAGGACCCGACCCCTACCCAGCAGACTCCCTCCGGAGCTCGGAGGGAGTCCGCCATTCGGCGATGGCGCCGACCCGGAAGTCGGTATTGTTGCAAGTTCTCTAGGGTTTCAGCTAGGGCTTTCTCAGACCTACCTAGAGATCTTGGGGATTGAATCTAGAGCCTCTTCAAGCTATGAAGGCATATGAAGAGCCAGTGTGGTGTAATGGTTAAGAGCGGTGGACTCGTAATCTGGTGAACCGGGTTCGCTTCCCCGCTCCTCCACATGCAGCTGCTGGGTGACCTTGGGCCAGTCACACTTCTCTGAAGTCTCTCAGCCCCACTCACCTCACAGAGTGCTTGTTGTGGGGGAGGAAGGGAAGGGAGAATGTTAGCTGCTTTGAGACTCCTTCGGATAGTGATAAAGCGGGCTATCAAATGCAAACTCTTCTCTTCTTCTTCACTGCAAGGAATTGAAGCTGCTGCAGATCAGGGCTTCCCAAATATTTTGGGGTTCAATAAACTCACTCCCAGTGCCCCCTACCTGATAAAGAACATTATTTAGAATAGAGGTTTGCACGATCCACTAAAGAATCATAGATCATTGAACTGTAGAGTTGGAAGGGACCCTGACGGTCATCTAGTCCAACCCCCAGCAATGCAGGAATTTCAACTAAAGCATTCATGACATTTGGCCATCCAACCTCTGCTTAAAAACCTCCAAGGAAGGAGAGTCCACAACCTTCCGAGGTATTTTGTTCCGCTGTCAAATGGCTCTTACCACCAGAAAGTTCTTTTTTTAAAAAAATAAATAAAATAAAATTAATTTTCCAACATTTACCCAATATTTTGCCAATTATGCAGATTTCAATCAATATCAAAATAATTCCAATTATTTCCAAATTTATACAATTTAATCAAAGTGGTTTCCTGTGCTCCTTGATTCATGTTTTTTTGTCTAATACTTAGATTGCTGCGGTTCCTATTTTTTTAAAACATCTAATTACATTTTGGTTGGTATATTAATCATTAAGCTCACAGCTGCATTTTTAGCGATTGCTATTCGTGTCAATACCTTATCTACCTTTCCATAGGATTTCAAATGAGGTGCTCTAATTCTTTTTTCTTTTCTCTGCATGTGCCAGTCTGAACATGTCCAATTATAAAGTCCTTGGCCTTTGTCTGCTGTCCAGTTCTTGAAATTCCTCCAATTGCTGTTGTCTCACAACACAACTGGGGTGGGCCTATAACCCTGGAGAATTCTCAGCAGTGGCATAGCGTGGGGGGTGCAGGGGGGGCCGGCCGCACCGGGCACAACATCTGGGGGTTAGGGTTAGGGGGCGCAAATCCATGGGTTAGGGGGCACAAATCCACGGGTTAGGGGGCGCAAATTACTTGCCCTGGGTGCTGACAACCCGCGCTACGCCACTGATTCTCAGAATATCTCAATAGCTCCCTCCCATCATGCTCTCATCTTGCTTGGTGTTTCCGGACAACAAGATACTCCAACAGTCCACTCTTTGTCACTACTCAGTTAACATCTAGAAATTTCCACAGCCCAAGAAGGAGGGCTCTCCTCTCAGTCTCCTCTTTTCCAGGCTACACATAACAAGCTCCCTCAACCATTCCTCATCAGGCTTGGTTTCCAGACCCTTGATCATCTTGGTTGCCCTCTTCTATATATGTTCCATCTTGTCAACATCCTTCCAGCCAGTGTGGTGTGGTGGTTAAGAGCGGTGGACTCGTAATCTGGTGAACCAGGTTCGCGTCTCCGCTCCTCCACATGCAGCTGCTGGGTGACCTTGGGCCAGTCACACTTCTCTGAAGTCTCTCAGCCCCACTCACCTCACAGAGTGTTTGTTGTGGGGCAGGAAGGGAAAGGAGAATGTTAGCCGCTTTGAGACTCCTTAGGATAGTGATAAAGCGGGATATCAAATCCAAACTCTTCTTCCTCTTCTTCTTCTTCTTAAATTGTGGCACACAGGACTGGACACAGTATTCCAGAATAGAGTGGGGCTATGACTTCCCTTGACTGGGACGCTACACTAGATAATAACACAATTAAATTTAAACAGTAACAATTAATTGCACATTTATTCAAAATCCAGTAAAAAACTATTTAGTTTGGTTAATTCGTTAAAACTGAGAGACTTGATCCAGCGACACCACTGTTTCAAAGTCTACTAGCAACCTCCTGCTTCCCCCTTGCCTCTTAGCCCCCCTCCCAGTTATCCCGCAATCCCGGTTGCCACACACTTTGGGATCCACTGTTGTAGAGCAGTATGAATTTTTGGCAAAAAACAAACCAGCCCATGGTAGTTACTTAAAAGTGCTAAATCTTTGGTCAGTTGGAGTGTTGACTGGCCATTGATACTGTCAGTGGAGCTGTTATCAACTGCACTGTTTTTGACACCCCCACAAATCTTAGGTGCACATTGTCGCTTTGCTGCCAATACAAACTGTTGCCTAGGCAGAACGAAAAGCAGAAGTATTTATGACTGTTTGGGCCTGAGCTAAAAACCACAGTAACTCACAGAGAGCCTTCTAAATTCTGACAACTTGGCAGCATACTCATCTGGGATAATAGGATTAGGAGTAGACTCTCCAATGGCGTTTCCGGAATAGGGAGTGTGTTGTGAACAAGTTGAGCCCAGGTAAAATTAAACAAAAAAACTCTCTAATTTAGGGTCTCTATAGAATCAAAACTATTGAGGATGTATTGGTCCCTGAAATCCATTCTGCAAAATCTCCCCCATGTAATTTTCGTGATGATATATACTGTTGTTATGTTATAGTTTGATGTTATGTCTTGATTTAGGAAAGGGGTTTGTTGTACTGAACCAGTCCGTCATTTGATCGTGCTGTTGATTTGTTGCTCAGACTCGTTCTGTTTTGGTTAATGTTTAGTCAAGTTGGGGCAATCTCAGCCTGGCCTGGTAGTTTGCAAAAAGAACACTTTTTTTTTTTTTTTGGTGCTCCCGACTCTGTTGCAATGGTCGCTTCCATAATGGATATTGCTATTTACGGTATTTACGTATCATTAAGTAGCCATTTGCTTGTCCCCAGGGGTATTGCAATTTCTCTGTCCAGGCATTTATACCATAATGCATGGTTGTATTTAATTTAATTGCTGGCATTTAGGATTGAATAACCCACCAGTGCTCACTGGAAGGACAGATCGTGAAGCTGAGGCTCCGATACTTTGGCCACCTCATGAGAAGAGAAGACTCCCTGGAAAAGACCCTGATGTTGGGAAAGATGGAGGGCGCAAGGAGAAGGGGACGGCAGAGGACGAGATGGTGGGACAAAGTTCTCCAAGCTACCAGCATGTTTTTAACCAAACTGCGGGAGGCAGTGGAAGACAGGAGTGCCTGGAGTGCTCTGGTCCAGGGGTCACGAAGAGTCGGACACGATTAAACAACAACAACAATTAGTATTATTATTCATAGACATGTTTCTATGCAGCTCACTCATTAAGGAAAATATCAAATCAGCTCACAACAACAGTACCAAAAATCATATATAAAAATGTTAAAATCGTAAGCCTGGGATTATGATCCGGCCTTTCAAATCCTTCAATGCAGGCTGTGTGACGACAGCCTTCCATTTTTAATGTATATATGAGAAGAAAAAGGAAGAGGGGAGGCAGATAGACAAAGCAAGGGATGGAAAATAAAAGACACCTGTTGGTTCAAATCTATCTAACGCCACTTCGTTACTTACCAATAGGCATCTCTTACTTACCTCTCTCGCCCTGACCTCGCCACGTGATCCACGCGACGGTCACCTCCAGACTGGATTATTGTAACTCGCTCTACGTGGGGCTGCCCTTGAGACTGACCCAGAAACTCCAGCGGGTGCAGAATGCTGCAGCGAGACTCCTTACGGGGTCCTCACTGCGAGATCACATTCACCCGGTGCTATACCAGCTGCACTGGCTCCCGGTGGAGTACAGGATCAGGTTTAAGGTGCTGGTTTTAACCTTTAAAGCCCTATATGGCTTAGGACCCTCGTACCTATGGGACCGCCTCTCCTGGTATGTCCCACGGAGGACCTTACGGTCTTCAGACAAAAACACCTTGACAGAGCTGTTCCACCAAGCCTTTGGCCAGGGCACAGCCTGACCCCTCCTTTGGTAATTCTTCACAGAACTCTAGCCCAATGGTTGCCACCAATTTGATTTGAATTAATTTTATAATGACATGATTTTAGAATGTTGTGTTATTTTATTTTATTGTTGTTAGCAGCCCTGAGCCCGGCTTCGGCTGGGGAGGACGGGATATAAATAAAAATTTATTATTATTATTATTATCTGGTCTCCTCTGGAGCAACACAGCACAGATAGTTGCTGGTTTTCTTATCTTTAGTGAGGGCAAAAAACTGCCAGCCCACAGCCCACCCATGTTGGTGAGAGTGACAGCTGGAACTTTTCAGCCAACCAGAGCACATGCCAGGTAACCATTGCAACATCTTTCCAAGATTTAGGGACATGGCAAACGCCCTTGTGGGCAAGGGAAGATGGTTTCTGCTGGTGGAAATTGACACCAGGACTTTTTCAATCTTCCTGGCAGACAAAAACTATCCTTGTGGATTCAGAAACTTGGCTAAAGTACCGTGCCTGGATCGCTCAGGCTAGATGGACGGCAAGAGACCGGGGTTTTCCTCCAATACTGATCTCTTGAATTAAGCCTAGAGAAGATGGTAAAATCCCAAAGGATTATCTGTTTAACCAGGTTTCTTGCAAGTAAATAATGCAGAAATTAACCCACAAACCTGTCACTTACTCGATCCAATCCACAATTATCCCAATACAGTCATACCTCGGGTTACAACCGCTTCAGGTTGCGTTTTTTCAGGTTGTGTACTGCCGAAACCCGGAAGTACCGGAATGGGTTACTTCCGGGTTGAGGAGGTTGCGCATGCACAGAAGCTCCGAATCGCAACCCGCATGTGCGCAGATGCGGGTTGCGAGCGCTGTGGGTTGCGAACGTGCATCCCGCACGGATTTACAGTGTCCACTGTAAATGATTGTGCAAGGACTGAGGGACTCTTGAGACTAGTTGGGGGTTATTTTTGATGGGTCTATTCTGCAACATGTCATTAACACAGTAACAGCGGTGGATTTATACTGGATCGTCCAGACATCATTCTACTTTGTTAGTTGTTCTGGAGTGTTTCCCAGTGTTCCTGCACTGCTGGTATCTGGAGAGGCACTCTTGCCCCATAGCTCCCAGTACGTTTCCAAGCAGAATTCAAAGTGTTGGTGCTGACCTTGAAAGCCCTAAATGGCCTCGGCCCAGGATACCTGAAGAAGCGTCTCCACCCCCATTGTCCAGCTCACAGATTGAGGTCCAGCTCCCAGGGTCTTCTGGCGGTTCCCTCCCTGCAAGAAGTGAGGTTACACGGAACCAGGCAAAGGGCCTTCTCGGTGGTGGCACCTGCCCTGTGGAACGCCCTTGCATCAGATATCAAGGAAATAAGCAACTATCTGACGTCTAGAAGACATCTGAAGGCAGCCCTGTTTAGGGAAGCTTTTGATGTTTAATGCTTTATTGTGTTTTTAATATTCAATTGGGAGCTGCCCAGAGTGGCTGGGGAAACCCAGCCAGATTGGCAGGGTATAAATAAATTATTATTATTACTATTACTATTACTATTACTATTACTATTACTATTACTATTACTATTAAAACCATTATTATTATTATTATTATTATTATTATTATTATTATTATTACATGAAAAAGCAGGACATGAAAGCCCAACCCAGAACATCTAGGGTATAAAAATTCACAGGATTTCAGCAGGAAGCTATGAACAGGCAGAGATTCAGAATTACAGTGGTACCTCTGGTTACGTACTTAATTTGTTCCGGAGGTCTGTTCTTAACTTGAAACTGTTCTTAACCTGAAGCACCACTTTAGCTAATGGGGCCTCCTGCTGCTGCCATACAGCCGGAGCACGATTTCTGTTCTCATCCTGAAGCAAAGTTCTTAACTCTAGGTACTATTTCTGGGTTAGTGGAGTCTGTAACCTGAAGCGTATGTAACCCGAAATACCACTGTATAAGCAATATGAGCCAGTGTGGTGTAGTGGTTAAGAACGGTGGACTCGTAATCTGGGGAACCGGGTTCGCATCTCTGCTCCTCCACATGCAGCTGCTGGGTGACCTTGGGCCAGTCACACTTCTCTGAAGTCTCTCAGCCCCACTCACCCCACAGAGTGTTTGTTGTGGGGGAGGAAGGGAAAGGAGATTGTTAGCCGCTTTGAGACTCCTTAAAGGGAGTGAAAGGCGGGATATCAAATCCAAACTCTTCTTCTCTTCAAAATCTTTGCAGGAAGCAGGATCATGAGCACAGATCATGATGAATGCACCATAAAATTAAGTGTGAAAGGGCCCTGACACATTTGCACGATTCTCTTTTCCGCACTGGACAAAGATCTTTTTTCATACTGTATTCTTCTCTCTAGCTTTTAAAAGGCTCCATCACTCACTCTTAATGCTGCTTTTGAAGTTTTGTTTTGTTTTGGGCCTTGATGTTTCAAAAATCATTTCATCTGTCAAGTGCCCTGAAAACTGCGGTTGAAAGGCCATATAAACATCCCTCAAATAAATAAAAATGTCAATCAATGCTTAGCTAACAGCTCCTCAAACAGCTGTGGAACTTGGCTCACAGATCATATAGGGATACGTGAGACTAACCGGGACATCCAAAATCCAAGACTTAGTGAAATCTATTCCTTTCCTAGATTTCAATAATGGATTCGTTGCAACGATGCCCAGTTTACAACCATTCCTGACCTAGGTGGTTTTATGTTTCTTATAGCAAAATGAGGCAAATTCTCCCAAATAAAACGTCTGTCAAATTATTCTCCCAAATAAAACGACCATGCCTCTGTCATTTTTTTAAAAAAGTCATTTGAACCTTTTAATCTGCCTTTTATAGGTAATATAACCCAATATTGTGTTGTTTTTGTTTTGGCCTTTTTTTCTGCCGTTGCAATATACAGGGGACGTAAACATTATGCTTATATTTATTTCATTTAAAATATCTGCAGTTTAAAAATACAGCTCTGAAGATAAGACACATAAAAGTATTTTTCACAATCTCAGCAAGCAGCAGGACAGTAATTAAAAGCAGCTTCCCACCGTAACTTAGAGGGGGGATTACAAAAACTGGGGAGCCACCACCGAGAAGGCCCTCCCCTGGGGTGCTATTATTTGCTAGATGGTGGAAGCCCAACTAGGAAGGTCAACTCCACAGATCTTAACACAGAGGCAGGTCTGCATGGAAGAAGGGGCTCCTTCATAGAATCACAGAATAGTAGAGATGGAAGGAAACCTAAGAGTCATTTAGTCCACCCCCTGCAATGTAGAAATCTCAGCTAAAGCATCTGGGAGCAGGGAAATTTGCACCGACATCTAATTATTATTATCGCATTTCCCTGCAGACTTAGGATTTCTGGAGTCCATGCTCACCCCACACGGAAGATTGATAGGCAAGTCGCTTTCAGGTTTATTTTATTGTTGAGTTGGGAAAAGTTCAGAAAAGGACTGCCAAAATGATCGAGATGGAGGCAGTACGATATGATAATCTTTACTGTCATTCTCCCATACAGAATGACGAAACTGAAAAAATCTACATCAAACATTCAAAACCAACAAGCCTGCTATCCCAGCTATCCCAGCCTGTTTAGCCCCCTAAAAACTCTGATACCCCATAATTAAATACAAGATACTCCCACAGAGACTACCTTAAAGGTAAAGGGACCCCTGACCATTAGGTCCAGTCATGGCTGACTCTGGGGTTGCGGCGCTCATCTCGATTTATTGGCCAAGGGAGCCGGCGTACAGCTTCCGGGTAATGTGGCCAGCAGGACTAAGCCGCTTCTGGCGAACCAGAGCAGTGTATGGAAACGCTGTTTACCTTACGTATTTATCTACTTGCACTTTGACGTGTTTTCTAACTGCTAGGTTGGCAGGAGCAGGGACCGAGGAACGGGAGCTCACCCTGTCGTGGGGATTTGAACCGCCACCCTTCTGATCGGCAAGTCCTAGACTCTGTGGTTTAACCCACACCGCCACCCGCATCACACTGCATTTAAAACCAAAATCACATTTGGATAGAAACTGTTTCTCAGGCAGCTAGCCCTAGTCTTTATAACCCTGTACCTTCTTCCAGAAGGCAGAAGCTGAAAGAGATCATTTCCGGGGTGCGCACTATCCTGCGCTATCTCTGCGGCTTTCTTATGGGACCTGCAAACGTAGATTTGATCCAAGGTGGGAAGAGTGCACCCAATTATTCTCTCCGCAGTCTTTACAACCCTGGACAGCATTGGTTTTCCCCTGACCGTGCAGCTCCCAAACCACACACAGTACTGCAGGGTCACAGCCAGAATATCCTTGTCAGTGGCGTAGCGTGGGGGGTGCAGGGGGTGCCGGCCGCACCGGGCGCAACATCTGGGGATTAGGGTTAGGGGGCGCAAATCCACGGGTTAGGGGGCGCAAATCCACGGGTTAGGGGGTGCAAATTACTTGCCTTGCCCCGGGTGCTGACAACCCACGCTACGCCACTGATCCTTTTCACCAAAAAATGTCACTCGGGGGACCGATTTTCAATGCTTCCGCAAGCAAGGCTCAGATTTTCCTGCACTTTCCTATAGTCACGAAGTGTCTACAAAGCCTGTCCCTGTTGAAGCCAGTAATCTTTGTTTTCCATCTGAGCTCCCAGCTCTGCGGAAAAAACAAACTTGATGGATGGACAGAAGCAAATATTATGGCTCTCTGGTCACGAAGGGTTGAGGGCACTAGCTCCTTCCAGCTCACAAGTAACCAGCCATGATCCCTTTCTTTTAGTGTGTGACAGGGGAGAGAGCTAGCTCAGGGGTTAAAACATCTGCCTACCAAACAAAAGGTCTCAGGTTCAGTCCCCAGCATCTCCATCAAGGGTTGGGAGAGGCTAGACTCTGTCTGGAAGCTGCTGGCAGCCAGTGCAGACAATACTGAGTTGGATGGACTGATGTTCTGATTCAGTAAAAGGAATCTTAGACTCAAAGTCTCTGAAAGTCTTTAAATGAAGAGAGATACCAAACTTTGTACGATGAAAGATAAGATGTGAAGCTTTGTACTGTTTTTAACATTCAATTGGAAGCCGCCAAGAGTGGCTGGGGAAACTCAGCCAGATGGGCGGGGTATAAATAAATTATTATTATTATTATTATTATTATTATTATTATTATTATTAATGTATTCAGCAAATATAATGTTCAACACTGGACAGAGGAGGGATGCAGGTGGCACTGTGGGTGAAACCACAGAGCCTAGGACTTGCCGATCAGAAGGTCAGCGGTTTGAATCCCCACGACGGGGTGAGCTCCCGTTGCTCGGTCCCTGCTCCTGCCAACCTAGCAGTCCAAAAGCACGTCAAAGTGCAAGTAGATCAATAGGTACCACTCCAGCGGAAAGGTAAACGGCGTTTCCATGCGCTGCTCTGGTTCGCCAGAGGCGGCTTAGTCATGCTGGCCACATGACCCGGAAGCTGTACGCAGGCTTCCTCGGCCAGTAAAGATGAGCGCCGCGACCCCAGAGTCGGTCACAACTGGACCTAATGGTCAGGGGTCCCTTTATACCTTTACTGAACAGAGATTCCAGATATTGACTGCTGTTTCGTAGATCTTTGTCAGTGTGTTGGGAGAATATAGAATTGTTTCATAAACCCATCTTATTTCAAATGAATATATGTGAATGAAAATATCAAATGCTGTGGAGCAGTGCTCATGTGATAATGTGATAAAAGGCAGCTTCCTCTATTCTTAAATCAACATCCCTTCCAGTGGACAGGACAGATATGGCGGTGAGCTTCCTGAAACCTGGATGACCACTGCTTCAAATTTTAGAGATTTCAAAGAATCGTAGAATGGTAGAGTTGGAAGGGACCCTGAGGGTCATCTAGTCCAACCCCCTGCAATGCAGGAATCACAACTGAAGAATCCCTGGCAGGTGGCTACTCAACCGGCCTCCAATGCTGGAGAGTCAACCAGCTTCCAAGGGAGTCCATTCCACTGTTGAACAGCTCTTACAGTCAGAAGGTTCATTCTGATGTTTAGTTTTGGAATCTCCTTTCTTGTAACTTGAAGGTCTTACATTCTGGAGCAAAAGAAAACAAGATTGCTCCATCTTCCATCTGACAGCCTCTGGGATAATTGTAGTTAGCTATTCTATCTCCTTTCAGTCTCCTCTTTCCCAGGCTAAACAAACCCAGCTCCTTCAACCGTTCCTCATCAGGCTTGGTTTCCAGACCCTTGATCATCTTGGTTGCCCTCCTCTGCACATAGAATCGTAGAATCATAGAATCATAGAGGTGGAAAGAGACCACAAGGGCCATCAAGTCCAACCCTCTGCCAAGCAGGAAACACCATCAGAGCACTCCTGACATATGGTTGTCAAGCCTCTGCTTAAAGACCTCCAAAGAAGGAGACTCCACCACACTCCTCGGCAGCAAATTCCACTGTCAAACAGCTCTTACTGTCAGGAAGTTCTTCCTAATGTTTAGGTGGAATCTTCTTTCTTGTAGTTTGGAGCCATTGCTCCGTGTCCACTTCTCTGGAGCAGCAGAAAACAGCCTTTCTCCCTCCTCTATGTGACATCCTTTTATATATTTGAACATGGCTATCATATCACCCCTTAACCTCCTCTTCTCCAGGCTAAACATGCCCAGCTCCCTTAGCCATTCTTCATAAGGCATCGTTTCCAGGCCTTTGACCATTTTGGTTGCCCTCCTCTGGACACGTTCCAGTTTGTCAGTGTCCTTCTTGAACTGTGGTGCCCAGAACTGGACACAGTACTCCAGGTGAGGTCTGACCAGAGCAGAATACAGTGGCACTATTACTTCCCTTGATCTAGATGCAATACTCCTATTGATGCAGCCCAGAATTGCATTGGCTTTTTTAGCTGCCGCGTCACACTGTTGGCTCATGTCAGGTTTGTGGTCCACCAAGACCCTTAGATCCTTTTCACATGTACTGCTGCCCCCCACCCTATATGTGTGCATCTGGTTCTTCCTAAGTGCAGAACCTTATGTTTGCCCTATTGAAGTTTTTAATGTTTGATGTCCTATTGTTTTAATTTGTTGGAAGCCGCCCAGAGTGACTGGGGGAACCCAGTCAGATGGGTGGCATATTATTATTAAAAGTGCTTTTGTTTTCTTTTTTAAAATGTTTAGGGGTACTCTCATTTTCCTACTCATATTGAAATACTGCCCCTCAATGAGGCCAGACTTAGCTTCACAAAATGTTTAGGGGTATGCGTACCCCTGTGTACCCCCCAAAAAAAGCACTGGTGATGATTGTTATTATTTCATCATCATAATCATGAGTGATATTTCAGCAACTAGAGGAAGATGGTTGAGCAGGGCCGGATTTAGGTTTGATGAGGCCCTCAGCTACTGAAGGTAATGGTGCCCTTTATATGTCCAGCTGTCCTTTATCAACAACAAATTGTCAATGTTTTTTGTGTTGAATATAGGCTATATCGTAATTGATGGACCTAATAGGTCCATAGGTAAAGGGACCCCTGACTGTTAGGTCCAGTCGCGGACGATTCTGGGGTTGCGGCGCTCATATCGCTTTATTGGCCGAAGGAGCCGGTGTACAGCTTCCGGGTCATGTGGCCAGCATGACTAAGCCGCTTCTGGCGAACCAGAGCAGTGCACGGAAATGCCGTTTACCTTCCTGCCGGAGCGGTACCTATTTATCTACTTGCACTTTGACGTACTTTCGAAGTGCTAGGTTGGCAGGAGCAGGGACCGAGCAACGGGAGCTCACCCCGTCACGGGGATTCGAACCGCTGACCTTCTGATCGGCAAGTTCTAGGCTCTGTGGTTTAACCCACAGCGCAACCCGTGTCCCTAGCATCACCCGCGTCCCTCAGCGCCACTCGCGTCATACACAACACAAAACACTGATGCTGTATGTATGTTTTATTTTATTTGTTTTTTATCTTATAGTTTGGAAATGTACATCCAGGTTTTTTTTCCTTTAAATTTTTTGGCTATAGCTTTAGCTTATACATAAATCCGGCACTGGGGTTGAGGGCTTAGAAGGCCAACAAGACCTGCAAGTTCACTGGTCTTGCAATACGCTCTACGTGGGGCTACATTTGAAGGTGACCCAGGAACTGCAACTAATCCAAAATGCAGCAGCCAGACTGGTGACTGGGAGCAGCTGCCGGGACCACATAACACCGGTCCTGAAATACCTACATTGGCTCCCAGGATGTTTACAAGCACAATTCAAAGTGTTGGTGCTGACCTTTAAAGCCCTAAAAGGCCTCGGCCCAGGATACCTGAAGGAGCGTCTCCACCCCCATCGTTCTGCCCGGACACTGAGGTCCAGCTCCGAGGGCCTTCTGGCGGTTCCCTCATTGCGAGAAGCAAAGCTACAGGGAACCAGGCAGAGGGCCTTCTCGGTGGTGGCGCCTGCCCTGTGGAACACCCTCCCACCAGATGTCAAAGAGAAAAATAACTACCAAACTTTTAGAAGACATCTGAAGGCAGCCCTGTTTAGGGAAGCTTTTAATGTTTAATAGACTATTGTATTTTAGTGTTTTGTTGGAAGCCGCCCAGAGTGGCTGGGGAAACCCAGCCAGATGGGTGGGGTATAAATTATTATTATTATTATTATTATTATTATTATTATTATTGGTTCATCTTCCAATGGACTGACCTTCCTGAGGGGCAGGTTCCTTCAATCCTCCCTGGAGAGGCCTGAGAGTGAACTTTGGACTTCCTGCATTCAAAGCAGATACTCTCCCGGTCACCTATGACCCTTCCCCCCCAAAGAACCAGTTTTTGCAAAGCCTCCCTATCTGGTCACCTGAGGGCAATTCATACCAGGAAGCTGCCTTATTCTGAGTCAGACCCTTATCTAGCTGCGCCTTACGTGCTCTGAATGGCAGCGGCTCTCCGGGATTTTGGACAGGGCCTTCCCTGGAGATGCTGCCAGCCAGGGACTGAACCCGGGACCTTCTGCACGCAAAGCAGATGTCCTGCCGCACTGCCATCCTATGCGCCTTTGACTGGCGAAATCCCCGCCCCAAACACCCTGGAGTGGATCCCTTTTTCCGAGTTACTGCTGCAAATCCGGACGGAAGTGGCGGTGAGGCAAGTGAGGACGGGCAGAGTGCCTCTGGGCATGTGCAGTGCGCCCTTGTCGCCGGCAACCTTTCGGCAGGACCACTGCACCCAACCTATTACCCTTCTCGGCGCTGCAGCTGAGGGTTTCTGGGGCAGAGGAGGTGCCTTGCCAGGCAACCCTAAGCCCCAGCGCCTCTCCTTTCCTCGACCCTTTGCGCCTGCCGTCTAGAAAAGGACTCCATCCCTCTCGCTTGCTCCCGCCCGCCCCCTTCCCACAGGCAGCGGCGATTCCTTCCCGGCTCCCCGTGGGAACAAACGGCCCCTTCTCCGCCCTCCCGGCGAGGCCAGCGCTTCCTTCTCTTAGCCCCCGCCCCGTCTGCGGGAGGCCGTCCACCCTCCTGCCCACCCTCCCCGCCCCGCGCCCCTTCATAGGCACGGCTCGTCCGGCCGCGCCGCCCCACACGCGTCCCGCCCTGCCCGCCCCGTCGAGGCGCACGCTCTCGCCCGCCGCCGGCTCCATGGACGGCGGCGGCGCTTACCGCTGCCGCGCCAACCAGCACCTGGAGGGCGGCCAGTCGGCGCTGCCGGGCTCGCTCCTCTTCGCGGCCGGCCTGGTGGGCAACGTCCTGGCGCTGGGGATCCTGTGGCAGCACCAGCTCCGCGCGCGGCTGCAGCGCGCCGGCGGCTGGGGGCGCCCAAGGGCGTCCGCCTTCTACCTCCTGGTCAGCGCCTTGGCCGCCACCGACCTGCTGGGCAAGTGCCTGCTCAGCCCCATCGTCCTGGCCGCCTATGCGCGCAACCGCAGCCTCAGCGAGCTCTGGCCGCCGCCAGCAACTGCCGTCGGGGAAGACGCAGCCGCCGGCGCTGGAGACGCGAGCCCCGGGAGCCTGTGCCAGCTGTTCGCCTTCCTGATGGCTTTCTTCGGCCTGGCGCCCACCATGCTGCTGCTAGCCATGGCCCTGGAGTGCTGCCTGTCGCTGGGACACCCCTACTTCTACCAACGCCACACCAGCCGGCGCCTGGGCGCGCTGCTAACCGTCGCGGCGGGCGCGCTGTGCGCCCTCTTCTGCGCCCTGCCGCTGCTGGGCTTCGGTGCCATCGTGCAGTACTGCCCGGGCACCTGGTGCTTCATGCGCATGGCCGGCGGCGGGCGGGCCTACTCGGTGCTCTACGCCAGCCTCCTGGGCGCGCAGGGACTCGCCATCGGGCTCTGCAACCTGGTCAGCATGCGCAGCCTCTACCGCATGGCGCGCCGGCAGCCCCCGAGAAGGAGCCAGCCGGCCGGAGCGCACGGGAGCGGCGGTGGCACCGGCGCCCCGTCGACAGCGCCTCCCGGCGCCGGCCGCACCGAGGAGCTGGGCCAGCTGGTCTTGCTGGCTCTCATGACCGCCCTCTTCACCATCTGCTCCCTGCCCATGATCGTAAGTAACGCGACGGGGGACGGGGGACAGGAGACCTGTGCGCCTTGGAGAGGCCCTGGCCGTCGAGGGAAGCGCCCTCGGAAGGCGCGCTCTGTGCGCCCAGAGGGAGTAGTAGTAATAATAATAATAATAATAATAATAATAATAATAATAATAATAATAATTCTTCAACCCTGTCCATCTGGCTGCATTTCCCCATCCACTCTGGGCGGCTTCCAACAAAAGATTAAAAATGCATTAAAACATCAGTCATTCAAAACTTCCCTAAACAGGGCTGCCTTCAGATGTCTTCTAAATGTCATATAGTTGTTTATCTCTTTGACATCCGATGGGAGGGCATTCCACAGGGCCTCTCCAGGGAGCCTCCAGCCATAGGAGCCAACTCTGAGTGACTGAGGGGGCCTTGCCCCCCCCCAATAATATATTTCAGGGGGCCAGGGGCCCCCAAAGTTGACAGGCATTCAAATGGTGTGTGCGCACCACATTATGTGATGCATTATGTGGGGCAGGGCTTACCTGGGCTACCACAGTATGTTATTCAAGTTGGCGCCCCTGGCTCCAGCATTTTGGTCCTTGCTGGGGGCAGCCTCCCCTTGCCTGTGTATGTCTAGATGCCTAGAGAGCATGGAGTAGGTATCTCAAGTACCACATGGCCATGTGCCTCTCAAAGGCACCCCTGGCATCCGCAGGTGGAGCTGAGAAAGACTTGGGGTGAGAGGAAGACCAGAGGGTCTGCTTGTGCCAGCCAGCCGTGGGCCAGGCTGAACCCAGCATCTTGTGGGGCCTGAGACAGAAGAGAGATGGTCCACCCCCTTTTGCAAACACTTTCTGCCAGAACACTGCCGTGGTCACACTTGCAGGTAAAGGGACCCCTGACCATTAGGTCCAGTTGTGGCTGACTCTGGGGTTGCGGCGCTCATCTTGCTTTATTGCCCGAGGGAGCCGGCGTACAGCTTCTGGGTCATGTGGCCAGCAGGACTAAGCCGCTTCTGGCGAACCAGAGCAGTGCATGGAAACGCCGTTTACCTTCCCGCCGGAGTGGTACCTATTTATCTACTTGCACTTTGACGTGCTTTTGAACTGCTAGGTTGGCAGGAGCAGGGACCGAGCAACGGGAACTCACCCTGTGGCGGGGATTTGAACCGCCGACCTTCTGATCGGCAAGTCCTAGGCTCTGTGGTGTAAGCCACAGCGCCACCCGCATCCCCTGCGCCACCCGCGTTTCTTGCAGGTAGATAGATTTAAAAACTAAACTGAGGACTGTGTGAAATTAGGTCGGGAGACACAGAATCGTCTCAGTGCTATTTTTTTCTAGGAAAAGAGGTGCCGGAACTCACCTTGTTCTCTTAGAATGGCAATGGTGCCCATCTGAGAGGTGACGGAACTGAGTTCCAAGGGTCATCTAGTCCAATGCCATGCAATGCAGGAATCTTTCACCCAGCGTGAGGCTTGAACCCTCAACCAGCTGAGCTGTCTGGGTCCGAAGATCTACCCCAGTGAAGGCAGCACTGACAATCATGAGTGGTGAATTGGGCTTTTATTTTTATTTTTGGTGGACTGATGTGGATTTTGCTGTTTGTAGCGATATTACTGTTACCAACGTTATATTCTCATTTTTTACTTTACTTCTCATATATTCTTTGTGGGACACCTTGAGATTTTGTTAGAAAGGTGCTGAAGAAATTTAATAAAACGAGCAACAGTAATAATAAATTAGCACACTTTAATATTAAGGACACCCGAAGAGCCTGCAGGATGAGGCCAAAGGCCCATCTGGTCCAGAATTCTGTTCTCCCAGTGGCCAATCAGATTCCTGTTGGAAACCCACAAGCAGAACTTGAGCAGAACACCCCGGTTGTGGTTCCCTGCACCTGGTAGACTGCCAACCAGAGTGGAGGTTCCACCCTTTTAGTCTTACCTGCAGGGGCACAGATGCCATACACCAGGCACAGGCAAACTCAGCCCTCCAGATGTTTTGGGGACTACAATTCCCATCATCCCTGCCCACTGTTTCTGTTAGTTAGGGATGATGAGAGTTGTAGTCCCAAAAGATCTGGAGGGCCGGTTCCCGGAACCAGCAAGACCAAAGATTTACCGAAGACTGGAATAAATTTACAGAGTATATTAAAAATATATGTGAAGGTCAATTAACGTTTGTAGGTTTTCAAGAAGCTCTGTGATAATAATGGAAAGAAATATTGTTTTATAATAATTGTTAAGATTAATTTGGTTAAAAAAACAACAACACAGATGGAAGAAATGTGAATAATTGTGATAACATGAAAAATATCCAGATAGACTGAAGGAAGTCTGAAAGTGGAAAGATTAGAATTGGATGTATATTTTGAATGGAATGTTTTTCCTTTATTGTTATATTTGAAAACTTTATAAATTAATTTTTTTAAAATAAATAAATCTGGAGGGCACTTGGTGATCTGCACACCTGATTAGAAGAGGGCCGGCGACTTCTGCTAGCAAACGTGTCTTTTCCATGTTTCATCCTTCCCTGAACACTTTTAGCTCTAATCTCCCTTTTGCATCTCTTTGATAACTACGCACCTTCCTGTCCCTTCTGCTGAAGCCCTCGCAGATTGTTTAATTTAACAGAAAACAGAGCCTGGGCCATAGCAGGACTGCGGTGATAAATGATCTAGCAGCTATTAACACAGGCTGGAATTGTTTTAGGAAAGCGGGGGGGGGGGGGGGGATCACAGCAGGCAGAGATCTTATGCCGGCTGCTCCCTGGAGGCAGAATTCTGAAAGAGGGGGACTTTACACAAGACAGGTTGGATTCCCCTTTCTAACATTCTCATTGGCCTGGCCAAAATATCCGTGACATATGCTTGCTTTCACTTTTGGAGGTGACAGTTTGGCGTCTGTTTTCCATCCACGTTGCAATCCATCTCTAGAACAAATTGGTTAGAGATAATGGCCCGGCGGTTGAGGGTGTTTTCTGCAGCATGTTCTTGACACAAGAATAGTTCATTAGCGGAGGATTTATCTCGCTTTGGTTTGCTCTGTGTCTCTTCCCCAAATCATGGCCCGTTATTGCTGTCTCGGAGGGCCACAGTGCATCCAAAAGGAGCAAAGGAAATGAAACAACATTATGAGGAACGGCTAAGGGAGCTGGGCATGTTTAGCCTGGAGAAGAGGAGGTTAAGGGGTGATAGGATAGCCATGTTCAAATATATAAAAGGATGTCACATAGAGGAGGGAGAAAGGTTGTTTTCTGCTGCTCCAGAGAAGCGGACACGGAGCAATGTTTCCAAACTACAAGAAAGAAGATTCCACCTAAACATTAGGAAGAACTTCCTGACAGTAAGAGCTGTTTGACAGTGGAATTTGCTGCCAAGGAGTGTGGTGGAGTCTCCTTCTTTGGAGGTCTTTAAGCAGAGGCTTGACAACCATATGTCAGGAGTGCTCTGATGGTGTTTCCTGCTTAGCAGGGGGTTGGACTCGATGGCCCTTGTGGTCTCTTCCAACTCTAGGATTCTATGATTCTATGATTTGTGGTATAAAAAAAATTACAGGATTTCAGCAGGAAGATACGCACTGACCGGGAATGAAGCAGCGTGATCAGCCCCAAAGCTTTGGCAGGTGCAACCGGCGTTGAAATTGTGATCACGTGTGACCTCCCTGATAGCATCGTGAGCACAAATCATCATGCGTGTGCATTCAAAAGGACGCCTGGTTATGTTGTTTTTCGCATCCCAGATTAGCTCAGCAGCAGTCTCCCAACCTGAAGTTTTGCAGCTTTCCCTGCGGCAGATGTTGTTGGGTTTAAGGGCTTTAGAAAAACAGGGCGTATATAAGATACTCTAGGCTTTTAAATAGCTATTCACCTAATAAGGGGGGGGGGAGAAAATGCTAAAAGTATCGCTTTACGCTTTGTAGTGTGTGCAGTTTGAGCTCAGTTTACAATCAAATTACAAAGCGAAAATTTGAAATGGAGGCTGCAGGAGTGGACACGCTAGGGAGTAAGTCACATGCATGCATAACTAAGGGGCAGGGGACTTTTCACAGGCTGAGGGCTGCATTCGCTTCTGGGCAAGAAAATGGGGACCACATGCTGGTAGTGAGCAGAGCTGAAACTGAGAGAGGGGGACACAAGAAATGCCAAATTCACCCCTTGCAGTAAGCTACTTTCTACAGAAACTAACACAGCCCTCTCTGTCATTTGTAGAAGATTTTGTAGAATCGTAGAGTTGGAAGGGACCACGAGGGTCATCTAGTCCAACCCCCGGCAGTGCAGGAATCTTTTGCCCAGTGTGGGGCAAATGCCGCCAGATTTTGAAACAGTACAAAATGTAGGCTCCTCTCCCGGTCTCGGATCCACCTGCCCTTCCTTTCTCCCTAGCTTTCTGAAATGACTCGCGTTCTCTTGCAGCAGTGACTGAGACTAAAGGAGAATTTGATCAGGTCGCTATAACTTCCCCCCGCTGCCCCACCAGAGAACAGAGGCATTTATCGCCCAAGCCCCATAGCCATTGTCCCGTAAGTCACACTTCAACCTACATCACAGCGGACCTTGACTGCGCCCTCGCTGTTGTGGCTAAGGGCTCTGAACCCTGCACTGGTTTTCTTGAGAATCATCACATCGCACCTCTCTGAGATTAGCACAACAGCCGGGATGGAAAGAACAGCTGCCCTCTAGGGTGTTTGGACGTGGGAAGCAGTTCTGGGTAACAGAAAAGGCTCGCTGCTCTTCTCTCTTGGTTAAGCTGCAAAACATTCCGGCTGTGTTTTCGGAGCACCCATAATGACAAGGCTCAGATTTATCGGATTCTTTGCGGCTTGCTGCGAGTCAAAAACTGCTAACTAATTGATTTCTGGAACAGGATGGCAAGGGAACACTGACTAATGTTGATGCATTTGAGAACTTGCTTTGGTTACTTGCACACAGTCGGGAGAATGTTTCGCGCTGCCGGCCAACAGCATCCATTTTTTAGCCAAGGCGCACGGCATGTCTGGAACAGAGCAAAGAAGATTAAGACAGATTTCTGGTCATCAAGGCAGCCCTGCTGGGTCTGACAAAAGAGGCTATCAACTCCAATATCCTGTTTGCAGCAGAGATGATGTGCAGGACCCACAAGGCAAAGCAGCGTGAAGACAGCAGTGGCTTACCTGTGGCCCTTGCTTGGTGCGCTTTGCGGGCAGGATGAGGCCTCAGTTAGGAAAGCCAGATCGCAATCTAGTTGTGTAGTCTTGCCATGTGTGGTTAATGGGCTTTGAGGCTGGCACATCTAGCCATGAGAGCCAAGGCTGAGCAAACGAGCATAGAATCATAAAATCATAGAGTTGGAAGGGACCCCTGAGAGTCATCCAGTCAAGCCCCCCTGCAATGCAGGAATCTCAACAAGATCATTCATGACCAAAGATCATCTCAACTGAAGCATCCCTGACAGATGGCCATTCAACCTCTGCTTAAAAGCCTCCAAGGAAGGAAACCCCACAAACTCCCAGAGGGAGACTGTTCCACTGTCAAACAGCTCTTACTGTCAGAAAGTTATTCCTAATGTTTAGTCAGAATCAGTGTCGGAATTACTTATAAGCTAGAGCCTAGGGTTTGCCGATCAGAAGGTCAGTGGTTCGAATCCCCGTGATGGGGTGAGCTCCCGTTGCTCGGTCCCCGCTCCTGCCAACCTAGCAGTTCGAAAGCACGTCAAAGTGCAAGTAGATAAATAGGTACCGCTCTGGCAGGAAGGTAAACGGCACTTCCGTGCGCTGCTCTGGTTTGCCAGAAGCAGCTTAGTCATGCTGGCCACATGACCCGGTAGCTGTACGCCAGCTCCCTCAGCCAATAAAGCGAGATGAGCGCCGCAACCCCAGAGTCGGCCACGACTGGACCTAATGGTCAGGGATCCCTAAACAAGCTCTAGCTTAGGGCCCCACTCTCTTGGGGCTCCCCAAAAAACTGAAAGAAAAAAACTGGATGTACATTTCCAAAATATAAGATAAAAACACAAAATAAAACCTACATACAGCAACAGTGTTTTGTGTTGTGTAGGCTCCTGTGATGTAAGTCATGGGCCCCGCCTGCTAGCCTGCTCCCTGCAATATCACTGGTTAGATCACTACTGTATTAGGTCCATAAATTACCTTATAGCATATGTTGTTGTTGTTGTTTAGTCATTTAGTCATGTCCACCTCTTTGTGACCCCCTGGACCAGAGCACACCAGGCACTCCTGTCTTCCACTGCCTCCCGCAGTTGGGTCAAACTCATGCTGGTAGCTTCGAGAACACTGTCCAACCATCTCGTCCTCTGTCGTCCCCTTCTCCTTGTGCCCTCCATCTTTCCCAACATCAGGGTCTTTCCCAGGGAGTCTTCTCTTCTCACGAGGTGGCCAAAGTCTTGGAGCCTCAGCTTCAGGATCTGTCCTTCCAGTGAGCACTCAGGGCTGATTTCCTTCAGAATGGATCGGTTGGATCTTCTTGCTGTCCATGGGACTCTCAAGAGTCTCCTCCAGCACCATAATTCAAAAGCATCAATTCTTCGGCGATCAGCCTTCTTGATGGTCCAGCTCTCACTTCCATACATCACTACTGGGGAAACCATAGCTTTAACTATACAAATATATTCAACACAAAAAAACAGCGGCAATTTGTTGTTGACAAAGGACAGCTGGACATATAAAGGGCCCCATTACCTTCAGTAGTTTAGGGCCTCATCAAACCTAAATCCGGCCCTGGTCATAATTTCCATTTTCTTTTAACTTGAAGCCATTGGCTTGGAGCAGTAATAGTAGTAATAGCTGTAATAGTCCACATTTATTACAGTGCTTTCAGCATTCAGAGCCTTTGGTGTACATTATCACAAGAGTCCTCCCCATAGACCTGCAAATTAGGCCCATATTTATCCTGGGGAGATGGAACCCCTTCACTTTACAGAAGACAGTCTTCTGTTTGACAATCAATCCCTCTTCCCTGGGAACTGTAGTTCTGGGAGGGGAAAAAGGGTGTCCTAACAGCTTAACAAACTACAGCTCCCAGGATTCTTTGGGGAAAGCCACGACTGTTTCAAGTGATTTAAGAGCATTTTAATTGTGTGGTGTCCCGGGTCTATTTAAAGTTAAACAACTCTGAGAAGAGATCTGCAGAGACATTGGAGTTACCCATCAAAGGTTAGCAGACCAAAGAAGTCACCTGGCCACAGGCTTCCCCACCAGGGTAAAATGTACAGTGGTACCTCGCAAGACGAATGCCTCATAAGACGAAAAACTCGCAAGACGAAAGAGTTTTTCGTTTTTTGAGTTGCTTCGCAAGACGAAAACGTCTTGCAAGTTTGTTTCCTTTTTCTTAAAACCGTTAATACGCAGGGTGCATTCAGGGGGTGCAGTTGCGACTTGACTTCGAGGAGCAACTCATAGCCTTTTTTGAGGTTTTTGAAGACTTTGGTGATTTTTGAAGCTTTTCCAAAATCCGTGCTTCGCAAGACGAAAAATTCGCAAGACGAAAAAACTCGCAGAACGAATTAATTTCGTCTTGCGAGGTACCACTGTATAGCAAAGGCTACCAGCCACAATGGCTGGGCTCTGACCACCACAGCTGGAAGCAGCAGTCATTCTGGGTACCAGTTTTTGGAAAGCACAGGAAGGAAAAGAACTCTCTGCTTGCTGGTTTTCCACAACCATCTGGTTGGCCCCTGTGAGAACAGGATGGTGGAACAAAAGGGCCATTTGCCTGATCCAACAGGGATCGCCTGATCCAACAGGCCCAGAGCCGCAGAATCCAGTAGTTCTGAGGGTGGGGTGCACAGCTGGCCCCAATGCCAGCACTTTCTGAATCTGTCCCGCCGTAAAACGGAACCAGGCAGAGGGCCTTCTCGGTGGTGGCGCCCGGCCTGTGGAACGCCCTCCCATTAGATGTCAAGGAAATAAATAACTCTTTGACTTTTAGAAGACATCTGAGGGCAGCCCCGTTTAGGGACGTTTTTAATGTCTGATGTTTTGTCGTGTTTTTAATACAGTGGAACCTCGGTTTTCCAGTGTCTCGGAAGCCGAACATTTCAGTTTTCGAATGCCAAAAACCCAGAAGTAATTGCTTCCGTTTTCGAACACGCCTCGCAAGTCGGACGGCTTCCAAGGCGTGTTCTCAATTTTCTCCAATTAATTTGCCAGCAGCCCTTTGTGGCTCAGTTGTCTAACGTTTCGGAAGTCGAACAGTCTTCCGGAACGGATTACGTTCGACAACCGAGGTACTGCTGTATTCTGTTGGGAGTCACCCAGAGTGGCTGGGGAAACCCAGCCAGATGGACAGGGTATAAAAAAATTATCAGTAGTAGTACTGATGTTAAGTCAGAATCTCCTTTTCTTGTAACGTGAATCCACTGATTTGAGTCCACCACTCCGGAGCAGGAGAAAACAAGCTTTCTCCATCCTCCATGTGACAGGCCATAAGAGAAGATCGCTATCCTATCACCTCCCAGTCTCCTCTTTTCCAAGCTAAACCTCCCCAACTTCCTCAACCATTCTTCATAAGGTGTTGTTTCCAGGCCCTGGGTCATCTTGGTTGCCCTTCTCTGAATTATGTTTAGTCGTTTAGTCGTGTCCACCTCTTTGTGACCCCCTGGACCAGAGCACACCAGGCACTCCTGTCTTCCACTGCCTCCCGCAGTTGGGTCAAACTCATGCTGGTAGCTTCGAGAACACTGTCCAGCCATCTCGTCCTCTGCCGTCCCCTTCTCCTTGTGCCCTCCATCTTTCCCAACATCAGGGTCTTTCCCAGGGAGTCTTCTCTTCTCACGAGGTGGCCAAAGTCTTGGAGCCTCAGCTTCAGGATCTGTCCTTCCAGTGAGCACTCAGGGCTGATTTCCTTCAGAATAGATCGGTTGGATCTTCTTGCAGTCCATGGGACTCTCAAGAGTCTCCTCCAGCTTGTAAATACCCATCTTGAATTTAGATTTCTCTGCCCATATTTCACATTTGGCCACCAGAGCAGGGTTAGGGGTGAGAACCATCTGGTTTGCCAGCCTGTTCCCCCCTCCCCCTCCCCGAAAAAAGAACATTTTCTCAAGGAGACAGAAGAAGGAAGTCAATGTTAGCTGAAGTGTCTTTTCAGAACTGAACGTTGAGAGTACAGTGGCCCAGGAACAGCAGGAACCCTGTTAACACGAGAAATGGATTTTTGCCAACCGGCGTAAAACTCTTCAGGCTCGGCCAGATTTGGTGCCAGATCAGATTCATCTGGCAGATTGTCAAATGCAGGCCAGTCTCTAGAGTGAGAACGGCTATTTTTGAGCCGCTGACCCCATTCTGAAGCTGCCCCTTCCTGTCTTCTCCTGGGCAAGGTTCAAGGCTCTTGGGTCACTTGGCAAGGCCCTTCCCAACTTGGGACCAGGATGTCTCAAGGGATGCTTGATCAAGGGAGTCCCTGTCGGTGGTCCCCAGTGGCCCCGATCCACCAGCAGCTAGGTTTGAAGGAGGATTTACACAAAACAAAAGAAATTATCTTGAAAATCCCTGAAACGAGAAGTAATTCACTATAGAATAACAAGAATTTAAGAGAATAGGGCTATTTAAGAGAATAGGGCTATGCTTAAAACTTGTCATTGAGGTTTTCATACCTTCGCTGTAAACTCAAGGAAGCGTTTTCAGCCCTACTCTTGAGCTTGTTTGATATCACTTAAAATCTTATCGTTTCTTTATTTCCTTCTGAGGAAACTGATTTGTTCAGTGAAATGAGTTTTGTAGCCGGCTTCTCATTAAGTCTTTGTTTAATTCTAGTTGATTTTTTGATTTAACCTGAGGTACCACTTTAGCTAATTTTGCCTCCCACTGCCGCCGCACGATTTCTTTTCTCATCTAATGTAAAGGTCTTCTCATCTAATGTAAAGGTCTTAACCCGAGGTACTACTTCTGCGTTAGCGTTAGAGTCTGTAACCTGAAGCGTCTGTAACCCGAGGCACCACTGTAGTACATTTACAGTCATGCCTCATGTTACGTCCGCTTCATGTTACGTTCTTTCAGGTTACATCCTGCGGTGACCCAGAAGTACCGGAAAGGGTTACTTCCGGGTTTCGCTGATCGCGCATGCACAGATGTGCAAAATGACGTCAGGCGCATGCGCAGAAGCGGCGAAGCGCAACCCGTGCATGTTGTGAACGGGCCTCCGGAATGGATCCCGTTCGCAACCAGAGGTACCACTGTATATATAACAAAGGTGGCATTTTTTCATCTCCACCAAGCTAAGCAGTTAGCTCCTTACCTCTCTCGCCCTGATCCAGCCACTGTGATCCACGCGACGGTCACCTCCAGGCTTGATTATTGTAACTTGCTCTACGTGGGGCTGCCCTTGAGACTGACCCAGAAACTCCAGCGGGTGCAGAATGCCGCAGTGAGACTCCTTACGGGGTCCTCGCTGCGGGATCACATTCACCCGGTGCTATACCCGCTGCACTGGCTCCCGGTGGAGTACAGGGTCAGGTTTAAGGTGCTGGTTTTAACCTTTAAAACCCTATACGGCCTAGGACCCTTGTACCTACGGGACCACCTCTCCTGGTATGTCCCACGGAGGACCTTACGGTCTTCAGACAAAAACATCTTGGCAGTCCCAAGTTGTGAGGTGGTTCGATTTGTCTCAACTAGAGCCAGGGCCTTTTCAGTACTGGCCCCGACTTGTTTAGATGCTCTGTCCCAAGAGACCAGGGCCCTGCGGGACTTGACATCTTTCTGCAGGGCCTGCAAGACAGAGCTGTTCCTCCAGGCCTTTGACCAGGGCACAGTCTGACCCCCTCCTTCAGCAATCCTCACAGAACTCTAGCCCAATGGTTGCCATTAATTTGATTTGAACTGATTGTATAATGAAATGATTTTAGAATGTTGTATTATTTTACTCTTGTTAGCCGCTCTGAGCCCGGCTTTGGCTGGGGAGGGCGGGATATAAATAAATAATAATAATAATAATAATTATCTCACCTTCTTTCCTCTTAAGAACTCAAGGTGGCATACATACTAACATTCTCCCCACTTTATCCTCACAACAACCCTGAGAGGTAGGCTAGGCTAAGAGCAACCGACTGACCTCCCAGGCTCACCTAGTTAGTATTTAACCCTTGTCTCCAAGGTCCTAGCCCAGCAATCTAACCGCAGTGGCTCTGCAGTGTCTGGCTGTTGTTTTTTAAAACAGTTTGAACTGATTATTATCTTGAATTACAACCAGCCTTTGAAGCTGAGATCTTTCCGAGAATGGCATCTGCAATGGAATTGTTTTGGAGATGTTTCACTGCATGTTGTCTGCCACCCTGGCCTTTTTTGAGACAAAGGACAGGATTCAAATTTACTAAATAAATAACCGGTATATAACTTGTGGAAATCAATGCAAGTAACTTGTGTCCTCCTGGAGAAACATCACTGGAAGGAGAGAACAAGTGTCCTTGGAAAATACTGTGGTATTTTCTCAAATTTAATCCGTTCCGGAAGTCCGCTCCAAATCAAAGTGTTCCAAAACCAAAGCGTGCTTTCCCATAGGAAATAATGCAAAATGGATTAATCCGTTCCAGACTTTTAAAAACAACCCCTAAAAGAGCAATTTAACATGGATGTTACCATCTAACGAGACCATTGACCCATAAAATGAAAGCAATAATCAACGTACTATAACATAAATAAGACAGTATTGTAGATGATAAAAATTAAGAATATTTTCCCCCTTACCTGCACTGTTAACAGTCATTGTTTGGATGGGGGGCTTGTATCCATTTCTGCAGTCACACTGCAATCAATCAGTAGCTGAACTGGGTTCCACACAGTCACAAAAACATATTAACCGAGAAAGCCTCAAAAACAAAAACACAAAATAAATAGCAAAAAGAAAAGCGCCAAACTTCATCCGTTCCGGAAGTCCCTTTGACTTCCAAAATGTTCAAAAACCAAGGTGCAGCTTCTGATTGGTGCAAGTGCCCCGGAAACAATAGCCAACAGCTGCATTTGGGCATCCAAAAAACGTTTGAAACATTTACGTCCGGGTTTTCAGCGTTTGAGAACCAAGGCACCACTGTACAATGAGTTCTAAATGTGGCTACCAGATTGCTGAGTGGGCTGAGGGGCATAGCTGTCAACTTTCAGATTTGAAAATAAGGGATCAGCAGCCTCAAAAATAAGGGATCAGCAACCTCACCTGTACCGGGGACGGTCTACGGGATATCTAACAATCCGGGATAGCAGCGGGAAACGGCGCTGGAATAAGGGAATTTCCCACAAAAAAGGGAAGGTTGACAGCTATGGATAGGATAGCTGCTTATTTCCTTCACATCTGAAGGGAGGACGTTCCACAGGGCGGGTGCCACCACCGAGAAGGCCCTCTGCCTGGTTCCCTGTAGCTTTGCTTCTCACAATGAGGGAACCGCCAGAAGGCCCTCAGCGCTGGACCTCAGCGTCTGGGCAGAACGACGGGGGGGGGGGGAGACGCTCCTTCAGGTATACAGGACCGAGGCCATTTAGGGCTTTCAGGGTCAGCACCAACACTTTGAATTGTGCTCGGAAACGTACTGGGAGCCAATGTAGGTCTTTCAGGACCGGTGTTATGTGGTCTCGGCGGCCGCTCCCAGTCACCAGTCTAGCTGCCGCATTCTGGATTAGTTGTGGTTTCCGGGTCACCTTCAAAGGTAGCCCCACGTAGAGCGCATTGCAGTAGTCCAAGCAAGAGATAACCAGAGCATGCAGCACTCTGGCGAGACAGTCCGCGGGCAGGGAGGGTCTCAGCCTGTGTACCAGATGGAGCTGGTAAACAGCCACCCTGGACACAGCTGCCTGTGGGAAACCAGCGAGCAGAATTCGAACACAAGCTCAAACCAGCTCAAACCATGTTTCAGACAATGAGGTCGGGGGGGGGGGGGAGGGAAGGTTGACAGCTATGCTGAGGGGGTGTTGGGATTCCCTGCAGGGTGCTAAGAGGCCGGGGGCTCTGGAGGTATAAATGACCATGAGACTTGGAAAAACTGGTATCCTTGGATCAAGTGAACCAATTTTGTTAATTTCATAGAACTCCAGGGACACCCAGGGATCATCTAGTCCAAACCCCTGCAAAGCAGGAACCGCAGCTGAATCGCCAGGCTGTGCACTGCAATGGAGAGCCAAGCCAAAACACAGGGAATCATTTCCCTGCCAGCCACCCCTTGCCCCACCTTCCTCCACCCAACTAAATACAGTGGTACCTTGGTTCTCAAACATTCATATAGATACATTTCTCAAATGGTGTTTCCAGAGGTAGCTCAGTAATGGATACAAAGTTCTGACTTTCTTTCAGATGTACAGTGGTGCCTCGCAAGACGAAATTAATCCGTTCCGTGAGGCTCTTCGTCTAGCGGTTTTTTCGTCTTGCGAAGCAAGCCCATTGACAGCTTAGCGGATTAGCGGCTTTTAGCGGATCAGCTGATAAGCAGCTTAGCGGCTTAGGAAAAGGGGGGGAGGGAAAAACCCGCAGGAACTCGCAAGACATTTTCGTCTTGCAAAGCAAGCCCATAGGGAAATTTGTTTTGCGAAGCGCCTCCAAAACGGAAAACCCTTTCGTCTAGCGGGTTTTCCGTCTTGCGAGGCGTTCATCTTGCGGGGCACCACTGTACTAAATTCCATGAGCATCTGAAACATTGTCTTATCTCGCACATATAAGTTTGTTTTTTCTACCTTTTATCCATGTCTCTTTTGAAGAGCAGAGACCCTTTCCCATTCTCATTTACTCAGTAGATTCTCTAATATGCTGATTCACTCATCACACTTGTCTCCTGTGCCATTTTCTCCCCCAGTGTCACGTAGTATTTCCTTAATTTCCCAATCCTTAAAACATTTCCCGAGCCTCCTTTTCTTCTGCTTCTGTAAAAAGGTAAAGGGATCCCTGACCGTTAAGTCCAGTCATGGCCGACTCTGGGGTTGCGGCGCTCATCTCACTTTATTGGCCGAGGGAGCCGGCGTACAGCTTCCGGGTCATGTGGCCAGCAGGACTAACCTGCTTCTGGCGAACCAGAGCAGCGCACGGAAACCCCGTTTACCTTCCCGCTGGAGTGGTACCTATTTATCTACTTGCACTTTTTGGCAACTGATTGACTGGTTGTGTGACTGCAGTACATTATTGCTCTCATTTAATGTATCCTTGGTCTTGTTGGATAGCAAAATCCATGTTAAATTGCTGTTTTAGGGGTTGTTTTTAAAAGTTTGGAACGGATGAAACCGTTTTGCATTACTTTCTATGGGAAAGTGCGCTTTGGTTTTGGAATGCTTTGGTTTTGGAACGGACTTCCGGAACGGATTAAGTTTGAGAACCAAGGTACCACTGTAACAGTTGTGGGTACTAAAATAAGGGCTGTTTCATGCACCATAAGACAGCAGATAGGCCCTGAGATCTTCAGATGGAGGGTGGTATACAAATTTAATAAAATAAATAAAAACAAATCACAAAACTGTGAACTAGGTGGGGCTTCCCTTGTGCTTAACCCAGAAGCTGTGGCTAGGGCAGGCTGCTGCAACCCGATTGCTGGCAGGAGCGAGGACTTGCCAACAGATAACACCTGTACTTGGAGGTCTGCACCAGTTGCTGATTTTCTACCGGGCTGACTTCAAGGTTTTAGGAAAGTCCTTAGCAACTTGGGACCAGTTTACCCACAAGATCGCTGCACCTCATATGTGCCAGTCGGGCTGCTTCGGTCTGTGGAACTGGCGCTGTTACCAGTGCCGCACAATACCCGTTCTGCATTTGCAAGAACTCCATCTTTTCGTGCACTTTGGAACTACCTGCCTCATGATATCAGGCAGGCACCTCCACTGTGCTCTTTCTGGTGCCTGCTAAAAGCATTTGGGAACCACAGATCCAGAAAAGGGACTATCTGCTTATCTGCCTGTCCAAAGAGATGGTATATATTGTTGTTGTTGTTTAGTCGTTTAGTCATGTCCAACTCTTCATGACCCCATGGACCAGAGCATGCCAGGCCCTCCTGTCTTCCACTGCCTCCCACAGTTTGGTCAAACTCATGCTGGTAGCTTCGAAAACACTGTCCAACCATCTCGTCCTCTGTCGTCCCCTTCTCCTTGTGCCCTTTTCCAGGGAGTCTTCTCTTCTCATGAGGTGGCCCAAAGTCTTGGAGCCTCAGCTTCAGGATCTGTCCTTCCAGTGAGCACTCAGGGCTGATTTCCTTCCGAATGGAGAGGTTTGATCTCCTTGCAGTCCATGGGACTCTCAAGAGTCTCCTCCAGCACCAGAATTCAAAAGCATCAATTCTTTGGCCATCAGCCTTCTTTATGGTCCAGCTTTCAATGGTATATATTAGCAGAGCCTTAACTGTAAGCATCTTTAGCTTTTTGTTGTCTTGCGTCAGATCTTTTAGCCAGAAAGCAGTTTGGGGGAGTTTTTACAGGACTGCTGCAGTTACATTGTTTTTGGAAAGCTGTTAAATGCCTGCGGAGAACCAGAGCCTCACGTGAACATTCTGAGCCCTTTTAAGGCCAGGATTACAAGGAGAGGAGGTTGGAGGATGTCAAAAGGTTATTGGAGACATTTTCGAGAAGAGCAAATGTTGAGGTTGGTGCGTCAGAGTCCAGCCTTGGCCAAGTTCAGGGGTGGCTGAACGCCCACGGAGCCACTGCCTCCTTAGTTCCACAAATGAATCCCCATTGCCGCCCCCACAAAAGGCATTATTCAGAATAGTGGTTTACACGACCCAGTAAGGAAGATAATAAGGCAACAAAATTGAAAGTGGTGACGGTTAATTTCACATTTATTCCAAATCCCACTACAGTGGTACCTTGGTTCTCAAACTCAATCTGTTCCAGAAGTCCGTTTCAAAACCAAGGCGTGCTTTCTCATAGAAAGCAATGCAAAACGGATTCATCCGTTCTAGACTTTTAAAAACAACCCCTAAAACAGCAATTTAACATGGATTTTGCTCTCCAACAAGACCAAGGATCTATAAAATGGAACAATAATGTACTGCAGTCACACAATCAGTCAATCAGTAGCTGAACTGGGTTCCACACAGTCACAAAAACAAAACGAAAAATAGCCGCCAAAATAAATAGCAAAAACAGTGTTAACACTCAAAATGGAAGTGTGGCACTCATATCGGAAGTGTAACACTCAAAACAGAGCACATCTGGCTTCCGGAAAAAGTTCACAAACCGAAACACTTACTTCTGGGTTTGCAGTGTTTGGGTTCCAAGTTGTTTGAGTACCAAGGTGTTTGAGAACTAAGGTACCACTGTACTTAGATATATAGCAGGACGACCCTCCTGGAACAAATGCAGGGAGACTTGGGAGCCAATTCTCATGTTCCAGAAAAGCACCTGAGAAGCACTTTAGACTGCAAGTGTGCATATGAAAATAGGGATGTCCAATATAATAATAATAATAATAATAATAATAATAATAATAATAATAATGTTTTTATGTACTGAGTTGAATAGGAACCAAAATGCAGCAGTCTGATTTGTCCTAGAACAATAGGATTCAGAATGCAGCAGTCTGATTGGTCCCAGAACAATAAGATTCAGAATGCAGCAATCTGATTGGTCCTAGAACAATAGGATCCAGAATGCAGCAGTCTGATTGGTCCTAGAACAATAGGATCCAGAATGCAGCAGTCTGATTGGTCCTAGAACAATAGGATCCAGAATGCAGCAGTCTGATTGGTCCACAGGAGCCACCCAATCCAGCTCCAGGTGGAAGTGAATCCGCAACCTGATTGGCCTACAGGAGAATCCTGGAATTAGCCAATCATGTGGGGCCCATTGTGTAAATAATGTATATAAAGCAGACATTCTGAGAGAACTTCCATTCCTCCTCACCACTGCTCCAAGTATATTTCAAATACTAATACTCCGCCCATCTGACTGGCTTGCCCCAGCCGCTCTGGGCAGCTTCTGACAAATTATAAAAACATAATAAAACATTAAACAAAACAAAAAACCTTCCTTATTCACGGCTGCCTTCAAATGTCTTATGATGGTGGTACTGTCTCCCTCTGGAGGCGGTGGACTCTCCTTCCTCGGAGGTTTTTAAGCAGAGGTTGGCTGGCCATCTGTCATGGATGCTTCAGTTGAGATT
Organism: Podarcis erhardii; assembly: GCF_964252035.2. NCBI lineage: Eukaryota > Metazoa > Chordata > Lepidosauria > Squamata > Lacertidae > Podarcis > Podarcis erhardii. The sequence continues at coordinate 4,666,731 of NC_138497.1, read as the reverse complement.
CCTGCCATGCAGGGGGGTGGTCTAAATGGCCCTGAGGGTCCCTTCCAACTCGGATTCTACGGAAGCCCCTTCAAAGAAACAGTTTCGAGACAGAACTGAGCAAACACCAACTTTACCCACCAGGGGGAGCTCTTTGCACATGCAGGCGGCCGAAAAACCAAAGCAAAGGGTTTTTTTTTTTTGCAATTCTTGCTTACAATATTTCAGTGACTTTTGGGATAGCGACTCTCCAGATGTTGCTATCCATTACCAATTTATTCCATAAAATTTATACACCGTGTGGTTGTTAAAAAGCAGGCATCCTGGTTTTCAACCTCCAAAAGTTTTACGGTGTGATATACTACCTACCTTCCCCACCACCACCCAACTTTGCTCAAGGTGGCCTGCATAATTCACCTCCTCCCCATTTTTAATTTTATTAGATTTTCCACAATAACAAAAGCAGAATGATACACAAAAACAGAAAAAGAGAAGGGAAAAAAAGGAACAATAAACAAATAAACAGTGACAACAAACTTAATTCTTCACAAATCCAACCTTTTAAACATCTTGGTTGACGTCCTCAAGTCCCTCCCTTCTGAGTTTCCTTGTAGTTAAAAGTAACAGCTTTCCAATATCATTATTAAACTAAAACAATTTCCAATTATAGTCCATCTTATTCACTTTTCTTAACATTCTAAATCCCATTTGTTTAATTATAACATAGTTTCATCCTAGGCCTATTTGTTTTCTTTCAAGTAATTTCTAATTTTTTATATGACAATATTTATTCAAATAGTCCTTAAATTTCCTCCAGTCCTCTTGAAACTCCTCTTCTTTCTGGTCGCGGATTCCCATTTCTCAACAACCCTGTGAGGTAGGTTAGGCTGAGAGGCAGCGGCTGGCTCAAGGTCACCCATGGCTGAGTGGTAGATTTGAACCCATGTCTCCCAGGTCATACGCTCTAAGCACTACACCCCCACTGCCTCTGCAATGTAATGCTCAAAAGGTAGCTCTCTACCCTGGCCTTTGATGGCCAAGACAGGTGTTTCTGGGATACACCCCTTTCCCCGTGGTTTTTCTTTTAGATGAACTGTTTTTCAATACGTACCAAGTTTTAAATCGATGTAAATCTGTCCTGGGACCTGATGTTACAGAAGGGCAGGTAATAAACGAACCAACAGGAAAGCTCAGTTGGTTAGAGTGTGGTGCTGATAATGCCAAGGTTGCAGGTTGAATCCCCGTTTGGGACATCTGCATATCCCTGCATTGCAATGGGTTGGAATAGATTATTATTATTCTTGTTGTTGTTGTTTAGTCGTTCAGTCGTGTCCGACTCTTCGTGACCCCCTGGACCAGAGCACGCCAGGCCCTCCTGTCTTCCACTGCCTCCCGCAGTTGGGTCAAACTCATGCTGGTAGCTTCGAGAACACTGTCCCACCATCTTGTCCTCTGTCGTCCCCTTCTCCTTGTGTCCTCCATCTTTCCCAGCATCAGGGTCTTTTCCAGGGAGTCTTCTCTTCTCATGAGGTGGCCAAAGTCTTGGAGCCTCAGCTTCAGGATCTGTTCTTCCAGTGAGCCCTCAGGGCTGATTTCCTTCAGAATGGAGAGGTTTGATCTTCTTGCAGTCCATGGGACTCTCAAGAGTCTCCTCCAGCGCCATAATTCAAAAGCATCGATTCTTCGGCGATCAGCCTTCTTTATGGTCCAGCTCTCACTTCCATACATCACTACTGGGAAAACCATAGCTTTAACTATATGGCAAGATGATGTCTCTGCTTTTTAAGATGCTGTCTAGGTTTCTCATTGCCATTCAATACATAGTGAGTTTTAAATTGATGTAAATCTGTCCTGGGACCTGATGTTGAAGAAGGGCAGGTAATAAACGAACCAACAGGAAAGCTCAGTTGGTTAGAGCATGGTGCTGATAACGCCAAGGTTGCAGGTTGAATCCCCGTTTGAGACATCTGCATATCCTTGCATTGCAAAGAGTTGGAATAGATGATTCTAGCCCCTTCCAACTCTGAAATTCTATGCATCTGTGAGTGTCTGGAGGCTGTTGGAGGATGGATGGCGGCTAACAGATTGAGGTTGAATCCTGACAAGACAGAAGTACTGTTTTTAGGGGACAGGAGGCGGGCGGGTGTGGGGGACTCCCTGGTCCTGAATGGGGTAACTGTGCCCCTGAAGGACCAGGTGCACAGCCTGGGAGTCATTTTGGACTCACAGCTGTCCATGGAGGCGCAGGTCAATTCTGTGTCCAGGTCAGCTGTTTACCAGTTCCATCTGGTACGCAGGATGAGACACTCCCTGCTTGCAAACTGCCTCGCCAGAGTGGTGCATGCTCTGGTTATCTCCCGCTTGGACTACTGCAATGCGCTCTACGTGGGGCTACCTTTGAAGGTGACCCGGAAACTACAACTAATCCAGAATGCGGCAGCCAGACTGGTGACTGGGAGCGGCCGCCGAGACCACATAACACTGGTCTTGAAAGACCAACATTGGCTCCCAGTATGTTTCCAAGCACAATTCAAAGTGTTGGTGCTGACCTTTAAAGCCCTAAACGGCCTCAAAGGCCCAGTATACCTGAAGGAGCGTCTCCACCCCCATCGTTCTGCCCGGACACTGAGGTCCAGCGCCGAGGGCCTTCTGGTGGTTCCCTCATTGCAGGAAGTGAGGTTACAGGGAACCAGGCAGAGGGCCTTCTTGGTGGTGGCGCCCGCCCTGTGGAACGCCCTCCCACCAAATGTCAAAGAGAACAACTACCAGACTTTTAGAAGACATCTGAAGGCAGCCCTGTTTAGGGAAGCTAGGCGGGGTATAAACAATAAATTATTATTATTATTATTATTATTATTATTATTATTATTATTATTATTATTCTATGAAGTAGTAATCGCAATAATACTCAGCCGCCTCAATCTGCCACAAGTGAGTTTTTCAACCTGTCTCCCTCCCCTCCCACAGGTCCGCGCTTACGTCGGCGCGTTTGCCCCGGATTTCGACGAGAAGGCAGACCTCACCGCCCTGCGCTTTTTCTCCGTGAACTCCATCGTGGACCCCTGGGTCTTCATTATTTTCCGGACGTCCCTGTTCCGCAGTTGCCTCCACCGGGTTTCAAGGAGGCTGAGCTCGAAAAGGGCCACAGACTCTCAGCTGCTAGAAACTTGTGAGCGGAAAGGATCCGATCGTCTGCAGTGAGGCATTTCTGCCTTCTCTGAGGAGCTGGTCTGGAGGGGGTCCAGCTGCACTTCCCCCACCCCCCATCCCGGCCCTGTAAATCATCCATAGTCCAAGGAACAGGCCGAAGTGCTTGCAAGCAAACATTTTCCCTGGTCAGAAAGAAGGGGTTGTCTTAAGATGCATGGTTAACCTCTGGAACTCATGCCCACATGAGAAAGCGATGGCCACCAGCCTAGATGACTTTGAAAGAAGACTGGACAAATTTGTGGAAGAGAAGTCTGGCAATGGCTACTAGCCATGATGGCTAGGCTCTGCCTCTACTGCAATGCTTCTGAACAACAGCTGATGGAAACTGCAGGAAGGTCTTGCGTTCGAATCCTGCTTATCGGATTCCCATTGGGGCGTATGGTTGGCCAATGTAAGAACCAGACGCTTGCGGGAATAGATGGGCCATTCGCCTAATCCAGCGGGCTCTTCTTAGGTTTTTAATGTAGTGACCGCACCACCATTCATGGTTTCTGTTCTTTTAAGATAGGTGAAAAATCCAAGAAGCAGTCACCAAATTTGGGGGGGACACGGACATTGCACCCCCAGCTGATCAAAGGTACTAGACGGTTTGCGTACTGAGTATCAGCCACTTGTGGGCAGGCCTGAAAAGTTAAAGAAGGAGGAGTCCGCTCTCTCCCACCTTGCAAGGACTTTCCTGCCAGGTCGCCTGGAGGCCATGGTTGCTCGCCAGTGGCGACCAGGCGAGTTGGCTGGCCTGATAGGAGAATCGCATAGCCACGTGGATATGTGCTGCTGTCTCGAAAGGGCAAATTGCCCTCGTATTTCTACCCACAGGCCTGCGAGGCGACAGAAATCCAGAATGACCACGTTGATCATTCCCTGTAGAGCGGATGTGCGGCTGTTATTGGAACAGTATGTACTGTATTCTTCGCTCCATAAGACGCACCTAGTTTTTAGAGGAGGAAAACAAGGGGAAAAAATTATTCTGAACAAAACAGTGGATGTATGATTTTTGTGGCGCATGCTGTGGCCACAGACATGTGATCTGATGGTGAATTTGGGGTGACCCAATGCAAAAATCCTGAGGATCCATGGGCTTTTACCTCCCCCTCCCAGACAGCCTCCTTTATCACTAGCGTCCTTTATCTCCCTTCCGATCGCTTACCGATCAGCTGCTTCCTTTCAACACCCCCTTCCCTCTTGTTTGCCTTAGTGTCTTTTCCTTAGCTGGAGCAGTTTTTTGCTCCTCCTTTTCTTCTAATTTCTCTCCTCATTGCTTGTTTTAGTATTCCTGTCTCCTCTCCTTGCAAGTTTGCTGTCTTTACCTCCCCCCTCCCAGGCAGCCCCCTTTATCTCTAGCGTCCCTTATCTCTCTCCATGATCGGCAAACGATCAGCGGCTTTGTTTCAACACCCACTTCCCTCTTTCAAAAAAAAAAAAAAAAAGCATGATCTGCTTTTTGCACCTGGGCAATTCGGCTCCAGGGACCACACATTCACTCCATAAGACACACAGACATTTCCCCTTACTTTTTAGGAAGAAAAAAGTGCGTCTTGTGGAGCAAAAAAATACGGTACATTCCTAGTTACTCCCATCTCGATATAGGAGACTGTGGAGCTGGGATAGGGGCAGGAACAGGCAGACAAAATGACTAGGGATAAAAAAAGGATACACTTGATTTACCTTTTCTTGAAGGGGAGGGACGATGGAGTTGATCTGCCCTCAACTAAATCCTCTTTTCTGTGTTTAAATCAGGAATCTGTTCCTCAATACGAACCCCCCCCCCCCCCGGGTTTATACATGAATGGTGCAGATGTCCTCAAGCCAATGTTGGGTTTCGTCCAGCGAATCACTAGCTTACATGGTGGGGGGGTTGGAGTAGATGACCTGGGGGGGATCCCCTTCCAATTCTACAGTTCCGATTCTATGAATCCTGAGCATTGCTGGGGAATCTACGGAATGGTGAGCATCAGTCAGGCCAGGACTGAGAAAGGACAACTGAAACCATCAAAGGGGTTTGAGCCCTTGACAAAAAGGTTGGAAATAAAACTTCACGATGGCGTCACGTTCTGCAATATTGGGGCGCATCCAGTCGTGCGTCGTTTGAGGGGTGAAGCCTCCCTGGAGGTGTCCCTTGTTCCATTCCGGCCAAGCTCCGAAGAAACCTGTTTATGTTTGCCGATTGGTTGGTCCTTCTGGCAATCACAAACACACACCCTCCCAGGAGCAGTTTTTCACCTTGGGAAGACCGGTTGGTTTGCTTCAGCTGGCCAAACAAATGTTTAGTCTGAGACATCTGCCAAGCGCCTGATATTTTTATATTTTTAAAATTTATTTTCCATTTAATAATATACATTCACATCAACACTGTCCACTTTACCACCCTGGCTCTTTAGAGCCTGTTGACTTCCTTCCCTCCCACCTCATGGCTTTCAAAATTAACCTTTACATCGTTACAATTTGTACGTTTTCCAATTCTCATGAGACTCGTTACAAAACGACTCAAAATTTAAATTAATATCAAAAGGTAGAAAATTTATCATTACAAGTCTTCAGACAACCCTGCTAGGGATGTTAATTGCTTACAATAGTCTTTCAGAAAACGTATAAATTTACTCCAGTCCTTTTGGAATACTTGATCATGCTGGTTTTGGATTTTTCCTATCAGCTTCGCCAGTTCTGCAAAGCCCATCATCTTCATCTGCCACTCTTCTTTCGTTGGACTAAAGGAATTCTTGTTGCAGTCGTTGCATACATAAAGAATCTTTTAACTTCCCTTGGTATCTCTTCATCCACTATACCCAATAAAAAGGCTTCTGGTTTTTTAACAAAAGTATTTTAAAACATTTTCTTTAACTCATTATATACAGTTTCCCAGAAAGCCTTTAACTCATTACAAGTCCACAACATGTAGTAGAAGATACCTTCCCTTTCTTTACATTTCCAGTGCTTTTAAAGAGAATGTTATGAAAATGATGTATAGATCAGTGTTTCCCAACCTTGTGCCTCCAGCTGTTTTTGGACTACAATTCCCATCATCCCATGCCACTGGTCTTGCTAGTCAGGGATGATGGGAGTTGTAGTTCAAAAACAGCTGGAGGCACAAGGTTGGAAAACAAGGTTGGAAAACTGGTATAGATGGTACTTAGGTAAAGGTAAAGGGACCCCTGACCATTAGGTCCCGTCGTGACCGACTCTGGGGTTGCAGCGCTCATCTCGCTTTATTGGCCGAGGGAGCCGGCGTACAGCTTCTGGGTCATGTGGCCAGCATGACTAAGCCGTTTGTGGTGAACCAGAGCAGCACGCGGAAATGCCGTTTACCTTCCCGCCGGAGCGGTACCTATTGATCTACTTGCACTTTGATGTGCTTTCGAACTGCTAGGTTTGCAGGAGCAGGGAATGAGCAACGGGAGCTCACCCCGTCGTGGGGATTCGAACCGCCGACCTTCTGATCGGCAAGCCCTAGGCTCTGTGGTTTAACCCACAGTGCCACCTGCATCCCGAGATGGTACTTAACACCAGCTAAATTGGCTAAAATATACAAGACAAGAACCAATGACTGTTGGAAAGGCAAGCACCGGATTTTTCATCCAGACGCATAAAGGCTGGAAGGTTCAGAGTTGAGTCAGGGCAAGCTTTGAAGGGGAAACTGTGTAGGTGCCACCTGAACAGCAAAATCAGGAGAAGTCCATGTTTACCCAGGAGCAGGAGGGAAAGGCACGGATTCCCTCTTTGCAGGTATGCCTGTAGGCACCTCTGGAGTAGGGCTGCGTTTGCTCCACCAGCTTAAAACACAGCTAGCTTGTTCAATTTCTCAATTTAGATCAAAGCTGGCTTGGGGACGACGACACATCAAAGTGCACCATTTTGTAAGGAAGGAAAGGATAGATGCGGATCATGGCCAATGCCGAGGGAACACCATTTCCCAAACCAGCCGTGGGAATGCCCTCGATGCAGAGTAAACAGGAGTTGTGGACACAATCCGAGAGTGAAGCTGTGAGAACAGATGGAGAAGAGTTTGAAAAGGGCTACTCGAGAGAAACATCTTCCTCACAGAACTGCAGGGAACCCGATCCGCCTCCCTCACGGCTGTCAGCCAGAAATGGGAAAACAAGACGTTCTTCCCATGGTATTTTATTCAGTATTCGGGGCGGGGGGGGGGGGAATGGTGGCACCTCTCAGGTAATGGCGTTGCTCCGAAAAAAGTCCCACACCCTCTGTCTCTCCTATTCAGTGCCGGATTTACGTATAAGCTAAACAAGCTACAGTGGTACCTCGGGTTACAGACGCTTCAGGTTACATACACTTCAGGTTACAGACTCCGCTAACCCAGAAATAGTGCTTCAGGTTAAGAACTTTGCTTCAGGATGAGAACAGAAATTGTTCTCCAGTGGCGCAGCAGCAGCAGGAGGCCCCATTAGCTAAAGTGGTGCTTCCGGTTAAGAACAGTTTCAGGTTAAGAACGGACCTCCGGAATGAATTAAGTATGTAACCAGAGGTACCACTGTATAGCTTAGGGCCCCACTCTCTTGAGGGGCCCCCCAAAAAAAATCAAAGGGGGGAAAAACTGGATGTACATTTACAAAATATAAAATAAAAAACAAATAAAATCCAGCAACCGTGTTTTGTGTTGTGTAGGCTCCTATGATGGAAGTCATGGGCCCCGCCTGCTAGCCTGCTCCCTCAAATATCACTGGTTTGCTCCTTTCTATATATAGGGTGCCTACATTCTGCATGGACTGGTCGCATGGCAACATGTGCAAATGGCTTGAGATACCTATGAGGTCCATAAATTACCATAGAGCATATATTCAACACAAAAAACGGGGACAATTTGTTGTTGACAAAGGACAGCTGGACATATAAAGGGCCCCATCACCTTCAGTAGCTCAGGGCGTCATCAAACCTAAATCCAGCCCTGCTCCTGCTATCATAGCTGTCAACTTTTCCCTTTTCTTGTGAGGAATCCTATTCGGAATAAGGGAATTTCCCTTAAAAAAAGGGATACGTTGACAGCTACGTCATCCCTACTCTGGCTGATCTGAGCTTTCTGTTTCTAAACTTTCTGTTCTCCTACTCTCTCTTTTCTTTTCAATTTTTTTTATCAATTTTCCAAATTTATAACAAACATAACAGAAAAAACATTACAATATAAAAAACAAACAGACATTTATCCTAACTATTAAAACCCCAATTTTGTTATCATTGTTAAATGACTTCCTTGAATCCGCCAGCTGAGTTTCCTTATAGCTCATTGTAGCAGTTTTCCAATACTACTTTCAGATAACATTAACCTGATCAATTAACATCGTGTCTTTCTTTTAAAATTCTCTTCTATCCATAGTTTTAAGAACAGCCTGATCAATTAACATCTTTCTTTCTTTTCAAATTATCTTCTATCCATAATGTTATACAATTTAACATATTTAACTCCTAGGCCAAATTGGTACTTACTAGTAATTCTACTTATGTTGTTGTTGTTTAGTCGTTTAGTCGTGTCTGTCTCTTCCTGACCCCATGAACCAGAGCATGCCAGGCACTTCTGTCTTCCTACTTATGTTATTTTAGAATGTTTAAGTAAATAGTCCTTAAATTTCTTCCATTCTTCTTGGTATTCCTCCACTTTCTGTTCGCGGATTCTTCCAGTCAGGTCGGCCAGCTCCATAAAGTCCATCATCTTCATCTGCCATTCCTCCACTTCTGTTCTCCTACGCTCAATGCACGCCGGGTCCTGGAAAGGGGGGGTTAGGAATGCTTTCTGAAGACACTGCGTCTGTCAGCTGTCTCTCCCAGCTGCTGCTGCTTCCTGCTGCTCTCCCAATATTTCCCAGCTTCTCCCCTCAGCAGCCTCCAAATGATTACCGTATTTTTCGCTCTATAGGACGCACTTTTTCCCCTCCAAAAATTAAGGAGAAATGTGTGTGCGTCCTATGGAGCGAATGCAGGCTCCTTGGCTTCAGCGATAGCAATGCGAAGCCTCCAAAGCGCAGAGGGAGCGCTCCCTCCACGCTCCGGAGGCTCTGCGTTGCTTTCGCTGAAGCCTGGAGAGCGAGAGGGGTCGGTGCGCACCAACCCCTCTCGCTCTCCAGGCTTCAGGGATAGCCACCTGAAGCCTTTGGAGCGCAGCGGTACCTCGCGCTGCGCTCCAAAGGCTTCGGGTTCCTTTCGCTGAAGCCAGGAGAGGAAGACTCTTCTGGCTTCAGCAGAGAGGGAGAGCTGCGCAGCGCCCCTTCAGCGAAGCGGGAGGAGAAATGGAAGGGGCTCCGTTTCTCCTGCCGCTTCGCTGAAGGGGCGCTGAGCAGAGAGGGGGAGAATTTTTTTTCTTGTTCTCCCCCTCTAAAACAAGGTGCGTTTTATGGTCGGGTGCGAAAAATACGGTACCTTCTGCAACCCAGTGTTCTAAAATCTACACTGTCCTCCTCAAGAAGGTTCAGGAAGAGGGGGGGCGGTCCCCACCATCCCTCCTCAGTCCAGTCCATGGGTAGGCAAACTAAGGCCCAGGGGCAGCATCCGGCCCAATCGCCTTCTCAATCCGGCCTGCGGACGATCCAGGAATCAGCGTGTTTTTACATGAGTAGAATGTGTCCTTTTATTTAAAGTGCATCTCTGGGCTATTTGTGGGGCTTGCCTGGTGTTTTTACATGAGTAGAATGTGTGCTTTTATTTCAAATGCATCTCTGGGTTATTTGTGGGGCATAGGAATTCATTAATTCCCCCCCCAAAAAAAATATAGTCCAGCCCCCCAGAAGGTCTGAGGGACAGTGGACCAGCCCCCTGCTGAAAAAGCTTGCTGGTTACTTCCGGGTTTCGGCAGTCACACATGCGCAGAAGCGCTAAATTACACTTTGTGCATGCGCAGGAGCACTGAATCGCAACCCACAGATGCGCTGTTGTGGGTTGCGAACATGCATCCCGCACGGTTCACGATTTTCTTCTTGCTGTCTCTCAACATGTCAGGGGCGCCCCCTGGCTGTTCGTCTGCTGCAGACAAAAGGATAGATTTCTTTATGCAATGACTAATCGCTGCTTTTTAAAAAACACACACGAGACGTTCAGGGGGAATGTGTCTGTCGAAGGCTGCTAGTTGCAATAGCTATGAGCAGGAACTCTGTTCTGTATACCTCTGGATTACCTAGGGACATATACCTGAGTATTTGTTCCAAAGCTCTGGGGTGATCACCAGGAATCTGTTCCAGCAAGGCTGTCCATCATTCCTCCGCTGTCAATATTCTGTTGCTGACACTTTGCCGTAGAGCAGTTAGGACTGTTCTTTACCAAGCTCTGATTTTTCCAAAACTCCCATGGGAAAAGTAGGCAGAGAACGCTGATGATGGCCGGTTTGGGGGCCAAATTCTAGCTTGTTTGTAAATCAGGACCCAAGTAGCATTGAGAGCTCTGCCAAGTGTCTCTGTCTCCTCCAGGAAATCTGTGTGCAGTGGTGTAACGTGGGGGGTGCAGGGGGGCCGGGCGCACCGGGCGCAACATCTGGGCTTTAGGGTTAGGGGACACAAATCCACGGGTTAGGGGGCGCAAATTACTTGCCTTGCCCCGGGTGCTGACAACCCACGCTACGCCACTGTGTGTGTGTGTGTGTGCATCTCTTTTCATAATGTACAAGTATCTGAAGAGGCAGGTGTACAATGTTCTTTTGCTGACATATTGCCACTGAGCAGTCAGGAGGTTCATAACCTGACTCCTTATGAGCTCACTTGAATGCTTTGGTAAAGGTAAAGGGACCCCTGACCATTAGGTCCAGTCAAGACTGACTCTGGGGTTGCAGCACTCATCTCACTTTACTGGCCGAGGGAGCCGGCGTACAGCTTCCGGGTCATGTGGCCAGCAGGACTAAGCCACTTCTGGTGAACCAGAGCAGCGCACGGAAACGCCGTTTACCTTCCCGCCGGAGCGGTACCTATTTATCTACTTGCACTTTGACGTGCTTTCGAACTGCTAGGTTGGCAGGAGCAGGGACCGAGCAACAGGAGCTCACCCCGTCGTGGGGATTCGAACCGCCGACCTTCTGATCGGCAAGTCCTAGGCTCTGTGGTTTAACCCACAGCGCCACCCGTGTCCCGTGAGTGCTTTGATTGATGGAATTAGTCCTGTCCTAGGTGCCTCGTAATACCCATTCCGCCCTTGTAAGAACTCAGTCTTTTAGTGTGGCAGAGTCCACACTTTGGAACTCCCTGCCTCTTGATTATCAGGTGAGCGCCTTCACCGTACTCTTTTGGGCGCCTGCTAAAAACATCCTTGTTAGACAAACCTATCCAGATGTTTAGAAAGTCCATGCGAGCTTTGAATGTTTTTAGTCTATCGTTATTGCAACTTTTCAAAAGTCTTAACTTATTGTCAGTTTTCCTTCGTGATAATTGTATGTCTTTTGTAAAGCGCTTTTTTATTTTACAAACAAGCAGTGTATAAGTTATGTGAAATAAACAATAATAATAAATAGCCTCTGATTGCCTGATTGCCAGTGACTGGGGTGCTTGCAAAGAATCTGGCAACAGCTGACATTTAGGCTCTTTTATATACCATGAAAAGCATCCAGCCTTTTGGGCACATTCCTGTCCTATTCAAGAAATAATGCATGCATCTCTTTATTATGTTGAGGAAGGCGCAGGCTGAATCCCCAGATACGTCTCCAAGCAGGGCTGGAGGTAGAGACCCCCGTCTGAAATCCATGAAAGATGCTGCCAGTCAGTGTTGACAATACTGACTTGGATGAACCAGTAGCCTGATTCAGGATAAGGCCAAGTCCTAAGTTTACACGAATCTGGGGGGGAAACTCTCATGTCTTTGTAAGGTAGCATGGGAAACGTCCCCTTAGAGCAGTGGTGGCCAAACTTGGCCCGCCATCTGTTTAGGGACTACAGGCTTGGGTTGGCAGCCTGTTCTGGGGGCTGCCAAAAAATTTCAAAGCCTGATGGCATGACTTTCTGCTTGCTGTTATTTGGCAGGATCACAGAAATGTTGCAGAATGCAGTATTTGGTTTTTTTTACATGGATTTCAGCTCCCTCGGGATCTCTGCTTTCACAAAGAAGCAAGCAAGATTCTAGAAGCTGTGGGAACAATGACAAATAAAATCTTAAGCCAGAGAGGTGGCTGAACATTGCTGCCCTGTTTTGCTCCTTCCTTGTGGCTAGCAAAAAGTACTGTATTTTTCGCTCTATAAGATGCACCAGACCACAAGACGCACCTAGTTTTTGGAGGAGGAAAACAAGAAAAAAATATTCTGAATCTCAGAAGCCAGAACAGCAAGAGGGATCGCTGCGCAGTGAAAGCAGCAATCCCTCTTGCTGTTTTGGCTTCTGGGATAGCTGCGCAGCCTGCATTCGCGCCATAAGACGCACACACATTTCCCCTTACTTTTTTAGGAGGGAAAAAGTGAGTCTTATAGAGCAAAAAATACGGTAGAATACATTTTGCAAATGAATGACACACGGTTGCAGAATTCATAATTGATTGCGAAATTCAGCTTTTCCCGATGCAGAATTTTGCTCATTTATTTTAGCACACATCACTCCACCTTCTTAAATGCAGGCAAACATTTATTTGGGACAAAAGCCACTTTGTTTGGGGGCAATTCAGAGTGAAGAAATGAGGTGGGGACAGAGTCTAGAGCTGCCTGCACTTCTGCTATTGCCACCTTTTTTTAAAAAGAAGAAGAAGAAGAAGCAAAGTTTCCAGCAGAAAGATAACAAGTACAATAAATAGGAACAACAAAGCAATAAACTCAACAACTAAGTAATCACTGGGCAGACTTTGATTGCTCTTCTGGTGGCAGCAGAACTTCCTGTTTTAAAATGTCATGGGAGTAATGTTAGCAAGCCGCAAGACCATCCACTCTGGGCTTCAGCTCCACCGAAATCACTTGAGTGGTTTGTGAAGTGCAGTTTGATTTTCTTCTCTCTAAAATTAACAGTGCCTTCAGAAAAAGGAAAGAGAAGTGTGGGAAAATATCACAGGTTACAGAGAGAGAGAGAGAGAGAGAGAGAGAGAGAGAGAGAGAGAGAGAAAGAAAGAAAGAAAGAAAGAAAGAAAGAAAGAAAGAATAACCACACCCTTGGCAAACCCCAACATCTCTCACCACCAAAGGAACACAACTGAACAGCAAAGAACCTGCACAAGCAACACTGACACCAAACCCTACATATAGCAAGCACAGTGGTACCTCGGGTTAAGAACTTAATCCGTTCTTAACCTGAAACTGTTCTTAACCTGAAGCACCACTTTAGCTAATGGGGCCTCCCGCTGCTGTCATGCCGCCGGACCACGATTTCTGTTCTCATCCTGAAGCAAAGTTCTTAACCCAAGGTACTATTTCTGGGTTAGCGAGTCTGTAACCTGAAGCATATGTAACCCAAGGTACCACTGTAAAATAGAAACATCGCCACCCAACCCCAACCCCAACCATCATTCCCCCTTTTCTTCCTAATATCTCAACAAATGAAACTGATTTGTAAAAATGTTACGTGGAAGAAGAAAAAAATACAAGAGAGAGACACTGCACACACTTTTGTAAATCGAGAAAATCTTTAATTTAAAAGGGGGGGAGAAAGAATAAACAAGAGTGAGAAAGCAAGTAACACTCTGTGGTAGACAGAAAGCTCAGTTGGTAGAGCATGAGGCTTAATCTCAAGAGTTGCGGGTTCAAGCCCCACACTGGGTGAAAGATTCCTACATTTCAGGGGGTTGGACTAGATGATTCTAGTAAGGTAGAATCCTTACTAGACCCCTGGATGGTAGAATCCTTACTAGACCCCTGGATGGTTATCATCTCACTTACAGGCCGAGAGAGCTGGCATTAGTCCACAGACAGCTTTCTAGGTCATGTGGCCAGCAAGACTAAACCGCCCCTGGCATAACGGGACACTGTGATGGAAACCAGAGCGCACGGAAACGTCGTTTACCTTCCCTCCGCAGTGGTACCTATTTATCTACTTGCACTGGTGTGCTTTCAAACTGCTAGGTTGGCAGGAGCTGGGACCGAGCAACGGGAGCTCATTCCATCGCAGGGATCCAAACCGCCGACCTTCCGATCAGCAAGCCCAAGAGGCTCAGTGGTTTAGACCACAGCACCACCCGCATCCCTATGGCTCGAATGGTCCCTTCCAACTCTACAATTCTATTATCCCTGTTTACCTGACAGCGATGCTGAGGATTTTGTTAGATTTTGCTGTGCTCACGGCAATGCCGTGGTTCTCTATTCCTGACACCAGCTTCAAAACTGCAGTTTTCCTGCTTGAGCCTGATGAGGCCTTCCAGGCCTCCCCCCTATTTGGCCCATGTGTCTGTTGTAAACAAAAAATTGCCCTTTTTTCCCTTATGGGGTATCCAAGAGCCCATATAGAGTCCTTACTTAGGTTCCCTATTGGTAGGAGAAAATAACAGAGGCCAACCAGAGAATATTGAGAAGCAAAGCAGCTAGTAAGCCTGATCTTTATTGATCTGTTGCAACAGGGTGCTCCCCTCACATGCAGGAAAAGAGGAGGACCCAGAACCAAGGTGTGCCGGCCCTTATATAGACATTTTAAATTCCCTGCCCTGGAGCTCAAGACCACCCCTCCATACATCATACATACATCAGAGAAAAGGTGGTCTACAGCAGAAATCTGAGTGCTTTGTTTACCTCCTGTCTGCCAGGTTACCTGTTTAATGGTCACTTGATTGGATTGCCTGGGGAGCCTGGCCAGACTTTTGTAGTGATAAATACTTAGTTCCTGAGCCAGGTCACAGCTCACACCCTATTCATATCTTAAACATGCCCTTAAGGCAGGATTTGTGAAGGAAAAGACAATGGGGAGGCTTTTCCATTTTCCTTTGACCTTGCGGAGAAATCATTTGCTCAGCTTGGGAATCCAAATGGTTTCAGGTCGGTCTTCCTGTGCTGATCTATGTACGTGCTTGGTTGGTACACTTATGAACATTTAACATATATCTAAGACCTCAAAATTCCTATCATACGTCCATTTCACAGAATATCAGGTGTGGGGCAGATAAAGACATGAAGAGGGCTGTGCCTTTGCCTGCGCATATCAGGATTGTGGCCTCAGCCACACAATAGGTGTGTGATACTGTGCAGCCGAATCTGTGTGGCACATTCTGTTTGGCTGTGGCTGCAACTGAACAGGGATTCTTATGAGGAAGAGACCTTGTAGATTCTCTATTGTAGAGAATCTTCCCAGGAAGGCTGTTTTTCCCAGGCCAGAGCTCAACAATGAATAGCCCTTCCGCCCTTTGAATAGAACAGGATTCTAGCCCTTCGCATTTTGCTGCATCGTGCTGGTGAGTCACGGGTGAATTTCTTGCCTTTGTTTTTGGAAACTGTAGGGGAAACCTGACATCCACTGCACACTTAAATGTATCCTGCTGAAAGCAGCGGAATAAAGGAAGGAGTCCAGCCACCAGCCGGAGCAAATCTTCCACCAGGGCCAGGGCCTTTTCAGTGATGGCTCCAACCTGGTGGAATGCTCTGTCCCATGAGACTAGGGTCCTTCAGGATTTAATCTCCTTCCGTTGGGCTTGTAAGACAGAGCTATTCCGCCTGGCCTTTAATTTGAATTCAGCCTGATCTTTCATTTCCCTTCCCTTCCCTCCCTCTCCCCTTTTATGAAGATCACCCGTTCTGTGACCCCACAGCTAAATCTCCCCTGGCCTCCTCGCTGGCCCAAGTAGGACCAATTCAGCTAGCTAGCCCTGGGGATTATCGAATTGATTTTTGATTTTTGAATTTTATTGTTATTCATGTTTTTATACTGTATTTTAAGCTGTTTTTATAATTAAGTGTTTTAAAGTGTTTTAAATTTGTTGTTAGCCGCCCTGAGCCTGGTTTTTGAACCGGAAAGGGCAGGGTATAAATAAAAATTTATTATTATTATTATTATAGGTTCAAAGAGGAATTTTGAACCCCAAGGATGGGGTGACAAGGACTTTTAAAAGTTTCTATCTTATCCCAGCATACAGTTCATTAAGCATCATCACTACATCATTGCTACATCAGAATGGAAAGGGTTATACATGATTAACTGTTATACATGTTATACATGACCACTGCAGATGGTGACAACAGTCACGAAATTAAAAGACGCCTGCTCCTTGGGAGAAAGGCGATGGCAAACCTAGACAGTGTCTTAAAAAGCAGAGACATCACCTTGCCAACAAAGGTCCGTATAGTTAAAGCCATGGTTTTCCCAGTAGTGATGTATGGAAGTGAGAGCTGGACCATCAAGAAGGCTGATCGCCGAAGAATTGATGCTTTTGAATTATGGTGCTGGAGGAGACTCTTGAGAGTCCCATGGACTGCAAGAAGATCAAATGTATCCATTCTTAAGGAAATCAGCACAGAGTGCTCACTGGAAGGACAGATCGTGAAGCTGAGGCTCCAAGACTTTGGCCACCTCATAAGAAGAGAAGACTCCCTGGAAAAGACCCTGATGTTGGGAAAGATGGAGGGCACAAGGAGAAGGGGACGACAGAGGACGAGATGGTTGGACAGTGTTCTCCAAGCTACCAGCATGAGGGAGGCAGTGGAAGACAGGAGTGCCTGGTGTGCTCTGGTCCTGATGTTGGGAAAGATGGAGGGCACAAGAAGGGGACGACAGAGGACAAGATGGTTGGGTGGTGTTCTCAAAGCTACCAGCATGAGTTTGACCAAACTGCAGGAGGCAGTGGAAGACAGGAGTGCCTGGCATGCTCTGGTCCAGGAGGCCACAAAGAGTCGGACACGACTAAACGACTAAACAACAACAACAACAATACATGATTAACATAGGAGGAGTGTGTTGGGGCAACAGGCGGATACAGGATATGTATTGGGAAGTACATTCTAAGCACCTACTACAAAGGGACAATAGTACTTTGGTTTGCTTAGTCTGCCACCTGGGCAAGGCCTGAGGAGTGCCTTTGCCCAGCGATTTGACACCTATGAGTACCTTCCTGTGAGTACCTGACCTCCTGCTTGAGGGATTATGGCGGGGACCAAGTGGTTTCCAAGTCTTTGGCCAATGAAGCAAATTGATGGTGGAATAAAGGAAACTGGCAAAGGAGTTGATTTTATATGATTTTTAAAGCTAGGTAACTTCCCTGAATTATGCTTTTGAATTATGCTGCTGGAGGAGACTCTTGAGAGTCCCATCGACTGCAAGAAGATCCAACCTCTCCATTCTGAAGGAAATCAGCCCTGAGTGCTCACTGGAAGGACAGATCGTGAAGCTGAGGCTCCAAGACTTTGGCCACCTCATGAGAAGAGAAGACTCCCTGGAAAAGACCCTGATGTTGGGAAAGATGGAGGGCACAAGGAGAAGGGGACGACAGAGGACGAGATGGTTGGACAGTGTTCTTGAAGCTATCAGCATGAGTTTGACCAAACTGCGGGAGGCAGCGGAAGACAGGAGTGCCTGGCGTGCTCTGGTCAAGGGGGTCACGAAGAGTCGGACACGACTAAACGACTAAACAACAACAAAAACTTCCCTGAGCTGTCAAGTTGAAAGGATACATTTATGCATAATATTTGTAAGATTTAACAACTTTAAAGATGTGGCCCCCCCCAGTAATTTCCCCAGCAAGGGGTTCCGTGGCACCATTCACATTTTTTTTTTAAAAAAACTTCCTTAGAGATACCAGAATTTTCCAAAGTAGGGGGTCCATGTCTTGGCTTTTGAAAAACAAGGGGTCTACAGTATACTTGAATTATGGTGCTGGAGGAGACTCTTGAGAGTCCTATGGACTGCAAGAAGATCAAACCTCTCCATTCTGAAGGAAATCAGCCCTGAGTGCTCACTGGAAGGACAGATCCTGAAGCTGAGGCTCCAAGACTTTGGCCACCTCATGAGAAGAGAAGACTCCCTGGAAAAGATCCTGATGTTGGGAAAGATGGAGGGCACAAGGAGAAGGGGACGCAAGAGGACGAGATGGTGGGACAGTGTTCTCGAAGCTACCAGCATGAGATTGACCAAACTGCGGGAGGCAGTGGAAGACAGGAGTGCCTGGCGTGCTCTGGTCCAGGGGGTCACGAAGAGTCGGACACGACTAAACGACTAAACAACAACACAGTATACTTAGCAAATTGCTAACCACGGCCTTAGCTATTTTGCTGGATATTACAGCAATATTAATGATTTCAGCCCATAGGTGGCAGCATTTGACAGATGAGGGAAATGACACACCTTGAGCCAACCCAGGATTTTTGTTGTTGCTAAGTTTCGAATAACACTTTTCAAGTGTTCAAAAAGCATTTCCTAACCAGTGCCTGATTTACGTATAAGCTAAACAAGCTATAGCTTAGGGCCCCCGCTCTCTTGGGGGCCCCCAAAAATATTAAAGAAAAAAAAACTGGATGTACATTTCCAAAATATAAGATAAAAAACAAATAGAATAAAACCTACCTACAGCAACAGTGTTTTGTGTTGTGTCGGCTCCTAGGATGTAAGTCATGGGCCCCGCCTGCTAGCCTGCTCCCTCAAATATCACTGGTTTGCTCCTTTCTATATATAGGGTTGTATTTCACTATTAATATACTTCTTCTTAATTGTATTTCAGTTCAACTGCAGGAATGGAGAGCGCTCCTGTTGTCGGATCCTGCTTGCTAGTTTCCCAATAGAGGCATCTGGTTGGCCACTGTGACAACAGGGTGCTGGACTAGATCAGGCCATGTATGTATGTTCTGGACTTTCGGCCAATTTTGTCACAGTAGATTCTACATGCTTCATGGGATAATCTCTGTGAAGTAAGAGATTTTAATTAGATTTTTTTTGTCACAGCAAGCGTACTCCAATAATAATAATACCGTTAACGACAACAACAACAACAACAACAGCAACAATTTATTATTTATACCCTGCCCATCCGGCTGAGTTTCCCCAGCCACTCTGGGTGGCTTCCAACAAAAGATTTAAAATACATTAAAACATCAGTCACTATAAACTTCCCTAAACAGGGCTGCCTTCAGATGTCTTCTAAACGTCAGATAGTTGATTATTTCTTTGACATTTGGTGGGAGGGCGTTCCACAGGGCAGGTGCCACCACCGAGAAGGCCCTCTGTCTGGTTCTCTGTAACCTCACTTCCTGCAATGAGAGAAACACCAGAAGGCCCTCGGAGCTGGACCTCAGTGTCTGGGCTGAACGATGGGGGTGGAGACGCTCCTTCAGGTATACTGGACTGAGGCAGTTTAGGGCTTTAAAGGTCAGCACCAACACTTTGAATTGTGCTTTGAAATGTACTGGGAGCCAGTGCAGGTCTTTCAGGACCGGTGTTATGTGGTCTCAGTGGCCACTCCCAGTCACCAGTTTGCTGCTGCATTCTGGATTAGTTGCAGTTTCCGGGTCACCTTCAAAGGTAGCCTCACATAGAGCGCATTGCAGTAGTCCAAGCTGGAGATAACTAGAGCATGCAGCACTTTGGCAAGACAGTCTACGGGCAGGTAGGGTCTCATCCTGCGTACCAGGTGGAGCTGGTAGACAGCCGCCCTGGATACAGAATTGACCTGCGCCTCCATGGACAGCTGTGAGTCCAAAATGACTCCCAGGCTGCGCACCTGGTCCTTCAGGGGCACAGTTGCCCTATTCAGGACCACGGAGTCCTCCACACCAGCCTGCCCCGTCCCCCCAAAACAGTACTTGTGCCTTGTCAGGATTCAACCTCATCCTATTCTCTGCTCTCCAAGCAGCTTCCCGATTCTGTTTGGGATATGATTAACTCAAGTCATTCATTGCTTTTCCCACTGTGACTGCCTCTATCTCCACCTCTGGGTTGGGTTCATTGAATTATTTCAATAGCAGCACCAGCCCCACGGCTGTAAGATGCTAAATTTGTGAGTCAGGAAATCCCTGGTCCACATCCCACCACAATCATTTCCTACCGTGCTCTTAACTCTGGGCTTTTACCCATCTTAATTTAACTCTCCCGGCTTAAAACGGTTAGATCAGTCACATTCTCGCACTCCATGCCCCTGGGATAACGGCCAGTGTGCCCACGAGGCAGCAAAACAAGAAATAAATATCCCGTTTCTCCTGAGCACAAACTGCATCGGTGTGATTCACTCTCTCCTGACCTTCAAACAATTAGCCTCTGCTGGAAGTGGGCAGTTCTGGCGCTCTTCGCATTGGGCGTGTCGGGGTCATTCAGTGCATTTGGTGCCACAGAATTAATTGGGTCTGCTGTGTCTCTGGATGAGTCATTGGGCACCCGGGCAAAAAAACCCCAACCAGCTGTGGGGAGGGAATTTTCAAACAGTGAATAGGGCATGGGAAAGTCCGTTCCCCCAGATTATGAAGTCTGGAGCTTGGAGATTAGAGTAGCAATTTATATAGGTGTGTTGTAAACAAAAATCTGCCCTTTTCCCTTATGGGGTATCCAAGAGCCCCTATAGAGTCCTTACATAGGTTCCCTATTGGTAGCAGAAAATAACAGAGGCCAACCAGAGAATATTGAGAAGCAAAGCAGCTAGTAAGCCTGATCTTTATTGATCTGTTGCAACAGTCTCCTCACACAGAGGAGGAGGAACCCAGAACAATGGCACTCAAGTCCTAATATAGACTTTTGAAATTGCCACCCTGTAGATCAAGACCACCCCCAGAAACATCATACCTACATCACAGAAAAGGCAGTCTAAAACATAAATTTGAATGTTGTTTTTCTCCTGTGTTGTTTATCTCCTGTCTGGCAGGTTACTTGATTGGATTGCCTGGGGAGCCTGGCCAGTCTTTTGTAATGATAAATACTTAGTTCCTGGGCCAGGTCCCAGGCTCACACCCTATTCATATCTTAAAGGTAAAGGGACCCCTGACTTTTAGGTCCAGTCGTGGCCGACTCTGGGGTTGCAGCGCTCATCTCACTTTATTGGCCGAGGGAGCCGGCTTACAGCTTCCAGGTCACGTGGCCAGCATGACTAAGCCGCTTCTGGTGAACCAGAGCAGCGCACGGAAACGCCATTTACCTTCCCACCAGAGTGGTACCTATTTATCTACTTGCACTTTGACGTGCTTTTGAACTGCTAGGTTGGCAGGAGCAGGGACAGAGCAATGGGAGCTCACCCCGTCGCGGGGATTCGAACCGCCGACCTTCTGATCAGCAAGTCCTAGGCTCTGTGGTTTAACCCACAGCGCCACCTGCGTCCCTATTCATATCTTAAATGTTCCCTTAAGACAGGATTTGTAAAGGAAAAGACAATGGGGAGGCTTTTCCATTTCCCTTTGACCTTGCAGAGAAAACATTTGGTCAGTTTGGGAATCCAAATGGTTTCAGGTCAGTCTTCCTGTGCTGATCTATGTACGTGCTTGATTGGTACGCTTATGAACATTTAATATATATCTAAGACCTCAAAATTCATATCACAGGTGCTACAGGCTCCTGTGGGGAAAGTTTCAGCATTTGGGATTTTTCCGTTTAGAGAAAAGATGTGTAAGAGGCAACACAAGAGAAGTTCATAAAAATTAAAAAGAAAGTGGCCGGAGAAAAGTTCTTCTCCCTCTCTCATAACACTGGAACTCATGGACATTGAAGGGAGCAGAATAATGTAAGATTCAGGACAGATAAAAGAAAGTTCTTTCTTCATGTAGCGCAGATTTAAACTATGGAACTCCCTGCCACAGGAACTGCAGGAATGGGGAGCGCTCCTGTGGTCAGATTCTGCTTGCTGGTTTCCCAATAGAGGCATCTGGTTGGCCACTGTGAGAACAGGATGCTGGAGGCGGTTGGAGGATGGATGGTGGCTAACAGATTGAGGCTGAATCCTGACAAGACAGAAGTACTGTTTTGGGGGGACAGGGGGCGGGCTGGTGTGGAGGACTCTCTGGTCCTGAATGGGGTAACTGTGCCCCTGAAGAACCAGGTGCGCAGCCTGGGAGTCATTTTGGACTCACAGCTGTCCATGGAGGCGCAGGTCAATTCTGTGTCCAGGGCAGCTGTTTACCAGCTCCATCTGGGATGCAGGATGAGACCCTACCTGCCTGCAGACTGTCTTGCCAGAGTGGTGCATGCTCTGGTTATCTCCCGCTTGGACTACTGCAATGCACTCTACGTGGGGCTACCTTTGAAGGTGACTTGGAAACTACAACTAATCCAGAATGCGGCAGCTAGACTGGTGACTGGAGACCACATAACACCGGTCTTGAAAGACCTACACTGGCTCCCAGTACGTTTCTGAGCACAATTCAAAATGTTGATGCTGACCTTTAAAGCCCTAAATGGCCTCGGTCCAGTATATCTGAAGGAGCGTCTCCACCCCCATCGTTCTGCCCGGAACTGAGGTCCAGTGCCGAGGGCCTTCTGGCAGTTCCCTCGCTGCAAGAAGCCAAGTTACAGGGAACCAGGCAGAGGGCCTTCTCGGTGGTGGCACCCGCCCTGTGGAACGCCCTCCCACCAGATGTAAAAGAGAAAAACAACTACCAGACTTTTAGACGGCATCTGAAGGCAGCCCTGTTTAGGGAAGCTTTTAATGACTGATGCATTACTGTATTTTAATATTGTGTTGGAAGCCGCCCAGAGTGGCTGGGGAAACCCAGCCAGATGGGCGAGGTATAAATAAGAAATTGTTGTTGTTGTTACTATGATCAAGCTAGTGGCCTGATCCAAAAGGCTGTTCTGATGCTCTTATGTTCCTGCTGCACAATTCCCATCCCTTTTCTATGCAAAAGACCTCCAGCAAGTCTGCCTGTCCTGTTTAAGCTTCGGAGCAGCTCACAATTCATAGGATCAGGCTGGGGTTTCATGACAGCTTGTGAATCCCCATGATTTAAAGGAGCAGGGCTGCAACCACAGTAATCCAGAAGACAACAAACTCCCTTAAGGAATCCTCAGAGCTCAGCTTTTGTTATGAAAAAGTCTCTCGGGCAGAACATTGAAGCTGGATGGACTGCACCGTTGCCAACTGATATCCATCTTCTTGGCGCATTCTGAGCGGAGCTCAGGGCAATGTGTTGTTGCATATTTTTCAAAAGTTCATACGCAGCCCACAACACTTAACAAATCTGGAACTCTGTGTTGCCCCATGGCCAACACAGATAAAAGGAGGTCCTTCTTCACTCAGCGCATAGTTAAACCATGGAATCCCTCCCACAGGAGGCAAGGAAGACCACCAAGTTGGGTAGCCGTAAAAGAGGCTTAGACCAGGCATAGGCAAACTCCAGCCCTCCAGATGTTTGGGACTACAATTCCCATCAAGGTAAAGTTAAAGGGACCCCTGACTGTTAAGTCCAGTCGTGGACGACTCTGGGGTTGCAGCGCTCATCTTGCTTTACTGGCCGAGGGAGCCAGCGTATAGCTTCCCTGTCATGTGGCCAGCATGACTAAGCCGCTTCTGGCAAAACCAGAACAGTGCGCGGAAACGCCGTTTACCTTCCCGCCGGAGTGGTACCTATTTATCTACTTGCACTTTGACATGCTTTCGAACTGCTAGGTTGGCAGGAGCAGGGAGTGAACAACAGGAGCTCACCCCGTTGCGGGGATTCGAACCGCCGACCTTCTGATCAGCAAGCCCTAGGCTCTGTGGTTTAACCGACAGCGCCACCCGTGTCCCCTTTAAATACATACATCACCCTAAAAGAAACACAGACCAGTCACTCAGCAAACATCTGCTCCTCCTTTAATTCTTTCTATACCCCAGCAGATAGTAAAATCAGAGGGTGAGTGGTCTGTGCCCCAAAATACAGGATATCACCCACCTAACAGGTTTCCCAACTGCCTCTGTGCACCTCCTCTAAAACTTCAGCCCCCACACCCACTCCAAGACACCTACATAATACCCTCAGATGTTGGTACCCCAGTTCCCTCTAAGGTTGAGATGATGCCACCTTCATTTGTCCCAACTTGCCTTCCTTTTCAGAAGCCTGTGTCTTTCTTTCGGGTCATTCCCTTATTACTTAAATTCCTACCCAGCTTGTTCTCCAAGGAGCTCAAGGAAGCATACTTTATTCTGCCCCTCCCTCTCATTTTATCCTCTCACCAACCCTGCGAGGTGGGCCAGGCTCGGAGCAATGGGGACTGGTTGGCCCAAGTTTGCTGAGGGGGGATTTGAACTCAGGTCTCCCAGGTCCCAGTCGCGCACTCTAACCATGACACCAACCACTTCACAACTGGAGAAGGAAAGACGCATGATGTTTTTACAGAGGTGGTCTCTTAATGGATGGCGGCTAACAGATTGAGATTGAATCCTGACAAGACAGAAGTACTGTTTTGGGGGGACAGGAGGCGGGCGGGTGTGGGGGACTCCCTGGTCCTGAATGGGGTAACTGTGCCCCTGAAGGACCAGGTGCGCAGCCTGGGAGTCATTTTGGACTCACAGCTGTCCATGGTGGCGCAGGTTAATTCTATGTCCAGGGCAGCTGTGTACCAGCTCCATCTGGTACGTAGGCTGAGACCCTCCCTGCCTGCGGACTGTCTGGCCAGAGTGGTGCATGCTCTGGTTATCTCCCACTTGGACTACTGCAATGCACTCTACGTGGGGCTACCTTTGAAGGTGACCCGGAAACTACAACTAATCCAGAATGCAGCAGCCAGACTGGTGACTGGGAGCGTCCACCAAGACCACATAACACCGGTCTTGAAAGACCTACATTGGCTCCCAGTATGTTTCCGAGCACAATTCAAAGTGTTGGTGCTGACCTTGAAAGCCCTAAACGGCCTCGGTCCAGTATACCTGAAGGAGCGTCTCCACCCCCATCATTTTGCCCGGACACTGAGGTCCGGTGCTGAGGGCCTTCTGGTGGTTCCCTCGCTGCAAGAAGCCAAGTTACAGGGAACCAGGCAGAGGGCCTTCTCGGTGGTGGCACCCGCCCTGTGGAACGCCCTCCTACCAGATGTCAAAGAGAACAACAACTACCATACTTTTAGAAGACATCTGAAGGCAGCCCTGTTTAGGGAAGCTTTTAGTGCATGATGTATTACAGTATTTTAATATTTTGTTGGAAGTCACCCAGAGTGGCTGGGGAAGCCCAGCCAGATGGGCGGGGTATAAATAATAAAATTATTATTATTATTATTATTATTATTATTATTATTATTATTATTAAGCCAAGGCTTGCGTGCTGATGGGTCCTTGCTCAGACTGAGCCCTGGGATGACAGTTGCAGCCCTGAGCAAACTTTCTTTTGGAGGGATGATGGTTATTCTTCAGGTGACAATACGTGGCAACTCTAACAGATGGTGCCCGTCCCAATAAACTTCCGGCGAGGCAACGGTTTGCATCATCGCTTGTTTTTCTAGAGGGTGTGTCTGCCGCAGGAAGGGAAAAGGTGTCTTTGAGACTCTTTGCCATTATTTTTTGTAGCTCAGGATATTGCTGCTGTTCTTTGACCCCTTCCACTTGCCCAGGTAGGAGGGGAACTCCCAGGCTGTGGCTATCTTTGAGCGGGACTGGGGGCTCAGCTGATGATGCCAAGTCAACAGACACAGCAAAGAGCCTCACATGGTTTTCAACAGTTTTCCCAAGTAGTTGGGACAAAGTCTAGCAATGATCAACGGCGGAACAGAAATTCCAAAAACCAGCTTGCTCTTCACACAGAAGAGCACAGTGAGTGGTCTGTGATTCTGGGAATGAAATAATAATAATAATAATAATAATAATAATAATAATAATAATAATTATTTATTGTTTATATCCCGCTCATGTGGCTGGGCTTCCCTGACTACTCTGGCCGTCTTCCAAAAAAATATTAAAATACATCACACATTAAAAGCTTCCCTAAACAGGGCTGCCTTCAGATGTCTTCTAAAAGTCTGGTAGTTGTTGTTCTCTTTGACATCTGGTGGGAGGGAGTTCCACAGGGAGGGTGCCACTACCGAGAAGGCCCTCTGCGATCCTTTTAAAAAATAGAATATACAGTCCTACCTCGGGTTACAGATGCTTCAGGTTGTGTGTTTTCAGGTTGTGCACCTCACCGAACCCGGAAGTACCGGAACGGGTTACTTCTGGGTTTCGGCACTTGCGCAGAAACACTAAATCGTGCATTGTGCATGCACAGAAGCACCAAATCTCGACCCGCGTGTGCGCAGACACGGTGCTGCGGGTTGCGAACGTGCCTCCCACACGGATCACGTACGCAACCTGAGCGTCCGCTGTACTACAATTTCCAACCTGGAGGAACTGAGCCAGTCAGAGTGATCTCGGTGTAACAGCTTAGCAAGGACAGGAGTCCACCAGTTGAAGTAGGTTTTAAACATTTCGGGGGGGGGGGTAAGAAATGTTGACTTGGGAGCCTTATTAGGTTTAATCAGACCAATCAGTGATTTAACTTGGTGCAAGGTTGTTGGTTGGCAGCTGTCTGTCTCGAGAGACAAATAGAGGAGGATGTGCCTTTGGGGGTGAAGTCAAACAGTTGGAAGGTTACATGGAAAGACATGTTTAGTTGCAGCTAGGGCAGAAGAAGGTGTCCAGTTGTGTTGCTGCAGATGCACGTTTCTTCTCTCTGTGCTTCTCCCAGTGGTCATTCCTCCTCTGATCATTGCTGTGGAGTCACAACCCGACTGTGAGGTTAAAGGTAAAGGTAAAGGGACCCCTGACCGTTAAGTCCAGTCATGGATGACTCTGGGGTTGTGGCGCTCATCTCGCTTTATTGGCCGAGGGAACCGGCATACAGCTTCCGGGTCATGTGGCCAGCATGACTAAGCTGCTTCTGGCAAACCAGAGCAGCACACGGAAACGCCGTTTACCTTCCTGCCAGAGCGGTACCTATTTATCTACTTGCACTTTGACGTGCTTTCGAACTGCTAGGTTGGCAGGAGCAGGGACTGAGCAAAGGGAGCTCACCCCGTCGCGGGGATTCGAACCGCCGACCTTCTGATTGGCAAGCCCTAGGCTCTGTGGTTTAACCCACAGTGCCACCCGTGTTGGATCCCAAATAAGAGAAACTCCATGGTCTAAGCAAAGCTCAGAAACTGATGGAGAACTGTATGATTTAGTAAAATAATACAGTGGTACCTTGGTTTAAGAACAATTTAGTTTATGAACAACTTGGGTTAAGAATGCTGCAAACCCAGAAGGAGATGTTTTGGTTTGTGAACTTTGCCTTGGAATAGGAACATGTTTCGCTTCCTGTTGAGTGGGTTCCATTTGTAAATTGAGTCCCCCACTGCTATGGGAAAGCACGCCTTGGTTTAAGAACACTTTGATTTAAGAACAGACTTCTGGAATGGATTAAGTTCGTAAACCAAGGCACCGCTGTAATTGGTCCAATCATCAGCTGAAATCTGAGTTCCAATGATCTGTTTCGTCTCAGCTTGGCCATGGGCAGAAATATCTCAAAATCTAGGCTCATTCTTTTCTCTAGTAGCCATACACAAGGCCTCCCACTGAGGTCTGTTATATTCTAGGGTATGTTTGTGTAAGAGGCATTTATAAGACGATGTGGATTTTATGAGCTCTTGAGTGGCTACTTCCGTTATAAGATGTTGTCTAGAGAGTTGGGCCAATGTTTGCTTAGCATTCTGGCAATAATTTATCAAACCATGAGAAGGATAAGTCAGAAATCTTATGTGTGGTTACAAGATGTCATCAGTTTCATTCTGCCAGCTACAATGAAAACAAAATAGTACCAATTCCTTAGCCCTCGTAAAGTTAATCAAGGGCTGAGAAAACGGCTCCCTCTTCTGGACCCCAAAACTTTCCCTTTCAATTATGCAGATGTGGCTTTGAGGTCCAGCAATATCCTTTAAAAGCGCAGGAGGATAAATAGTGATTGCTACCTATATGCTCCAATAATAATAATAATAATAATAATAATAATAATAATAATAATAATAATAATTTATACCACGCCATCTGGCTGGGCTTCCCCAGCCACTCTGGGTGGCTTCCCAAAAAATATTAAAATACCGTAATACATCAAACATTAAAAGCTTCCCTAAATGGGGCTGCCTTCAGATGTCTTCTAAAAGTCTCGTAGTTTTTGTTCCCTTTGACATCTGGTGGGAGGGCATTCCACAGGGAGGGTGCCACTACTGAGAAGGCCCTCTGCCTGGTTCCCTGTAACTTGGCTTCTCGCAGTGAGGGAAACGCCAGAAGGCCCTCGGAGCTGAACCTCAATGTCCGGGCTGAACGATGGGGGTGGAGACGCTCCTTCAGGTATACTGGACCGAGGCCATTTAGGGCTTTCAAGGTCAGCACCAACACTTTGACTTGTGCTCGGAAATGTACTGGGAGCCAATGTAGGTCTTTCAAGACCGGTGTTATGTGGTCTCGGCGGCAGCCCCCAGTCACCAGTCTAGCTGCCGCATTCTGGATTAGCTGTAGTTTCCGGGTCACCTTCAAAGGTAGCCCCACATAGAGCGCATTGCGGTAGTCCAAGCGAGAGATAACCAGAGCATGCACCACTCTGGCAAGGCAGACTGCAGGCAGTTAGGGTCTCATCCTGCGTATCAGATGGTGCTGGTAAACAGCTGCCCTGGACACAGAATTGACCTGCGCCTCCATGGACAGCTGTGAGTCCAAAATGACTCCCAGGCTGCGCACCTGGTCCTTCAGGGGCACGGTTACCCTCTTCAGGACCAGGGAGTCCTCCACACCTGCCCGCCTCCTGTCCCCCCAAAACAGTACTTCTGCCTTGTCAGGATTCAACCTCAATCTGTTAGCTGCCATCCATCCTCCAACCGTCTCCAGACACTCACACAGGACCTTCACCACCTTCACTGGTTCTGATTTGAAAGAGAGGTAGAGCTGGGCGTCATCTGCATATTGATGATCCAAATCATCCATTTCTTTTATGCAATCAAGCAAGGAAGGGCTGTGGTAGCAGAACCCTTTTTATCTACTTTAATTGCACTAAACTAAGTTTTGGATATGTACCTGAATCCCTCCCACACGAAACAGTGACAGTCTGGAGGCAACGTGAAAAGAGAACTGTGGATTTTGCCTGAAAATCCTCCACCAATAATCACAGAGAAAGAGCGAAGCAGCAGCGCTCTCCACACATGCTCAGAGACACCATCGTCATTACATCCCTGAGTGTTCACAGACCCTGAAAACTGGTCCGACGCGGAAGTCCGAGGTAGGAAAAGTGGGGGATGTCTTAGGAAATCCAGAGGAAAGATCTCCACGCCTCTCCACTCACCCAGAGCTGACGGGGCTGCGTCCCCCGCCACTTGTTTTCAGCTTGCATCTACCAACCGACCCGCTTGAAGGAGACCCACGCGCGTGTAGCGCCCAGGGACGCCGCGGAGATCCGGGGCTGCCGCATCGCCCCGTCGAGGGCGAAGCCGGGGCTGCGGTGGGAGGACGGGATCCCGGCCCTGGAGCAAGACGGCTCGGACGACTTCACACTGAACGACGTTGAAAACATTGGCAAAGGTGCTGCACCCCGTGGGAGAGGAGTATCGGGAGGTGCTCTGGATCCTCGTCGATTCCCCCTGCGCCTTGGGGACTCCGTGGTGGGGGGCGGAATTGGAGATGTCCTCTGGCTTCCCGTCGATTCCCTCCCCCACCCCCCGCGTGCGCCTTGTCGGATGGCGAGGATAGGCGGGGTCCTGGGGTCCCGGTCGATTCCGTCGTGCGCCTTGGGGACGCCATCGTGGGGCTCGGCTGCTGGCGAAGGAATGGGGAGGCCGGCCGACGCTCCGCCCCGACGGGGCACCCGGTCTCTCTCCAGCACCCTAACCGGGAGGGAGGGGAAAAGGATTGTAAGTTGTTCTTATATACAGTGACGGCAGCAAGAATGTTATTGGCACAAAAATGGAAGCAAGAAGACTTACGGACGAAAGAAGATTGGAGGATGAAATTGATGGACTCTGCAGAATTAAAACAAAACAAATTCCTTCCAGTAGCACCTTAAAGACCAACTAAGTCAGTTCTTGGTACCTTAAAGACCAACTAAGTCAGTTCTTATCTGAAGAAGTGTGCATGCACACAAAAGCTCATACCAAGAACTGACTTAGTTGGTCTTTAAGGTGCTACTGGAAGGAATTTGTTTTGTTTTGACTATGGCAGACCAACACGGCTACCTATCTGTATCTGCAGAATTAGATAAACTAACAGGAAACCTGCGGGACCAGAGACTCACAGAAGATTGGTGTAAATTTACGGACTATTTGAAGAGTCATTGTGACGATCAGATTACATTTGTAGGTTTGCAAGAAGTTTTGTGAGGTGAGTAATTTGAATTATTGCATAACTGGATAAAGAGGAGGATGTTGGTTAAGATAATTAAAGGCAATATGAATTGAAGAAATGCAGAAGAAATGATAAAAATGGGGGATCATCAGAGGTGCTGATAGAAGTCCAAAAAGTTGTATAAGATGTGAAGTTCTGTGGTATGTATGTATGTTCCCCAGCCACTCTGGGCGGCTTCCACAAAGACAAAAAATACACTAAGATGTCACACATATGACAATTAATATGTTTAAAAATTATTTTAAAAAAAAAACAACAGGGAGGGAGGAAGGGAGGGAGGGAGGGAGGCGTCGCCTGGTCCCGCCCCCGCCGGCTTCTCCGCCTCCGCCAGCCTTCCCTCTTGACGGACCGCGCTGAGCGCAGTCCCTCCGATGAACACCACGAGCTGCGAGGCGGCGCTGGAGCTGCGTCCGCCGTCGGGCGAGAGCCCGGCCAGTGCGGCGCTCATGTTCGCGGCCGGTGTGCTGGGCAACGTGACGGCGCTGGGGCTGCTGCTGCGGGCGCGGGCTCGCCGTCGGGCTCGCCGGGAGCGCCTGGCGCCCTTCCACGTGTTGGTGATGGCGCTGGTGCTGACGGACCTGCTGGGCACGTGTTTGCTGAGCCCCGTAGTGCTGGCAGCCTACGGGCGCCGGCGGACGCTGCGCGGCTTGTCCGACGGCGGCGGCGTGTGCCTCTACTTCGCCTTCGCCATGAGCTTCTTCAGCCTGGCCACGATGGGATGCCTGGGCGCCATGGCGCTGGAGCGCAGCCTGGCCATCGGCGCGCCCTACTTGTACGAGCGCCTCCTGAGCGCCCGCCCCGTCGCGCCGCTCCTGCTGGCCGCCCTGCCGGCCCTCTACGCGCTGGCCGCCGCCTTCTGCGCCCTGCCGCTGCTCGGCTTCGGCCGCTACGTCCAGTACTGCCCGGGCACCTGGTGCTTCATCCAGATGCACTTCCCGCGGGCCGGCGGCGCGGCGGAGCTGTCGTCGGGGGGCGCCTTCTCTCTCCTCTACGCGTCGCTGCTGCTGCTGCTCATCCTGGCCGTGCTGCTCTGCAACCTCAGCGTCATCGTCAACCTCCTCCGCATGCAGCGGAGGGGCAAAGCCACCCGACGGGCGACCGCAGCTGCTGCAGCCGCCGCTTCGTCCTCGTCCTCTTCCCAGCTCCGCCAGACGGCGTCCTCCGACGGCCAGGCGCCCAGCCCCAGGTGCGCGGCCAGGAAGCAGCTGTCCATGTTCGAGGAGCTGGACCACCTCATCCTCCTCGCCATCATCACCATCACCTTCGCGGTGTGCTCCCTGCCTTTCACTGTGAGTGGGGAGGGAGGATGCGATGGGGACGCCCCCTCGGGGAGCAGTCCAAAATCCTGGGGCACAAGCAGCCAGCCAGCAGCTGGCCAAGAGGTGCGGGGTGAGCTGCCATGGGGCTGGGGCTGCATCAGAGTGAAAGGGTCTCTTAAAGAGGTTTACAGAATTGTAGCACTGTAGCATTGGAAGGGACCCCCAGGGGTCATCTAGTCCAACCCCCTGCAATATAGGAATCTCAACTTCTTCTTTTTTGATCCCTCGTAGCTGAGTAAAATTGTCTTTCATGAACACCGTCTTAGCAGTGAGTCCGTCAGTGACTGTGCAGGCCAGTTCTGGATCCACACGTACTTCCGCAGTGGGGACATTGGTTTCCGGGCGAGAGTTGATCACGGTGTGGATTTGCCAAGTGTGCCTTCCTCTTAGTGTGTTTCTCCCTTGTGTCCTGAGTTCGAGTGTCTTCAAAGCCCATGACACCTTTACTCAAGGCTGTTCTCCAACTGGAGCACTCGCAGGCCAGTGTTTCCCAGTTGTCAATGTTTATACTACATTTTTTTAGATTTGCCTTGAGAGAGTCTTTAAACCTCTTTTGTTGACCACCAGCATTCCACTTTCCATTTTTAAGTTCGGAATAGAGTAGTTGCTTTGGAAGACGATCATCAGGCATCCACACAACATGACCAATCCAACAAAGTTGATGTTGAAGAATCATTGCTTTGACACTGGTGATCTTTGCTTCTTCCAGTACACTGGTATTAGTTCGCCTGTCTTCCCAAGCGATGCGTAAAAATTTTCAGAGACACCGTCAAGGGAATCCATTCCACTGCTGAACAGCTCATACTGTCAGAAAGGTCTTCCTGATCATAGAATTGTAGAGCTGGAGGGGACCACGAGGGGCATCTAGTCCAACCCCTGCAATGCAGGAATCTTTTCCCCCAACATCGGATTTGAACCCATGACCATGACATGCAGAGTCTCATGCTCTGCAGACTGATGTTTAGCTGGAATCTCCTTTCTTGTCATTTGAATCCGTTAGTTCAAGTCCTAAACTCTGGAGTAGTAGAAAACAAGCCTCTTCCATGTGATCAGAGCCCTTCAGATATTTGAAGGAGGCTAATAGTAATAATAGTAATTATTATTGTTATTATTATTTTATTTGTATCCCGCCATCCCTGGCCAAAGCCGGGTTTAGAGCGGCTAACAACAGCCATCAGGTAAGGGGTAAAGGGACCCCTGACCATTAGGTCCAGTCGTGGCCGACTCTGGGGTTGCGGCGCTCATCTCGCTTTATTGGCCGAGGGAGCCGGCGTACAGCTTCCGGGTCATGTGGCCAGCAGAACTAAGCCGCTTCTGGCGAACAAGAGCAGCGCACGGAAACACCGTTTACCTTCCCGCCGGAGCAGTTCCTATTTATCTACTTGCACTTTGACGTGCTTTCGAACTGCTAGGTTGGCAGGAGCAGGGACCGAGCAACGGGAGCTCACCCCGTCGCGGGGATTCGAACCGCCGACCTTCTGATCGGCAAGTCCTAGGCTCTGTGTTTTAACCCACAGCGCCACCCGCGTCCCACATCTCTAAATCTTCTCTTCTCCAGCCCTTTGATAATTTCGGTTGCCCTTTTTGGAACCATTCCCCAAAGTACAATATCCTTTTTGAAGCGAGGCAACCAGAACGGTACAGAGTTAAGATCCATGTGTCTTCCGCTGGCTGTGGGGCCCTGGCAGATGCCCAGCTTGAGCACCCTCTGCTGCTGGCCCCGAAAGCAGCTGGGTTTGAATCTGCGGCCTTCTGCAGGCAGAGCAGGTGTTCTCCCAGTGAGCTCTTGGCCTTCCCCAAAGACCCTGCAGCCTTTTGACGCAGCTGTGCTGATAAGGCAGCTTCCGATGCCCCAGAGTCTTGGATGTTTAGCATTAAGGGCTCAGGATGACTCTTAAAGACATGTTAAATGTGAGGCATCAATCACTTTCCTCCTGCGATTTATGCCAGTGTCTAACCACTCTTCCTCCCCCATAAATTTTTATCAATTTTCATAGAGTTTAACCAATTCCGTTCAGTTCCTGTACAACCTTCCCCTGGCGTTTTGACCTCCCATCCTTACTTCCACGATGTTTCTGTTCAAATCCTTTATCTGCTGCCTTAAATAGAGTAAGGTAAAAGTAAAGGGACCCCTGACCATTAGGTCCAGTCGTGGCCGACTCTGGGGTTGCGGTGCTCGTCTCGCTTTATTGGCCGAGGGAGCCGGTGTACAGCTTCTGGGTCATGTGGCCAGCATGACAAAGCCGCTTCTGGCAAACCAGAGCAGTGCATGGAAACGGCGTTTACCTTCCCGCCGGCGCCGTACCTACTTATCTACTTGCACTTTGACATGCTTTCGGACTGCTAGGTTGGCAGGAGCAGGGACCGAACAATGGGAGCTCACCACGTCGCAGGGATTCGAACCACCGACCTTCTGATCGGCAAGTCCTAGGCTCTGTGGTTTAACCCACCGCGCCACCCGCGTCTTAAATACAGTACTCCCCCCCCCAAAAAAATGTATATCTTACATTACATCCCTTTGCTTGCCTTTCAAGTCCTGCCTGGAATTTCGTTTGACAAATATTTTCTCAGATGATCCGAAAAGGGTCTCCACTCTTTACCAGTTTCTTCTTCTTGTTTTAATCATTTTTGTTTGGTTTTACAAATATGAAATTATAACAATCCAAATACATATCCATATATTGAGATTACTCTGAATCTCGCGACTTCCCCACAACCCCTCCATGGAATCCTATTTTCAACATTTACAACCGCATATTCTTCCATACTCTAAATTTTATATCAATCTATATTGTCCATAGTTTTTATTACATTACAAGTGGAATTAAAATCCTGCTAATCTTTTCATCTGCTTATAGTGGTCTCCTAGATAACTTATTTGAAAATTCCCATTCTTTTAAAAAGTTTTTGTTTTTTGTTTTTTTTAAAATAATATTTTATTAAGTTTTACAAAAAGAAAAAAGACATTTCACACAAAAAACATCCAATAACAAAAATACAAACAATCAACATACAGTGAAATAGAAAAATAGAAAAAAGAAAAAAGAAAAAAGTTAACAAAAAAATAAGAAAAGAAAACCCTCTTTTCAAATTTTTAACTTTCATAAACTTATTTTCCTGACTTCCTCACGCCTCCCTTTCTTGTATTCCAATTTAAAATTAATCAGCAAATTCATTCTTATTAGTTTTATCCTTAATCAATCTTTTAAAAAGTTTTTGTTCTCTTGGTTCCGGAGTTCTCCAGTCAGCTTTGCCATTTCGGCATAGACCATCATCTTAGCTTGCCATTCCTCTCTGTTAGGGACTTTGCATTTTTTCTGTCTCTGGGCTAGTAGCATCTGAGCAGCTATTGTTCCATACATGAAAAGTCGTTTCTGCTCTTTGGGATGTCAGTACCTGTAATTCCTAAAAAGAAAGCTTCTAGGGGTTTTTTAACAAAGGTTCTTTTAAACATTTTATTTTCATTTCATTATACAGTCATACCTCTGGTTACAGCCGCTTCAGGTTGCGTTTTTTTGGGTTGCGGACCACCGAAACCCAGAAGTACCAGAACGGGTTAGTTCTGGGTTTTGGCAGTCACGCATTCGCAGAAGCGCCGAATCGCAACCCGCCCGTGTGCAGACAAGGGTTGCGAATGCTGCGGGTTGCAAACGTGCATCCCGCACAGATCATGTTCGCAACCCGAGCGTCCACTGTACAGTATATCATCTCCCAGAAAGCTTTTAATACCTTACAGGTCCATCACACATGATAAAAGGTACCTTCTTTTTCTTTACATTTCCAGCAGGTATTTGGACTTGTCCTATTGACCTATTTGCTAGCTTAAAAGCTAAATGACCCCTGACAGTTAAGTCCAGTCGCAGATGACTCTAGGGTTGCGGTGCTCATCTCGCTTTACTGGCCGAGGGAGCTGGCATTTGTCCGCAGACAGTTTTTCTGGGTCATGTGGCCAGCATGACTGAGTCGCTTCTGGTGAAACCAGAGCAGCACACGGAAAAGTTGTTTACCTTCCCACCGGAGCAGTACCTATTTATTTACTTGCACTGGTGTGCTTTCAAACTGCTAGGTTCGCAGGAGCTGGGACCGAGCAACGGGAGCTCACCCCTTCGCGGGGATTCGATCCGCCGACTTTCTGATCGGCAAGTCCTAGGCTCTGTGGTTTAGACCACAGCGCCACCCACGTCCTAGGAGTCAAATACTACTGGTACATCATTTTCATATACAGTGGTAACTCGGGTTAAGAGATTAATTCGTTCTGGAGGTCCATTCTTAACCTGAAACTGTTCTTAACCTGAAGCACCACTTTAGCTAATTGGGCCTCCTGCCGCCACTGCGCCGCTACCGTGCAATTTCTGTTCTCATCCTGAAGCAAAGTTCTTAACCCGAGGTACTATTTCTGGGTTTGTGGAGTCTGTAACCCGAAGCGTCTGTAACCCGAGGTACCGCTGTAGTTTTCTTCCAGCATACATACAACATGCCATAATTTTCAAGTCTGCTTCCCATAACCTTTCCGAGATGGGCTGGGTGAGCAATTTGAACCCCTGGTGTGTCAGTGGACGGGGCGAGGGGAGGAATAGACTTAAGAACTCCTGCAATGATAGAGCAAACACGGTCACTGTAGTAGGACAGTAGGGCTGTCCATTGAGCAGTCCAATATTGTCAATTTTATTGGTTCATTTGTATTGTTAATAATGAAGAGGCTAAGGAACAGTGGATGGAAATTAAAACCTCATGCAGGAAGAAGAAAGGAAAACTTCCCTTGCGGATTTACAAATTGCTAAATGTCTTAATACGAATTGAAGTCAATCACTGTAGCTGGGGTACAAGGGATTTTATCAAGAGTGGATTGTAATTGGATTGAGTAATAGATCGGAAGCAGAGTGAAAGGGAATCAACAGACCTTGAAGTACAGCACGCAGGGGGGTGGGACATATACATTTTTATAATTGGCTTTGTTATTGATTTGTACTTGAATTTGTACTGCAATTTGGAATTAATATAAGGCTTATATTAGATTTTTGTAATTGAAAATTCATGAAAATTGTTTAACATAAAATAAAAGGAAGAGGCTCAGGAGTAAACCTCACACAAATCTGGAGGGGAGTCCCTAAGGCGGTTGGATGACTCTGTAATAAACAAAAATCTGCCCTTATTTCCTTATGGGGGACACATGAGCCCTTATAGAGTCCTTACGTAGGTTCCCTATTGGTAGGAGAAAATAACAGAGGCCAACCAGAGAATACGGAGAAGCAAAGCAGCTAGTAAGCCTGATCTTTATTGAACTGTTGCAACAGGGTGCCCCCTTCACACGCAGGAGAAGGAGGAGGACCCAGAACCAAGGTGTGCCCACCCCTATATAGACATTTTAAATTGCCTACCCTGGAGTTCAAGACCACCCCCAAAAACATCATACATACACCACAGAAGGGGTGTAGCCCAAGACCTCCCCCCAGACACATCATACCTACATCACTGAAGGGGCGGTCTACAACAGAAATCTGAGTGTGTTGTTTACCTCTTGTCTGGCAGGTTATCTGTTGATGCTTACTTGATTGGATACCCTGGAGAGCCTGGCCAGTCTTTTGTAATGATAAATACTTAGTTCCTGAGCCAGGTCACAGGCTCACCCTATTCATACACAGACATACCCTTAAGACAGGTTTTGTGAAGGAAAAGACAATGGGGAGGCTTTTCCATTTTCCTTTGATCTTGCAGAGAAAACATTTGGTCAGTTTGGGAATCAAAAATGGTTTCAGGTCGGTCTTCCTGTGCCGTGCTTGATTGGTACGCTTATGAACATTACCATATATCTAAGACCTCAAAATTCCTATCACACGCCAGAGCCGATGTTTGCCTGGCAAATCCATGAATATTTAATATATATATTAGACCTTAATTCTTTTATTTTCATAGGGACGCGGGTGACGCTGTGGGTTAAACCACAGAGCCTAGGACTTGCCAATCAGAAGGTCGGTGGTTCGAATCCCTGCGACGGGGAGAGCTCCCATTGCTCTGTCCCTGCTCCTGCCCACCTAGCAGTTCGAAAGCATGTCAAAGTGCAAGTAGATAAATAGGTACGGCGCCGGCGGGAAGGTCAACGCTGTTTCCATGCGCTGCTCTACTTTCCTTTGGACCACTTCAGTAAGACCGAGAGGGGGGTCTTGTCGTCTGGGCAGTTCAGGACCTCCAGACACACTGCCTTGGCTTGCGCCCGGGGGGGGGGGTCCCTTCGGAGCGGCTAACACAGCAGTTTGACTTCACCCCCGGGGGCTCACCCCCATTGTCTCTCAAGACGGATGGATGACAACAATAACACAAAACATTGCCCGGTATTCCAGGGATGGTTAGGTGGATACAATCTGTAATGTTCAATCCACCTTCGGGACTCTTTCCAGCCTCTCGCGGCATAAAAAGGGGAAACTCTTAAAAAGTGCAATAGAATGCAAAACATTTAAATGGCTTTCTGTTTATATGCGTTAGTTTTTATGGCATGAGATGAGCAAGCCAACTGTGTAAACAAGGCTGAAATCCCAGGGAGCTACTAGCAATAGCACAGCAGCCAGCTCAAATTAGCCAGAGGGCGGCTTATTACAAAATGAAAATACCACACATGGAAAAGCCAGAAGCAAATGCTGAGTCAATATATATGACGAGGAGAAACTTTGGGCTGGTTCACACTTCCTCCGCTTGCCCTGTGCGCAGGTCTGAGTGGTTTTCCACCTGCCATTCTTCATTCCCAGGGAAAACCCGCTGTTCGGCTCTAAAGAGAGCCAGTGTGGTGTAGTGGTTAAGAGCAGTAGTCTCATAATCTGGGGAACCGGGTTCGCGTCTCTGCTCCTCCACATGCAGCTGCTGGGTGACCTTGGGCCAGTCACACTTCTCTGAAGTCTCTCAGCCCCACTCACCCCACAGAGTGTTTGTTGTGGGGGAGGAAGGGAAAGGAGAATGTGAGCCGCTTTGAGACTCCTTAAAGGGAGTGAAAGGCGGGATATCAAATCCAAACTCTTCTTCTTCTTCTTCTAAATCGGAGCAAACGTCGACCCGGAAAAACCTGAATTGCCGTTTGCACTTGGACAAGAGGAAGCAGGGATAAGCCATTCCTTTCCTTTGCTAGTATGGATCACCGTACCTTTGCTGTGGTGTCCATCGCAGCACAGCCCTTGTCTCAAACCAATCCTCCTCTTTCTCCCTGACCTTAAACCCTTTCGTTCTGTGTATCTTCACAGTTAGGTATTCTAAAATTATAATATTATTCAGTTTTTTCCTCCATTGGTTCACCCCTAGCTCTTCTGCATTTTTCCAGTTACTCGCTATAACCTGCCTGGCTGCAATTACCATCCATTTTACACATTTACATTCCTCTTTTTTTTTTAACTTGGTGCTACTCAGGCTAATAAGAACCATTAATTTAGATATTTCTCTCTCTTTCTATCCTTACAGTCTCTGGCCAAAGTTTATTATAACAAGATATTGACATTCGGCTGTTGGCCCCCAGTATTTAGCTCTGGGTCTCAACAGCCTTGAAACATCTTCTCCACTTCATTTGCCCCCACCCCGGTCCGGCTGAGTCATAATTGGAGATGGTACAGCTGACGGATCTGCAATGGGACGGGTCAGAAAGGGGACTGCAGTTGTGCATTCTTTCGTCCTGGACTGCCTGGGACTTTCTTAGCCGGCATTTAGCACAGCGATAAGTCACCGTCCTGAGTCTGCATGAGAATTCCCACTTTCCCACTGGGACCTTCTTTTATTTTCCCCCAGTAATATTTATTAAGTTTCATACAAACACAACACACTATAAAATCAATAAAACAAAAATAAATAAAAAAACAGATATAACAAATGATAACCCAAAATACAACCATAAACACATATACAATAAAAATTAATTAATTAGCTAAACTTCATAAACATATTACTTGACTTCCTCTAGTCTCTTCTATCTGAATTTCCTTGTAACTGAATGTAGCAGTTTTCCAATATCCTTATTCAAAAAACAATATTCCGATTATAATCAAATTTCTTAACTTTTCTTAGCACTCTATTTCTCATTTATTTATTTAATCCTAATTTAATCCTAGGCCTATTTGGTACTTTCAAGTAATTACTAATCTTTAATGTTACAATATTTATTCAAATAATCTTTAAATGTCTTCCAGTCTTCTTGATATTCCTCTTCTTTCTGGTCGCGGATTCTCCCAATGAGATCAGCCAGCTCCATAAAGTCCAACACCTTCATCTGCCATTCTTCCACAGTTGGTAATTCTTGTGTTTTCCATTCCCAGTGGGACCTTCTCCTCCCCTAAATCAGGAGCAGATTTTTGGGGAGGGTGCAAGGCGAAGGGAGGGAGATGGACGGAAGTCTCGTTACGCAAGCAGAAATCCTATGACAGTTGTTTGGTGCTGCCTTGGATTCCAGTCATTTAGTTCATGGGTGCCCCCATTACTTTCAGTGTTGGGGGATATAAAACATTGAAAGGAGGGATAATAATAGATCACCAGTGTCGAAGCAATGATTCTCCAACATCAACTTCGTTGAACTGGTCCTGTTGTGCGGATGCCTAATGATCATCTTCCAAAGCAACTACAGTGGTACCTCGGGTTAAGAACTTAATTCATTCTGGAGGTCTGTTCTTAACCTGAAGCACCACTTTAGCTAATGGGGCCTCCCGCTGCCACTGCGCCACCGCTGTGCAATTCCTGTTCTCATCCTGAAACAAAGTTCTTAACCCGAGGTACTATTTCTGGGTTAGCGGAGGCTGTAACCTGAAGTGTCTGTCTCCCAAGGTACCACTGTACTCTATTCCGAACTTAAAAATGGAAAGCGTCGTGCTGGTGGTCAACAAAAGAGGTTTAAAGACTCTCTCAAGGCAAATCTTTAAAAATATAGTATGTTGTTGTTTAGTCGTTTAGTGGTGTCCGACTCTTCGTGACCCCCTGGACCAGAGCACGCGAGGCACTCCTGTCTTCCACTGCCTCCCGCAGTTTGGTCAAACTCATGCTGGTAGCTTCGAGAACACTGTCCAACTATCTCGTCCACTGTCATCCCCTTCTCCTTGTGCCCTCCATCTTTCCCAACATCAGGGTCTTTTCCAGGGAGTCTTCTCTTCTCATGAGGTGGCCAAAGTCTTGGAGCCTCAGCTTCAGGATCTGTCCTTCCAGTGAGCACTCAGGGCTGATTTCCTTCAGAATGGAGAGGTTTGATCTTCTTGCAGTCCATGGGACTCTCAAGAGTCTCCTCCAGCACCAGTATAAACACCAACAATTGGGAAACATTGGCCTGTGAGCGCTCCAGTTGGAGAACAGCCTTTACCAAAGTGTCATGGACTTTGAAGACACTCGAACGCAGGACACAAGGGTGAAACGTGCTAAGAGGAAGGCACAGGGAGAAGCTGGGAGGGAGGGAGGAGACACCGCTGGCACTGCTGTGTGAAGAAGAGGGAGGGAGAGGGAAAGAATGCGTGCGTGCTGGCAATTCCCGGACTGTCCGTGGGCCGCAGCCAGAAGGCAATTGGACCTGATCCGGCCGCAGACCTTAGTTTGCCAACCCATACTCTAACCATTACACCACACTGACTCTGCCCCACAACATGTTCTTCCAAGTCATGGTGCCGTTGGAGCCCCAACTCCCATCAGCTCCATCCAGCACTGGGCAATGTAGCCTAACCACAGTCTGGAAGGAGACAGTTTTCTCATCCCTGGTTTGGATGGTGAATAAACTGAGGCATGGATACATGAGGAGTTTTGCAGGTCTTATTGCTTCCAGGGCCTCCTGAACGCCACGATTCTGCAGAGGGGAGGGGAGGGTGCCATAATGAATGGAGCTTCCTGCAAATCTCAGAATTATTTCTGTGATTTCTCGGTGGGGTGGGTATTGTTTTGTTGTTTGGGTTTAATTACTTTCTTGTGTTTTGTATTTTATTCTGTGAGCTGCCCTTTTAATGACGGGCGGTATATAAATTTAATAATAAAAAACAAGTAAAATAATATTTTTATAAAACCAAAAGTAAGTTTCTTTTTACATATATAATTTTAAAATTAAATTTTCTGCTATACAATTTAAAATACTCATTTTAACATCCTTAAAATATCAAAGACTTCCCTTCTTTTCCTTCCATGGTCCATTTTGCATATCATAGATTCCTGCATATTTTACAAAAACCAAACCATTCAATATTCCATAAAGGCATCCATCAAAGCTTATTTACACTGTTGAATTTATCTTAATGCTGCCAACGTTTTCAGGTGTACACAATTCCCCCCTCCATATATTCAATAAACGTTTTCCAATCTTCTTTAAACATATGTTCTTGTTCTGTTATTCTATATGTTATGTCTGTGAGTTGTGCATATTCTGTCATCTTAAATCTCTATTCTTCTTTGGCTAGGACCTCACTCATTTTCCATTTGGGGGCTAACGAAACATGGGCCACAGTAGTAGCGTACATAAATAAATATTTTTTTTGACACCTAGGGATTTCATTCTGAATTATCCCCAATAGAAAGGACTCTGGTGGTTGTTTTTTGGAAAAGTGAATTTTAAACATCCCCCCCCCCCAATTCATTACAGATTATTTAGATACAAAAGTAAGTTTCTGGCTGACGCTGCCTGACACTTCACAAGCCAGTAAGAATTCTGGTGGTTAGGTGGGGGCGGGGGGGGTAGTGTTGCTCAGAGTCTTGCATAACTCCTTCCTTTCCCAAGAAATAGCAAAATAAGACAAATGATGCATAGCACTTAAGTCCAGCTGGACCAGGCCAAACTCCCATCTAGTACAGCATGCAGTTCTCATGGTGGCCAGTCAGCTGCCCCATGAGAAAATTGCAAGCAG
The DNA here is from genome assembly GCF_964252035.2 of Podarcis erhardii. NCBI lineage: Eukaryota > Metazoa > Chordata > Lepidosauria > Squamata > Lacertidae > Podarcis > Podarcis erhardii. The sequence goes on along the minus strand of NC_138497.1, from coordinate 4,624,312 downwards.
GGTCTGAGCAAAAGAGCGCATCTTCACAGCTTGTGACTCCTAGCAGCTGGTGCATGCTGCAAAATGAGATCAGTGGCACATCTTTGTCTGTTTTTGTTTAGTCGTTTAGTCGTGTCCGACTCTTCGTGACCCCCTGGACCAGAGCACGCCAGGCACTTCTGTCTTCCACTGCCTCCCGCAGTTTGGTCAGACCCGTGCTTGTAGCTTCGAGAACACTGTCCAGTCATCTTGTCCTCTGTTGTCCCCTTCTCCTTGCGCCCTCCATCTTTCCCAACATCAGGGTCTTTTCCAGGGAGTCTTCTCTTCTCACGAGGTGGCCAAAGTATTGGAGCCTCAGCTTCAGGATCTGTCCTTCCAGTGAGCACTCAGGGCTGGTTTCCTTCAGAATGGAGAGGTTTGATCTTCTTGCAGTCCGTGGGACTCTCAAGAGTCTCCTCCAGCACCAGAATTCAAAAGCATCAATTCTTCGGCAATCAGCCTTTTTTATGGTCCAGCTCTCACTTCCATACAACCCTACTGGGAAAACCATGGCTTTAACTATACGGATCTTTGTCTAGTGTGCATCATTTTGAAGGTGGCTGTGCAAGACACTTCCCTGGGAGTAAGCTCTACTGAATATCGCCTTACCCCATCCATGCATGCTCATTCCGCTGCTTCGATCTGCAGAAAAGGCACTCTCACAGGGACCTGTTAGGCAATTGATCTTTTGGCATGGTAGCCCCTGCCCATTTTTTTAAAAATGCAATTTTTTATTGAGATTTCCCCAGAATGCAGTAAAATTGCAGCCACGAAAGGTACAAAACAAAGGAAAAAATGGAAGAAGAAAAGAAAGGGACTATAGAGATAAAGGGAGAAAAGAGAGAGTGAGAAAGAAACATGAGCAAAAATAATAATAATAATGCAAAAGGGGAACTTCCAATTTTCCGTCTGCTGTTTACATAAAAGAAGAAACTATGATTATTTAAACTAGTCACCAGCACTACATTCCGTGACAAGTGAGTGCTGCATGCCAGTTTTGGAACCTCACAAAAATCATGTACCATATAGCATGATTGCTTTGTGGGACGATCTGAATTCAGTGGTGAAGCATCTGTTCTGCATGTAGAAGCAGATCTTAGATTCTGTCCCCGATATACCCCACAACAGGTGAATATGTCCGTTTCCACTGTCAGAAACAGTACAGTGGTACCTCGGGTTAATAACTTAATTCGTTCTATAGGTCCATTCTTAACCTGTTCTTAAGCTGAGGTACCACTTTAGCTAATGGAGCCTCCCGCTGCCACCGCCGTGCGATTTCTGTTCTCATCCTGAAGCAAAGTTCTTAACCCGAGGTACTATTTCTGGGTTAGTGGAGTCTGTAACCTGAAGCGTCTGTAACCCAAGGTACCACTGTACTCTATTCTGAACTTAAAAATGGAAAGCGTAATGCTGGTGGTCAGCAAAAGAGGTTTAAAGACTTTCTGAAGGCAAATCTTAAAAAATGTAGTATAAACACTGACAACTGGGAAACACTGGCCTGCGAGCGCTCCAGTTGGAGAACAGCCTTTACCAAAGGTGTCCTGGGCTTTGAAGACACTCGAACTCAGGACGCAAGGGAGAAACGTGCTAAGAGGAAGGCACGCTTGGCAAATCCACACCGTGATCAACTCCCGTCTGGAAACCTATGTCCCCACTGTGGAAGGACGTGTGGATCCAGAATTGGCCTTCACAGTCACTTACGGACTCACTGTTAAAACCGTGTTTATGAAAGACAATCTTACTCAGCTAGGAGGAATCACCAAAGAGAGAGAGAAAGCTTACTGGGAAATGATATATAATGAAATGAAAAGGATGTCTAAAATAACGTTTGTAAAAAAACTCTAAAAAAACCCTCCAGAAGATTTTCTTTTGAGAATTATAGGGACAGAACTACCTAATAGTATAGACATTTATTTATGTATGCTACTACAGCAGCAAGAATGCTACTTGCCCCAAAATGGAAAGAAGCAGAAGTCCCAGTAAAGGAAAAATGGATACAAAAAATTATGGAATATGCAGAAATGGCGAAACTTACCGGAAGAATAAGAAATCAAAATAACAAAATTTATATATATATAAAAGAATGGAAATGGTTTACTGAATATTTACAGATAAATTGTAAGCAGTTAAGAACATTGGCAGGATTATTGTCATAGCCTACAGTTTTATAGGAGTATATATATATATATATATTTTAATAAAAATTTTTATTGATTTTCATTTTTAAAAACAAACAAAACATCAACAAACAAAAACATACAAACAAGTGTAATTTCATATCCTCATTTTCATAAACCTTCTTTCCCCGACTTCCCCATACCTCACCCTCTCTGCATCCTTGTTTTACAGTTTTTCAGCAACCCCTTAGTCCAGTTATATTTATAACTTATTCTTTCTCTATTTCATCTTAATTCATCAAATAATTTCCGCTGCAATTCTGCATCTTCCTTTCCCTTGGCATTTTAGCGTTCATCAATTTTACAACAGTTCTTAAGATAAACTTTAAATTTCTTCCAATCTTCCTCCACCGTCTCTTTCTCTTGGTCACGGATTCTGCCGGTCATTTCTGCCAGTCCCATAAAGTCAATCACTTTCGCCTGCCATTCTTCCAGTGTAGGCAATTCTTGCGTCTTCCAGTACTTTGCTAAAAGTATCCTTGCTGCTGTGGTAGCATACAGAAAAAAAGTCTTATCCTTTCTTGACACCAATTGGCCAACCATGCCCAAGAGAAATGCCTCTGGTTTCTTATGAAAAGTACATTTAAGTACCTTCTTAATTTCATTATAAATCATTTCCCAAAAGGCTTTAATCTTTGGGCAGGTCCACCACAGGTGAAAAAAGGTACCTTCAATTTCGTTACATTTCCAATATAGGAGTATATATATAAAGCAGATGAAAACTAAATGAGCAAATTAAGTTAATTTCGATATGCAGAAGTTATGAAAAATACATTTAAGGAACTGCAGAAAGAGGGGAAAGGAAGTCAAGTTTTGAAATGTTAAAATGATTGTCAAGTTGTTGTTGTTGTTTAGTTGTTGAGTCGTGTCCACCTCTTCGTGACTCCATGGACCAGAGCACGCCAGGCACTCCTGTCTTCCACTGCCTCCCACAGTTTGGTCAAACTCATGCTGGTAGCTTCGAGAACACTGTCCCACCATCTCGTCCTCTGTCGTCCCCTTCTCCTTGTGCCCTCCATCTTTCCAAACATCAGGATCTGTCCTTCCAATGAGCACTCAGGGCTGATTTCCTTCAGAATGGATCGGTTTGTTCTTCTTGCAGTCCATGGGACTCTCAAGAGTCTCCTCCAGCACCATAATTCAAAAGCATCCATTCTTCGGCGATCAGCCTTCTTGATGGTCCAGCTCTCACTTCCATACATCACTGCTGGGGAAACCGGAGCTTTAACTATACGGTCCTTTGTTGGCAAGGTGATGTCTCTGCTTTTTAAGATGATTGTCCAGTTAGTGAAATGCATAAACCTGAAAAGCATAAATAAATTTATTTTAAAAAAGAAGTGGGACGGAGCAGCTCAGAGGCTGAAAAAGGAGGCTGGCGTAAGCCTGGAGGCAAAACCACAACCACAAATTCACCCTGGACTGTGAGCCAGACCCTCAACAATTTCCTGTGTTCTGCTGCTGCAATGCAATTAAGTCCACACAGTCAGAGCATCGTTTGAAGCGTTTCCTGTATTAGGTTGGCTGACGTAATTCTCTGCAGCGTTTTCCACCCGTAAAACGCTTGAGGTTCAAAAGCAGATCCCAACATGCCTCCTCCATTTAACGAATATTCCTGGGCGTGCTATTGTCCTTTTTTGCTGCCCTGTGAAGTTTTGACATCAGGGCTTCACTGTGCTCTTTTCAGCAGCTGCTGAAAACATTTTTGTTCAGACAAGCCTACCCAGGCATGAGAACGTAAGAGCCCGCTGGATCAGGCCAACGGCCCGTCTAGTTCTCACAGTGGCCGGCTTTTTGTGACTGAATTATGGTGCTGGAGGAGACTCTTGAGAGTCCCATGGACTGCAAGAACAAACCTATCCATTCTGAAGGAAATCAGCCCTAAGTGCTCACTGGAAGGACAGATTGTGAAGCTGAGGCTCCAAGACTTTGGCCACCTCATGAGAAGAGAAGACTCCCTGGAAAAGACCCTGATGTGGGGAAAGATGGAGGGCACAAGGAGAAGGGGACGACAGAGGACGAGATGGTGGGACAGTGTTCTCGAAGCTACCAGCATGAGTCTGACCAAACTGCGGGAGGCAGTGGAAGACAGGAGTGCCTGGCATGCTCTGGTCCAGGGGGTCACGAAGAGGCGGACACCACTAAACGACTAAACATTCACAAACATTGCTGTCTCCAAAAGTGGAGACAGGACATTGCTGTCATGACTAGCAGCCACTGTGCTGGGCCCGGGGGTAACCCGTGAAACGCGATCCAGGACTCGTCCAGAATCTGAAGGTTCCACTAGGAGTCAGTCCAACAGGGCCCAGGCAGGACACGAGGCAGGAAACCAGGCAAGGGCAGGTACAGGATCTCAGGCAGGTTCTGGCAAACAGCAACGTTGCTTCCGCAACCTGGGGTGGGGTCCGACAGCCTTTTATCTTTGTTGGGGTAACGGCTGGTCCTGATCCCTTGATGACTCACCTCCCTGTTTCACCCAAAGGCGAGCACTCCTCCTGCGAGTACTCAGGTCTCTCCTTCTCTCAGACTTCAGTCTCTGCAGCTCAGGAGACGTTGGTGGGTTACTAGACCCAGGGACCACCTCAGCCTCTCCTGACCCAACTGGTAGTGGAGCAGCTGTAAGTGATGGCCCAGCTGGAGGCAACAAGGTCATCCCCACATTTGGAGCCAGGGCAGGCTCAGGCCCCTGACTCGGCCCAGCTGGGGTTTGTTGCAGGGGAACCTGTGCAGACTGGGACTCTTCAGGATCAGGCTCCAGACTTGGTTCAGGTGCCGCCTGAGGCAGAGGATCCGGTGCAGACTGAGACTCCTCTGGTTCCGAGTCCGAGCCCAAGTCCCAGGCCATCACAGCCACTGACCATCACTGCCTCCTGTAGAAGTGATAATTTGACATTCCATGTAGAACGTTGATATATATGTTTCAGTGTCTTGGACTGGCTGGACGCAGAGGAAAGTTGGAAGGGACCAGTTGGGGAACCACCAAGGAAAGAAGGCTCAAAGCCCAGGGATTGGTGGTGGGGCAATGATGAGTGGACACAGGGAGAAGACTGGGAGGAGGAGGTGTCAGAAGCTGAAGGGGTAACAGGCCTTAGTGAGGTGGGAGAGTCTGTGGCAGAGAGAGGTCCAAAATCGGAGGCAGAAGCTGAAACAGGCGAGTGGGACAAGAGAGGTCAAGAGGCAGAGATGGGTGGAAATTTACAACTGCAGCCAGAGGGGCTGGAAAATAAAGAAATAGAGATCTCTCGAGAACAGGCATGGCCAAACTTGGCCCTCCAGATGTCTTGGGACTACAACTCCCATCATCCCTAGCTAACAGGACTAGTGGTCAGGGATGATGGGAATTGTAGTCCCAAAACATCTGGAGGGCGAAGTTTGGCCATGCCTGCTCTAGAATGGCACCGAGACAAAAAGACACAAGGCATGATGGAGACCAGGAATAACCAAGATGAACATACTATTTGGCAAAGACCCAAAGGAATAATTGGTTAAAATAAATACCTCACACAGGAAGAAGAAAGGAGAACTTTACTAGCGGACTCGTAAATGATTAAATGTGCTAATACGAATTGAAATTAAAACATTGTAGCTGTGGTATAAGGGATTGTTATTAAGATTGGATCGTAATTAAAGGGAATTATTAAACCTTGAAGGCTAGCATGCGGGGAGCCACCTAAATTTTGTAACTGGCTATTTGATTAACCTGTATTCAAATTGGTATTGTAATTCGGTATTGATATAAGAAGGCTTATATTGGGTTTTTGTAATTGAAAAATAATAAAAATTATTTCTAAAAGAGAGAGAGGCAGAGATGAGTTAGGCTGGTGAAGAGTCACAGGTATCTCCCCCTCCTGCTGTGACTTCCCCCTTGTCTCCCAGGGTCAGAAGAGGCATGAAGAGCGAGGAGCAAAGGCCAGAATGCAGGCATAGTCTCCAATTGCTCGGGAAAAAACCCTGGAGAGGAGATGACCTAGGCAGCTGTGGGGAGGTGGACACCTTCAGTCTCAGCAACTGCTTCACTGGGGCAAGACCTACCGGGAAGGAGTTGCTGTGTTCATTAGGCCTGACACTCTGCCGGGTCCTTGCAGATCGTATTTTTGCCAATCAAGAGTTAACTCCGATGTGCATGGTGTGATCTACTGCTAGCTTGCTTCTGACATTCAATCTGTTTTCAGTTTATTGCCGGGTTGTTTTGTTCCTCCTGAATGTTTTAAGGACTTGTTTTTCACTGACAATGTCATTGTTTTGTTCTCTTTGTAAACCACTCTGAGGGAGTTGCTGTTTTTACCAATCACATGGCGTATAAATTCTGTGAAATAAAACCCATAACATTTTAAGCATTGTGCACTATACAATTGCTAAACTGCTGTTGCTGTTTAGTCATTTAGTCGTGTCTGACTCTTCGTCACCCCATGGACCAGAGCACGCCAGGCACTTCTGTCTTCCACTGCCTCCCGCAGTTCGGTCAAACTCATGCTGGTGGCTTCGAGAACACTATCCAACCATCTTGTCCTCTGTCATCCCCTTCTCCTTGTGCCCTCCATCTTTCCCAACATCAGGGTCTTTTCCAGGGAGTCTTCTCTTCTCATGAGGTGGCCAAAATATTGGAGCCTCAGCTTCAGGATCTGTTCTTCCAGTGAGCACTCAGGGCTGATTTCCTTCAGGATGGATTGGTTTGTTCTTCTTGCAGTCCATGGGACTCTCAAGTGTCTCCTCCAGCACCAGAATTCAAAAGCATAAATTCTTCGGCGATCAGCTTTCTTTATGGTCCAGCTCTCACTTCCGTACATCACTACTGGGAAAACCAGAGCTTTTACTATACGGACCTTTGTTGGCAAGATGATGTCTCTACTTTTGCTAAACAGTGTGTTGTTATTCTTGTTTCTTTCCAGGTCCGTGCCTTTATGAACCATTTTGACCCAGGTGTGGATTACAAGGAAGACCTTCAGGCAATGCGGTTCCTGTCCTTCAACTCCATCATTGACCCCTGGGTGTTTGCCATCCTCCGGCCCCCTATCCTGAGGGTGATACGCTCTGTCCTCTGCTGCCGGATGCCCCTAAAACCACAAACTACGGACAGGCAGAGGCCTCCCTTTGCCAAACCAAAGCCTGTTGAACAGGCTGGCATTTGCAGGCAGTGAACGGTCTCCTGTTTTTGGAGAAGAAGTTTGAAAGTCCATCTCTGGACAGTTCCTCGGGGTAATTCCAGGAGAATGACTGGAATTCTCCATTCCCATGTTGGCATGCCTAGTGGACATAAAAGTATGCCCTGTCCTGCATTTCCCTAGGGCGATTGTCTGAAATGACTCCATCCTAGACCTGTAGAGTTTGAAGGGACTTTTAGGAGTCCTACTCTACTCCAATGTTCTGCCATGGGGGAATCACAGCTAAAGACATCCTGGCATAGGTAGGTAGCCGTGCTGGTCTGCCGTAGTTGAAACAAAATTTGAAAAATAGACATAAATCTGACATCAGGAATCACAAGACAGAGAAAGCAGTAGGAGAAGACTTCAGTCTCCTGGGACATTCTATACAAGATCTCAAAGTAGCTGTCATATTGCAAAAGAATTTCAGAAATAGACTGGAAAGAGAAGCTGCTGAATTGCAACTTATTACCAAACTTAAAACCATGGAGAGACCTGGTCTGAACAGAGACGTTGGATTCTTATCTCATTATGCATGATAAAGCTATTTTTAGCCATCTCACCCTTTGCTTTTTCCTGTAAGACCGATTGCAGTTGTTAACCGTCGTCAAGTGGTTTACCACCCCTACCAGCCAATCACCCATTCCCACCACCCTTCTGAGTAATACCCCTCCCCACCCTCCCACTATATATAAGGGTCTGGTGACTTCTGCTTCAGTGTATCTGAAGAAGTGTGCATGCACACGAAAGCTCATACCAAGAAGAAACTTAGTTGGTCTCTAAGGGGCTACTGGAAGGAATTTTTTTATTTTGTTTCAGCTTCCTGACAGATGGCCATCCATCCTAACTTGTTCCCAGGAAATCCTCAGGTGGCAACATTGGAGACTTCAGATTGGAGACAACATCAGATCATTGGTCCATCTGGGTCATCATTGTCTTTCCTTCCTGGAATTTTCTCTTCCAGATTTCAGGCAGGGGTCTTTTCCATCCTCACCTGGAGATGCCTAGGATTGAATTTGGGGGATTTTTGCATGCTTAGATGGATCGACCTTACGTTGCACTGAGAGAGAGGGAGAATTATCTCCCCGAAGAACCATTATTTGTTTGCAAAACACTCTGTAACCAAAGGTGTCGTCTTTGCGTGTTTCTTCTCTCGGATGAAGGCCAGGGCCAATGCAAAGAACACGATGCACACTTTATCATTGGCTGTTGAATGCAATTGGATATTGGAGGGGTTTTCTCGCTCCTGTTTGCTTTGGCTTCAGATGCTATATGTCAGTAAAACTGTATTTGGTCGTTGGTCAATGTGGTAAAATCCGTATTAGCTTGCGTTATCTTATATGAACCATTAGCTTTGTCGTCTACACACTGAAACCAACATCTTCAAATCCAGAAGGAAGATGCTGTTACCTGAAGCAGGTAGAGGCATAATTTACTACTGCAAACTATGCACAAAATGGCCAGTAAGTGTGGTAAACAGAGAGGAGGCAGAATGTGGAGACGTTAGCTTCTGAGAGGTTGGGTCTTTCAACTGAATTGAAATTGAAATACTTTATTGTCACTTGTACAACTTGTATACAGTGAGATTACACGAGCACCCCCCACTCAGCTCTCTTAGTCTTAATTCCCCTTGTTTACTGGCACACACCCACCAAACCCAAAAGTCCGTTGCCCTGTTATCTTTTCATTTAGCAGCCTAACAGCCCACGGATAGAAGCTGTTCTTTACCCTGTTGGTGCAACTAATCATGCTTCTATATCTTCTCCCCGAGGGCAGGAGATCAAGAAAGTGCCGGCCAGGGTGTGAATCATCCCTGTGAATTTTCCTCACTCTCCCTAGGCAATGTTCTTCCGCGATTTCATCCAGCGGATTCACGAGACAGCCCATAATATCTTGTGCTGTATTCACCACCCTCTGTAGGCACTTCCTATCAGTTGATTGTCAAACCAGCGTACCACACCGTGATGCAGTAGGAAAGGACACTTTCTATTGTGGACCGGTAGAAGGAGATCATCAAATGTTGATTGACATCGTTCTTCCGCAATATTCTGAGGAGATGGAATCTCTGTTGGGCTTTCTTAACCACCTGGGTTGTATTGATTTTCCAAGTAAGGTCTTCACTGAGATAAACTCCTGGGAATTCAAAGGAAGAGACTCTCTCTACACAGCCCTCCCCGATGTACAGCGGGGCTAGTTCTCCTCTCTTCCTCCGAAAGTCCAACACCATCTCCTTTGTCCTGCTGATATTAAAGTGCAAGTTGTTCCCTAGGCACCATGTAGATATTAATATTAATAGCATAAGAACAACAATAGCTCTGCTGGGTCAGGCCCCTGGCCTTCTGGTCCAGTATATGGTCCTCACAGTGGCCACCCAAATACCTGTGGGGCACTAAAAAAGCAGGATCCAACCTCAGGAGCCCTCTCTCCTCCTGTGGTTTCTAGCAGCTGGGATCCAGAAGCACTTCCTCTGACCGTGGAGGCAGGGCTTCGCTAGTAGCAGCTGATAGCCCTCTCCTCCAAGAATTTTATTTATTATTACTATTATTTATTAAATTTGTATGCTGCCCTTGATCCCCAGATCTCAGGGGAGTTCACGGTGTAAAACTACAAGATAAAACACACACACACACAAAACACATTCAGCCTCATTGGATGTCCCTAAGTTCCAGTGTACGCAGGTGGTGCTGTGGGTTAAACCACAGAGCCTAGGACTTGCTGATCAGAAGGTTGGCGGTTCGAATCCCCGCGACGGGGTGAGCTCCTGTTGCTCAGTCCCTGCTCCTGCCCACCTAGCAGTTCGAAAGCACGTCAAGTGCAAGTAGATAAATAGGTAGCGCTCTGGTGGGAAGGTAAACGGCGTTTCCGTGCACTGCTCTGGTTCGCCAGAAGCGGCCTAGTCATGCTGGCCACATGGCCCGGAAGCTGTACGCCGGCTCCCTCGGCCAATAAAGCGAGATGAGCGCCGCAACCCCAGAGAAGGCCACGACTGGACCTAATGGTCAGGGGTCCCTTTACCTTTACCTTTAAGTTCCAGTGTAATGAGAGAGAGAGAAGGGAAGTTTTCTCAGTCTAATGTCTCCTTGCCATGCATCATTTTGTAAACTTAAATCCTGTCTCCTGTCTCTCACCTTTCTGCTCAGTTGAGAATCCCAGTTGCTTCAACCTTTCTTCATAAGGGGGTTTCTGTTTATTAGCCATGATAGCAAATGGAGCCTCCATGTGCATAGGCAGTTTATCTTTGAATACCAGATGGTGGAGACAAACAGCATAGGTGTTTGTAGGGCTTACGATGCTAAGCCAAGGAAATTCGCAGCAGCCCCATCTTACCCTGGTTCACAGTCAACACTAAACCATGGCCTGTTCAACCATGGTTTATTAAACCATGGCTTAGTACAGGTTTGGGGAACCTTTGGCCTTCCGGATAGTGCTGAACTACGACTCCCATCAGCCCCAGCAAGCCAGGGGTGATGGGAGTTGTCGTTCTGGAAGGCCAAAGCTTCCTCACACCTGGTTTGGTGGTTTAATAAACTTTGCGGATGGTGTTATCTGCCCAGCAACTTAACTATGGTTTGTTTATTGCCAACAAACTCTGCTCTGAAGCCATGTTTTGTTGTTGTCTCTCATCTGTCAGACAACTTCTTTTAGCTTGCTGCTTATTAAACAAACTGTGGTTTAAGCAAACCATGGTTTAGTGTTACGTGTAAATCAGGACATTATTCAGGAGGGGCACCCAACAGGCTGCTGAAATGCAGGTGGCTGAAATCACAGAATTATAGAGATGGAAGGGACCCAAAGGGCCATCTAGTCTAACCCCTGGCAATGCTAATGCTGTGAGGGGATGGGAACTTTTCAATTCATTAAACTCCTTGCCAATCAAAGCTATTGTTTTAAGATGATGCTGCATAACCTGTATTGCTGTAACACCACTCCGGGGACTTTTAACGGCAAAGGGGAGTGTAAGAAACCTTATAAATGAAATAATTTTGACAGGATGCCATGGTTTGTTCCTTTTGAGATTCTGTTTCAGAAATATTTAAGTAAGAGGTGCAAAATAAAACTTTGTTTCCTCTTGGGTCTTTTGTGGTTTTTTGCTCTTCCTCGTGTTTCCTCCGCATTTCTCTGCTGCTCCCCGTGGCTTTTCGGAAGATAAAAATAGTGCCGCCCTGAAATCTGCCCTCCCAGTTTCTAAAAAGCTCTCTTCCTCTGAGCAAGGGGCCGCCTCACTGATATTATAACTTGAGAATTCATTTGGGGGTCTTGAGTTTACTCCTTAGAGAAAGATTTTTTTCCCCTGGGCGAATTGGGAGGGTGAGGCATAAGGAATAAACTGTTATATAAAAGCCGCCTGGTGTTTTTCAACAACGAAAGTAATCCTGCTAGGATTTCAAGGCGGGACAGAAACAATCCTCTATAAATGCTTCCCGCTTTATAGTGGCATAGCTCCTAGGTTACAGGAATCCAGTTGGGCTGGAAGTTTAGAAATATTACTGCTGCAAAAGGAAACCATCCAACATCTGATGACTCTTAATGGCAAGACTAAGGTCTCCTTTTCTTTAAACAGCTTTCCGCTAAGTGATGTTTTCCAGCTGCTTCGGACTACAGCTCACACAAGCTGATGGGAATTGTGGTCCAACACAGCTGGAGGCCTAGGATGGGAGAGAAATTCAATTCGGTCCACATTTAAAGGCAAACTATACTGCATTTATAAGGGATGCGGGTGGCGCTGTGGGTTAAACCACAGAGCCTAGGACTTGCCAATCAGAAGGTCGGCGGTTTGAATCCCCACGACGGGGTGAGCTCCCGTTGTTCGGTCCCTGCTCCTGCCAACCTAGCAGTTCGAAAGCAGGTCAAAGTGCAAGTAGATAAATAGGTACCACTCCGGCGGGAAGGTAAACGGCATTTCCGTGTGCTGCTCTGGTTCGCCAGAAGTGGTTTAATCATGCTGGCCACATGACCCGGAAGCTGTATGCCAGCTCCCTCGGCCAATAAAGCGAGATGAGCACTGCAACCCCAGAGTCAGTCACGACTGGACCTAATGGTCAAGGGTCCCTTTACCCTTTACCTTTATACCCCATTTATAAGAACCTGATTGTTTAATGTGACAGAGCCAACACTTTGGAACCCCATGCCTATTGAGATCAAGAAGGCGCCTTCGCTGTGCTCTTTTCGGCGCCTGCTAAAAACATTCTTGTTTATTAGACAAGCCTGTGCAGATGCTTAGACAATCAAGGTAATTTTAATCTGTTTTTAGTATTTAACTTTTGTATGCTTGTGAGTTTTCCTTGGTTTTGCTGTTTTATCTTTTGTAAACCGCTTTGAGGTGTTTCTTTTTACAATCAAGGGCTTTATAAATTTTATGAAATAAAAAAATGATTGGTTTGCACTTTCAGAAAGAACAAGGGAAGCAAAACAGCCATCCTTCAAAATTCACACTTCTCTGAACTTTGCAGTGCAGTTTTCCAGCCAAGTATTGTACACAGAAATACATTTCCTGCAGCAACGTGAACATAAAATGCATCTATTTTTGCAGTTCTTGAACACTGTACCCCAGAAGATGCATTACATTAAGGAAAATATTGTATGCAAAACACTGCATACGAAAATTGTATATCTGGAGAATTTTTCCACTAAAATGGTGAAGAATTTTCATGAGGACAAACTGGTGTGGAAATGGAGAGAACAGATTTTAAGATTACAGTGGTACCTTGGTTCTCAAACTTAATCTGTTCCGGAAGTCTGTTCCAAAACCAAAGCGTTCCAAAACCAAGGCGCGCTTTCCCCTAGAAACTAATGCAAAATTGATTCATCCATTACAGACTTTTAAAAACAACCCCTGAAACAGCAGTTTAACATGAATTTTACTATCTAACGAGACCATGGATCCATAAAATGAAAGCAATAAACAATGTACTGCGGTCACACAATCAATCAATCAGTAGCTGAACTGGGTTCCACACAGTCACACACAAAAAGAGCCACAAAAACAAAACGCAAAATAAATAGCAAAAACAGACAGACCTCGGTATAACACTCAAAACAGAAGTGTGGCACTCAAATCAGGAACATAATACTCAAAACTGAGCACGTTCGGCTTCCGGAAAAAGTTCGCAAACCAGAACATTTCCGGGTTTGCAGTGTTTAGGTTCCAAGTTGTTTTGAGTACCAAGGCGTTTGAGAACCAAAGTACCACTGTAGAGAAATGAGAACCTGAAATGGGCAGATTCCTCCCTCCGGCGGTCACCAGGCTGAGGGAAGCCACTTCAAATCATTTTTTGGCGCGACTTACTTACACACGCAGGTGGCGCTGTGGGTTAAACCACAGAGCCTAGGACTTGCCGATCAGAAGGTCGGCGGTTCGAATCCCCGTGATGGGGTGAGTTCGGTCCCAGCTCCTGCCAACCTAGCAGTTCGAAAGCACGTCAAAGTGCAAGTAGATAAATAGGTACCGCTCCGATGGGAAGGTAAACGGAGTTCCCGTGCGCTGCTCTGGTTCGCCAGAAGCGGCTTAGTCATGCTGGCCACATGACCCGGAAGCTGTACGCCGGCTCCCTCGGCCAATAAAGCGAGATGAGCGCCACATCCCCAGAGTCAGTCACGACTGGACCTAATGTGTCAGGGATCCCTTTACCTTTACCTTACTTGGGAGTAAGCCCCAATGATCTCAGTAGGCCTTATCTCCGAGCAAACGCACATAGGCTTACACTGTGAGAAACCGCAATGCCATTTGGAAAAGAAACACTACCAGACACAGGTTGTTCATTTCTGTGCACTGTAAAAATATTTACATCTGTGTGAGCTCTGGCTACCATTAACCTCCAAGGAGGTTGCGACTCCCAAGGGAGACGGTTAATTGAATACACGAAAGCAACGGGCCTTATTGGGAGAGTGCTTTGGCCTCAAGCCAATATCTACAGGATGTACTCTGTAAACGTGGGTGGGCAGGAATCTTGAGTAACCAACGGAGCTTTCTCTTGACTGATTTAATCATAAATGGTTGCTTTAAACTGCGATAAGGGAGAACGAAGTGATCCTCGTGATGTCAGTTTCTTTTTTTTACTATAATTTCATCAGTGGTAGGTCCTGACTCAATCCAGTGACCTTTAGCTGGTGCCTATCTTTATGAGGTTGGGAGAAAGGCTGTACAATATTCATCACAGAAATCCCCAAGGGAAGCTGCCCAGTCCAATAATAATAATAATAATAATAATAATAATAATAATAATAATAATAATTTATTATTTATACCCCGCCCATCTGGCTGGGCTTCCCCAGCCACTCTGGGCAGCTTCCAACAGAATATTAAAATGCAATAATCTATTAAACATTAAAAGCTTCCCTAAACAGGGCTGCCTTCAGATGTCTTCTAAAGGTCTGGTAGTTGTTTTTCTCTTTGACATCTGATATACATTGATATACAGTAATACTAAACCACAGTTGGTTTGTTTTTATGAAATACCTCCCTGAGGACAAAGCTTTGTTATAAGTTGGTGAGTGCTTGTTGTTGTTGTTTTGTTTTTTAGTTGTGTTCGGCTCTTCGTGACCCCATGGACCAGAGCATGCCGGGCACCTCTGTCTTCCACTGAGTGCTAGATACCCAAAATTCCTGGGTCTAATACAGGCATAGGCAACTCAGCCCTCCAGGTGTTTTGGGACTACAACTCCCATCGTCCCTGACCACTGGTTCTGTTAGCTAGGGATGATGGGAGTTGTAGTCCCAAAACATCTGGAGGGCCGAGTTTGCCTATGCCTGGTCTAATAGATGTAAGAATTTAATCCATGCTTGGAGTGTTCAAAGCAGGATACAGCCAGACCCTGGGCGATATCTGGTTTTCAACTTTGTGATATATCACCGTCGCAATATAACTGAGATATCACAATGTCAGAAATAAGGTTGGACCTATGTATTGGCTGGCTTCAGTTTTTCCCTCCTTGCGATTTTTGCATAGTGCTCACTCACTCACACACACACACACACACACACACACCTGGTCAAAAATTATGAAACCAATATCATGGACTTCAAACTGGTTTCGGATGACATATCAATATATCGCCCAGCCCCACCCTGCTTATTAGACTCATGTGTGTGTTTGGCCAGACCTTTTAATTTTTTAATTTATTTTGACTGCGTCAGACCAACACGGCTGCCTAGCTGAAGGCCACACCTGTATGTAATAAGCTGTGTGCTAGACAATGCTAATCCTGTGAAATCAGCATGTGTTAAGGGCAAATTAAGCCAGGCTGGCCTCCTGTGTGAACCTTGGGAGGTGCCATTTGGAGGACACAAGGCAGGAGAGGGAAGACTGTGCAAGGCGGCAAAAGGAGCAGGGCCTTTCACGCCACTGATGAAGCAATGCCAGTGTGGTGTAGAGAGCCAGTGTGGTGTAGCGGTTAACAGTGGTAGAATCGTAATCTGGTGAACTGGGTTCGATTCCCTGATCCTCCACATGCAGCTGCTGGTGTGATGGCCTGGGAATCCGATTCAGAGGCTGAACCGGAGGAATCCCAGCCTGCACAGGAGTCCCCGCCTCCAGGGCCAGCTGAACTGGGGCAGGGCCTTGATTCTGAAGCGCCTGCACCTGTGCCGGATCCTCAGGAGCAGGCACCAGGTGAATCCACTCTGGCTCCAGAGGTGGTTGAGGACTCAGTGCCTACAGGTGAGTCTCCCCCTGGGCCCAGTAACCCTTCAGCCTCTCCTGAACTGCAGAGGCTCAGGGCAGAGAGGCGAAGGGAACTGGTTTCTCCCAGGAGGAGTGCTCGCCTTAAGGCCAGGAGAGGCGGGTCTCCTGGGGGCTGGGACCGCCCCTGGCCTCAGAGAAGATAAAGGCCAGTCAGCCCGGTCCCAGGTTGCGGGAGCAACGTTGTTGATGAGCTGTTTCGGCCAGCATCCAGTCCTGTTTCCCCCAGAGTTCCTGTCCTTGCCCGGCTTCCCTCTGTGGACCCCGCTTCGCCCGAGGAGGACTGTCTGCCGACCCTCAACTCAGGTCCTGGACCTCGCCCCATGGTAACCTCCCCCCTGGACCAGCACAGCTGGGTGACCTTGGGCCAGTCACACTTCTCTGAAGTCTCTCAGCCCCACTCACCTCACAGAGTGTTTGTTGTGGGGCAGGAAGGGAAAGGAGAATGTTAGCCGCTTTGAGACTCCTTCGGGATAAAAGCGGAATATCAAATCCAAACTCTTCTTCTTCTTCTTCAATGCGAGTGAGAAACTTGGGGAGGAGTTCTGTGGTGGGGAAGCGGAAAGGCAGAGGCGAGGCGTCTCTGTGGACCCTAAGTTGCACCCATGGGGCAAGCAAGACGCTATTGGGCTGTAATGCTTGCGTGTTTCCCACAGGCATCTCTTGGGTCCCTGTGAGAACGGGATGCTGGCCTTCGTTGGTGGTTGGCCAGACCCATCAATCTCTTCTTATGTTTGCATGTCTCTGCAATCAGGGCTTTCCTTGACACAGGCCCAGATCCTGCCCCATCCGTAACCCACTTGGCTGACCCTGTTCTAACAACCAGCCTTGGATTTACTTGGCTGGCCCCCTCCGCCTGGTGCTGTGATTTCCTCTCTTCATTTCCTCTCTTTCTATTACTTCCTCCATAAAGCGGCCGCCACCTTTGTACAGCCTTCTGGATATCTCCCTGAGGACTCTTCAGCATCCATCCTGTTTGGGCTATTTACAAGGGGGGGGGTTTGCATCCGCGTCGCGGCTTTGTAACACCTACAGCAGCAGCAAGCACACAGAAAGGCCACGCGAAGACAGGAAAGCCAAGTTGTTCTGGGGCAAAGGGAACGTTACCTGGTGAATAATAATATTTATTATTTTCAGTAAATGAACATAGTAAAAAAAAAGAAAAAAATAACAATAATAAAGACACACAAAGAATAAAAGAAAAAGAAAAAAGAAAAAAAATACATACATCATCTTACCACTTAATTAATTAAAATTAAGTACCATCCATTTTCATAAACATAGTATTTGACTTCCTCAAATCTCTTCCATCTGAATTTATTAGTAATTATATGTAGCAGTTTCCAATATCAGTGTTTCAAAAGACCATATCATAGTCCTAATCATTTTACATAACTTTCCTTATCGTACATTTTCTTATTTATAAATTTAATTCCATTTTTATCCCAGGCCTAATTGTTTCTTTCAAGTGATTACATATCTTTAATCTTACAATATTTGTTCAAGTAGTCTTTAAATTTATTCCAGTCTTCTTGATGTTCCTCTTCTTTCTGGTCGCGGATTCTCCCGGTGAGATCAGCCAGCTCCATAAATTCCATCATCTTCATCTGCCATTCTTCTACCATTGGTAGTTCTTGGGTTTTCCATTTTTGGCTCTGACTCTTCTTGGCTACAGATGGCGGAGAGATTTGGTTCGCCTAACCTAATTCACCCCTTCTGAAACAATATGAAACACGTTCTCCGAAATTCGCTCTTCCCTGAATTTTTCGATATTTCTTTGTTGTTTATTTTTTTACATATCTATGCCACCTTTCCTCCAAAGGAGCTCAAGGTGGCTTATATGGTTTTCCCGCTCCCCATTTAATCCCCCATTTAATCTTAAGAGAGATTGACAGGCCCAAGGTCACCCAGTGAGGTTCATGGCCAAGTGGAGATTCCAACCCTGGCCTCTTGTGTCCTAGTCCGACACTCTAACCACTACACACCGATCAGACTTTCAGTGAAATCCTACACTGGTCTACTTAGAAGTCAATCCCATTGAGTTCACTGGGACTTACTTCCGGGTAAGTAGGCTTTGGTTTGCAACGTGTGTGTTTTTTAAATAAATTTAATAAATTTCAACAAATTATCAAAACAAATCAACTTCATTATTTCCCCCCTTTTCTGCCCTCCCCCCCAACAAACCCTCCCTCCCCCAAAGACTTCCTTCAGTGCCTCTCTGATTTCTCAACTCATGTTGTTCTCTGCATATTGTAAAATTGTATACATCCTTGTATTATCTATCTACTATCTTAACCCTCAATAAATTTGTGTATGTTTATTCAAAACCTGCCAAGGAGTCCAGTTCATCTTGTTGTGGCTTTGGTTTACAACGTTAATCCTTTTTGGTTTGATTTGTTTTTGCTCTCCGCAAAGAAAATGAAAAATGAAATTAATGGATGCTGCACAATAGTGTTCTGGCACATTCATTCCTATGGCCTTGAGCAACAGAACAATTCTCTACATCCATTATATCTCCGAGCGATCAGATCTCTTTGCTTCCTACCTGAGGCCCTCAGGATCTACTGAAGGGCTGGGGAACCTCAGGATAGGTGGAAATATATGGCCACTTTAACCGGCCCATAAGACTGGCCCTAGCCCCGCCCTCTCTCAATAGGCCACGCCCCCTCAGTGGCCCTGCCCTGAACCCTCCTAGAGTGTTTTTGCCTGCCTGGAATGTGTCCTTCAACTCTGATAATGACTCCTGTTTGCCTGAATGAAGGACAGAGAGGTTCGAGTGGCTGTCTAGAAACTACGAAGGTAACATTTCATTAATTTCTCCCCCCACATTTGCTTCTGTCCCTGCCAGAACTAGCATGTGGCCCCCATAGAGTCATGCAGAAGGTAATGCGGCCCTCAAGTTGAGGCGGATTCCCTGTTGCAGGAGATACAGCCGTACCTTGGATCTTGAACGCCTTGGCTCACAAACAAATCGGCTCACGAACGTCCCAAACCCGGAAGTGAGTGTTCCAGTTTTTGAACGTTCTTTTGGAAGCCAAACGTCCGATGGGGCTTCTGCGGCTTCTGATTGGCTGCAGGCACTTCCTGCAGCCAATCAGAAGTCTCTCTTTGGTTTTCAAATGTTTTGGAAGTCAAACAGACTTCTGGAACGGATTCCGTTTGACTTCCAAGGTACAACTGTACCTTACTTTTCCTGCTGACAGGGCTGAATCTTGGAGAAGCTCAAACGAGCAGGAAAACACACTCTTTAACCCACTTACCATACGAATAAGCATTCAGTGAGCCTTGGAACATTTACCAGTAGAATAATTGAATTCCAGAGTTAGATGGACTCCAGAGTCATCTAGTCCAACTCCTTGGAATTCAGGAGAATCCCTGAAACAGCAACAGATTTTTTCTGCATTTCCATCTCCCCTCGTATCCACAGGAAAATCAGATTTGCTAGTGGATAATTTTAACAATCCATATCCACCCAAGCTTCTACTGGCTCTTGGGCCCTTGTGAAATAGCAGATTTTTAAGAGAAGTAGTTGATCACGTAGATGCCTTTGCGTCAGTTTCCTCCATTACGAGTTGCAAACCCAGACCGGAATGTATGATTCCTCCATCGTCGCGGCAGATTAGATCAAACCCAGAGCTCTTCAACCGAAGCTGGGGAGAAGTTTAATGGGGCTTTAAACCCCCCAAGCTAGCCCATTAATGTCAAAGGAGCTTTATTGATTTATGACCCACTGTCTGAGCCAAAACAAGAGTTGAAGAAGATCTCGGAATTAGAGCTAGTGAGAGACTAGAAGGTGGGAGAGTCTGACCCCCATCGATCAGACCGCACTTTCATTCTGAAATCACTGGAGATTGAGAACCTGTGTTTGTTCATTTCCTACGCAGCCCTCCACACAGAGTCTGCATTCCTCCGCACTCCGCGAAAAGTGATTTTTGAGAAACTGGTTTCATTCTGAAAATGAAATGTGGACAACTCAATTTAGATTGGCAAAATGAGAAACTGGCAAATTTGCCCATCGGCCTACTCTCCTTTACAAAGAGAATTTGCCAGGACCTTTAAAAGTCCAAGGCTCTGACCATTTGTGGCTCAAGTACCCTAAATCTATACTGATGAAAAACCAATTGACAGAAATCTCAGAATCACGGACCCCTGAGGAGCAAGAGACCCCGAGAGATCATCCACTACCACCCCCCCCATAAACAAATCCTCACTCTGCCGTGACACTCACTGGATAATCTTGACCAAATGGGCTCTCACAGCCTCACCTACCTTGGGCAATGATGGCCGCCAACTGAGAAGGCTTTAAAAGTAGATTAGACACAGGCCCGTCTTACCCACAGAGGTTAGTGGCGTGGGGCGCCAAGTTCTTTAGGGCGCCAGAAGAGAGTCCAAGGAACAGCGAATGAACGCGCTGAGTGAGCGAGGGTGCATGCGCCGCTCCCGCTGAGCGTCATCTCGGTTTTTTCCCTTTTAGCCTCCAGGCGCCGAATTCTGCAAGGCTCCAGAAGGCTAAAAGGGAAAAAACCGAGCCAACGCTCAGCGGGAGTGGCGCATGCGCCCCCACTCGCTCGGTGTGCTGCCTGCCATGGCCACCGTGGCACAAAGCGGCCAGCCTCCGCCTCTTCCCTGCCAGAGGAGCCGCCCTCCAGCCTCTGCCCGCTTCCTCCAGCCCTAAAAAAAAGTCCAGGCAACACGATGACCATATGTATATGTAATAGACAATCTTTATAGAATTCCTTCAAATCACAAAAAGTTCAAAATGAAATCTTTAGTATCAAAGTCTCTGAAAATCTTTGAATGAAGCAAGGTACCAAACTTTGTACGGTAGAATTCTTTTTTTTTTTTTAATAATATTTATTAAAATTTCAAGAATTACAAAAAGAAAAAAATGAACATACCACGTTAAACAAAAACCAAGCAACACACCACAATATATAAAATAAAAAGGGGAAAAAACAGAAAAATAAAACCCATTAACCAAGAACAAAATTAGGGGGGGAAAGCATCAAATCTCCTTTCTGTTCTTTCATTAGCTTATTTCCTTGACCTCCTCACACCTCCCTTTTTTGTGTTCTAGGTCGACTGTCTGTTTCAGCAAATCCTTTCCCTCTTTTACAATTTTTGTCCTGTAAATTGTCTTAATATAATGTAATTTTACTTTTCCTCCTTTCACCAATTAACAGTCAGTTATTCCCAAATCCTTTATATCCTTCCTGCTAAAATCATATAATATTATTCCAACATCCTTCTAACAAATATTAATTTTACAATGTTTCTGTACGGTAGAATTCTTTGTCGGCGTGGTGGGTGGATATAGAATGCTTCATAAACCCATCTTATCTTGCATGAATGTATATAAATGAAAATATCAAATGCTGTGGAACAGTGCTCATGTAATAATGTAGTCACTGCTGTGAAGCATTCTATATCCACCCGCCACGCTGACGAAGAATTCTACGAAACAGTAGTCAATATCCGGAATTACTGTTCAGTGTTGGACATCCTGTTGAATACAGAAAGCAGAAAGCTTCACAGCTTGTCTTCCACCGTACAAAGTGTTGGTCTGCACAAATCATGTTCTTGCAAAGAAAGAGTTAATGCCTATTTGCACAGTGTGATTTACTGCTGACCGGCTCCTGACAGCCACCCAGGGAGGGAGCAGAAAGGGAAACCCACAATGTGGCCCTGTGAATAATGATCATCCATTGCTTTAACTGGAAGCTGTGATAGCAGAACTTCTATTCTGGCATGCCCAAGCCCCCTTATCTCTTCAGCTACAGATGCCAAAAGTGTTTCCAGAACTCCACTTTCCCTGGTGGTGAAGTTATTCTGGGGTCTCTGCCAGTTAACAAAGCTTTTCTCACGAATTCCCACTCGCAGAACCTGAAAGAGGAACAGAAATCTGGGCAGGGTTGGCATTTTTATAGCTATGAACCTGCCTCGCCTCAAAAAGGATATTGTCGAGTTGGAGAAGGTTGAGAAAAGGCAACCAAAATGATAGAAGGGATGGAGCCACTCTCCCCATGAAGAAAAGTTGCAGCGTTTGGTATTTTTTTAGTTTGGAGAAAAGGGGAGTTAGAAAATAGAAGCTTATTTTTAAAAAAAATTCATGGCATGGAGAAATTGAATAGAGAAAAGCATTTATCTTTCTCTCTCTAACAGCAGAACTTGTGGACATCCAAGGAAGATAAATGCTGGAAGATTTAGGACAGATAAAAGAAAGTTGGACCATGGAACTCCCTGCCACAGTGAGAGCCAAAAACCTCTAAAAGAGCAATAGACAAATTCATGGAGACAGATTAGACAAATCCATTCTTGTTCATTTCGCTTTCTACAACCAATTTGGGCAATTTTGTTTAAAATCCCCAGGTCCCCGGAGACCTTCTCGAGGCTTGCAAAGTGGAGTAAGATTATTTCAAAATGCCATTGTCGCCTAAAGCTTTCATGGCCCTGCGGGCATGGCGCACTTGGATTCAAGCTGCCCTTGTGCTCAGTCATGAGCCACACTTTTCACTGACAAAAAACAATGCCAAAGCAGTTCACAACATAATAGAAATAATATGTAGTTTTAGGGAGGGGACCACACTCTGTAAATGTGTACATGGGACTGCAGTTGTGATGAAAGAGAAGAGCTCTAAGCAAGAATGTGACGCTATACACATGGGGTGAGATCCAACGTTAGACAGGCTCGGAGCAGACCCACCAAAACCAGGTGACATCCACTGATGTGACTGGGTCTACTCTGACCTAGAAGTAAGCATAGTGGAGGCTGATCGATGAGGATTAATGGGACACTGCCAGGCTATGTCATTTTAGAGGGTGAAGCTTAACTTTTGTAAATTACTTCAGTGGCAGGTCTTAAAAATACATTTTTTTTAGTGTGAGGAATTCAAATCTGCTACTATTATTGTGCTTGGACTACATTTCTCTTGGTAAGTCTACGTTTGATGAAGAGGTGCAAAAACTGCTTTCGGAAAGCCAAAGAATTTTAATTTTACCTTCTGAAAATGTCAGGTAATGCTTAATAATAATAGTAATATATTTATATGCCGCCCATCTGAATGGGTTGTCCCAGCTACTTGGGGCATTTCCCAACAAATTAGAAACATTAAGCACCATAAAGCATCAAAGATTAAAAGCTTCCCTAAATAAACAACAACAACAACAACAACAACAACAACAACAACAACAACTGCAAGTACTTGGTAACCATTCTTGATGAATCATAGAATCATAGAATCATAGAAGAGACCACAAGGGCCATTGAGTCCAACCCCCTGCCAAGCAGGAAACACCATCAGAGCACTCCTGACATATGGTTGTCAAGCCTCTGCTTGAAGACCTCCAAAGAAGGAGACTCCACCACACTCCTTGGCAGCAAATTCCACTGTCGAACAGCTCTTACTGTCAGGAAGTTCTTCCTAATGTTTAGGTGGAATCTTCTTTCTTGTAGTTTGGATCCATTGCTCCGTGTCCGCTTCTCTGGAGCAGCAGAAAACAACCTTTCTCCCTCCTCTATGTGACATCCTTTTATATATTTGAACATGGCTATCATATCACCCCTTAACCTCCTCTTCTCCAGGCTAAACATGCCCAGCTCCCTTAGCCTTAGCATATGATTTATATGCCATTTTACACACGTTTTACTTCCCAAGCAAAACTAAATTGGATTTTGATGAGAAAACAGGCCCAGGATTGTACCGCCAAAGCGTTGTGCATTGCCACTGCCAAACGAAACATAGCAATCGCCTTTTCAAATGGATGTGGAAGAAATGAAGTCTGGTCATTTTCAAAGTCACAAAACTTTCAGGCCTCTGCCTTAAAATATATACTTAAAATAAAAATAAACAACCCATCTCCCTTCCACTTGCTGCTTAATAAAATAATGTTGACGTTTTAAATGGCAGACATTTCCCCCCTCTGTGTGAGAAAAAATGCTTGAAGGACACAGTGGAAACGCAAGTTCACTCCAAGATCCAGCATTTGGCTTCCAAGAAACCACTGTTTATTTATGTAGAATTATGCAAACACTTTCCATTCATGAGGTTGCAGTGTTATCAGTCGGAGGCTTCAAAACGGGAGATAAAGAAGCTCAAATCACTCCCTTCAACAACCTCCCTCCATCCACCCACGGAAATTGCTTTCAAAAAGTGCATATTAGACAGTGAACAACAATGCACATCTCAAGATAAGTGCATGCAAAAGGCAGAGGGGTCCCCCCCCCCCCCGCAGACTTCTTAAAAATGTGAACTGATGCAGGAATGGGGCGAATGGAAACAGCAAATAGTTAAATTATGGAACTTGCTTCCACAGGAGGCAGTGATGCTCAGCGGTTTGGATGGCTTTAGAAGTGGATTAGATAAATTCATGGATGACAAAGCTGTGCTCTTCCTCCATGGTCAAAGGGAGCAACGTTTCTGGGGGTTTTTATGATAATCTTTATTAGTTTTTTAGTTACATACTATACATACACATGTAGGGACGCGGGTGGAGCTGTGGGTTAAACCACAGAGCCTAGGACTTGCCGATCAGAAGGTCGGTGGTTCGAATCCCCGCGACGGGTTGCTCGGTCCCTGCTCCTGCCAACCTAGTAGTTCAAAAGCACATCAAAGTGCAAGTAGATAAATAGGTACCACTCCAGCGGGAAGGTAAACGGCGTTTCCGTGCGCTGCTCTGGTTCGCCAGAAGCGGTTTAGTCATGCTGGCCACATGACCCGGAAGTTGTATGCCGGCTCCCTCGGCCAGTAAAGCGAGATGAGCGCCGCAACCCCAGAGCTGGCTACGACTGGACCTAATGGTCAGGGGTCCCTTTACCTTTTTATACATACATACACATATTACATTACATTTTACATTTGTACTTGCTCCTAAGAGCTGAATTCCCTCCTTCCTCCTTCTGGCTTTTTTTATGTTGTCTCTAATTTTCTCATTGTCTTTATCCATTTTGTATATAATTGTTCTTCTTCCGCTTTTGTCCATAAGATGTCTGTAAACAAATAAATATTCTATATATACAATTCTTATTGTTTGCTTTCTTATTGTCTGTCTATATTCATTTACAATACTGTTAGTTACATTGGTCACATTATACATTTTTTACTTCTTATTGTTATTATTGTCCAATAGATTTCTTTGTATTTTCCCATTATGGGGTTTATTTCATTTCTACTGGTTTCACTATTTCACCTTATCTTTCCTGTACATGACATAAATTTTTCCCATTCTTTTTGGAATGTTTCATCGCCCTGTTGTCGTGGAGGGAGCAACGCTTCTGAGTACCAGTTGCTAGAGAGGGAGAGTGGGTTCTTGTGCTCACGTTCTGCTAAAAAAAGCTCCTCTGGTTGGCCACAGTGAGAACAGGACGCTGGACTGGATGGGCTCTTCTTATGTTCTTAGGAAATCGCGGCTGGAAAAATGAGAGATGAGTCCCAATAATGCTTCCCTGTTGATTACATTTACATTGGCCTTTACCAATCGGCCTTTCAGAGACTGTTGGACTACAACTCCCATCATCCACCGTGGTGCGATGGCAGTGGACGATGGGAATTGTAGTTCAACAACCTCCGGAGGGACAGCAGCTTAGCGAGGGCTGGTTTATGCCAAGGGTCTGAAACAGCCGTTGCTTCCTCCAGAAGCAACAAAGAAGCTCGGGCTAGGTGGCCAAGTGAAACTGGAGGTCAGGGTCTGAAAAATAATTGAATCCCAGAATGGCAGAGTTGGAAGGAACCCTGAAATATACTTGGAGTCGAGTGTGAATTTCATGCTCTTTATTCAGCTCATAGTAGCGATGAATGGAACTTTCCCCAAAATTTCTAGCTATATATACATTATTTACACAATGGGCCCCGCATGATTGGCTAATTCGAGGGCTTCTCCTGCAGGCCAATCAGGTTGCTGATTCACCTCACCCAGGAGCCTGTTGGCTGCTCCTGCAGGCCAATCAGGTTGCTGATTCACTTCCACCTGGAGCTGGATTGGCTGGCTCCTGCGGACCAATCAGACTGCTGCATTCTGAATCCTATTGTTCTAGGATGTAGCTCAGTACATAACAAACCGCCAAGGGCCATCTAGTCCAAACCCCTGCAATGCTAGGAATATGTAAGAATCCCTGACAGATGGCCACCCCACCTCTGTTTAAAAACCTCCAACAAAGGAGAATCCACCACCTGAGGTGATCCGTTCCACCACTGAACATCTCTTACTGTCAGAAAGATCTTCCTATTGTTTAGCTGAATCTCATTTCTTTTCATCTGAGTCCTTTGGTTTGGGTCTTCTCCAGGTGGGAGCAGCAGAAAACAAGCTTATTCCATCAAAGATCTGAATGCCTATGATATCATCTAGATCAAGGGAAGTAATAGTGCCACTGTATTCTGCTCTGGTCAGACCTCACCTGGAGTACTGTGTCCAGTTCTGGGCACCACAGTTCAAGAAGGACACTGACAAACTGGAACATGTCCAGAGGAGGGCAACCAAAATGGTCAAAGGCCTGGAAACGATGCCTTATGAGGAACGGCTAAGGGAGCTGGGCATGTTTAGCCTGGAGAAGAGGAGGTTAAGGGGTGATATGATAGCCATGTTCAAATATATAAAAGGATGTCACATAGAGGAGGGAGAAAGGTTGTTTTCTGCTGCTCCAGAGAAGCGGACACGGAGCAATGGTTCCAAACTACAAGAAAGAAGATTCCACCTAAACATTAGGAAGAACTTCCTGACAGTAGGAGCTGTTTGACAGTGGAATTTGCTGCCAAGGAGTGTGGTGGAGTCTCCTTCTTTGGAGGTCTTTAAGCAGAGGCTTGACAACCATATGTCAGGAGTGCTCTGATGGCGTTTCCTGCTTGGCAGGGGGTTGGACTCGATGGCCCTTGTGGTCTTTTCCAGCTCTATGATTCTATGATTCTATATCACTTGTCATTCATCTCTTCTCCAGGCTAAACATACCCAGTTCCCTCAGCCGTTCCTCCTAAGGCCTGGTTCCCAGATCCTTACCATCTTGGTCGAGGACAGAGGAGACTTCAGCACAACGCTTGGTGGATTGGGCCCACGCAAGGGGAGGGGAGGGAGCAAATGGGCAGCAGTAAAGAGAACAGTTTGTTCGAGGGAACTCCAGAATGTGGAAGCACCACTGGCCGGGTGCCTGCCTAAATAATGTATTCCCCCCCGCCCTTTCCAGCTGAATCTCTAATTCATGGAGGAGGTGAAGCACGTTCCCTATCCAAATAAGGCTGAAATTCCTCTCTGGAGATTTGGGGG
This sequence comes from Podarcis erhardii, assembly GCF_964252035.2. Taxonomy (NCBI): domain Eukaryota; kingdom Metazoa; phylum Chordata; class Lepidosauria; order Squamata; family Lacertidae; genus Podarcis; species Podarcis erhardii. The sequence goes on along the minus strand of NC_138497.1, from coordinate 4,597,051 downwards.
ATGACTTCTTCATGAGGTCTCCCATTGCAAGCCAGTTCGGCCAGAGGTCTCGCCAGCACTACAGGGAATTATTGCCTTGGTCTCTGCAGCAACATCCTTTGCAAACAGTTTTGCTCCCCACCACCTCCCCCTCTGAGATTTCTCATCCTCTGGAGTCCATGTCCGGTCCATCAGCCGAGAGCTGCTTATGGTCTAATTATCCCTCCTCTCTGGAAGCTGGCAGGGAGAGGCACGAATTAGCAAGGATGTTTGTCAACCAAAGCATGGCCCTAATGACATTAAAAGGCTTCTGCAACAGCGGCTGGTGGGCAGCGATGAGAGATAATGATGCCATCAAGGCCGTGGGTAGATGAAAGGGCCGCTTTGCTGGGAATGTGCCAGCCAGCTGGACAGATGGTCCCTGCCTGGCTCCTGCAACTGGGAGCCACTGGCTTAAAAGCAGCTGTGCTTTCAGGGAGTGGGAAGCCAGAATGGAGAATATCCACCATCAGGCATCAGGAATTGGGGAGCAAGCGAAGGAGATGATTCATTAGCACTCCCTGCTGCACTCATTCCTTGCATTTGTTGTTGTTGTTGTTTAGTTGTTTAGTCGTATCCAACTCTTCGTGACCCCCTGGACCAGAGCACGCCAGGCAATCCTGTCTTCCACTGCCTCCCACAGTTTGGTCAAACTCATGCTGGTAGCTTCGAGAACACTGTCCAACCATCTCGTCCTATGTCGTCCCCTTCTCCTTGTGCCCTCCATCTTTCCCAACATCAGGGTCTTTTCCAGGGAGTCTTCTCTTCTCATGAGGTGGCCAAAGTACTGGAGCCTCAGCTTCAGGATCTGTCCTTCCAGTGAGCACTCAGGGCTGATTTCCTTCAGAATGGATCGGTTTGATCTTCTTGCAGTCCATGGGATTCTCAAGAGTCTCCTCCAGCACCATAATTCAAAAGCATCAATTCTTCGGCGATCATCAATTCTTCGGCGATCATCCTTGCATTTATATTCATTTAATTCATGAAATTTACTTTTATTGTAGAAAAAGCCTCAAAGCGGTTTACGAAAAAGATGAAAGTTGTCACTTAAAGATGGACATCCATAATTTAAAACGTACGGAAGCCTATATATATATATATATATATATATATATATATATATGTTTTTTAACATATCATTTCCAACATTCATATAACATAACTTATCTTATACAATATTTTTGACTTCCGTCAACACCTCTGATGATTTTCCGTTCTTTATCACTTATTCTGCATTTCTTTATTTCTCTTTTACCCTTAATTATCCCTAATAATTCTTCTCTTAGTCTTTCTTGTAATATTTCACATAATCCTCCATACAAAACTTCTTGCAATCTTACTAGCGTAATCTGTTCAGTACTATTACTTTTCAAATAATTCATATATTTACTCCAGTCTTCTAAGAATCTCTGGTCCCACAGGTTTCGAATCCTTCCTGTTAATTTATCTAATTCTGCATAGTCCATTAAAACATACGGAAGGTTTAAAGCACAATAGAATAGATTAAAACCAATTGAAACTCCTACAAACTTTCTAAACATCTGGGAAGGCTTGACTTTAGTAGGTGCTGAAAATAATGCAGCAGAGGAACATACCGACTTGGACTTGCCGATCGGAAGGTCGGCAGTTCAAATCCCCACAACAGAGTGAGCTCCCATCGCTCTGTCCCAGGTCCTGCCAACCTAACAGTTCGAAAGCATCCCAGTGCAAGTAGATAAATAGGTACCACTGCAGCGGGAAGGTAAACGGCGTTTCCATGAGCTCTGGTTTCCGTCACGGTGTTCTGTTGTGCCAGAAGTGGTTTAGTCCTGCTGGCCACATGACCCGAAAACTGTCTGTGGACAAACGCCGGCTCCCTCGGCCTGAAAGCGAGATGAGCGCTGCAACCCCATAGTCACCTTTGACTGGACAATTATCCAGGGGTCCTTTACCTTTATACCTATATCAATAGGCAGGGAGTTCCAAAGTGTCAGTTCTGCCACACTGAATGATTGAATACCCAAAGGTACAGTGCAGGTCTTATGTGACACTTGTTGCAGGTAGGTAGCCATGTTGGTCTGCCGTAGTTCATAGAATCATAGAATCATAGAATCATAGAGTTGGAAGAGACCACAAGGGCCATCGAGTCCAACCCCCTGCCAAGCAGGAAACACCATCAGAGCACTCCTGACATATGGTTGTCAAGCCTCTGCTTAAAGACCTCCAAAGAAGGAGACTCCACCACACTCCTTGGCAGCAAATTCCACTGTCGAACAGCTCTTACTGTCAGGACGTTCTTCCTAATGTTTAGGTGGAACCTTCTTTCTTGTAGCTTGGAACCATTGCTCCGTGTCCGCTTCTCTGGAGCAGCAGAAAACAACCTTTCTCCCTCCTCTATGTGACATTCTTTTATATATTTGAGCATGGCTATCATATCACCCCTTAACCCCCTCTTCTCCAGGCTAAACATGCCCAGTTCCTTAGCCATTCCTCATAAGGCATCATTTCCAGGCCTTTGACCATTTTGGTTGCCCTCCTCTGGACACGTTCCAGTTTGTCAGTGTCCTTCTTGAACTGTGGTGCCCACAGTTGAAACAAAAAAAAAAAAATTCCTTCCAGTAGCACCTTTAGAGACCAACTAAGTTTGTTATTGGTATGAGCTTTTGTGTGCATGCACACTTCTTCAGGTACATCACATGACCTTAAGAACTGTGCATGCACACGGAAGCTTTTCGGGATCTCTTTACCAACGATGCTTAACAAAAATGCTTCTGGCTTTAAAAAAAATGTTGTTCCAAAGATTTTTTTTCAGCTCATCATAGACAAGGCCGCAGAATTCTCTTATTTTCCTACACGTCCACCACATGCAGTACATGTCTCCATTACTTTCCCCACACCTCCAACAGATACTCGCGATATTTTTAGACATCCTACAAAGCCTTGACGGGGTAAGATACCATCTATACTCCAACTTTAGCATGTTCTCTTTAATATTGTAACACGCCGTAAAATTCATAATTGTTTTCCCCAAAGGTTTTCCCATTCTGCCAACATTATAGGACGACCAATGTCTTGTGCCCATCTGATCGTAACTGCCTTGACCTCCTCCTCCTTGACTTCCCAGTCAAGGAGGAGTCGGTACATTCTTGAAATAGTCCTAGCTTTATTATTTAGTCATTGCTAATCAAATTTCGAGGGCTCGTTGTCAAATCCGTTCTTTTTATCCAGTTTATATGTCTCATAAATTTGATGGTATTCCAGCCAACCTGAGAGCTGCTTTGAGCAGAATCAGTGTTATGAGATCACCAGGCGAGTTCATGTCTGGGAGATCTTCCAAGTTCTGCAGTCATAGGAAGCTGCCATATTCTCAGACCATGGGAGTCAATTCCTGGTGGGGCCAAGGTCCCTTTGCCCCCTCCCCAATAAAATATTGGCTCCATCTCCTTTTTTTTTCCAGACTAACTTCCTCTGCTGTTCCTCATAAGGTTTGGTTTCAGGGCAGATAAAAGAAAATACCGTATTTTTTGCTCTATAAGACTCACTTTTTCCCTACTAAAAAGTAAGGGAAAATGTGAGTGTGTGTGTTATGGAGCGAATGCAGGCTGTGCAGCTATCCCAGAAGCCAGAACAGCAAGAGGGATTGCTGCTTTCACTGCGCAGCAATCCCTCTTGCTGTTCTGGCTTCAGAGATTCAGAATATTTTTTTTCTTGTTTTCATCCTCCAAAAACTAGGTGCGTCTTGTAGTCTGGTGCGTCTTATAGAGCGAAAAATATGGTATTTATTCACGCAATGCATAGTTGAAACTGTGGAACTCCCTATCACAGACCACCTACCTAAAGGTAAAGGTAAAGGGACCCCTGACCATTAGGTCCAGTCGTGGCCGACTCTGGGGTTGCGACGCTCATCTCGCTTTATTGGCCGAGGGAGCCGGCATACAGCTTCTGGGTCATGTGGCCAGCATGACTAAGCCACTTCTGGCGAACCACAGCAGCACACGGAAACGCCACTTACCTTCCTGCCGGAGTGGTACCTATTTATCTACTTGCACTTTGACGTGCTTTCGAACTGCCAGGTAGGCAGGAGCAGGGACCGAGAAACGGGAGCTCACCCCGTCACGGGGATTCGAACCGCCGACCTTCTGATTGGCAAGCCCTAGGCTCTGTAGTTTAACCCAGGTGGCTTTAAAAGAGTTTGAAGAAAAGAGCTATCGAGGGCTGCTAGCTTTGATGGCTATGATCTCACCCCCACAGTTGGATACAGCAATGCTTTTGAATACCAGTTGCTTGAAGCCGTAGGAGATGAGAGAGCTCTTGTGCTCGGATCCTGCTTGCGGGTTTTCCAACAGAGGCATCTTGTTGGCCACTGTGAAAATAGGGTGCTGGACTACAGTAGATTTGCCATTGGCCTGATCTAGGAAGCTACCGTATTTTTCGCTCTATAAGACGCATTTTTCCCCTTCTAAAAAGTAAGGGGAAATGTGTGTGCGTTTTATGGAGCGAATGCAGGCTGCGTGGCTAAGCCAGAAGCCAGAACAGCAAGAGGGAAGGCTGTGCAGCGCTCCGTCTCGCTGTTCTAGCTTCTGGCTTAGCTGCACAAAGCCTCCGCAGGGCAGTGGGATGAAGGCACCCCACTGCCCTCTGGAGGCTTCACAGGCTGTCCCAGAAGCCAGAACAGTGAGACAGAGCGATGCGCAACGCTCCGTCTCGCTGTTCTAGCTTCAGGGTTAGCGGCGCAAAGCCTCCGCAGGGCAGCGGGGTGCCTTCATCCCGCTGTCCTCCGGAGGCTTAGCGGGCTGTCCCAGAAGCCTCCGAAGGGCACGGGGATGAAGGCTCCCCGTGCCCTGCGGAGGCTTCGCGCAAAGCTAGACCAGCTATCCCAGCAGCTATCCCAGAAGCCAGAACAGCAAGAGGCTATCCCAGAAGCCAGATCCCCCTGGCTGTTCTGGCTTCTGGGATTCAGAAATTTTTTCGCCTTATTTCCTCCCCCCCCCCCCAAACTAGGTGCGTCCTATCATCTGGTGCGTCCTATAAAGCGAAAAATACAATTTTCTTGTGTCCTTCTTTCCGTCTGTCAAAGCTGACGTGACGTCACTGAGTCCTAATGCAGGGAGATCCGAGGGAAATCAACAAAGCTCTGATAGTTTACAGCAGCGTCCGATTATAAATCGTGTTTCCAAAGATTTCTTTATACATATATATAGCAACGATGGGAACAAGTGGGAGCTTTGCTAGGCAGAGCCTGGGAACCGGTCATGTGATGTTTTTAAAAGTGTAACCTTGGGGGTCCCGGAATGAGAAAAGGAAAACTGGGGGAAAGTCATCGGAGTTGAGCCTCTTTAACTTTTCACACGACTCGAAAAGGAGATTGCAGAGCTGGAGAAAGCCTAGAAATCGGGAACCGAAATGATCAAGCTGCTCTCCGCTGAGGGAAGCTTGCAACATCTTTTGCTCAGAGAAAAAGGCAATCTTGTTGGCCACAGTGAGAAACTCCATCACAAAGGACATTTGTGGAATATTTGAAGGGCTCTAAGGAACTCAGACTTTACCAGCTGCATAGCTCAGTTGGTTAGAGGGTGGTGCTGGCAAGGTCAAGGTTGCAGGTTCAATTGGCTATAAAGTACACCTGCATATTCCTGAATTGCAGCGGGTTGGACTACATGACCCTCAGGGTACCTTCCAACTCTATGATTATATGATGGTTACCTTAACCAGGCAAGAGGGAACCAGGCAGAAGGCCTTCTTGGTAGTGGCGCCCGCCCTGTGGAACGCCCTCCCATCACGTCAAGGCAATCAGCAACTATCTTTCTTTTAGAAGACATCATCATCTTGAAAGACCTACATTGGCTCCCAGTATGTTTCCGAGCACAATTCAGAGTGTTGGTGCTGACATTGAAAACCCTAAACGGCCTCAGCCCAGCCCAGGATACCTGAAGAAGCGTCTCCACCCCCATCGTTCAGCCTGGACACTGAGACCCAGCGCTGAGGGCCTTCTGGCGGTTCCCTCACTGTGAGAAGCCAAGTTACAGGGGGGAAAGTCAGAGGGCCTTCTCGGTAGTGGCGCCCTCCCTGTGGAATGCCCTCCCACCAGATGTCAAGGCAATCAGCAACTATCTTTATTTTAAAAGACATCTGAAGGCAGCCCTGTTTAGGGAAGTTTTTAATATTTAATGTTCTATCGTGTTTTTAATGTTCATTTGGGAGCCACCCAGAGTGGCTGGGGAAACTCAGTCAGATGGGCAGGGTATAAATTATGATTATGATTATCATTATGATTATTAACTGTAAAGGACCCATCACCCAAAACATTGTTCAGCTTGCAACAGATTCCCTGGACTCTGCCACAACTGTGCCACTGCAGGAGATTAAGCTGTCATTTCCCGCCCCATTTCATTTCTCTTCTCATGAGGTGGCCAGAGTACTGGAGTCTCAGCTTCAGGATCTGTCCTTCCAGGGAGCACTCAGGGCTGATTTCCTTAAGAATGGATCGGTTTGTTCTTCTTGCAGTCCATGGGACTCTCAAGAGTCTCCTCCAGCACCATAATTCAAAAGAATCAATTCTTCGGCAATCAGCCTTCTTGATGGTCCAGCTCTCACTTCCATACATCACTACTGAGAAAACCATAGCTTTTACTATACGGACCTTTGTTGGCAAGGTGATGTCTCTGCTTTTTAAGATGCTGTCTAGGTTTGTCATTGCTTTTCTCCCAAGAAGCAGGCGTCTCAGCTATTGGGTACTTTGGTAACCTCTACAACTCAGAACAACTGTATTTCTGTACTGGCACTTCAAGCTGCATAACTAGTTCGCTCGCTGCCTGGCAATTTGTGTAAATAAGCATTTTTAATTCCTTTATGATGACATCTGTTGATGTTTCTATACTGGCAGTGCAATAAGCAGCACGGCACATGATGCTTTTGTGATCACACTTGAAGGATGTCAGGGTTACTTGTAAATGCATGAGCAGATTCTTAAAATTCTTTGCCCTCCATTTAAAAAGTTTTAGTGAGTAAGAGGGCGAAACCTAAAGCAAACACACCAGCCCGCTAGTGGGTTCTGGCGCTGTTCACCAGGTGGTGGCTGGCTTTTGTTCAAAAACAAGACTAAACAGTGTTGAGTTAATGTCAACCATTAAGGTTTTACTTTAAATAAAAATTGCACAAGCGACCTGATTTAGATATTGCGCAGGGCTTTGCGAGAGCACTTTGGAAATCACTGTTTAGGTTGGCAGCTGCCAAGGGACCAGCAACATGTGCTGGAAGAAAGGGCTAAAAGGATTTCAGGAGAGAGAGAGAGAGAGAGAGAGAGAGAGAGAGAGAGAGAGAGAGAAAGTAAGACGTAAACACAAGCCAGGAACTGAGTAGCTAGTCTGCCATGCTGAACAAAGCGGGAAATCCAGCTGTCCTCTGATGGGAATCGTAGTCCAAAACATCTGCAAGGCACCATATTCACATATTCCTGACATGGTTTCATTCTTTGGAAACTACAGCAGCAAAACATTTGGGATTATTTTCCTTAGCAGAGAAATCTGAGGGCTCCCTTGGACAAAAAAACAAGGACACCAGCTAGGAATACCAGAACAAAGCAGCAGCCAGTAGGCTTGGTCTTTATTGAAGACTGTCGCGACAGGACTCCCACCTGCCACAAGGTGGAACAAGATGGAAGCCCCAAACAGAAGAGCCCCCAAACTTTTATTAGCTGCTAATCCCCATGTTACACCCTCCCCAAACTACATCACTCAAACATCATTTTTACATCATGAAAGGGGAGGTCTGGTGGCAGTAATCTGAGCATCCTGGACCCTGCCCCATGGTTCTCCTTGCCCTCCACCAAACATCCATCAAGTGTAACAAAAGAGATATTCACATTTCCCTGTTTCCCAGCCAAATTCATCACACACTTTGGTCTTCATCTGGGTTTGTTATTTCTGGAAGGGCTACCTGTCTGGCACTCAGGTATCAGGAGGCCAGGGATTATCCCTCAGGCAGAGGGGCTGCTGAGTAGCTGAGCTCACATGTCTATATGAATTTCTGAAGTTTTCCCAGTGAGCCAGTACATAGATACATTTATCAGTGAATTCTTACATTTGGTATCGTGCAGCAAAGGCCCTTTGAATAGATAGGAAGAAACTGTGATGAAGTGTTTTGTGGGAATAAATCACAAAAGTCACAATAGTGATTGTGATGATTTTGGTAGTGAGCTGCATGTGCATGGTGTCTGCTGGAGGGGCAACCCCACCCCCCAACCTATGCAAAAATTCCTGCAACATTTTAAAAGATGCAGGAGGAAATGTTTAACAACAGGACCCACAAAGGGGTGGAGAGAGGTCCAGGAGATTCCTTGTGTAGTCATCGCACGGGCTATCCACACACACCCCACCAGTCCTCCAGACACCAGCAGGACCTGGGATAGTTACGCTAGGTGTTGCAAGTCACAAGCCAAACGGTCAAAGCTACTGCCACTTCCTTTCCCTGTGCAACCCTCGAATGGGGCTCAAGGAGGAGAACGCCCCTTCGATATTTACTAGGCTGCACAGCCCTGTGTCACTATACCATGACGCAGACAGAAATCCAACAGGTAGGTGTACCAAATGGGTCAGGCACCAGTTTAGCTTCTCCGGGCAAAGGGCACAGAATACAAAAAGGCAAAAGTCCTTGTCCAAATTTATTGAAAAAGCCACTCAGAAAGTAAAAGCTTGCACATTTCTTAAGAGGTTACAAACAAGAAAATAAAAATGTTGTACAGTATAGCTAAACAGGGATGCGGCTGGCGCTGTGGGTTAAACCACAGAGCCTAGGACTTGCAGATCAGAAGGTCGGTGGTTCAAATCCCCGCGACGGGGTGAGCTCCCGTTGCTCGGTCCCTGCTCCTGCCAACCTAGCAGTTCGAAAGTCCCCCTTAATTCACAAACGGATACAGAAGTGTGGAAAACTCAACCGAAGACGGGGAAAATGAACATGAAAACAATCCATCTCTACTAGGGCTGGGCAAGAAATCAATATGGCGTTTGGGGGGGGAATTGTCATTGCGCCACTCCTTGCAGTGTGGAGTGCCTCAGGGTGCGATACTCTCCCCGATGCTTTTTAACATCTTTATGCGCCCCCTCGCCCAGCTTGTCCAGAGTTTTGGGCTGGGCTGCCATCAGTATGCTGATGACACCCAACTCTATCTGTTAATGGATGGCCATCCTGACTCGGCCCCAGACACACTGATCAGATGTCTGGAAGCTGTGGCTGGATGGTTACGTGGGAGCCGGTTGAAGTTAAATCCTTCGAAGACAGAGGTCCTCTGGCTGGGACGGGGCGATATGGGATTGAGGGGGCAACTCCCATCTCTTGCGGGGGCGCAATTAGTGCCAGCACCGTCCGTTAAGAGTTTGGGTGTAATCTTCGATACCTCCCTCTCTATGGAGACGCAGATTACAGCTATAACAAAGGCAGCATTTTTTCATCTCCGCCAAGCTAAGCAGTTGGCTCCTTACCTCTCTCGCCCTGACCTAGCCACTGTGATCCACGTGACGGTCACCTCCAGACTGGATTATTGTAACTCGCTCTACGTGGGGCTGCCCTTGAGACTGACCCAGAAACTCCAGCGGGTGCAGAATGCCGCAGCGAGACTCCTTACGGGGTCTTCGAGACTCCTTACGGGGTCTTCGCTGCGAGATCACATTCACCCGGTGCTATACCAGCTGCACTGGCTCACGGTGGTTTACAGGATCAGGTTTAAGGTGCTGGTTTTAACCTTTAAAGCCCTATACGGCCTAGGACCCTCGTACCTAAGGGACTGCCTCTCCTGGTATGTCCCACAGAGGAACCTACGGTCTGCAAATAAAAACATCCTGAAGGTCCCAGGCCACAGAGAGGTTAAGCTGGCCTCAACTAGAGCCAGGGCTTTTTCGGCTGCGGCTCCAATCTGGTGGAACACTCTGTCACAAGAGACTAGTGCCCTGCAGGACTTGACATCCTTCTGCAGGGCCTGCAAGACAGAGCTGTTCCACCAGGCCTTTGGTCAGGGCGCAGCCTGACTCCCTCCTCTGGCAATCTGCACAGAATTTTGCTTAACAGTTGCCATCAATTTGATTTTAATTAATTTTTATAATGAAATGTTTTTAGAATGTTGGATTATTTGATTGTTGTTAGCCGCCCTGAGCCCAGCTTCGGCTGGGGAGGGCGGGATATAAATACAATTTATTATTATTATTATTAACATATTGTCCAAAACTGCTTTGAAGTCCGTATCATGACATCAGTTTCATAATTGTGGACCTGGCAACATATCACGAATCATGATGTGTGTGTGTGTGTGTGTGTGTGTGTGTGCTGTGCAAAAAAAACAGAATGTGGGGAAAACCATGAAGCCAGTCAATGCCTCCATTCTTATTTCAGCCATTGTGATATATCAGTATATTGCGATGTTTAGCTGGTGATTTTTCACCATGTTAAAAACCAGATATCGCCCTAATGCCTACCCGACTCACAGGATCCATCCCTCGTGGGTTGGATCCTGCCACAAGCCTCAAAGCCTGGCCCAACATACACGAGGAAGTCTAATTTGACCAAAGGAGGCTGCTTCCTCTGAAGCTTGAGAACATCTACAATCTACATGCAGTTTATGTTGGCTGCTGACCCGCTTACATATCCAGCCATTTCAGTTTATTTTGGCCGAGCCCTCCTCTCCTCGAGGATAGATTTGCGTCTCTCTCTCATCCATCCCTATGGTTCCTCCATCAGCAGAAAGGAAAATGTATTGGGCTGAGCGAGATCCCCAGAGCAGATCGAAGGGTGTGCGGAATCAAAGCAGTGTTCCCACGCTAATTAAGTGAAATTCCTCTTTGGTCCTGACATTTGTGCTCCCTGCTTATTTACTTAAGTTTCCGCCTCTGGTTTCCCCCTAATCTTAGTACATCTCCTCCCTCCCCAGCAGATGAACACTTTTGGACTTCCACTTTCTGTGAGTGGTGCGAAGTTCAAGGCCAGCTTTTGCAGAGGAAAGAACGCTGAGGATTTATGGCTCCTTTGGAGCGAACGGCTCTATTTACAAATGTACAGGTTGAGCAGGAATCGTGCGTGTGGGGCTGGGCTGGGGGGAAACAGAGCAAATATATACACCCAGGCAGGATGCTCAAGGTCTGCATCGACGCCCGTCCCAAAGCGGTCCTTGAAACTTGACTTTTCTGCAAAAATCAGCAGGTTCGTTTTTTTAAAAAAATGTTATTTTCAAATTGGCCAGGCTCAGCTTCACAGACCTTGCAGGGAATCTTATAAATGGATCTACAGTGGTACCTTGGTTCTCAAACTTAATACGTTCCAGAAGTCCGTTCCAAAACCAAAGCGTTCCAAAACCAAGGCACGCTTTCCCATAGGAACTAATGCAAAACGGATTAATCCGTTCCAGACTTTAAAAAACAACCCCTAAAACAGCAATTTAACATGAATTTTGCTATCTAATGAGACCATTGATCCATAAATTGAAAGCAATAAACAATATGCTGCAGTCACACAATCAATCAATCAATCAATCAATCAGTAGCTGAACTGGGTTCCACACAGACACAAAAACGAACAAAAAGAACTGCAAAAACAAAAACGCAAAATAAATAGCAAAAACAGACCTCAGCGTAACACTCAAAATGGAAGTGTGGCACTCAAATCAGAAGTGTATCACTCAAAACGGAGCACGTTCAGCTTCCGAAAAAAGTTCGCAAACCGGAACACTTACTTCCGGGTTTGCAGTGTTTGGGTTCCAAGCTGTTTGAGTACCAAGGCGTTTGAGAACCAAGGTACCACTGTACTGTTTTGCTCAGCCATTCACTACCTCCATGTCTTGTTGCTGATGAATCTAAAAGACTGCCAGAGCTGAAAGAGAGGTGGATACCAGGGCAGTCTTGTGCACAAGAAGATATATTGGCTAGAATCTTAAAATTTGACGATTATACACATACACAAGGGGGGAGGAGAGAGAGAGACCCACTCTAGCTGGGCCTGTGTTTTTAATGCTGTGATTTATATTGATGCAAGCCATCCTGGGACTGTCTGGTGTAGGGCAGAGAATGAACATAATAACAAGTGGCATTCAACATCACACTACAGTGGTACCTCAGGTTACAGACGCTTCAGGTTACAGACTCCACTAACCCAGAAATATTACCTCGGGTTAAGAACTTTGCTTCAGGATGAGAAGAGAAATCGTGTTCTGGCGTCGCGGCGGCAGCGGGAGGCCCCATGAGCTAAAGTGGTGCTTCAGGTTAAGAACAGTTTCAGGTTAAGAATGGACCTCCGGAACGAATTAAGTTCTTAACCCGAGGTACCACCGTATATGATAGACAAAGCAATGATACGTACAATTTTATAACATGCAGAGTATAACACGTATAAACAAATCAGAGAGAGAAGCTGAGGGAAGTCTCTGGGGGGTGGGAGAGGGAGGGAGGGAGGGAGGGGGGAAAGGGGGAAATGTAATTGGTTATATTGATTTATAATCCGATTTGTTGAATTTGTTCAATAAAAAAAAAATAAAAAAAAAAAATCAGTTGGATTTGATTGCATTTCTATGCTGCTTTTCATTCAAATGAATCCGAAAGCACCATACAAACAGTAATTAGCAATAACCTGTGGGTTAAACCACAGAGCCTAGGACTTGCCGATCAGAAGGTCGGCGGTTCGAATCCCGCGACGGGGTGAGCTCCCGTTGCTCGGTCCCTGCTCCTGCCAACCTAGCAGTTCAAAAGCACGTTCAATTGCAAGTAGATAAATAGGTAGCACTCTGGCAGGAAGGTAAACGGTGTTTCCGTGCGCTGCTCTGGTTCGCCAGAAGCGGCTTAGTCATGCTGGCCACATGACCCGGAAGCTGTACGCCGGCTCCCTCGGCCAATAAAACGAGATGAGCGCCGCAACCCCAGAGTCGGCCACAACTGGACCTAATGGTCAGGGGTCCCTTTACCTTTACCTTAACAGAATATTACGAGTGCAGCATAAACCATATAAAATAATCAACAAAAACCACAGTCTCCACCAGGGTTAGTCGCCATTCATAGCCACTGTGACTTTCTCTAATCTTTTCAGTACCACTGTATTACAAAGCCCAAAGAGAAGATATGAGTAAGTTTATCCCATCTTCTCCCTGCAGTTCTCCTGCCCACAATGTTCAGTACAGTGGTGCCTTGCAAGACGAAATTAATCCGTTCCGCGAGTCTCTTCGTCTTGCGTTTTTTTCGTCTTGCGAAACACGGCTATTAGCGGCTTAGCGGATTAGCGCTATTAGCGGTTTAGCGGCTTAGCAGCTATTAGCGGCTATTAGCAGCTTAGAAAAAGGGGGGGAGGGAAAAAACTCGCAAGAACTCACAAGACGTTTCGTCTTGCGAAGGAAGCCCATAGGGAAATTCGTCTTGCGAAGCACCTCAAAAGACGGAAAACTCTTTCGTCTAGCGAGTTTTTCGTCTTGCGAGGCATTCGTCTTGCAGGGCACCACTGTAGCAATCTGCCTTCTACTGAGCCCAGACCACGGGACCACCAAGCTCGGCGCTGTCAAAAGCAGTGGCTCTCCAGGACTTCAGGAGGGTCTCCTGACACTCTGGAGAGGCATTTAGGGGACCGCAGGTGGGCCGGGACTCCAGGCACACGCCCTCCTTGATCTTAGGACCGTGGCCAGTTTAAAAGCAATAACAAATGCACTGTTTGCCTACGGCTGCTGCTCACCTTCCCCTGAGCTCTTACAGCCTCCATTCAAGGTGGCATAAAGCACAGCCATATGTATAATGTCGTTCCCCAAGATAAAAATTAATGCCTAGTGGACCAGCGTTCCCCATGAGCTCGTAAAAGCTTTCAGGGCCCCTCTTAGCAAGCTTTATTATTCACGAGCGTCACTTTTACAGGTCCGAGCTCCAGCTGGGCCGGATAACAAGAGCTCCATTAAAACTGCCCACCTATCAGACCCATCTGGAAGCCATCATCTTGCATTTGGTCACGTGAAGAATGAATGCCAGCCAGCGGTGGCTCTTTTACGAGGTGGCAGAATTGTGAAAGCCGCTCTGGCATCACACCCCTGGGCACCCCCCACGGGGAGGGGATTTTACCCATCAAGCAATTCCGCTCTGCTTTCCCCCCAGAGCGCTTTCAATAGGGCCTGATTTCATCATACAGTCGTACCTAGGAAGTCGAACACAATCCGTTCCGGAAGTCGATTTGACTTCTAAAACGTTTGGAAACCAAGGAGCGACTTCCGATTGGCTGCAGGAAGCTCCTGCAGCCAATCGGAAGCCGCGGAAGTCGAGTCGGGATGTTCGGCTTCCAAAGAACGTTTGCCAACAGGAAAAGTCACTTCCAGGTTTGCAGCACTGGGGAGCCAAAATGTCCGAGTACCAAGGCATTCGGGATCCAAGGTATGACTATAAATACCGTATTTTCCGCTCTATAGGATGCACTTTTCCCCCTTCAAAAATGAAGGGGAAACGTGTGTGCGTCTTATGGAGTGAATGCAGGCTCCTTGGCTTCAGCGACAGCAACGTGAAGCCTCCGAAGCGCAGAGGGAGAGCTCCCCCTGTGCTCCGAAGGCTTCGCATTGCTTTCGCTGAAGCTGCCTGAAGCCCCCAGAGCGCAGGGAACGCCCACTGCGCTCCGGGGGCTTCAGGCAGCCATCCGCAAGCCTTCAGAGCACAGCAGGAGTTACCACTGCACTTGTGGATAGCCGCCTGAAGCTTGGAGAGCGAGAGGGGTCTGTGCACACCGATCCCTCTTGCTCTTCTGGCTTCGCTTCGCTGGAGAGGCGCTGCAGTTTTCCCTCTCTGCGCAGCGTCCCTTCAGTGAAGCGGGAGGAGAAATGGAAGGGGCTCCGTTTCTCCTGCTGCTTCGCTGAAGGGGCACTGAGCAGAGAGAGGGAGAATTTCCCCCCCTGTTCTCCCCCTCCTATGGTCCAGTGCGTCCTATAGCGTGAAAAATATGATAACTACGTTCTGCAACAGGAGCAGCATGCTGCTATTTTGGGGCTGGCAAGGGGACAGGGAAAGCACTGCAAAGGGTGGGTGGGTGCTTAATGGGAAGCCATAGAAACACCGAGGAAGCAAATCAAGAAGAATGCTCATTGTAGTGTAGCCACTTTGCAAACAAATCTGAACAAATGCCCGATAAAGACTGGATAAAGGTTGCTTCTGGCTGACTTGCTCATTGAGCATTCGTCCTGATTTGTTTGGAGGGAGATTAGATAACATTGGCTATTTAATGAGCGCTCATACTGGCTTGTTTGCAGGGACGTTAGGGCGAAGTTGCGTCAAAGCAACTGTGATCCCACAGACTTTCCAGCGCATTTTTCCACTACAGTCATACCTCGGGTTGAATGTGCCTCAGGTTGAGCATGTTCGAGTTGCGCTCCGCAGCAACCCGGAAGCAACAGAGCACGTTACTTCCGGGTTTCGCTGCTCGCGCATGCGCAGACGCTCAAAATGACGTGCGCACGCGCGGAAGTGGCAAAACGCGACCCGCGCACGCGTAGGCGCTCCGTCGCTTGTTATGTTCGCTTCAGGATGCGAACGGGGCTCTGGAACAGATCCCATTTGCATCCCGAGGTACCACTGTACTTCCTTTCACACACAAACACACATCTTTTGGAATATTAGGAAGCTGCCTTAAACTGAATCAGACCACTGGGTCCATCTAGTTCAGTATTGTCTACACTGGCAGGCAGCACCTCTCCAGGGTTTCAGGAAAAGGGCTCCTCTCAGCCCTACGTGGAGATTTTGAACCTGCTCTGCGACTGAGCTATGGCTGGTGCATTGCACAAGACCTCCCCATCAATTGTGCCACCTCAATTTGCCAGTATGTGATTGAATCCCACCCAAAAACAGCAGCCGCCTGGAAGTGTCTACAGTCTAAGCTCTGTGAGGCAGGGACAGCTCAGTTGGTATAGCATGAAACTCTTCATCTCAAGGTTGTGGGTTCGAACCCCACATTGGGCAAAAGATTCCTGTATTGCAGGCGGTTGGTTGCCATTAATTTGATTCTGAATTGATTTTAGAATGAATTGATTTTAGAATGTATTTTAGTTAATTGCTTGTGATTTTATGTAAATTGTGTTACTTTTACTGTTGTTAGCTGCTCTGAGCCCGGCTTCAGCTGGGGAGGGTGGGATATAAACAAAAAATTATTACAGTGGTACCTCGGGTTAAGTACTTAATTCGTTCCGTAAGTCCCTTCTTAACCTGAAACTGTTCTTAACCAGAAGCACCACTTTAGCTAATGGGGCCTCCCGCTGCCGTTGCGCTGCCGGAGCACAATTTCTGTTCTCATCCTGAAGCAAAGTTCTTAACCTGAAGCACTATTTCTGGGTTAGTGGAATCTGTAACCTGAAGTGTATGTAACCTGAAGTGTATGTAACCAGAGGTACCACTGTATTATGATGATGATGATGATGATGATGATGATGATGATGACATGACCCTCGAGGTCCCTTCCAGCTCTACAATTCTACGAAAGCTTTGTGCAAGCAAATCAGAATGAGTTCTCGAGGAACAGCTTGCCTGGAGGAGCTGTAATTTCTCTCTCTCTCACACACACACACATACACAAACCTTCCAAAACAAGGCTCCTCCTGGCTCCAGAACTCATGCTCATTTTGGAACAAAAGACCCCAAGAGTTTACAAATGATCTCTAAAAGACGGGCAGGAGGACACACAGGCCCTGGTGATGCTTCAAGAGACGTCAGCTGTCATCCTTCGGCGAAGAAGACAACACCAAGCTACCACCATTGAGGTCGCCATTTTCCATGTCCAAACATCCCTGAAAATGCTCCTTTCACCTGCCCAGAGACTGAGAGGCCACAGTTCAGTGGTGGAACGATATTTTGGTCACACAAGGGTCAAGGTTCCAGCACTGGTACGGAAAAGGCCATGCCCTGGGAGAAAAACCGGCAAATCTGAATATGGTCGTAGGTTAGAGCAGGATTCGGGGGCACCAATGACCCTCCAAGTGGACTACAACTCCCATCATCCCCGGCCACGCTGCCTGCTTCCGGAAAATCCAGCGAGTTTCACAGCTCTGTGTGACGTTTCGCCTGCTTCTCCCTTGCTGCCAGACGGGGAGCTGTTCCTCTCAGGTCCCCTCCAGTCGGCTGGTCTTTCTCCAGCTCAGATACGACGGAGTCTTCCGTGGGGTCCTCTCTTGCCATCCCCGGTGATGCCTTTCCTCTGAAGGGGCCTTCCTCCTCTTCCTTCTGGTAGCTTCCGACGCTCCCACTGCTGTAGATGGTAAATTCCGGCAGCGAGGGTTCCATCATGCTCAGGAAGTCGTAGGCGGGGAGGCGGGGCTTCCACTCGTCACCCGACAGGACAGCTGGGGGCGGGACAGGAAGAGCACATCGAAAAGTCAGGATAGGGCTTACCGTTCTGTTAACAGGTTCTGTTAGCGGAGAAATCTGAGGGCTCCCTTGGACAAAAAACAAGGACACCAGCCAGGAATACCAGAGCAAAACAGCAGCCAGTAGGCTTGGTCTTTATTGAAGACTGTCGCGACAGGACTCCCACCTGCCACCAGGTGGAACAAAATGGAAGTCCCAAACAAAAGAGCCGCCACTCACCACCTACGTTGGCTTCCTCGGCCAATAAAGCGAGATGAGCTTAAGGAATGTTAGAAAGATGTTGGAATAAAATTATGTGGTTTTAGCAGAAATGATATAAAGGATTAAGTAAAAATGAATTGGTGAAAGAAGAGAATGTAAAATTATAGTATATTAAGATAAGGTATCAGGATAAAAACAAAGCTGGGAAGGATTTGCTGTTTTATTTAATTGAACTAGTATACAAAAAGGGAGGTGTGAGGAGGTCAAGGAAACAAGTAAAGGAAAGAAAGTTAGGTAAAGGTTTGATGTGTTCTTTTTTTCTCTTTTCTTAATTGCTTGTATTTTTTTCTTTTTTGTCTTTTTCATTTTTGTCTTCTCTTTGTGAAGATGTTTGTTATATTTTTTCTATTGTTCCCATTGTTTTTTTTTTCTTTTTCTGTAACCTTTAAAATCTTACTAAAAATTTATTAAAAAAACAACAACAATAAAGCGAGATGAGCGCCGCAACCCCAGAGTGGGTCAAAACTGGACCTAATGGTCAGGGGTCCCTTTACCTTTACCTTAGCAACAGGGAGTCAGTAGTGGGGATAGTGAGGCAAAAGACCCTGGGCCCAAGCACAAATGCATATTGCATAAAGGTGCAAAGCCCTTCTTTCGCACCCTGTGAAACATAAATGCACAGAGTTTTTAAAAAACTGGCCGCCCGCCCGCAACTCCCGAGCCTCCCCCGATCAGTCAAAACAAAGAGGGAAGGGGGCAGAAGATCTGTACTGCCGGACGTCCCTGGTTCCCCTTCAGTAGTGGCAGCAGCAGTGAGCAGCCCGGAGCCAGCCTGGTAGCGCAGTTGGCTCTGGCTGGCTTCAGGAGCTGCTCGCTGCCGGCTGCCGGCTGCCATGGTGCCCGCCATTTTTCCTCACCGGCAAGGAATAATGGCGGGCACCATGGCAGCGGGCAGCTCCTGAAGCCAGCCAGAGCTGAGGCTGCCGCTGCCATGTAATTATTATTATTATTATTATTATTACTAATTATTTATACCCCGCCACTCTGGGCGGCTCCCAACAAAATATTAAAATACAGTAATGCATCAAACATTAAAAGTTTCCCTAAACAGGGAATGTTTCCATGTTTCCTCAGGACAGATTTGCAAATCTGGGGACATTCCGGGGACGGAATTTGTCTGGGGACAGATTTGCAAATCCAGGGACTGTCTCCGGGAATCAGGGACGTCTGGTAACCCTATGCTAGAGAGCAGTTTTGCATGATCTCAGAATCCTTTTTAGTAAGCAACGTGACACGTTTGCTAGCGATAGCAAGATATCTCTACTGGGTGGTTGTTATCATTTTTGTTTTAAAATTACCAGTAAAAGCATCCTTTCGGTGGTTAGAATTTCCCAGTGAGAGCGTAAGAGAAGTCAAGTTCTTAGCAATGATGGAGGACCTGTAAGCTTGAGGGAAAGAAAGCCCAATGCAGAGGGTATATTTTTTTTGGAGGGGGTGAAATCTCATCGTCAGAAGCACGGAAGCAGACCAAAGATGTCTGGTTCATGCTTTTTGAATTTTCTCCAGATCTCCTTCCACCTTCGGGCACCAATGACACTGAGCGCCAGCAGGAGGAGAGTCCAAGACATACTGTATTTTTTGCTCTATAAGACGCACCAGACCACAAGATGCACCTAGTTTTTGGAGGAGGAAAACAAGGGGGGAAATATTCTGAATCTCAGAAGCCAGAACAAGAGGGATCGCTGCGCAGCGAAAACAGCAATCCCTCTTGCTCTTCTGGCTTCTGGGATAGCTGTGCAGCCTGCATTCGCTCCATAAGAGGCACACACATTTCCCCTTACTTTTTAGGAGTGAAAAAGTGAGTCTTATAGAGCAAAAAATACGGTATTTGGTTAAGAAGGGACAACTTTGCATACTTACTGCTTGGAACTTCTTGGCCGGATTTCAGCTTTTCGATCCAAGCTAAGACGTTCGCTTCAGAAACTGACTGATCCGGTGGAAAAGCAAACACTTGTCCCCCGGAATGGAGGTTGATCCAGAGGAGGAGAGGCAGCGGAGGGAGGGAACTCCCGAAATAGGCCTTTAGGATTCCTCTTCCCGCAGGGGTGTTTTTGCTGCGATTGGAAAAACCAGGAGATTAAATGATAGCACTTAGTGAGTGGAAAAGTAAACAGCTGCGCTCTAAAGAGCCACTTTAAAAGGACCCAGTCTGAGCTCCCTGTCAGATGCAGATGCCGTTAAACTGATTTTGATCTCCAGAAGCATTTGGGGTTGTTTTAAGCCGCAACTGCAGGCTCTGGATCACGAAGGCCGCAGAAGGCCTTTGCCCTGGATTCTGGGAAATGGCACGCTCTCGTGGTGTAAATGGATTCGTTAAAAACAAAGCAACAGCACAGAGAGTCAAATCTAAAAAACCTTTTGGGGTAAAAGCTTTTAACTCACATGCGGAATAAAAAACAAGCAAATTCTAACTTGAGAAAGAGCCCAGCGACAATATATTATTCTTATTATTCTTATTATTCTTATTATATTTGTATACTGCCCTATACCCGTAGATCCCAGGTCAGTTAAGATAGTAAAATTCATGTTAAATTGCTGTTTTAGGGGTTGTTTTTAAAAGTCTGGAACAGATTAATCCATTTTGCATTACTTTCTATGGGAAAACGCACCTTGGTTTTGGAACGCTTTGGTTTTGGAACGGACTTCTGGAACGGATTAAGTTTGAGAACCAAGGTACCACTGTACTACACTGAAATGCTGAAATGTTCCTTTGACTGCCCTCGAATCTTCCCACTACGCTTGCCATCCCCTCCTGCCACACCCTCGGAGAAGCACCGCCCTAAGATGTTGCTTACAGGTTCATCCAGCAGGGAACGAACTCTTCCCGGCGTTCTTCTGTGGCCAAACGCCTCATTTCTCCTTCCTGGCTTTCAGCCAGGGCCCCATCACTGAACAGGAGGAGCAAAGGTTTCTCCAGCTGGAAGTACCTTGGGAGGTTGCCCACTGTGATTTCCGGCTGCAACAGGAATCAGTCGGTCAGTTTTATTGCACATAGCCAAAGGCTGCCGCAATGTACACAGAATGTATATACCGTATTTTTCGCTCTATAAGACGCACTTTCCCCCCTCCTAAAAAGTACAGTGGTACCTGGGGTTACATACGCTTCAGGTTACATACACTTCAGGTTACAGACTCCGCCAACCCAGAAATAGTGCTTCAGGTTAAGAACTTTGCTTCAGGATGAGAACAGAAATCGTGCTCCGGCAGTGCGGCAGCAGGAGGAGGCCCCATTAGCTAAAGTGGTGCTTCAGGTTAAGAACAGTTTCAGGTTAAGAACAGACCCCCGGAACGAATTAAGTACTTAACCCAAGGTACCACTGTATACTGAATTGATACAAAAAACTTAAAACATTTATATTATCAATACATTACCTACTCTAAACAGAGCTATAAAAGTACCTTAATATACAAATTAAGACATTAAAGAATAAAATTTATAAGATAAAATTATCACAGGGCCACTAATATATTAAAAAAATAATGTTAATTAATACAATGTGCAATTATATTCAGAGTTTGGTGATTATCAAAGATAGAATAAAGGTTGATGCAGATAGGGTCAAATAAATTGATCTCCTTTACAGTTGGTGGCTATATTGGCTATATAATTTGCTCTAATTTTCCTAGCAGCAGTTGCAAAGAGTGCTACACGCCAGGTCGCATACTTATGTATGTTTGCGAGCAGATATAAAATCATGTCAGAGGGGTTCTGGCCAGGGGACCTTGTCATTATAGGTGCTAAAAATCGTTCCCTTGCTTCATTATATATGGGGCAGCGCAAGATATAATGCATAAGGTCCTCTACTTCAGGACATCCCCTAATGCAAACACGTTCATTTGTTGGTATGCCTCTGCGTCTCCCATCTCTATAAGCAGAGTTTATCGTATTTAATCGTAACTCTGCAAAAGCTTTCCGAAGTCGTGCTAAAGTCAATTCATTAAAATAAGATGTGTGCTCCTAGGCCTCTCTAAGTTTAAAATACAGTGGTGCCCAGCAAGATGAATGCCTCGCAAGACGAAAAACCCGCCAGACAAAAGGGTTTTCCGTTTTTCGAGGCGCTTCGCAAGACGAATTTCCCTATGGGCTTGCTTTTCGCCCCCCCTTTTTCTAAGCCGCTAATAGCCGCTAAGCCGCTAATAGCGCTAATCCGCTAAGCCCCTAATAGGGTTGCTTCGCAAGACGAAAAAACTGCAAGACGAAGAGACTCGCAGAATGAATTATGTTCGTCTTGCGAGGCACCACTGTACAATGGGGCGCATGTGGATGTGTATATACAGTTTAGATCGTTTTTAGTTGCCACTGCCCTTATGGTTCGTTTAAAGATATTTTTCTGGGAATATAAGGGAAGTTCTTTTATCTCGGTCACTGAGAGGTCATATTTGCCCATCAGTTGGGCAGCGTGATGTACCCAGTTTTTAAGGGGTAATCCATTCAATCAGGCATTTTTTGGGTAGCCTAGCGTTGTCCATCTGTTGAACTCTAAACCAGTAACAGAGAATTCTTTTATCTATTTGGCTCTCCAGCAACAGGAATCAGAGAAAAGTGTAGAGTTGCAAAGGACCTAAAAGGCCATCCAGCCTGACCCCGTGCAATGCAGGAATCCCAGGAGAGGGGTGGGCGGGCAGACAGGACAAGTATTGCAAGGGAAGGAAAGGGTGCCAGTTCCGAATCCGAAAAAAGGAGCTCTGCATCTTTAACACTGAGATCAGAAGCCGAAAACGTGCTTACAAAGGTTTCCAGTAATGCACGGCGGATAATTTCAACCACGTCTTGCATGCTGAACTTTGAGAGATGGATGACCGTCCTCGCATCAGGCCTAGCCAGCAGCAGAGCTGGAAGAGGCGCCTTATATTTATGGGACCTGGGAGGAAAAAACAGAAAGAAACACATTTCAAAAACTCTTTTGAAGATACAGCCGTCCCCCGATTAAAGGAATCTTAGCCAAATCATTGCACAAGCTTTTTACAGCTGGTTTATCAACTACCGTATTTTTTGCTCTATAGGACGCACCCGACCATAGGACGCACCTTGTTTTAGAGGGGGAGAACAAGAAAAATTCTCCCCCTCTCTGCGCAGCGCCCCTTCAGCGAAGCGGCAGGAGAAACGAAGCCCCTTCCATTTCTCCTGCCGCTTCGCTGAAGGGGTGCTGCACAGAGAGGGGGAGAATTTTTTTTTTCTTATTCTCCCCCTCTAAAACAAGGTGCATTCAGTGAGTTCAAGGTGCGTTCAGTCGCCTTCATTGAAGGCAACCCAAAGCCTCCGGAGTGCAGCAGGAGTTCCCACTATGCTCTGGAGGCTTCAGGCAGCTACCTTGGAAGCCGGGAGAGCGAGAGGGGTCGGTGCGCACTGACCCCTCTCGCTCTCCAGGCTTCAGTGAAGGCAACCCAAAGCCTCAGGAGCGCGGCGGGACCATTGGCTTGAATAAGTATAAGGTAGCCTTCCAGCTTCCTTTGTTCCCTCGTCCTAGCTCATCACTCAAATTCAGGGGTGGAGATTCTGGATTTGGCATTCTGGATGATGCAGCACTCCAACTCCCATCAGCACCAGACAGCATGGCTGACAGACATAGATGATGGGAGTTGTAGTCCAACAACAAATTTGGGTGGGGGGGCACAGGTTTCCTATCTCTGCTCTCTCTGCTCTAACCACTAGGCCACAGGGTTTGCAATGGCTGGTCTAGACTAGGGGTCGGCAAGGTGGGCCAGACTGCACATGCTTGTGATTTCCGGCGCCTGCACAGACGCGATTTCCAGCGTCACAGAAGCAAGTCCCCGCGGAGCGCTACACCAGTTTAGCGCAGCTTGCGGGGACTCGCCAAGCGGGCGGCTCGGTTTGGGGGCCACTCGGGGGCCGGTTAAATGACCCCCGTGGGCTGCTTATGGCCCATGGGCCTTAAGTTGACGACCCCTGGTCTAGACCGAGTGAGTCGCTCAACGAGTTCAGAGCAAGCTAGCAATCCACCTACAGGATCGGGGCATCCTCTTCGTGATAGATTCCTGTTGTGACGTATCCACTGAGGACTCTCCCGGCTCCAACGAAAGCTTCTCTTGCTGTAAAAACAGATAACCCAGTCTGTAAATCATTGAATCACAGAAGTGTAGGGTTAGAAGGGAACCCAATGGTCATCCAATCCAACCCCCCTCCCCCGCAACGCAGGAATGTCAGCTAAATATACAGTGGTGCCTCGCAAGACAAAATTAATCCGTTCCGTGAGGCTCTTCGTATAGCGGTTTTTTCGTCTTGCGAAGCAAGCCCATTGACAGCTTAGCGGATTAGCGCTATTAGCGGTTTAGCGGCTTTTAGCGGATCAGCTGATAAGCGGCTTACGGCTTAGGAAAAGGGGGGGGGGAGGGAAAAAACCCCGCAGAAACTCGCAATACATTTTCGTCTTGCGAAGCAAGCCCATAGGGAAATTGGTTTTGCGAAGCGCCTCCAAAACGGAAAACCCTTTCATCTAGCGGGTTTTCCGTCTTGCGAGGCGTTCGTCTTGCGGGGCACCACTGTATGGGAACAAGCAGGAGTTCTTGAAGCACCAGAGGATTTAAATGCAGAGAGATCCAACTCAGAAGAAGTTTTTCTCTCCCTGGTATCAGCTAAGCTCCCCTTCCCTTTAATGCTTTTCTCATTATTATTTTTGCAGATAATTAATTATCAGATTAAATCAAAACAGGTTTGCTGGTGTTTATCCAGCCACCCCGGTTCAATTTCCTGGAGAAAGCTTAATCCAATAGGTTTATCGCTTTGTGGGAAAACACAGACCTTGCCTCGAGAGACGAAAGCTCCCTGTGTCCCGTCATATATCATGTCAGAACCTAATGATAAGGCTCAGCACCCTGCAATTAGACAGAGGCCACCTCACAGATGCTCCTTTTTATTGTCCAATCATTATGATTTGCACTTGCGACGCTATCAGGACAGTCACACACGATCCTGCTTTCAAATATCGTTTTGGGGCAGACTGCATTCCCATAATTTATTATTTGTACCCCGCCCATCTGGCTGGGTTTCCCCAGCCACTCTGGGCGGCTTCCATAGAAACCAAAAATACACTAAAATATCACACGTTAAAAACTTCCCTGAACAGGGCTGCCTTAAGATGTCTTCTGAATGTCAGGTAGTTGTTTATCGCTTTGACATCTGATGGGAGGGCGTTCCACAGGGCGGGCGCCACTACCGGGAAGGCCCTCTGCCTGGTTCCCTGTAGCTTTGCTTCTCGCAATGAGGGAACCGCCAGAAGGCCCTCGGCACTGGACCTCAGTGTCCGGGCTGAACAATGTGGGTGGAGATGCTCCTTCATGTATCCTGGGCCGAGGCCATTTAGGGTTTTAAAGGCCAGCGGCAACACTTTGAATTGTGCTCGGAAATGTACTGGGAGCCAGTGTAGGTCTTTCAAGACTGGTGTTATGTGGTCTCAGCGGCCGTTCCCAGTCACCAGTCTGGCGGCCGCATTCTGGATTAAGCTGCCACAGGACCAGTGGATTAAGCGTGAAGGACCAGTGGTCAGGGATGATGGGCATTGTAGTCCCAAAACAGCGGGGGACCTAAGTTTGGGAAACCCTGTTCTGGAGAATCCCAGAGGGAGGCAACTGACCAGGGCAGCAATTTGTGTCTTGATACCATCTCCATAAGGGACACGGGTGGCGCTGTGGGTTAAACCAGAGAGCCTAGGACTTGCCGATCAAAAGGTCAGCGGTTCGAATCCCCGCAATGGGGTGAGCTCCCAATGCTCGGTCCCTGCTCCTGCCAACCTAGCAGTTTGAAAGCATGTCAAAGTGCAAGTAGATCAATAGGTACCGCTCCGGTGGGAAGGTAAACGGCGTTTCTGTGCACTGCTCTGGTTCGCCAGAAGCGGCTTAGTCCTGCTGGCCACATGACCGGAAGCTGTATGCCGGCTCCCTCGGCCAATAAAGCGAGATGAGTGCTGCAACCCCAGAGTTGGCCACGACTGGACCTAATGGTCAGGGGTCCCTTTACCTTTACCTTTACCATCTCCATTCCCCACCGGTCAAAATTAGGATGGCAGAGGGCCTACCTGGCAGGGCTGTTGTGAAGGAAAGCAGGATAAGAAACACGTACAACGGTTTCTACGGGTAAAGGGCAATAGGAAGTATTATCATTTCTGGTAACCAAGGGAGGTGTCTACCTTCACTCATGCTGGAATCAAACAGTCCCAAAACAGAAACTGAAGTTTTGATCCTTAAATAGTCTTCCACCTCTTCGGCCGTGGTCAACTTCACCGGACAGGAGGTTCTGCTTCTGCAGATGTAAGAGGAAACCAGGGGAAATAGTTTCAGGCCTGTCTACAAGGTCTTTTTCGATTCCTTCCTACGCTTAATGTCACTACCTAAGATTTTGGATACCCCAAGTCTCACCACCCAGGGTGGGAAGAAGGGAGATTGGGACCTACTCAATGTGGGACAGATCAGATTCCGTCTGCACTGAAAGGCAAAACCTTCCCGATACAGGGCTGCCTACAGACATCTTCTAAAAGTGAGGTGGTTCTTTATCTCCTCGACATCTGAATGGAGGGCGCTCTACGGGGCGGGTGCCACCACCGAGAAGGCCCTCTGTCTGGTTCCCTATAACTTCACTTTTCGCAGTGAGGGAACCATCAGAATACCCTCGGAGCTGGACCTCCATGTCCGGGCTGAGTGATGGGGGCAGTGATGACAAAAGACTGCAGAATGCACATTTAAAGCAGAAATCTGTTCTCAGAACAGGTTCTCCGAATTCTCCAGAATTGCGACCTCAGACCACCCACCTTCCATGTGCACCTTAGAGCCAAACACCCCAGGAAGATACTTACAGCTCAATGAACCTTAGCATCTCCTCGACTCCCCACATCCCAGAGTAGGCCAGCCATCTCTCCGCTTCCACATACATCTTGATGGTCGGAAACTGAGTGACGTTTTGCTGTGCACAGAGGTCTGGCCAGTCCCAGCAGTTGACCCTCGCAAGCGTAATCTCAGGGGTCCCTGTAAAGTATTTAGGAGAGCAAAGCGAAGTGGAAAATTGTGCACATCTCATCAGCACCTTTCTAAAAGCCACACACTAAATATACCGTATTTTTCGCTCCACAAGACACACTTTTTTCTTCCTAAAAATTAAGGGGAAATGTCTGCGCGTCTTATGGAGCGAATGCGTGGTCCCTGGAGCTGAATTGCCCAGGGGCAAAGAGCAGATTTTTTTTGAAAGAGGGAAGGGGGTGTTGAAACATAGCTGCTGATAGGCAAGCGATCGGGAGGGAGATAAGGGACGCTAGCAATAAAGGAGGCTGCCTGGGAGGGGAGAGGTAAAGACAGCAAACTTGCAAGGAGAGGAGACAGGAAGACTAAAGCAATGAGGAGAGAAATGAGAAGAAAAGGAGGATCAAAAAACTGCTCCAGCTAAGGAAAAGACACTAAGGCAAACAAGAGGGAAAGGAGTGTTGAAAGGAAGCAGCTGATCGGAGGGAGATAAGCAATAAAGGAGGCTGCCTGGGAGTGGGGAGGTAAAAGCCCATGGATTCTCAGGATTTTTGCAATGAGTCACCCCAAATTCACCATCAGATCACATAGCATGTCCATGGCTACAGCCTACACACACAAAAAGCATGTATCCACTGTTTCGTGGGGCCACAATGGCGCAAAAACGTGGTTACAAAGCACGGATCCACATGGATCCTAAGGATTTTTGCATTGGGCTACCCCAAACTGACCGTCAAATCACATATCATGTCTGTGGCCACAGCATGAACCACAAAAATCATACATCCACTGTTTCATTCAAAATATTTTTTTTTCTTGTTTTCCTCCTCTAAAAACTAGGTGCGTCTTATGGTCAGGTGCATCTTATGGAGCGAAAAATACAGATATTTTTTTTGAAGTTGTTATCCTTGGGCAACCCATTGCACCGACCCACTCAAATCCCACAAGGGTGGGTTGAAAAGAACTGGGCGTGCTCACCCAGGAGAAGATCGGCAGTTAAGGGGAGATGTGCCAGGAGCTGGAAAATGCTGCCTCATGCCGCGCAGTTAACCTGTGGAACTCCCTCCCACAGGAGGCCGCAATGGGCACCAATTTGGACGGCTTTAAAAGGGGATTGGACCAATTCATTAACTGAGAGGGCTATCGTGGCTGCTAGCCAGAATGGCTCTACTCTGCCTCCACAGTCAGAAGCAGCCATACTTCTGAACCCCAGTTGTTGGAGACCAGAGGAGGGGGAGAGTTGGTCTTGAGTTCAAATCCTGATCGCTGTTTCCCCATAGGCATAGGTTGGTCACTTTGAGAACAGGGTGCTGGACTAGACAGGCAGGTTACTTGAGAGACAACCTTGTCTCTTATGCACCCAACCACAGCTTTCCAAACTTTTTCAGGCTTTTTAGACATGCGTCATTTCACAAGACAGTAATTCAGCTTTACTAGCAAACCGGAGCTCACGGTTTGGAAAGCTCTGCGCCCAGATTTCTGCGGTCCACGGGAGTTTAATAGGCTGCTGCCATCTAGCGGCCAGAATATTTCCCTTGCAATCCAGCCTCTGTTGCCTTGAAAGGGGGAGAGGTGAGAGATACTAGTGGAAGACCACAAGCTCAGAATCAGGCCCTGGCTCCCTGAATCATATGGGAGTCAGACCATTGGGCCCACCTTGTCCACACTAACTGGCAGAGGCTCTCCAAGTTTTCGGGAAGGGGTCTCTCCCTGTCCCACCTTGATGGACCTGGGACTTTCTGCTTGCAAAGGAGATGTACTGAATTATGACCTTTCACTGGGATGCTGGTCAGAGCATGAAGCTCCAGGGCCATTATTATTATTATTATTATTATTATTATTATTATTATTATTATTACTATTATTACTATTACTATTATTATTATTATACTGCCCTCCATCTGTAGATTTCAGGGAGGTTCATAACACAGAATACTCCCTTCTCCAGAAAAGAAACGCAAAAACCAGTTGTTGTTGTTTTGTTACTACGGTACACATTTTGGGTTTTTATAGTGCAAACAGCTTCGTGATCCTCAGGTGAAGGGAGCTAATGTTGCTGTTGTTGGCCTCCAGCTGTCTCAAGAGACAGAGCCTCGGGGGTAAATTAGTCCTACTTGGGCCAGCGAGGAGACCAGGGGAGAATTAGCTGTGGGATCCCAGAGCAGATAATCTTCATAAACCTACTCTGGGGTTGTGGCGCTCATCTCACTTTACTGGCCGAGGGAGCCGGCATACAGCTTCCGGGTCATGTGGCCAGCAGGACTAAGCCGCTTCTGGCGAACCAGAGCAGCACACGGAAATACTGCTTACCTTCCCGCCAGAGCGGTACCTATTTATCTACTTGCACTTTGACGTGCTTTCGAACTGCTAGGTTGGCAGGAGCAGGGACCGAGCAACGGGAGCTCACCCCGTCACGGGGATTCGAACCACCGACCTTCTGATCAGCAAGTCCTAGGCTCTGTGGTTTAACCCACAGCGCCACCCGCGTCCCTTAACTGTTGCGTTAGCGACACCCAAATGACCTCTCTGGGGTGCAAGCCTGGTCAATGTGTATGGAGGTCTTTGGCCGGGGAGTTTCCAGTCTGCCACTACTGGCCATTACAAATACCCAAAGCCACTGTCCTCCTGCAACCACCAGGGAATTCTTCTTCTTCATCATCATCATCATCATCATCATCATCATTTATTCATACCCCGTCCTTCCCGGTTCAGAAAACCGGGCTCAGGGCGGCTAACAACAAATTTCAAACACTTAATTGAGGCAACAAAAAAATAGCATAAAATACAGCCTAAAACGTGAGTAACAATAAATTCAGAATTCAAAAATCAATTTAGGGGGGAAACCATCCAATAAACATTAGATGATCACCAGGGCTAGCTGGCTAAATTAGTCCTACTTAGGCCAGCGAGGAGACCAGGGGGGAATTAGCTGTGGGATCCCGGAGTGGGTAATCTTCATAAAAAGGGGAAGGGGGAGGGAAGGAAGGGGAATAAAAGTTCAAATTGAAAGCCAGGCGTAAGAGCTCTGTCTTACAGGCCCGACAGAAGGAAGTTAAATCCCGCAGGGCCCTGGTCTCCTGGGACAGAGCATTCCACCAGGTCGGAGCCATCACTGAGAAGGCCCTGGCCCTGGTGGAGGATAGTCTGACTTCCTTAGGGCCCGGGACCTCTAAACTCTGATTATTCACGGACCTTAAGGTCCTCTGCGGGGCAGACCAGGAGAGGCGGTCCTGTAAAAATTGACCTCCTGCCAGCTGGCCTGTTGGCCCAAGACAGTCACCCCACTTGTGTGCCTGAGCAGAAGGCTATAGGGGAAGCCCTACATCACTCTGGGGGGGGGGGTCCTGTGTGTGAGCTGCAATCTGTGTGTCAGTGAAATCACTAGCTGGCCTCCATACCTTGCAGACGGGCAGCCACTTCGGCATAGGACTGCATCACGACCAGGGAGACGGCTTCCCCTGAGGCCAAGAGGAAAAAGAAAAACAGATCCTGTTATTCCAGGCCCCCAGAAATTCCCCAGCTCTGCTCTGCAGGCAGGCAAAGTTCCATACAAATGGGAAGTCCATACCAAAAGCGTACAGGAATTTTGCAGCCTGGATAAATTGTGCAATTGACTCCAGCAAAACTTTACCAGAAGAAAATAACAAATTCAGACAACTGCTGGAGATGTGGGAGTAAAAATGCGAACTTAGTACATATGATGATTAACTGCCCGATGATAAGATCATTTCGGTGCGAGGTGAGGATATTTATAGCAAGAGTAATAAAAAGAAATTGTTATTTAGGGGAATTTAATTTAATTCTAAACTATATTCCGGAAACGTGGGAGATTACAAGGGGTCAAAAAAAATTGGATGTACCGTGCTATATCAGAAGCAAAAAAACTTGTTTTGATGAATTGGAAGAGCCGCAAAAGGATTCAGTTGAGCCCATGGATTGATAATATGGACAGATTAGCTACATAGCATGTCAACGCAAATTAAGGCTGGATAAATATAAAGAAATCTGGAAGGAATATTTAAGCGATAAGGCGGATAGTGGTTTGAAGGAGGGGGAGGAGAGAGAGGTGGGGAAATATTGTTAAAAAGGTGTAGTCATAGGTATATCAGTGCATTCAAATCTGAATTGTCAAATTCTGTTACTAGTGTTATTATGGTTTTTGTTCAGAAAATACAGCAATACCCAGAACATTTGCTGGGCCCTGGAATTCCAAGGATGCTGGATTTCCACGCCAGCGCCCCATTCAACATTTGCGCTAGAGGAAAGGTCAAACCTAAGGAACAGCAGCAGAACAGAGAGAGATGGTTCCTGGAAAGGTGAAACGCGGAGCTATTGGGGGCTGTTTACTTACAGCTGGCATAGAAGAGCACGGCCGTGGAGTTGGTCTTTGCCAGAGCAGGGGCGAAGGAGTCTTCCGTCAGGGTCTGGATGTGCTCAAGAGGAAGTTCACGCTTCCGGTCCCTGACGACCGATTCCACCACCTCGTCGTCCTGGATCTCTGCAGGGCAAAAAACACAGGCTCTTTCTCAAGACAAGGAAAACACCCGCTGCATGCTTTCGGCAGGGTTCAGAAAGCGCCCCACGACTTCATGGAGGGTGAAGCTATCAATTACTTTTACTGCGGAAGCAATAATATAATACAAATTATAATTTATTATTTCTACCCTGCCCATCTGGCTGGGTCTCCCCAGCCACTCTGGGCGGCTCCCAACAGAGGACTAAAAACAGAATAAAACTTCAAACAATAAAAACTCCCCAAAACAGGGCTGCCTTCAGATGTCTTTTAAAAGTAAGATAGTTGCTTATTTCCTTGACATCTGATAGTAGGGCATTCCACAGGTGGGTGCCACCACTGAGAAGGCCCTCTGCCTGGTTCCCTGTAACCTTGCAATCAGGCCCTCGCCAGAAGGCCCTCGGTGCTGGACCTCAGTGTCCGGGCAGAACGATGGGGGTGGAGATGCTCCTTCAGGTATCCTGGACCGAGGTCCTTTAGGGCTTTTTCAATGTCAGCACCACACTTTGAATTGTGCTCGGAAACGTACAAGCAAGCATACTCTGGAACTCTCTGCATATTGATATCAAGCAGGCAACTTTGCCATCATCTTTTCAGCACCTGCTAAAGACAATTTTATTTAGATAAACCTGTTGGTTGATAGATTGATTGATTGATTGATTGATTTGATTGACTGATTGACTGAATTTATATACTGCCCTATACCCGAAGGTCTCAGGGCGATTCACATAAAAAGATCACAGTATATAAAATAAAAATAAAAGCACTAACCCAATAATACCCCACTCCCCCAAAAAGAGCCACATTTTATTTTTATTTTTTTAAAATAATATTTATTAAAGTTTCCAGAATAAAAAAGGAAAGAAAAAAGAAAAGGATAGCGTTTACACTTAATTTCATTGACATCTTTCCAGGACTCCCCCCCCCCCCTTGTATTCCATTTCCATTAGATTCATTCCACAAATTCTTACCCCAAATTTTAAAACCTTGTTATAATTATAATTAGCCCATTTATTCAAAATTGATTTATCTTATTTAACCATTTCTCTTTATATTTTTATACTTCCCTAAGATCGACCCCAATTCCCTTCCACGAATTCCCCTATTTTTCTCACACAACAAGAGAAAATGAAAAAAAATAAAATAAAAAATATATAGTTTTACAGCCTTTGGATTCCAAATCTCTCCCCCCCCCCCTTTCTCGGTTTCGATCCCCAAAATCCATCCTTCTGTCTACTGCCAGACTGGAGATCCCACGTCCATGTCTAACCCTCTCTCGAGTCCGCTTTGCCGTCTTTTTGGTAGCTTTTAATTTCAAAAAGTCCAATCTCGGAGAAACTCTCAGAAAAGATCATTCTTCTTCCATCCAGACCTCTATATTTAAGAGTATAACTCAAATTCTGTTTCTTGATCCTTTTAAAGTCTGGATGTCCCAAATGTTCCAACTTCGAGTTTAGTCCAGCTCTTATTCCTCAGGTTTCTTTTCCCTGTTCTGCTGCAAAAACCTTCTAATTCAGAAACTTCTGGTTCCTCTACAGAGGCTTTATTTGTTCAGGAACATAAACTTACGTCAAGTCCCTTCCTTTCTTCAATAGATAAATCCATTGTCTCCTTTAGTGTGGAAACCTCTGTAGACAAAATAATGCTTCGTTTTTGCAGCTTTCCCAAGAGATAACAAATCCTGCTCAATTTCATAGTAATTTTCCATTTGCTGCCACTGTTGCAATGTCCCAGAACTCCCTCTAGAGGGAATATGGTAACTTAATTTCTTTCCAGATCAGACCCAGAAGACAAATAACTTGTTGCCTTTGTTTTCAATAGTTTATGTCCAAATTGTAACGAATTTAGCCAGCAAAGCCATCGTAACAAAGTTCTCTTTTATTTTCCTGCTTTGACAGCTACTTTGACAGCTGTCAAAATTTCTGTGTCTCTTCACCAATCTCTCATAACGGATCGCTCCAGGTTCCCGGGGGGTTACATTTTAGTTCTCACCAATCAATCTTCTCCTCCAGCACAATTACTTGTAATTTCCCTTCGTGAAATTAACTTTTTCCGAATAAATAAGTTCATCTCTCGATCTTAATTGTTAAATCCTTGCGTTAAGACCTCTACAACGGGGGGGGGGGGGGGACTTCCTTTTTGCACCTCCCCCGCTCGCTCCAAATTCATAAATCAGATTTTTCCTTTTAAGTCCGGTAAATTTACTCACGGGTTATTCTTTTAAGTCCAGATTTTCAATAGAAGAAAGTCGGTGCTCTCCGCCGGATGGCATGCGGCTTCGCTAGGCAGGGGAAGCAGTGGACTCATAGCACCACCACCCACCCCCCGTCACCCGCTCCGCAGCCTTTAAAAAGGCTCCTTCGCGGGTCGGGGGGGCGCAAACGGTGCCCGCCGAGTCACCAAGTCCATGGGCATCACCGCCCATGGTTTTTTAGGGTCCCCGCGTCGCCGGCGCGGCGGGACCCAACCCCTACCCAGCAGGCTCCCTCCGGAGCTCAGAGGGAGTCCGCCATTCGGCGATGGCGCCGACCTGGAAGTCAAAAAGAGCCACATTTTAAAAGGGTATAGGACGTTGATCAGGTCAACCAAAGGCTTGGTTAAAAAGGAACATTTTTGCCTGGCGCCTAAAGGTGTACAATGAAGGCGGCAGGCAAACTTCCCTGGGAAGAGCATTCCACAGACGGGGAGCCACTGCAGAGAAGGCCCCGTTCTCGTGTTGCAACCCTCTGGACCACTAGAGGAGGCACACAAAGCAAAAGGGCTTCAGAAGATTATCTCAGGGACTGGCTAGGTTCATATGGGAAGAGGCGGTCCTTGAGGTATTGCAGTCCTGAGCTGTTTAAAGTTTTATAGGTCAAAACCAGAACTTTGAATTGGGCCCAGAAACTAATTGATAGCCAGTGCAGTTGGACCAGGATCGGTGCAATATGCTCAAACCGTCTTGCTCCGGTGAGCAGCCTGGCCGCTGAAGTCTGCACCAGCTGAAGTTTCCAAACCGTCTTCAGACATGGAGAATGTTTTCATCTGTTTAGTGCTGATTTTACCTTTTGAATGTTTTGAGAGTTGTTTATATTTATTGCCTTACTCTCTCTGTAAGCCATTTTGGATTTTTACTTCAACCATCAAGTGGCATAAAAATTTTTTACCAAATAAAATGAATTAGTAAATCTACCTTGTTCGTAGTTCTCACCATCTTCCTCCTCCTCCTCCTCTTCTTCTTCCTCCTCCTCACGTTCCTGTGTGGGTTCGCTCTCCTTGCCATTTTCCACCAAGGCTATGATCTCATCCACGTCTTTCAGAACCAAGTATTTAACAGGCACACCCTGCGGAAATACCAGATCATTGAAACCAGTCAAAGCTGCAAGCCTGAACACATTTACCCGGGAGTAAGTCCCATTTGCTGCAATAGAACTTGTGACTGAACAGGCCCACTGCAGGTGGCAAAACAGAGAGGGAGTCTTAATGACACCAGCAACAACGAACTAACCTCTTCAGGTGTCTTGAGGGCGACGTTACACCGGGGAAGAACATCCAAGCTGATGGAACTCCTTTCAAGATAAAAAAACGAGGCATTAAAACCTGAAATGAGGCATTGTAAATAAGACTGGTGAGTGGGGGCGGCCACCGAGACCACATAACACCAGTCTTGAAAGACCTACATAGGCTCCCAGGACGTTTCTGAGCACAATTCAAAGTGTTGGTGCTGACCTTTAAAGCCCTAAACGGCCTCAGTCCAGTATATCTGAAGGAGCGTCTCCACCCCCATCGTTCTACCCGGACACTGAGGTCCAGCTCCGAGGGCCTTCTGGCGGTTCCCTCACTGCGAGAAGCAAAGCTACAGGGAACCAGGAAGAGGGCCTTCTCAGTAGTGGCACCCACCCTGCGGAATGCCCTCCCATCAGATGTGAAAGAGATAAACAACTACCTGACATTCAGAAGACATCTTAAGGCAGCCCTGTTCAGGGAAGTTTTTAATGTTGACATCTTAGTGTATTTTTGGTCTTTGTGGAAGCCGCCCAGAGTGGCTGGGGAAACCCGGCGAGATGGGCGGGGTACAAATAATAAATTATTATTATTATTATTATATTATTATTATTATATATCTAAGGGCCAGCTCTCCTGTGGCTGGACTGGACTGCTCTACCATTGAGCTGTGGGTTAGAAAGTGGGGGAAAGGTTGTGAACACTGCCCAAAATGGCTAAAAACGCTCACATTTCTAGAGCTAACTCTCCCCTTTCTACCTAGCAGGACTAGAGTTAAGAATTGGTTTTAACAGCCAGTTGTGGCAGCAAACCTCTCAAAGGCACGGAGAGTGTGTATATGAACTTAATATTGTTTTACGGATTATAAATGCCCTGCTGATTTGATGATATAAAATGACTGCTGCAACTGTGGTGTTTAGCTTAATTTTTTAGTTGCTACTGTTCCATAGATTGTTTTATTGATGATTTGTTCATTATTTTGTGTGATCTGTGCTGTATTTGTGATGTTCCATTATGTTACTTTTATTTCTTGTTTGTAAGTCAATTTGGGATTCATCTGAATGGACAGTGGCACAGAAGTACAATAAATCAAATCAAATCAAAGGCTGTTATCATCGCTCCCCCTGTTGCACCTGCCAATCTACGACCTGCCTTTAAGAACCTAAGGAGAGCCTGGCCGCAGGATCAGGCCCAAGGAGGCCCATCTAGTCCAGGCACACCTTCAGTTTATTGTCAGGAAGAACTCAGTGGGACTTTGTTGTTGTTGTTTAGTCGTTTAGTCGTGTCTGACTCTTCATGACTCCATGGACCAGAACACGCCAGGCACTCCTGTCTTCCACTGCCTCCCACAGTTTGGTCAAACTCATGCTGGTAGCTTCGAGAACACTGTCAAACCGTCTCATCCTCTGTTGTCCCCTTCTCCTTGCGCCCTCCATCTTTCCCAACATCAGGGTCTTTTCCAGGGAGTCTTCTCTTCTCATGAGGCGGCCAGAGTATTGGAGCCTCAGCTTCAGGATCTGTCCTTCCAGTGAGGACTCAGGGCTGATTTCCTTCAGAATGGAGAGGCTGGATCTTCTTGCAGTCCATGGGACTCTCCAGAGTCTCCTCCAGCACCAGAATTCAAAAGCATCAATTCTTTGGCGATCAGCCTTTTTTTATGGTCCAGCTCTCACTTCCATACATCACTACTGGGAAAACCATAGCTTTAACTATACAGACCTTAGTTGGCAAGGTGATGTCTCTGCTTTTTAAGATGCTGTCTAGGTTTGTCATTGCTCAGCGGGACTTACTTCTGTGTAAATGTGCATAGCACCGGGCCCTTCATGCGTCTGTGCGGATGGTCAGCTCCCACAGTGAGAAGATATCTCAGAAATTCACCCATCTCCCCCCCCTTTTTAAACTGAATTTATTTACAACATAAACACATAAAAAGAACAACAACAAAAACAAACAACCCCCCCCCAAAAAAATACAAATATACCATATTTCCGTTTTTCTTTCCCTCTGTTTGACTCCCTTCATCCTTTACACGATTTTCTTTTTCACTTCTAGTAAACTGTCTCTTTCATACTTTATTGTTACCCCCTTTTTTGACAGACTTGTTTCGATTAACTTCTGCAGGATTGATTGGTGGCGCTTAGGTTATAAATTGTTAAAAAGAAACCCACCCATCTTCTTCTCCCCTTCCCCAAATTAAATACCTCTTGTCCTCAAATACCTTGACAGCAGGAGGACTCCAGCCTTGCCCAGCAGCTCCCAGGCCACAAACTCTGCAATTCCTTTATCTGCCTCCAAGGTTTCCTCGTGAGCCAGGATGAAGATCAGCGGGAGGCCCAGCTGGAGGTGAGTGGTGGAAACCTTTTCTGGGTCTTGCGTAGCCTCTGCCTGCAGGAGAGAGGCCATTTCAGGGTAAATACACCAAAGATTCCCAAATTTATTTGGCTACTGCCTGCCCCCCCCCCCAAGAAGTAATACAGTGGTACCTCGGGTTACATACACTTCAGGTTACAGACTCCGCTAAACCAGAAATAGTGCTTCAGGTTAAGAACTATGCTTCAGGTTGAGAACAGAAATCGTGCTCCGGCGGCGCGGCAGCAGCAGGAGGCCCCATTAGCTAAAGTGGTGCTTCAGGTTAAGAACAGTTTCAGGTCAAGAACGGACCTCCGGAACGAATTAAGTACTTAACCCGAGGTACCACTGTAATACTGTACTCAGTGCTCCCCTGGAAATCTACCTTCTTTGAGCAAACAAACAGAAAAACGCAGTGGCAAATTTGAGTTCTTTGAAGCAATAGTTGGCTGTACTTTTACTGTTCAGATATGTTAATAAAATTGTACTAACAGAAGCCTGAGAAGTCAGACAACGCCTCTTAACTGCTGCCAAAATTATCATTTGTAAAATCTGGGACGTTGTACATATGTATGTATGTATGCATGTGTTGCTGGTGTTTATTAAGTTTCTATACTGGAGGATCACAGGGCAGTTGACAATATCAAAACACAAAAATACACAACATAATACACAACGCAAAAATATACAACAGAAAAACAAAGAAAAACAAAGAAAACAACAACACATGCACACTCCAGATTAAAAGGGCAGGTTGCTTAATTAGCCAAAGGCCTGGGGTAAGAGGAACATTTTTGCCAGCCACCTAAAGATAAAATAGTAATAATTTATATTACCACTACTATTACTAATAATAATTTACTTTATGTACCCTGCCCACCTGGACTGGGTTGCCCCAGCCACTCTGGGCGGCTTCCAACAGAATATAAGAAAACAGAACAGAACATTAAACATTAAAAACTTCCTAATACAGGGCTGCCTTCAGATGTCTTCTAAAAGTTAATGTATTTCTCTATCTGCTTGACATCTGAGGGAGTTCCACAGGGCGGGCGCCACCACCGAGAAGGCCCTCTGCCTGGTTCCCTGTAACCTCACTTCTCGCAGGGAGGGAACCGCCAGAAGGCCCTCGGAGCTGGACCTCAGTGTCCGGGCTGGACAATGGGGGTGGAGACGCTCCTTCGTGAAGGCGCCAGGTGAGCCTCCCTGGTTGTATGGCTAAGCTTACTTAGATGGTGGGAACCAGAGAGGAAAGACAACAAGGTCTTGCCTTCACTGGGAAACGGAGCCTTTTCATAACGTCATGGAGTCATGGAGAATGCAAACCCATTTATCTTCTCTGGAACTCTGCGATAGGAATTTATTGTGTTTGATCTTGGTGTGGAAACCTGTTCCTATATGCTTAGTCCCAGATACAGTGGTACCTTGGGTTAAGAACTTAATTCATTCTGGAGGTCCGTTCTTAACCTGAAACTGTTCTAATGGGGCCTCCAGCTGCCACCGTGCAATTTCTGCTCTTATCCTGAAACAAAGGTACTATTTCTGGGTTAGTGGAGTCTGTAACCTGAAGCGTATGTAACCTGAAGCGTCTGTAACCCGAAGTACCACTGTACTCGCCTTACTTTTCTTTTGCTTCATTTGGCACCTGTTATTATATTTTGCTATGTTTCCTTATAAATAAATAAATATATACCGGGCAGGTTGGGAATTGCTGAAATAAATAAAAGACTAGATTATTTGAAAATAAATAAACAAGTCTGTAGTCCTCATGATTCTGAACATAGGAGCTTTGTAGCGAAGCGGGGGATTTGAACTTTGGCCTCCCGGGTCCCGATCCAACATTTTTCGGAGAGGATGCTGGGGGGGGGGGGACTTGGCAAGGATAGACAGCTGCTTCCCATGTCTCCTTTTTAAGCAGAGGTTGGTTGGTCATCTGTCATGGATGCTTGAGCTGAGATCCCTGCATTGCGCGGGGTGTCCCTTTGCAGCTCTATGATTCTATAATCCAATAGGCCTTTGAAGAAAGCTCAGGATAAGTGGGTGAGGGTGAAGGGGGGAAGGAGGCCACCCGCAACCGTACCACGAGGGGCTCCGCCATCAGCTTCAAGAACCTGTGGATGTTGAGGGTGGTAAGAGGCTGGTCCATCAGAGTCCTCCGGCACGGCTTGTCCAGATCCGTGGCCACTTTGCAGTGGCAGAAAAAAAGCTTTGAGCTCGGCACGTCCGGCTCTCCGCTGCTGCAGGAGGGAGAGACAAGAGAATCAGTACAGGATCCGGCCTGGCCTCCCGTGAGCTTGCATTCCTAAATGCAGACATGCCCAGAAACACAGCCAGGTAGCATTTGTCCACCTTTGCAAAAACACCAAACTGGACCCAGAATATGATACAATATGCAATATACAATATCTTTATTGTCATTGTTCCATGCAGAACAATGAAATTGAAAAACTACATAAAACAATCAAAACCCCCTAAAAACTCTGAAAAAAAAAAAAAATAAAAACTCTGAAACCCCATTTTAAAGTCCACTATACCCCTTATGCTGCGTTTAGAACCAGAATTGCATTTGCGTAGAAACTGTTTCTCAGGCGGCTAGTCCTAGTCTTTATAACCCTGTACCTTCTTCCGGAAGGCAGAAGCTGAAAGAGATCATTTCCGGGGTGTGTACTATCCTGCGCTATCTCTGCCGCTTTCTTATGGCACCTGGAAGCGTAGATTTGATCTAAGGTGGGAAGAGTGCACCCAATTATTCCAATTATTTGCTGATGCAAAAGGAACACAAACTTTTTCAGCAGGGGGCCGGTTCACTGTCCCTCAGACCTTGGGGGGTGGGGGCGGACTATATTTTGGAAGAAGAAAAAATGAACGAATTCCTATGCCCCACAAATAACCCAGAAATGCATTTTAAATAAAAGCACACATTCTATTCATGTAAAAACATGCTGATTCCCGGACCATCCATGGGCCAGATTGAGAAGGCGATTGGGCCACATCCGGTCCACGGCCTTAGGTTGCCTATCCTGCTACAAAGCCTCCCTTTGTGTGTGTATGTGTCAAATACATACCGAATGCTCCTCAAAACCATCACTTCAGTGGTTAAGGCAAACTTGAGAGAGTCGTAGACGAAAGCAGCCTCCATCAATGCTCTGTGCTCTAAGAGAAAGACATTTGCACTTAGGGACTCGTATTTACAGCTGCATTCAAAATTCTTCAACCCCCATTGCAAATCAGGTTTATTATCAAAATTTCAAGACTTTGAGCTGTTTGCAACGAGCAAATCAAAGAAAAGCAATTGAGATGCTTAAAGTGGTTTCCGCAAAGGCCTGTCGGAATAAAACAGTCTTCACCTGCCTGCAGGAGGACAACAAGGGGTGGGGAGCCAGCTTCTCTTGGGAGGGAGTTCCAAAGTTGGCTGGAAAGAGCCACCACCGAGAAGGCCCTCTCTTGGCTCCTCCAGGAGGGTGGAAAGACTGAGAGAGGGGCCTTCCCTGAAGATCTCAGAGCCCAGGCAGGATCGTAGGGGACAAATACGGCCTTTCAGATATCCCAGACCATCCTCATTTGGCTCAAAGCGGTTCAACCACTGCCTTTATAACGAAAAGCAAGGCTCTGCAGCAGCTGATTCCACAAACTTTGGAGCTGGAGGGAGGAAACAGACAAGGGAACCCTCCACGGCCGAGCAAAGTTGCCCAATTTATTACCTGCCGTCCCAACAGCCTGCACATAAGCAAAGACCAGGTCCCAGTGGCCCTTCAGAGAGTCTTCCAGCTTCTGGAGGTCTGCCACAGTGGCGACGTATTTCACTTCGTTGAAGAGGAGAGCGCTGGGAAGGAGACACAGCGAGCGACGTGTAAACCAGGGAAGCTTTTTCATATCGAGGGCCACATCTGCTTCTTGGCAAGCCCCTGAGGGCCACATTCCAGCGGTGGGCAGAGGCAAAGGTGGGCGGAGCAAAACAACCTACTTTTTACCTTTGTGCAGAAATTATTTTCTGCATGCACACACTGCTCTCTATTCTCTATCCGGGTGAGCAAAATCAATTATCGGACTTCTAGGACACGTTACAGCCAGGCCATAAACACTCGAGGAAGATGAGGGAGGGCAGGTTTTGGTTGTATTTGTCCCGTGGGCCTGAGGGTCACCCATTTGAGGCAGCTGGGGTGAGAGGGGCTCAACAATCAATCCTGCTTCGCAGGGAACTCTGGGAATTGCAGCTCTCATCACTTTTATCAAACTACAGCTCCCAGAATTCCTTTGGGGACACCAGGACTGCTTGAAAGTGGTTTCGTAGTGCTTTAAATGCATGGTGGGAATGTGGACTAGGCCGTGCCGGATTTACGTATAAGCTAAACAAGCTATAGCTCAGGATGTACATTTCCAAGCTAAACAGGATGTACATTTCCAAGCTAAACAGGATGTACATTTCCTGAGCTAAACAAGCTATAGCTCAGGATGTACATTTCCAAAATATAACATAAAAACCAAATAAAATAAAACCTACACCCAGCAACAGTGTTTTGTGTTGTGTGGGCTCCTATGATGTAAGTCATGGGCCCCGCCTGCTAGCCTGCTCCCTCAAATATCACTGGTTTGCTCATTTCTATATACGGTGGTACCTCAGGTTACATACGCTTCAGGTTACGGACTCCGCTAACCCAGAAATAGTGCTTCAGGTTAAGAACTTTGCTTCAGGATGAGAACAGAAATCGTGCTCCGGCGGTGCGGTAGCAGCAGGAGGCCCCATTAGCTAAAGTGGTGCTTCAGGTTAAGAACAGTTTCAGGTTAAGAACACACCTCCGGAACAAATTAAGTACTTAACCCGAGGTACCACTGTAGAGGGTGCCTACATTCTGCATGGACTGGTTGCATGGCAACATGGGCAAATGGCTTGAGATACCTATCAGGTCCATCAATTACCTTATAGAAAATATTCAACGCAAAAAACAGCAACCATTTGTTGTTGACAAAGGGCAGCTGGACACTGAAAGAGCCCCATTACCTTCAGTAGCTGAGGGCCTCATCAAACCTAAATCCGGCCCTGGGACCAGGTGCCCTGCCACAGAGCTTTGGGCCAATGGAAGACAGAGCAAGCTTGTTTTCTGCTGCTCCGGAGGGGGGAACCCAAAGCAATGGGTTCAAATGACAAGGAAGGAGACTGCGACTAAATATTACGAAGAACTTTCCAATAGGAAGAGCTGTTGGACAGTGGGACGGACTCCCTCGGGAGATGGTGGACTTGGAGGATTTTGAACAGAGGTCGGATGACCACCTGTCAGCTTTGAGTCCTGATTTGCTGGGAGTTAGACTAGAGAATCCCTGAGGTTCCCTTCCAATTCTACAGTTCTCTGATTCTACAAGTCGGTCACCTCCAGTTCCCCCACGTGCAGCTGTCACTGACTCAGAACAAGTCTGCTGTCACAATCCTCTTTCCACACAAAAAGCAGGCAGGTGGCTGCAAAGGAACAGACACCAATCAAACAGATGTCGAA
Organism: Podarcis erhardii; assembly: GCF_964252035.2. Lineage (NCBI taxonomy): Eukaryota > Metazoa > Chordata > Lepidosauria > Squamata > Lacertidae > Podarcis > Podarcis erhardii. The sequence goes on along the minus strand of NC_138497.1, from coordinate 4,554,656 downwards.
AGGACTCACAAGAGCACGTTGGCCACAATGGCATCCACACTGAACAAGGCGTCCGTGGGGAGCTCACGAAGCAGCGTGTGTCCCCTGGAAGTAGGGAGAAGAATGTGAGAGGGAGATAAAGGTAAAGGTAAAGGGACCCCTGACCATTGGGTCCAGTTGTGACCGACTCTGGGGTTGTGCGGCGCTCATCTCGCTTTATTGGCCGAGGGAGCCGGCGTACAGCTAAGCCGCTTCTGGCGAACCAGAGCAGGGCACGGAAATGCCGTTTACCTTCCCGCCAGAGCAGTACCTATTTGTCTACTTGCACTGTGACATGATTTCAAACTGCCAGGTAGGCAGAAGCAGGGACTGAGCAACGGGAGCTCACCCCGTCACGGGGATTCGAACCACCGACCTTCTGATCGGCAAGTCCTAGGCTCTGTGGTTTAACCCACAGCGCCACCTGCGTCCCTCCTTAATAACTTAAAGGTAAAGGGACCCCTGACCATTAGGTCCAGTAGTGACCGACTCTGGGGTTGCGGCACTCATCTCGCTTTATTGGCCAAGGGAGCTGGCGTACAGCTTCCAGGTCATGTGGCCAGCAGGACTAAGCCACTTCTGGCGAACCAGAGCAGCGCACGGAAATGCCGTTTACCTTCCCACCGGAGCGGTACCTATTTATCTACTTGCACTTTGACGTGCTTTCGAACTGCTAGGTTGGCAGGAGCAGGGACCGAGCAACGGGAGCTCACCCCGTCGCGGCGATTCAAACCGCCGACCTTCTGACCAGCAAGTCCTAGGCTCTGGGCCTGATACAGCCAAAGTCAGAGGTTCTCAAACTGCTTTCGGCGTAAAAATTTGCTCGAGCCGAATTTGAACAACAAATACACTGGAAAACGAAAAGAAAACAAGGCCCAGCAATGCTTGATTTATAAGGCACCCTGGGGTCCATTACCTCGATTCTGGACCCTTTAAAATATTTTTGTTACAAAAGTTGGGTGCTGTCCCAACTCTCTGCTGAGCAATGGCAAGATCCTGGGGGGGGGGGGGGCGTGTTCACCCAGGGTCTGTATTCCTTTGGAGAATTGAGACACGGCAGAGACTGTCATAGCTTTAGGAAATGTGATTTATTCACCTATTTACACCTTCAGTATGCATGGAGTCCAGATCTTATAGCAACAGCGTCTTGGCATCCGCAGCAATGCAGCCAGCCTTCAGCCAGCTGGCCCAAGATGGATCCCAGCCTTTCTTCTCTCCCCTACTTCTTCCCAGAACGCCCTACTAAAAACTCTCTTTTCCTGTCCCTTCACACACCCCATCACCTTGGCAACAGCTGTCTGCCAAAGGATTCCTCTCAGATGGTCCATAACCAACACCCTTTGTCATGTGAACAGATTTTTTCTTCGCTAGGCCAGCCAGGGCGGTTTGTAGAAGCTAGCCTAGGGATTCCTTGTCTGGCACAGTTCTGCAGCTTGTACTTTCATCCACATCTCAAATAATCAAAATCCTACCATTTATTAACTTCTAGGGTTTAGGGTTTAGGGTTTAGGGTTTAGGGTTTAGGGTTTAGGGTTTAGGGTTTAGGGTTTAGGGTTTAGGGTTTAGGGTTTAGGGTTTAGGGTTTAGGGTTTAGGGTTTAGGGGGGGTCCCTCCCCAAATCTATATCAATATGCAGAGCCATCATTCTTATTCATTTGCACTCAGATCAACCACTCACCTGAACAGGTATGCCTTCCCCTCTGAGCTGTCATCTCTGCAGTAACTGGATGCTTTTCCGCTGTGACAGTTGACCTGTGGGGAAGAAGTCAGGCATGCTCAGGTCTTCGCTGAAATAACTTAGGCAAAAATGTCTGGAATACACTTGCACTTACGAGCTTATATTAACTCTTATTATCTGGACAGAATGATAAATAGAAGAGTGACTAGTGGGGTGCCACAGGGTTCTGTCTTGGGCCCGGTCTTATTCAACATCTTTATCAACGACTTGGATGATGGACTCAAGGGCATCCTGATCAAATTTGCAGATGACACCAAACTAGGAGGGGTGGCTAACACCCCAGAGGACAGGATCACACTTCAAAACGACCTTGACAGATTAGAGAACTGGGCTAAAACAAACAAGATGAATTTTAACAGGGAGAAATGTAAAGTATTGCACTTGGGCAAAAAAAAATGAGAGGCACAAATACAAGATGGGTGACACCTGGCTTGAGAGCAGTACACGTGAAAAGGATCTAGGAGTCTTGGTTGACCACAAACTTGACATGAGCCAACAGTGTGACGCGGCAGCTAAAAAAGCCAATGCAATTCTGGGCTGCATCAATAGGAGTATTGCATCTAGATCAAGGGAAGTAATAGTGCCACTGTATTCTGCTCTGGTCAGACCTCACCTGGAGTACTGTGTCCAGTTCTGGGCACCACAGTTCAAGAAGGACACTGACAAACTGGAACGTGTCCAGAGGAGGGCAACCAAAATGGTCAAAGGCCTGGAAACGATGCCTTATGAAGAACGGCTAAGGGAGCTGGGCATGTTTAGCCTGGAGAAGAGGAGGTTAAGGGGTGATATAATAGCCATGTTCAAATATATAAAAGGATGTCACATAGAGGAGGGAGAAAGGTTGTTTTCTGCTGCTCCAGAGAAGCGGACACGGAGCAATGGTTCCAAACTACAAGAAAGAAGATTCCACCTAAACATTAGGAAGAACTTCCTGACAGTAAGAGCTGTTCGACAGTGGAATTTGCTGCCAAGGAGTGTGGTGGAGTCTCCTTCTTTGGAGGTCTTTAAGCAGAGGCTTGACAACCATATGTCAGGAGTGCTCTGATGGTGTTTCCTGCTTGGCAGGGGGTTGGACTCGATGGCCCTTGTGGTCTCTTCCAACTCTAGGATTCTATGATTCTATGATTCTATGATAAATACCGTATTTTTCACTCTGTAAGACGCACCAGACTATAAGACGCACCTAGTTTTTGGAGGAGGAAAACAAGGAAAAAAATATTCTGAAACCGAAAAGCCAGAACAGCAAGAGGGAACTGCCTTCTGGGATAGCCAGGCGAAGCCTCTTCAGGGCAGCGGGATGAAGGCTCCCCCAAGAGCCGCGCTCCCTTTAAAGAGCGTGTGGAGTGTGTGTGCAGGGGCTTCCCTCTTGGGGGCTTTTCCCCAAAGAGGGAGAAGAACAGCCCTTCTCCCTCCTCGGGGAAAAGCCCCCAAGAGCCGCACACATGCTCCACACAACTCTTTAAAGGGAGCGCTGAGCAGAGCCTCCCGCCTGCATTCGCTCCATAAGATGCACACACATTTCCCCTTACTTTTTAGGAGGGGAAAAGTGCGTCTTATAGAGCAAACAATACGGTAAGCATCACAAACAGGTGGCTCTTAAGAGCAAATTCAACTGTACAGAATGTAAGGTCGGGCTCCCATTGCTTTCCCTCCAGTAGGTGTCTGAAAGCTATGCGCTTGTCATTGTTCACACAGCATTATTATTATTATTATTATTATTATTATTATTATTATTATACCACCACCCTATACCTGTAGGTCTCAGAGTGGTTCACAACACAAAGTCACAGCACAAAATATGTAATAAAAATAATCAAAACAATTAGCAATACTGATGTAAGCAAACGAATAAAATATACACTCCCCAAGAAAAAGCCCCTAAAAAATTTCCTGCCCCACAAAAATCCAAATCGACATATAACATTTAAAAACAATTTAAAACAACCCCACCCCCTAAGAAAACAACACCCACCCAAGTCAAAACCCCATCCCCCATTAAAACAATTTTAGCACTAATTATTATTACAGTGGTGCCTCGCAAGACGAAATTAATCCGTTCCGTGAGGCTCTTCGTATAGCGGTTTTTTCGTCTTGCGAAGCAAGCCCACTGACAGCTTAGCGGATTAGCGCTATTAGCGGTTTAGCGGCTTTTAGCGGATCAGCTGATAAGCGGCTTAGGGCTTAGGAAAAGGGGGGGGGAGGGAAAAAACCCCGCAGGAACTCGCAAGACATTTTCATCTTGCGAAGCAAGCCCATAGGGAAATTCGTTTTGCGAAGCGCCTCCAAAACGGAAAACCCTTTCGTCTAGCGGGTTTTCCATCTTGCGAGGCGTTCGTCTTGCGGGGCACCACTGTATTATTATTAATAACAACAACAACCAACTTTGCATACCACCCTTCATCCGTAGATCTCAGGGCAATCCACAGCATAAAAACACAAGATCAAAGACACAAAATGTGTAATAAAAACAACAATGGACCCCCCCCCAATAGTTGATGAAGGCTGAACTATGCAAGGCTGAGCCAGGCAGACAAATGCTCTAACTTGCATAAAACAGCTTTCTAGATCCGTTTCTTGTTTGGAGCAACAGAGAAAAACTTTTGCCAGGAATCTGCGGGCAACCTATGGCCAAATAAGCCCTACGGAACATTTGCAACAAGAAAGACACCAGTTAGTCCTTCTAGGGGCTTGAAATAAATGGAAAGACTTCCTTGATTGTTTACCAGGCGGGGGGGGGGGGGAATGACACTTCCTTGTACCTTGAGGACTGAAATCCCATAATCTCGGAGCGCTTCTGTGGATTTCTCCAGCTGTTCCAGGAACATCTCAGCAGATGGAGAAGCTGGAAGATAAACAAGAGCCTGCTCTGCTTCACAAGAACAATTGCGATTATTGCTAAAACATTTCTGGGACGCTGTTTAATGTGCGCAGGGCTTCACGGGGCTTTCTGATGCAGCGAGGGGGGGGCTGCCACCAGCTCCCCAACCAAATGTAAATTAAATGCAAAAGCAGGAGTCAAAATGCAGCACTCGCCGCAAGAAATTATAACTGAATCTGAAATCCTCGCACTAATGCAAAAAGGACAGTGAGATCTTCCCAGTCACAAGGTGGTTTTGCCTTGTAGTACAACCATCAAGGCCTTGTAGTTGCAACCATCAAGGCTCCCAAACTTGATCTGCTTTCATTGCCCATCTGCTAAGTCCATGTTTCCACATTTAATAGGTACCGTATTTTTCCCTCTATAACACGCAGATTTTTTCTCCTAAAAAGGAAGGGGAAATGTCTGTGCGTGTTATAGAGCGAATGTGTGGTCCCTGGAGCCGAAAAATCAGGCAAAAATCAAATCGCGGCACTGCACGGAGAAGCGAAACCTGAAAAGAGGAAGCGGCTGCTTTCCTGCATTCTGCCTCAGGGTCTTACTGCCCACCCTCCTCTGTTGCCTGGGGCTGCAATGGTGCAAAAACGTGGTTACAAAGCATGAATCCACAGGAATTCTCAGGATTTTGGCATTGGGTCACCCCAAATTCACCATCAGATCACATGTCTGTGGCCACAGCATGAAGCCCAAAAATGATATATCCACTGTTTCATTCAGAATGTTTTTTCCCTTGTTTTCCTCCTCTAAAAACGATGTGCGTGTTATGGTCAGGTGCGTGTTATAGAGCGAAAAATACGGTATATTACAGGGGTCAGCAAACTTTTTCAGCAGAGGGCCGGTCGACTGTCCCTCAGACCTTGTGGAGGGCCGAAATATATTTTGGAAAAAAAAATGCACAAATTCCTATGCCCCACAAATAACCCAGGAAGAACCTCTCTTCCAAACCTCACTCCCAGAGCTCATATGTTGTGAAATTCTCTCCCAAGAGAAGTTATAGATAGGTAGCCGTGTTGGTCTGCCATAGTCAAAACAAAATAAAAAAAATCCTTCCAGTAGCACCTGCATGCACACGAAAGCTCATACCTAGAACTAACTTAGTTGGTCTTTAAGGTGCTACTGGAAGGAATTTTTTTATTTTGTTTCTCCCAAGAGAAGTTAGACTGGCTGCCTCTTTCAGGCTAAGACTTTCCTGCTCAGACAGGCCTTTTAGAAACTAAAGTGCACATGAGGCTGATCACTGGGTTGCTGTCAGGGCAAACTGGATTTTAATTGCTGGTTCTGATTTTCAGCTACTGTTTTTAATACGTTTCTTTTTATTACTTTGTATTTTATAACATAGTTTTTAAATGTTGCAAGCTGCCTTGAATCCCGGCTTGGGAGAAAGGTGCGATACAAATCCATTAAACTGCAGCAACAAACCAACCCTACTAACCAAATGCAATAAAAAACGCAGATGGGAGTTGATGGAAGAAGACTGGAAAATTTAAAGTTTATATATAGAAATATCACAAAATTAGTGAGTGATAGAAAAATGGTGGATTGATATTTTATGGATTTAGCAGAAATGTTATAAGGAGTTAAGCATATATAAGTATTTTAGTTTTAATGTTAAAATAAGGTTAAAAAAATATGTTATTTATAATATGATAGAGAATAGAGAAAGAGTATCGAAAAGGGGGGATGTATTTTTTTTTAAATAGTTTTTGTATTGTTTTATTTAGGGTTAGGGTTAGGGTTAGGGAGTGGGTTTGGTTTAGTTTAGTTTAATGTGTTTAGTTTAATGGGTTTAGGTTGTGTTTTGTATTGTTTATATATTGTATTGTATTGTCTTTTCTCTCTCTCTCTCTCTTTTGTTTTTTCTCTTCTGTCTTTTTTCCTTTTAAAAGTAATAAATATTATTTTGAAGAAAGAATAAAAACGCAGATGGGGAAAAATACTCACTGTCCCTCCGAAAATAAACCAGAGACGCTTTGGATGGTTGCAAGCTGCTGAGCTGTTCCAAGGGCACCATGTCCTCTGCCTGCCTTGTTGCAGACATGTAGGTAGCCCATAAGAAGAGGAGAGAGAAAGGGGTTGCGCACCCATTCATTTTTGGCCATGGCATGACTTCGGTGGTTTACAGCTGGCGCAGGGAGCCCAGACCTTGGGGAGAAAAATAGTTACAACCGTGGATTAAACAGAGCGCCAGATCTGGAGAGCTAACAAGGTTCAGAAAAAGGCAACCGTAATGATCAAGGAGCTTGGAGCAACTCCCCTATGGGGGAAAGGCTGCAAAACTTTTTAATTCAGCAGAAAGGAACGTAACCCATCTGGACCCTGCGCTCATCATCTGAGGCCAGGTGAGGTCCAGAGGGTGGCAACCCAAGAACAGGGCCTTCTCTGCAGTGGCTCCCCGTCTGTGGGATGTTCTCCTTGTGAAGGTTTACCTGGCGCCTTCATTACATACTTTTTAAACTAGAGGCAAAAAGGTTCCTTTTAAATGTGTCTATGGGAAAGGGGGGGGGTTGCTGTTTTGTTTTCCATATTTACTTGTGTTTTTATCTTGTACAGTGGTGCCCTGCAAGACGAACGCCTCGCAAGATGAAAAACTCGCTAGATGAAAGGGTTTTCCGACTTTTGAGGTGCTTCGCAAGACGAATTTCCCTATGGGCTTGCTTCGCAAGACGAAAATGTCTTGCGAGCCTTGCGAGTTTTTTCCCTCCCCCCCCCTTTTTTCTAAGCCGCTAATAGCCGCTAAGCCGCTAATAGGGGTGCTTCGCAAGACAAAAAAACCGCTAGACAAAGAGACTTGCGGAACGGATTAATTTCGTCTTGCGAGGCACCACTGTATTTTATTCTGTGAACTGCCCTGAGTGCAGATTTTCGTTTATTACACTGGTGAAACTTTTCACAAAGGAAGACAAAAGGAGATTTCCCAAGAACGAAAAGACACCGGTTGAGGAACAGTTGAGGGGGTTGGGTATGTTTAGCCTGGAAAAGAGAAGGCCAACAGGTGACACGAGAGCCATCTTCAAATATCTGAAGGGTTGCTGTATAGAAGATGGTGCCACCTTATTTCCTGCTGCTCCAGAAGGCAGGACACCAAACCAATGGCGTCAGATGACAACAAAGGAGATTCTGACTAAACATTAGGAAGAACTTTCTGAAGGCAAGAGGTGTTCAACAGTGGAACAGATTCCCTCAGGAGGTGATGGACTCTCCTTCGCTGGAGGTTTTTATGCAGAGGTTGTAAGATCATCTGCCAGAGATAATCTAGCTATGATTCCTGCAGTGCAGGGGGCTGGATTAGATGACCTTTGGAGGGCCCCTCCAACTGCATCACTGCCAAAATTCCAAGTTTGCGGCATTCACTGGTACAGTGGTGCCCCGCAAGACGAATGCCTCGCAAGACGGAAAACTCGCTAGACGAAAGAGTTTTCTGTTTCGGAGGTGCTTCGCAAAACGAATTTCCTATGGGCTTGCTTCGCAAGACGAAAATGTCTTGCGAGTTCCTGCAGGTTTTTTTTCCTTTTTCCCCTCTTTTTCTAAGCCGCTAAGCCGCTAAGCCGCTAAAAGCCGCTAAACCGCTAAGCTGTCAATGGGCTTGCTTCGCAAGACGAAAAAACCGCTAGACGAAGAGACTCGCGGAACGGATTCTTTTCGTCTTGCGAGGCACCATTGTACAGTCGCACCTCGTGTTGCGTTTGCTTCATGATACGTTTTTTCAGGTTGCGTCCCGCGGCAACCCGGAAGTACCAGAAAGGGTTACTTCCAGGTCTTGCCGCTCACGCATGTGCAGACGTGGAAAATAATAATAATAATAATAATAATAATAATAATAATAATGATAATAATAATTTGTACCCTGCCCATCTGGCTGGGTTTCCTCAGCCACGCGCATGCGCAGACGTGCAAAATAATTAATAATAATAATAATAATAATAATAATAATAATTTATTTGTACCCCGCCCATCTGGCTGGGTTTCCCCAGCCATGCGCATGCACAGACGCGGCGAATCGTAAACCCGTGAAGACTGCGTTCTGCTCATGTTGTGAACAGGACTCCAGAACGGATCCCGTTCACAACCAGAGGTACCACTATACTCCTTTTGCCACCCAATTTCAACAGAAAGGCAGCTGTGGAGCAGGAGGTTCAGGCTGCTCACGCTCCCCTAACCAGGCTATCAGGGAATCCTGGGGAATTTTTCAACACCTTGTCAGAGGGTGGGGGATCCACCAGATCTAGCCCTGTGCACTTATCTGCTGATAAGATTACGGGCTTCTTGGCAAACAAATCCGTCAATTCAGGAGTGTGGTTTTCTTCATACTTAAATGAACTTGCTACACTGCTTGCTTGAAAGAGGGTTATTAGTCTCTTCTTTTCCATGCTGCCCATTTCCCAACGTTTTCCTCCATCCGCTGAAGGCACCTAAAATTTTGGTAACCACGGCCGATGTTAAAAATTAACCAGTTGGCTGAACCTATGACCTGCTGTGTCTGTGTCCAAGGAAAGGACCTTCATTGTGGTGGCCCCTAAGCTGCGAAACTCCCTTTTCCCAGAGGTGTGCCTGGCACTTTCGTTGTATAGCTTCTGGAGGATTAATTGCACCACAATGAATGGTATGAAATGGCATGTACCAAGGACTTGTCTGGGCATGTCTGCCAAGGTTAAACTAGTGTAACCCCTGTCTAAAAGGTAAAGGGACCATTAGGTCCAGTCGTGATCGACTCTGGGGTTGCGGCGCTCATCTCACTTTATTGGCCAAAGGAGCCGGCGTACAGCTTCCGGGTCATGTGGCCAGCATGACTAAGCCGCTTCTGGCGAACCAGAGCAGCGCACAGAAACGCTGTTTACCTTCCCGCCGGAGCGGTACCTATTTATGTACTTGCACTTTGACGTGCTTTCGAACTGCTAGGTTGGCAGGAACAGGGACCAAGCAATGGGAGCTCACCCCATCACGGGGATTCGAACCACCGACCTTCTGATTGGCAAGCCCTAGGCTCTGTGGTTTAACCCACAGAGCCACCCGCGTAACCCCTGTCTACCTCTCCCCTTTTGTGACATGTCAGTGATGTAGCAATGATGCCATACGAACTGTATTCTGGGATATGGTGGGAAAGTTTAAAAAGTCCTGGTCACCCCATCCTCAGGGTTCAAAATTCCTCTTTGAACCTGTTGTGCAATAAACTTTGGTCTACAGCTATTTGCTCCGGTTGGTGGCTGGACTCCTTCCTTTATTCCGCAGGGACCCACGGGCTCTGCCCAACCAGCTGGGGGACTGAGCAGCCTCGCACCTAGATTTTTCCGTAACAAAGGAAATTGGCATATGAGTTGTGGCATAAATGTAAAAAGAATTATTAGAACAAAAGATACCGTGGTGGCTTTCTCCACTTGCAGCAAAACCGGTGAAAAAAATAAATATGAGGAATGACTGGGTAACTTATAAAGAATTATTAAAAGAGGTAGATCAAGATTTAAGATTAAGGCAATATGAAGAAATAAGAGGACTAATAACCGGTTGGCTGCAGTATCACCAGCTTAACAAAGTATTTAAGCTGGATAAAAAGAAAGGTTTTTTATATAAAACCTCCCGATTCGAAAGATAGGTGTTGGAAAATAAAAAGAAATTAATTTCTAAAATGTATAAACTTCTATGGGATTGGCAAACAGAAGATGAGCAGGTCAAATCAGTGAAGATAAACTGGGCGAGGATTTTGGTTATAATATTGAGTTAGCAGCGTGGGAGAGATTATGGACTGCAGATCTGAAATTTACAGCATGCTACACTATATGAAAATTATGTACCTTTGGTATTTAACGCCTTGTAAATTAGCTAAATAATAATATATGCTGGAAATGTAAAGAGAAAGAGGGCACCTTTTATCACAAGTGGTGGTCATGTAAAGTGATAAAAGCTTTCTGGGAAATGATACATAATGAGTTGGGGAGGAATGTTGAAAATAACCTTTTCTAATAAACCAGAAGCTTTCGTTTTAGGAATTTTAGGTGCGGAGATCCCAAAAGACCAGGAGAAATTGACCACATGTGACCACAGCTGCCTGAACGATGCTGTCCTGGAGATGGAAAGAAAATTCAGTTCCGACCAGAGAGGAGCGGCAGTTAAAACGAATGAGCTATGCTGAACTGGCAAAACTCACAGGAAGAATCAGGAGCCAGGAAGAATCAAACTTCAGCAAAGAATGGGGGAAAGTATAACATGTAATTGAAAAATTATTGCAAACAACTACACTTATTAGCAGGTTTGACAGAAGACTTGTAGCAAAAATCTGAACCATGAACTGATTAAGGATTTGTAAGAACTGGAGTCAGTGATAAGATGCAGAATGAAAATGTAAACAAAGATCCGCAAAAGAAGGGAAGGGAAGTCAAAGCGGATATGATATCTGTATTTTGTTTTTGTTTTTTTGCTGTTATGGTATGTAAAACGGAAAGCGTAAAAATATACAGTGGTACCTCTGGTTGCGAATGGGATCTGTTCCGGAGACCCGTTCACAACATGAGCATGTCACAATTCGCCGCTTCTGCGCATGTGCGCAACGTCATTTTGCGCATCTGCACATGCGCGAGCGACGAAACCCGGAAGTAACCCTTTCCGGTACTTCTGGGTCACCACAGGACGCAACCTGAAAAGATTTAACCTGAAGCAAACGTAACAAGAGGTATGACTGTATTTTTAAAATAATAATAATAATACACACAGCCAAGTGCAAATGCGTATTTTTTATTTTTAGCATCAAGAACACAAGACGAGCCTGCAGGATCAGGCCAGTGGCCCACCTAGTCCAGCATCCTGTTCTCACAGTGGCCAACCAGATGCCTGTGGGAAACCCGCAAGCAGGATTCGAACACAAGGGCCCTCTCTCCTCTTGTGGTTCCCAGCAACTGGTATTCAGAAACACTGCTGCCTCTGACTATGGAAGCAGAGCTAGTAGCCCTTTCCTCCTCCATGAATTTGACCAGTCCTTTTTTAAAGTCATCCTAGTTGGTGGCCATCCCTGCCTCCTTTTGTTGTAAACAAAAATCTGCCCTTTTCCCCATATGGGGTATCCAAGAGCCCATATAGAGTCCTTATGTAGGCTCCCTATTGGTAGGAGAAAATAACAGAGGCCAACTAGAGAATATTGAGAAGCAAAGCAGCTAGTAAGCCTGATCTGTATTGATCTGTTGCAACAGGGTGCTCCCCTCACACGCAGGAAAGGAGGAGGAACCCAGAACCAAGCTGTGCCCGCCCTTCTATTGATATTTTAAATTCCCTGCCCTGGAGCTCAAGACCACCCCTCCATACTTCATACATACATCACAGAAGGGGTGTAAACCCAAGACCACCCCCCAGATACATCATACCTACATCACAGAAAAGGCGGTCTATAGCAGAAATCTGAGTGCATTGTTTATCTTCTGTCTGGCAGGTTACTTGTTAATGCTCACTTTATTGGATACCCTGGGGAGCCTGGCCAGTCTTTTGCAATGACAAATACTTAGTTCCTGAGCCAGGTCACAGGCTCACCCTATTCATACACAGACATACCCTTAAGACAGGATTTGTGAAGGAAAAGACAATGGGGAGGCTTTTCCATTTTCCTTTGACCTTGCAGAGAAAGCATTTGGTCAGTTTGGGAATCAAAAACGGTTTCAGGTCGGATGTTCCACAGTTTAACTACACTCTGAGCGAGGACCTGAATCTTCCGACCGTTCAGCAGCATTGGGTTACTCACAGCATCACTGTGCCAAAGAAACAGCAACTCACCTCCATGCGCAGCCATTGCCTTCCAGATGGCTGCTTGCCTCTCCCCCAGTTGCGAATCTGGCAGGTCCCAGTTGCCTGCCTCTGCTAAATATTTGGGGGCCCACGTGGCACCATTGCCTCCCAAGCAGAAGAGTCCGATGACTTCATGCTCAGCGCCAGAGTGCTGCCATGTTCTGAAAGGACCCAAAATGTCCCACTGCAAAAGGGGGGGAAAAGCAGCCATTGATCGTCAGCCTTTGAGCATCATTGCCCTACAGCAGGGGTCAGCAAACTTTTTCAGCAGGGAGCCGGTCCCCTGTCCCTCAGACCTTGTGGGGGGCCGGACTATATTTTTTTTGGGGGGGGGGAATGAATGAATTCCTATGCCCCACAAATAACCCAGAGGTGCATTTTAAATAAAAGGACACATTCGACTCATGTAAAAACATGCTGATTCCTGGACCGTCCAGGGGCCAGATTTAGAAGGCGACTGGGCCGGATCCGGCTCCCAGGCCTTAGTTTGCCTCCCCATGCCCTAGAGCAACGCGGGAGGAGCCTCTGTTGGCTGTCCTAAATAGAGCCTTTTTTTCCAAACTCCCCTTAGCAACAGGGGATCCTATAGAATAGAGAGCCAGCCCTCCCAGGCGACCACCCCCCTGAAGCACATCAAATCGGAAGCCGCCTTGAAATCCATGGGGCCTCCTTGGAGGTCAATGCAGGCAGAGCTCAGGCGTGGGACCAGGGATCCACTTGGAAGCTGCAAGCAAATCCATCAATAGGACTTGTGCAAAAGTCCCTTTAAACAGCTGGGAGGCGAAGGAGGGGCATTGCACGGAACTGAGCATCGCAGTAAAGGAGCCCCATTTCTTGTGCACATCAGGAAAAAGCGGGTGCCTTAGAGCCTTTCCCCCCTTTTTTTGCAAAGTGGTGCAAGCTTCATTGGCTACACAGAGCAACAGCACGCAAGGGAAACTGGGGTGGGGGAGAATTAAACCCAAATAAATAAATATATATATATTTTTCTCTCCAATGCATGGCATCTTACGCACACAGGCCTCTTCCTCCCTCTTCCTGCCGATCCAGTAAAAAAAAGAGGGCGAGAAAAGGCGCAGAGGCGGCTGTGCAAAAACACAGAGGGGGCTCTTGCCAAACGCGAGGCGGGCGGGCGGCGCCAACCTAAGAAAAGCATTCCGGAGGCGGGGCCGCTAGCCAGCCAGCGAGGGGCGGGGCTGAAAGGCGAGTGGGCGGGGCTTCTCCCCTTGAGCGACGCGGCCCGGCAGCCAGCGGGCTGGCCTCTGGTGGGCGGAGCTCGGCGGCGGCCAATGGCGAGCGGCGCGTGGCCCGGAGCGAGCGCCTCAAATCGCCGCGGCCGCTCAGCTGATTGTTTCTTTCGCAGCTGGAGCGAGGCAGGGAAGAGTTGGCTGGTTCGGGGAGAGCCGAGCCGGCGCTGCAGGCGGGCGGGCGGGCGGGCAGGCAAATATATTCACTGGCAGAGCAAATATATTGATATATATGGATTATTTTTGAAGCTGGATTTGCCAGCAATTGCATGGAGCTGTGAGCCTCTCCGTTGCGGGGTGCAGGGCACCCCCCCCAGTTTTGCACCCCCCCACCCACGCACCCCTTTGCACAACCCCCCCCGATTTGTTACTTTGCAGGGCACCCAAGGGTGCCCCGGGGGTGCCATGGTGCTGCGGGGCCCCGATCCGGGCCCCGATCCCCGCTCCCCGCTGGCCCTGGGACTGAGCACCTTGCACACGCTGCTCTACGCCGGCCTCTTCCTCTTCGCCTACCTGCAACTCTGGCTGCTCCTCTACTACCGGGAGAAGCGGCTCAGCTACCGCACCGTCTGCCTCTTCCTCTGCCTGCTCTGGGCGGCGCTGCGCACCGTCCTCTTCTCCTGCTACCTGCAGGGCGCCCTCCTGCTGCCCCACCGCCAGCCCCGGCTGCCTCCGCTCCCCCGCTGGCTGCTCTTCTGCTTCCCCGTCTGCCTCCTCTTCGCCGCCGGCTGCCTCCTCAATCTCTATTTCGCAGAGGTAAGTGGGATGGGAAGGGTCGTCTCTGTATGTTTCAAATAAATCTATGTTTGTTTGGATTTTTTTTTTTATGCATGGTGTTTTAAAAACAGCAGAACAAAACAAGCGCGCGCGCACCCGGCAGCCCAGGCACGCCCCCCCTTCCTCCTCCTCCTCCTCCTCCTCCGGCTTGTTTGCCTCTTCTTGTTTACCACATTCTGGTGCATCTGCAAAAAAACTTGGGATGGATTTTCCTCCTCCTCCTCCTCCTGGTGTTGGAGAAACCCAAAAGGTTTTTTTTCCCCCTGCAAGCCTTGGCTTGTGTGATCTCTCTTGCAGTTTTTGCAGAGGTTGCAAGCGCACCCGGGCTTGCTGTACAGAGCCCTTGTAGTTCTAGATGTGCATGTAAAATATATGTGCTTTTTTCTCTCCCTCTTTCTCTCCCTCCCTAAGGGGCCAGGGCTTGCAGAGTACCAGCAACAGCCTCCCAGGTTGTCTCAGCTGGGGCAGGGAGCGCTGTCAGCCATTACGTCATCGCTCCGGAGCCTCTCTCTCCCCCCCCCCCTTGTTGCTGCATTCCTCCTCTCCCTGTTTTGCTTTCTCTCCTTCTTCAGTGTCAAGACCTTTGAAAGGATCTGGCTATTAACCCTATTCCCATTTTTACCTGCTTTTGATGGCATCTCCACATCATCATCATCCTAGGAAACTCTCTTCTTTTAAAAACTGTAAGCGAGTTTTGCCACTTTCTATAATCCAGAAGATGAAAGGGTCAGAACTGAAATATTTTTGTGGCTCCCCCCCCCCCCTTCTGCTGGGGTTAATCTCCTACCCCTCCCACCCTGTGTCTTGCTGATCAGCTGTTTCCAAACCCCTGCAAACTCCTCCTGTCTCCCAAAACAAAACAACATTCAATTATCTGGCTTCAAGGTTTGGATGTTCAGTTGAGCAAATTGCATTCCAACCCCTTCGTTGTTGAGTTGGGAGTAGGTTACACCAGGTTCTTTGGGGCTTATTTCTAGGCAGGTACCCAGGACCTACGTACAGCCTTGAACACAAACCTCCTCCTCTCTCCCGATTTCAGTTTTGGCGCCCCTTGTCTGAACAAGATCATGCCCCCCACTCTACAGCAGTTGGCTGAATTTCCTTAAAATTTCCTTTCTTTTGGTGGGTGTGTTTCTTTCGGATCTCAGGCAACACTCCCTCTCTCTGTGTGTACAAAAGTGTCTTGTCACTTAGGATGCGGTGTCAACAATGATTTCATTCTCCCAGGGATGTTCACGTGATAAGCACGAGTGAGAGAGAGGCTGTTATCCCCAGTAAAAAATAAGCACTGACTTCTCAAGGCTTGCTTTTTCGTAAGGTTCTCTCTGGGGTGGTGAATGAGAGTTGATGCCGGAGTAGTAACCTTAAGGCTGCAATCCTCTAGCACCGTTGAGCGTAGTGTTGTTCTTCAAATGGGTGTGCATAGGATCGATGGACCGCAAAATACTGTGCCGCACCTTCCAAGGAGAGGGGGTGACATTTGCAGGTGGCATCACCCATGAAAGGTAAAGGGACCATTAGGTCCAGTCATGGCTGACTCTGGGGTTGCGGCGCTCATCTCGCTTTATTGGCCGAGGGAGCCGGCGTACAGCTTCCGGGTCATGTGGCCAGCATGACTAAGCCGCTTCTGGCGAACCAGAGCGGCGCACGGAAGCGCCGTTTACCTTCCCGCTGGAGCAGTACCTATTTATCTACTTGTACTTTGACGTGCTTTCAAACTGCTAGGCTGGCAGGAGCAGGGACCAAGCAATGGGAACTCACCTCGTCGCAGGGATTCGAACCGCCGACCTTCTGATCGGCAAGCCCTAGGCTCTGTGGTTTAACCCACAATGCCACCTGCTTCCCGGCATCACCCATAGGCATCCCATAATCCTTGTGAAGGCAAGCTAAGAGATCAGGGTGATATTGGCTGGTTTCAGCACTGTTAGGAAAACATGACATACCGGTTGCAAGGTTTTAAGGCTATCGAAGAGAAGCGCTAGAAGAGTCTTGCTCTTCGGAAGGTCTGACTTAAGAGTATTGGGCTTGAAAGTTGTTAAGCGTCAACCCAGACCTCGCTGAAGAGCAGGCTCTTAACCAGGGGTTGGGAACCTAAGGCCCATGGGCCACTACAACTAATCCAGAATGCGGCAGCTAGACTGGTGACTGGGAGCGGCCACCGAGACCATATAACACCGGTCTTTAAAGACCTACATTGTCTCCCAGTATGTTTCCGAGCACAAGTCAAAGTGTTGGTGCTGACCTTTAAAGCCCTAAACGGCCTCGGTCCAGTATACCTGAAGGAGCGTCTCCACCCCCATCATTCTACCCGGACGCTGAGGTCCAGCGCCGAGGGCCTTCTGGCGGTTCCCTCATTGCGAGAAGCAAAGCTACAGGGAACCAGGCAGAGGGCCTTCTCGGTAGTGGCGCCCGCCCTGTGGAACACCCTTCCAGCAGATGTCAAAGTGATAAACAACTACCTGACATTCAGAAGACATCTTAAGGCAGCCCTGTTCAGGGAAGTTTTTAACGTGTGATATTTTAGTGTATTTTTGGTTTTTATGTAAGCCGCCCAGAGTGGCTGGGGAGGCCCAGCCAGATGGGCGGGGTATAAATAATATATTATTATTATTATTATTATTATTATTATTATTTTTATTAACCGGCCAATGAACTGAACCACCCACTAGGCAAGTCCCTGCGCACGGTGCTAAACCAGCGTGGTGCGGGGACTCGCTTCCACGGCACCAGAAATTGCATCTGCACATGCACAGACACTGGGAATCACGGGCATGCGCGTTGCGTGCACACACTCCGACCCACAGAGGGCTCTCTGCTGGAGTGAACAGGCCCAGGCGAGGTAAACCTTGCTGACCCCTGCTCTTAACCTTTTGTGTCCCCTGATTCCCCCCTGGGTAAAGATGACTACTTGTGAGGTGGTAAAAGGTAAAGGGACCCCTGACCATTAGGTCCAGTCATGACCGACTCTGGGGTTTCGCGCTCAGCTTGCTCTATAGGCTGAGGGAGCTGGCATTTGTCCACAGACAGCTTCTGGGTCATGTGGCCAGCATGACTGAGCCACTTCTGGTGAACCAGAGCAGCACACAGAAACACCATTTACCTTCCTGCTGGAGTGGCACCTAATTTCGAGTGGCACTTGTTTTCGAGCTGCTAGGTTGGCAGGAGCAGGGACCGAACAATGGGAGCTCACCCCGTCGTGGGGATTCGAACCACCGACCTTCAGATCGGTAAGCCTAAGGCTCAGTGGTTTAGACCAGTGTTTCCCAACCTTGGGCCTCCAGCTGTTTTTGAACTACAACTCCCATCATCCCTGACTAGCAAGACCAGTGGCAAGGGATGATGGGAATTGTAGTCCAAAAACAGCTGGAGGCCCAAGGTTGGGAAACACTGGTTTAGACCACAGCTCCACCCACGTCCCATGTGAGGCGGTAAAGGCAACAAGAAAAGCTGCGTTCCATGGCAGGACCTCTCTGCTCTGACTGGCAGCCAACAGCTCTCTAAGGTTTCAGATGGGAGGCTGCTCCCTGCCCTACCTGGGGTTACCTGGGACATCCTGCATGCAAGGAAGATGCTCTGACACTGAGCCACAGAGCATGTTGGCATGCAAAGTTATGCACCCATTGGCTGTGCCCTCCTGGAAAGTGCATAGGTCAATTTCCAATGGACTCTGCCCCTGGTGGTTAGTAAGTTGGGGGTTGAGTTCATTTCTGGATTTTCTGCCTCTGGGGGCTCCCCAAAACGTACCGTATTTTTCGCTCTATAGGACGCACCAAACCACAAGACACACTTAGTTTTTGGAGGAGGAAAAGAAGAAGAAAAATATTCTGAATCTCAGAAGCCAGAACAACAAGAGGGATTGCTGTGCAGTGAAAGCAGCGATCCCTCTTGCTGTTCTGGCTTCTGGGATAGCTGCGCAGCCTGCATTCGCTCCATAAGACGCACATACATTTCCCCTTACTTTTTAGGAGGGAAAAAGTGAGTCTAATAGAGCAAAAAATACGGTATTTGACAAGCTTTTTCTCCATGGTGTTCCCCTCAGAATCTAGTGTTAATTAAGGAATCTGGAAGCATGGGGAACCAATCAGAGCGGCTTGAGACCAATGAGTTTAGAGAAGGACAGAGCTCCTTCGGTCTCACAGTGATCTCCTAGGTGTATCTGCACTCCACATTTTTAAACTGCATTCAGTTTGTTTGCAGGTCTAAAGATTGAGCTGATATATTATGGGGTGC
Source organism: Podarcis erhardii (assembly GCF_964252035.2). Classification (NCBI taxonomy): domain Eukaryota; kingdom Metazoa; phylum Chordata; class Lepidosauria; order Squamata; family Lacertidae; genus Podarcis; species Podarcis erhardii. The sequence goes on along the minus strand of NC_138497.1, from coordinate 4,536,007 downwards.
AGCAGCGAGGCAGGCCTGTTGACTTTAGACTACAGGGTTAACTGATGTAACAGCTCTTTAAAATCAAATCTGCAGATTAGAAGCACTAGTTCTGAAGGAGGGGGAAATATCTTGTTGATCTCAAGCTTGCAGGGGTCCTCTTCTTCAACCAGACTTAAAGGGTGAAGCCAGCTTTCAAAACGGCAGCTTGAGGTGGAATCTGCCGCAATTCCCTCCTCCTGAACTCTATGAGCTATGAATTCACATCTCAAGTTAACTACAGAGCAAGGATTCTTAGCTTCAGTCCCTAGAGACAGATGGTGGAAACTGGTCTAAACATCTGGCTGCATGGACAGGACAGTATCAAAGAGGAGGAAGACTTGAGACTGATGATTAACCCTGAGCATATCCTGTGCACACTTACTCAGAAAGGAAGACCATTGCTCAAGCCTGTGCGTATTTGCGGAGGGATTTTGGAGAAGTCCCCTATCCCCAAGGAGTTGTTGCCACATAAAAATTCAGGGGTCAGGGATGGGGAGATCAAGCCAATGCAATCCAAATTGCAACTGAGGTGTAACTGGGAACACACAAAAAATGCATGGATATGTGCCCCCTTCTCTAGAGGTCCAGAGGGCGGCAAAACAAGAACAGGGCCTTCTCTGTGGTGGCTCCCTGTCTGTGGAATGCTCTCCCCAGGGAAGTTCACCTGGCACCTTCATTACACACCTTTAGGCGCCAGGCAAAAGCGTTCCTTTTTAACCAGGCCTTTGGTTGATCTTACTGACATCCAACAACGTTTTAGAAAGTGGTTTTGTGCCGGGGGCGGGGGGGGGGAGGTATTGGGTTTCTGCTTTTGGTTTGATTTTATTTGTTGTGGTCTTGTTGTGAACTGCCCTGAGACCTCTGGGTATAAGGCAGTAATCAGTGGCGTAGCGTGGGTTGTCAGCACCCGGGGCAAGGCAAGTAATTTGCGCCCCCTAACCCGTGGATTTGCGCCCCCTAACCTGTGGATTTGCGCCCCCTAACCCTAACCCCCAGATGTTGCGGCCGGCCCCCCCTGCACCCCCCACGCTACGCCACTGGCAGTAATAAAGGTAAAGGGACCCCTGACCATTAGGTCCAGTCGTGACTGACTCTGGGGTTGCGACGCTCATCTCGCTTTATTGGCCGAGGGAGCCGGCGTATAGCTTCCGGGTCATGTGACCAACATGACTAAGCCGCTTCTGGCGAACCAGAGCAGCGCACAGAAACGCCGTTTACCTTCCCACCAGAGTGGTACCTATTTATCTACTTGCACTTTGGCGTGCTTTGAAACTGCTAGGTTGGTAGGAGCAGGGACCGAGCAACGGGAGCTCACCCCGTCACGGGGATTTGAACTGCCGACCTTTTGATCGGCAAGTCCTAGGCTCTGTGGTTTAACCCACAGCGCCACCCACGTCCCACCAACTAATTCATAGGATTCAACTAATTTTATGCACTAGTGAAGTGGGAACTCCTCCCTCTTAACTTTTCCGTATGTGCAACCTGCACCATCCCCAAATCTGCTCCAGAGGGTTGCGGAAGCCCCCAGAAAAAAATAGGCATTAAGGTGAGAAGGCCAGCATGACTAAGCCGCTTTTGGTGAACCAGAGCAGCGCACGGAAACGCCATTTACCTTCCCACCAGAGCGGTACCTATTTATCTACATGCACTTTGACGTGCTTTCAAACTGCTGGGTTGGCAGGAGCAGGGACCGAACAACGGGAGCTCACCCCGTCGTGGGGATTCGAACCGCTGACCTTCTGATCAGCAAGTCCTAGGCTCTGTGGCTTAACCCACAGCGCCACCCGCGTCCCCCATATAAGGCGGTGTATAAGTTTAACAAATAATACAGTATTGGCCCGAATATAAGCCGCGCCCAAATATAAACCACTCCCTTAAAATTCTGCAGGCAATCACACCCATTCTGTTTTGCCGTATGTCTGTTTCAGCAGCGAGATCGTAAAAGCCAATTTTTGTAAGGTCACAAATTTAAGCCGCGCTTTAACTTTTCATGGTCAGAATTTGGAAACAAGGTGAGGCTTATATTCAGGCCAATACGGTAATGATAAAAATGATGATGATTGATGATAATAATAATAATTAATATCAGATATCGGGAGCTTGCCCCAGTTCCATGAGCTACACTTCATGTCATGGAAGGGGGCAGTGAAGATTTTGCTGGAGAACTGGTCCCTTTTACAGATCTGGAATACCGAGTCAGGAAGCTTTGCGTTGCCCAAGAATGCCAGTTTGTCTTCTGCTAGGGAATGATTAAGCAGAAACCACGACTTCCACCATCTCCTTTGTAGAGAATTCTTTAGCTTGCACAGAGCACCACAGTTTGTTTTTTTTATCATAATTTTGATTGAATTTTTCCATATTTCATTTAATTCAATACACATATTCACAACTTATATTATTTGCTCAAGATGAGCTTAGACTTCCTTCTATCTCTTTCTGACATCCCTATAATCTATAACATATTTTTCGCATTCCCGTAGTCATTTCTTTATCCTATAGTCACCTTAAAATATCACACTCTTGTTTACAAATCAACATCTTATTTTCACATTACAAAACATTTCACGTTAATGCTACAAACGTTTTTAAATGAGTACAATTTTCTTTCAGGTAAATAATAAATTTGCTCCAGGCCTTTTGATATTTTTCTTCGGGCCGATTCCTAATTCTCCCCGTCAACTTCGCCAACTCCACAAATTCTACCATTTTTATTCTCCAGTCTTCCAGTGTAGGGTGTTCTTGCTGCTTCCACCTTTGAGCCAGGAGGATTCTCGCTGCCGTTGTGGCTTACATAAATAAATCTACATCTTTTTTATAAATTTCTTCCTCAATTAGCCCTAATAAAAATGCCTCTGGTTTTTTACTGAAGTTATATTTTAGTATCTTTTTTTATTCATTGTAAATAATGTCCCAGAAAGCCTTAACCTTAGCATAGGACCACCACAAAGCACAGAGCACCACACTTGAGAAGCAGGAACTTCAGTGTGTACAGTTTGCACAATTCCCCTCCCTGTTTCTCTTCTTCCTTTCCTCGGCAGCTCTGCATTTTTGCATACCCATAAGACGATCCCTGCAGCTAGATGAGGCCAAAGGCCTTTCTACTTCAGCGGTCCATTCTCATGGTGTCCCACCCTTGGGTAGTTCCCTTTACAGATATTCAGTATTTCAGCTTTCTTTGCTTTCAGGCATTATTATTTTTTTGCTCTCATGCCATAGCTGTCAACTTACAGATTTGAAAATAAGGGACCGGCAGCCTCGAAAATAAGGGATCAGCAGCCAAAATAAGAGATTTTTGAAGCGCAGGTATGTTCAACTTCTGAGCGCCTCCAAGCCAAAGGCAGAAAGCCCAGCCAGCAGCCAAACGAAGCCTCAAGCGGTGGTTCCCACAGCGCAGCAACCCGGCAAAGGGGATGCAGCAAGGAAAACCACCGTCACCTCTCCGCTGGGAAGCGCTGAGCAAAGGCGAGTCCCCAGGCAGCGCGGCTGATTTGATCGGCACAAGGCATGCAAGCTCCACCCCCCAGTCGTTCTTAGACTCCTTATTGGGTGAGCAACGCAGCCAAGCAACACAGTTGGAGCCTCCCTCTTCCCTGGTCGGCAGGGAGGGAGGGAGGGAGAGGAGCTGCTTCCTTTGAAACCCGGGAAATTTAAGGGACAGCAGCGGGACACAGCGCTGGGATAAGGGAGTTTCCCACCAAATAAGGGACGGTTGATAGCTATGTCTCATGCGCGTGCGCGCACACACACACACAGCACTCTGTGTGCATATGTGTCTGTACCAGTCTGCAAAATGTTATTACACAAACCTACGGTGCCGCCGTGCTTGGAATACTGCATGCCGTTCTGGTCAGCTCACCGCAGAAAGGATATTGCACAGCTGAAAAACGCTCAAAAAACAAAAATCACAGAGATGGAGCAACTCTCCAAAGATGAAAGGTTTCCACATTTGGACAGTGCCATAGCTGGGGGGGCTGGATTTGCTAGGGGGGGTTGCCCCAGGTGAAGCCCCAAGAGAGACGCCATTGAGGCTCCCAGCCACTGTGTGTGTACACAAATGCGCTTGGGGCGTGTGGCAAACGGGATCTTTGACTCGGGTGAAATAAAGCCCAGTTTTGCCCCTGATTTTGGGCTTTTTAGCTTAGCGAGAAGGTGAGTGAGGTGGGGCATGACAGAACTGTAAAATTAAGCATGGAGGAAGTGGGTTAGAGAGAATATTTTTATTTCTCTCTTAATCCTAGAACTCAGAGCCAGTGAGTGGAACTGAATGCCGGAGGATTCAGGGCAGACAATAGAAAGGGCTGCTGTCCTTCGTGCTTGGTTCAACTCTGAATTTTACCAAACTGGCCAACAGCTTGGCTTCAAAAAGATTTGAGAAATTCATGGATGTTCGGGCTCTCTCTTGCTACCAGCACCAGTCCTGGTTTCAGGGTTCTCAACATAGGTATCTGGTTGGTGACTGTGAGAATAATAATAATAAAATAATTTTATTTATACCCCGCCCTTCCCGGTTCAGAAAACCGGGCTCAGGGCGGCTAACAACAAATTTTAAACACTTAATTGATGCAACAAAAAACAGCATAAAATACAGTATAAAATGTAAATAACAATAAATTCAGAATTCAAAAATCAATTGAGGGTGGGAATCCATCCAATAAACATTAGATGATCACCAGGGCTAGCTGGCTAAATTAGTCCTGTCTGGGCCAGTGAGGAGACCAGGGGAGAATTAGCTGTGGGATCCCAGAGCAGGTAATCTTCATAAAAAGGGGGAGGGGGAGGGAAGGAAGGGGAATAAAAGATCAGGCTAAGTTCGAATTGAAATCCAGGCGGAATAGTTCTGTCTTACAGGCCCTGCGGAAGGAAGTTAAATCCTGCAGGGCCCTGGTCTCCTGGGACAGAGCATTCCACCAGGTCGGAGCCATCACTAAGAAGGCCCTGGTGGAGGATAGTCTGACTTCCTTAGGGCCCGGGACCTCTAAACTATGGTTATTCATGGACCTTAAGGTCCTCTGCGGGGCAGACCAGGAGAAGTGGTCCCGTAAATACACAGGCCCTAAGCCACAAGAGGATGGATGGGATAGATGGGACTCTGTTCTCATCCAGAAGGCTCTTACATTCATTAAGGAGGAAGAGGGAATGTGTTTCTGGCCTTGTTTCCCTGAGTGAAGGCTGTATTGTGGATTTACAGAGGATTTAAGGAGGATCAGAAACCAGCTGGATGACTCTGAAGGTCCCTTCCAACTCTACAAATCTATGAAACAAAGTGGTATGCCTGCCCCGAAACTTATGCATGCACAAACAGTACGCAAAGTGGGCTTGCTTTAGTTTTTAGTTTTTATATTGAGTTTATTTACAGCGCGCGCACACACACTTGTCGAACTAAACATGAAAACAATAGTACAGAATCAAAAGAAAAACAACAACAAAACACCAAACAAGAAAATACAAATAAAACGTGAGAACGTACGAAAACTTAAACTAAACAAATAATAATATAAATATATACCATATTTCAGTTTTTCTTTTCTTCTAATTGACTTCCTTCATTCTCAACACGGGCTTGCTTATCGTCGTCTTCTTTTTTATATATATATATAATATTTATTGAAATTTTCCATATAATAACAAAACAAAAAGCAAAAATTAAAAAACACAAAAAATATCCAAGAAAAGAAAAACAATTAAAAAACACATAATATTTAAAGAACCTTATCTTCTTTCACCTTATTTCTCAGACCTCCTCCCCCCCCTTCTTGCATTCCAATTTTATTGTCTGCTCAACAAGTTCTTATTCTAATTAATTTAAAAAACCCAATTTTAACTTAATCTTAAACCTTTTTCCTAAAGTCGACCCAAGTTTCCCTTCCACAATTTCCCCACATTCCATAAAAATCGCAAAAATTATAAAAAGAAAAAAGGACTTAACAAACTATATTTTAACACCCTTTGGATTCCCAAATCCCACCCTCCCTTTTCCGGTTTGATCCCCAAATCAGTATCCATCAGTCCATCAATTCTCAGCCTGGATCCCAAACTTCCGAGGCTCCTAAAACTCTTTCCTTTTCACTCTGCCGGATTTTTTGACCATCCTTTGTGTTCAACACCAACTCTCGGGGAAGATCTGTCCCAGTAATGACCATTTTTCTTCCAAGCAGGCCTCTAAATTTAAAAGTGGAGCTCAAATTTTGTTCCTTAAATTTTTTAAAACTGTATGTCCCAAAAGCTCCAACTTCCATCTTGATCTCACTTGTGCTAACAGGCCTCTGATCTGCCTTGATCTTCCACAACATTATAGCTTCACCTTCATTTTCCACCGCTTATCGTCGTCTTCTTTGGTGATCACTCGTAGCTAAGATTGTCTTCCATAAACACGGTTTTAACAATGAGACCGTAAGTGAGAGTGGAGGCCAATTCTGGATCCACACGTCCTTCCACAGTGGGGACACTGGTTTCCCGGCGGGAGTTGATCACGGTGTGGATTTGCCAAGCATCTTATTGTTTTATTGTTGACTTCTGCCTGACTCTGGCTCCTGACAAAATAAGGGGAGAGAGGGCTCTTGTCCTCGAATCCTGCTTGCTGGTTTCCCACAGGCAACTGGTTGGCCACTGTGATAATGGGATGCTGGGCTGGAGGGGCCACTGGCCGGATCCAGCATGTTATGCACTGAAGTTTTCACCCTGGGCCAGCAGGGGCATACTGTAGATAGTTTTCACTCAGGTCCACATATGCAAATAAGGGATTGAAAGTGACGTTCAGTGATTGGATAGTTACAGAAAGTTGTTACCGTTGCGTTGTAGTTGAGCTCTCTATAAGCAGGCTGGCTGAACCCTTCAGTTCAGTTCAGTTCTGTTCTGGCCTGTGAATAAACAAGAGCTGCCTGAAGAATCGCTGTGTCGTCTGATCTGTTCACCCACAACTTGACACAGCAGGTGGTTCTTATGCCCTTAAGTCGCACTACTCAAACCTAGACGTGACCAGAAACACAGCCAGGCTCCAAAATTCACACTTCTCCAGATCGAAACAGCAGCTGAAGCTGTCAGTGTGGATGCTGGAACGCTGGGGCAAACTGCTCAGGGGGACTCATTCCTAGCAGAAAATTCAAAAGAAAACAGGTCCTGGTTTCCTCGTGTATCATGGGGATAAGCTCTCCTTCTTCTTTGGCGATCCCTCATAGCCGAGTAAGATTGTCTTCCATAAACACGGTTTTAACAATGAGTCCATAAGTGACTGTGGAGGCCAATTCTGGATCCACACGTCCTTCCACAGTGGGGACATAGATTTCCGGGCAGGAGTTGATCCCGGTGTGGATTTGCCAAGCCTGCCTTCCTCTCAGTATGTTTCTCCCTTGCGTCCTGAGTTCGAGTGTCTTCGAAGCCCATGACACCTTTGGTAAAGGCTGTTCTCCAATTGGAGTGCTCGCAGGCCAGTGTTTCCCAGTTGTCAGTGCTTATGCTACATTTTTTTAGATTTGCCTTGAGAGAGTCTTTAAACCTCTTTTGTTGACCACCAGCATTACGCTTTCCATTTTTAAGTTCGGAATAGGGTAGTTGCTCTGGAAGACGATAATCAGGCATCTGCACAACATGACCAGTCCGACAAAGTTGGTACATCATCACAAATGCACAACGTAAAGGCTGTCTGGAGGTAGTCCTATGATGGAATAGGGGAAAACCTCACAGAGACCCACTTTTTCTCTCTTTCTGAACAGGTGATCTTCAAAGTGAAGTGTGCCGCCGAATTCAACAAATACAAGTGAGTCTAACCTTTGGGGGTGTGTGCCTTGTAACACATTAGTTGGGTAAAGGGACCCCTGACCGTTAGGTCCAGTCGTGACCGACTCTGGGGTTGCGGTGCTCATCTCGCTTTATTGGCCAAGGGAGCCGGCGTACAGCTTCCGGGTCATGTCGCCAGCATGACTAAGCCGCTTCTGGCGAACCTTCCCGCTGGAGCGGTACCTATTTATCTACTTGCACTTTGTGCTTTCGAATTGCTAGGTTGGCAGGAGTAGGGACCGAGCAATGGGAGCTCACCCTGTCATGGGGATTCGAACCGCCGACCTGATTGGCAAGTCCTAGGCTCTGTGGTTTAACCCACAGCGTCACCCACAGAGCCATCCGCGTGCCGGATTTACATATAAGCTAAACAAGCTATAGTTTAGAGCCCCACTCTCTTGGGGGCCCCAAAAAATTTAAAGGAAGAAAACCTGGATGTACATTTCCAAACGATAAGATTAAAAAACAAATGAAATAAAACCTACATACAGTAACAGTGTTTTGTGTTGTGTAGGCTCCTGTGATGTAAGTCATGGGCCCCGCCTGCTAGCCTGGCTCCCTCAAATATCACTGGTTTGCTCCTTTCTATATATAGGGTGCCTACATTCTGCATGGACTGTTATGTGCAAATGGCTTTAGATACCTATCGGGTGCATAAATTACCATATAGCATATATTCAACACAAAAACCAGCGACAATTTGTTGTTGACAAAGGACAGCTGGACATATAAAGGGCCCCGTTACCTTCAGTAGCTGAGGGCCTCATCAAACCTAAATCCGGCCCTGGCTATGTCCCTTTCCTCCCAGCAGCATCAAGCAAGACAGCAACTGCGGTCCAATGACCAGAAGGCCTCCATGTTGGGACACGGATGGGATAACCTTCTGTTTCCATTTCCAGGGCCACCCTGTACGTGGGCTCCATCCTGACCAGCCTCCTCTTCGTCTTTGTGAATTTGACATGCGCATTGCTGGCGCACGTCGACCTCCCTGAGGACCAGCTGCGGTGGACGGTGTACACCCGGGCTCTGATCAACGACAGCCTCTTCATTCTCTGTGCCGTGCTGCTAGCCTGTTTCATGTGCAAGCTGTCCAAAATGTCTTCGGCCAATGCTTACCTTGAGTCCAAGGTAAGGGACAGCAAGGGTTGGTGGGTTGGTTTGTTGTTGCTCTTGTTGTTGTTGTTGTTGTTATTGTTATTGTTTTCCCTCGCCTTAAACTCTCCCATTTCCAAGGAGTGACGTTGAGTGGCTGGTCTCCGCAAAGGTAGGGTGTGGTTGTTAAAGTGGAAAATTGGTACAGCCAGAAGGGCGGGGTATAAATAATTATTATTAATTATTATTATTATTATTATTATTATTATTATTATTATTATTATTTATTACTTTGGTTCACAAACTTAATCCGTTCCGGAAGTCCGTTCCAAAACCAAAGCGTTCCAAAACCAATGCGTGATTTCCCATCGAGAGGATTGCAAAACGGATTAATCCGTTCCAGACTTTTAAAAACGACCCCTAAAACAGCAATTTAACATGAATTTTACAGCTGTCCATAGAGGCGCAGGTTAATTCTGTGTCCAGGGCAGCTGTTTATCAGCCTGCGTAGCAGATGAAGCTCCTGTATATCTGAAGTCCTGTATATCTGAAGGAGCGTCTCCAACCCCATCATCCAGCCTGGACACGGAGGTCCAGCTCCGAGGGCCTTCTGGCGGTTTCTTCACTGCAAGAAGTGAGATTACAGGGAACAAGGCCTTCTCGGTGGTGGCGCCCGCCCTGTGGAACACCCTCCCATCAAATGTCAAAAGAAATAAACAACTTTCTGACGTTTAGAAGACATCTGAAGGCAGCCCTGTTTAGGGACGTTTTTAATGACCGATGTTTTAATGTACTTTTAATCTTTTGTTGGAAGCCACCCAGAGTGGCTGGGGAAACCCAGCCAGATGGGCGGGGTACAAATAATAAATTATTATTATTATTATTATTATTATTATTATTATTATTATTATTATTATTATTGAGTCTGACAGCAGAGCAAGAGCCACTTTCATTTCCCTACCCATCCACAACTCTTTTTATGGACGCTACCTGCCTCTCTGACTCTTTCCCTTTCCTGCCTCTGTGGAATGTTTGTGAACGTTCCGTGACCCTGCAGCCCATTTCTCAAGTTCCAACAGGCAGGCTGCCCGTACGGAATGGGCAAGAAAACACACCAAAGTAGCTCTGAATAAATTTGCATCAATTAGCATAGAATATTCATGGAGCACAGTCCGTTGTGCACGGAGCTTTACGGGCTTAACCAAAGCGAGAACAGACAGGTCTCTACCCTGGGTGACGATCTCTAAGGACATGGCGTCTCGGCTCCCCCCCCCCCTCGCTCCATGCTTGAACCGGTTGCTTTTATCTCGTGTCTGAAAATACCGTATTTCGCGCTCTATAAGATGCACCAGACCATAAGACGCACCTAGTTTTGGGAGGAGGAAAACAAGAAAAAAAATATTCTGAATCCTGCATTCACTCCATAACACACACACACACACATTTCCCCTTACTTTTTAGGAGGGAAAAAGTGAGTCTTATAGAGCAAAAAATACGGTAAGTGTCTGTGCCAACCAGTCATTACATAGGGTAGTAAGAGCATTCCTCTCCATCTTCGAGGCTGGTAGAGTAAAAGATTCCTTCTCTATCGCTTCTGATTCTTTGTGAATTTGACATGTTCAAATATTTAAAAGCTGTTTTTCTTAAAAGAAAGAAAGATGAACAGCTCTTCTGGTTCAGTTCTCTCGTGAACAATTTACCCAGCGTAAAAACAACCACTTAAGAAGAAAGATCTGAGCACCAATGTGCTGTATTTTTAATGCCCTCTTTCAGTGTATATGTGTTTTTCTTTTTTTAAAAAAAAAAAAACTAGGGCACATCTGTCTGCCAAGCCTTGCTTGTGGGTTCTGTCGTCCTCCTCCTGTACTCCTCGAGGGCTTTCTATAACCTGGTGGCGGTGGCGATCTCGCCGGATCACGTGCCCAGCCCCTTCAACTATGGCTGGGATAACCTTTCGGATAAGGTCAGTGAGCTTTGATTCCAGGTGTTTCCGAATTTCCATATAAGAACAGAAGAAGAGTCAGTGGCCCGTCTAGTCCAGAAATCCTGTCTTCACGTTGGCTGAGCAGATGCCTGTGGGAAACCCACAGTTAGGATTCGAACACAAGACAAGCTCTGCCCCAAGGTTGTTTCCTGCAACTGGTATTCAGAAGCTTTGCTACCTCCAACTGTAGGGGCAGAGTGCAGCCTTTGTGGCTAGCAGCCCTTGATAGCCCTCTCCTCTTCCATGAACTTGTCCAATCCTTTTTTAAAGCCCATCAGTACGTTTCTGAGCACAATTCAAAGTGTTGGTGCTGACCTTGAAAGCCCTAAACGGCCTCAAAGGTCCAGTATCCCTGAAGGAGCATCTCCACCCCCATCATCCAGCCTGGACACTGAGGTCCAATGCCGAGGGCCTTCTGGCAGTTCCCTCGCTGCAAGAAGCCAAGTTACAGGGAACCAGGCAGAGGGCCTTCTCGGTGGTGGCACCCGCCCTGTGAAACACCCTCCCACCAGATGTCAAAGAGAAAAACAACTACCAGACTTTTAGAAGACACCTGAAGGCAGCCCTGTTTAGGGAAGCTTTTAATGTTTAATAGATTGTTGTATTTTAATATTTTGTTGGAAGCCACCCAGAGTGGCTAGGGAAACCCAGCCAGATGGTTGGGGTATAAATAATAAATTATTATTATTATTATTATTATTATTTTATTATTATTATTTAAGGTGGTGGCTGTCATGGCCTCCTGTGGCAATGAGTTCCATAGTTTAACTGTGCACCATGTTGAAAAGTACCTTCTCTCTTATCGTTCCTGAATCTTCTAAATAAGAGGTGTCCCGCAATGGAAGTCTGTACTCGTAGGACAGTCATCAAGGACAGTCCCAGACACAGCGTAGCCCATGAGTAGGCAAATCTAAGGCCTGGGGCCCGGATCCAGCCCAATCGCCTTCTAAATCCGGCCCCCGGACGGTCCAGGAATCAGCGTGTTTTCACATGAGCGGAATGTGTCCTTTTATTCATAAAATGCATCTCTGGGTTATTTGTGGGGCCTGCCTGGTGTTTTTACAGGAGTAGAATGTGTGCTTTTATTTAAAATGCACCTCTGGGTTATTTGTGGGGCATAGGAATTCAATCATTTATCCCCCCAAAAATATATTCAGAGGGACAGTGGACCAGCCCCCTGCTGAAAAGGTGTGCTGACCCCTGGCCACTGTAACCTATCTCCTTGAGTGCTGGACTTGAATCCATGCCCTGTTCCCGCAGGTTCGAGGCGAAGAAGCTGGAAGCGAAGAATACGTGGTTTTTGGGGTCGTCTTGTTCCTCTGGGAATTTGTCCCTACAGCATTCCTGGTTCTTTTCTTCCGGGCTCAGAGGATCGCACAGAACTTGGTACGATCACGCAGGGTTTGCATGGATCATCTACTTTTCCCAGTTAAAAACAGAGCATGCCCCTCAAACTGTGAAGACCGCCTCGAAGGGAAATTATTATTATTTTTAAAGAAGATTTTGTTGAAGCAAATCAAACAAATTGATAGAGCGGAAGTAATGGAAGCAGCAAGAAGCAGCACAGTATATCTAAGAGAGGCTTAATATTTGTTTGGTGGGGTATTGAAGACCATGGGGAAAACAAAGTTTCACCACTGAGAGGGAGTTTCAGGAGTCTGTATTTGTTGTGCGTAAGATAAAATCCCTCCAAAATAGGATTTTGGCGGTGGGGTGGGTGTGTGCTACATTTCTTTCTTTTCTTTTCTTTTTATTTTCAGTGCAAAATTACAACAAAAATTATAAACATTGAATCCAAAATAAAACAGTACAAACAAGGGAAAAAAACACAAGAGGAAAAAAGAACACAAGAAACAGAAACACACATCTACAAATAAAACCATATAATCATTCTAATCTAATCATTACATATATACCGTATTTTTCGCTGTATTAGACGCACCAGATCATAAGACTCACCTAGTTTTTAAGGGAGGAAAACAAGAAATAAGAAAGGAACACAAATAATTTCCCTGAGCTAAGAGGGAACGCTACTCCATCTTCGCTCAGGAGGCTTTGCAGGGCTATCCCTAAAGCCAGGATCGGTGCGCACCGATCCCTTTTGCCCTCCTGGCTTCAGCAAAAGAAAGCCTCTGGCTTCCCCCCGACCTCCCGGAAGAGCCGCGCGCTCTTTAAAGGGAGCACAGCTCTTGGGGGCTTTTCTGGGAGGTGGGGGAAGGGACAGAGCCGTACACTCTGTCCCTTCACCTACCTCCCGCAAAAGCCAGGGATAGCTATGCGAAGCCTCCGCAGGGCAGCGGGATGAAGGCTCCCCTTGCCCGGGAGAGGCTGCGCACGGCTAAGGCTCCCCCAAGAGCCGCGCTCCCTTTAAAAAGCGCGGGGAGTGTGTGTGTGGCTCCATGGCTGTCAACTTACTGATTAGAAAATAAGGGACCGGCAGCCTCGAAAATAAGGGATTTTCAAAACATGGGTATGTTCAACTTCTGAGCCCTTCCGAGCCAAAGGCAGAAAGCCCAGCCAGCAGCCAAACGAAGCCTCAAGCGGTGGTTCCCACAGCGCAGCAACCCGGCAAAGGGGACGCAGCAAGGAAAACCACCGTCCCCTCTCCGCTGGGAAGCGCTGAGCAAAGGCGAGTCCCCAGGCAACGTGGCCGATTTGATTGGCACAAAACATGCAAGCTCCACCCCCCAGTCGTTCTCAGACTCCTTATTGGGTGAGCAACGCAGCCAAGCAACAGTTGGAGCCTCCCTCCTCCCTGGCCGGCAGGGAGGGAGGGAGGGAGGGAGAGGAGCTGCTTCCTTTGAAACCCCGGAAATTTACGGGACATCATCAATAAGGGAGAGCAGCGGGACACGGCGCTGGGATAAGGGAGTTTCCCACCAAATAAGGGACGGTTGACAGCTATGGTGCGGCTCTTGGGGGCTTTTCCCCGAGGAGGGAGAAGGGCAGACTTTCTCCCTCCTTGGGGAAAAGCCTCAAAGAACTGCACACACGCTCTACGCGGCTCTTTAAAGGGAGCGCTGAGCAGAGCCTCCCGCCTGCATTCGCTCCATAAGATGCACACACATTTCCCCTTACAGTGGTACCTCGGGTTAAGAACTTAATTCGTTCTGGAGGTCCGTTCTTAACCTGAAACTGTTCTTAACCTGAGGTACCACTTTAGCTAATGGGGCCTCCCGCTGCCGCTGTGCAATTTCTGTTCTCATCCTGAAGCAAAGTTCTTAACCTGAGGTAATATTACTGGATTAGCAGAGTCTGTAACCTGAAGCGTATGTAACCCCAGGTACCACTGTACTTTTTAGGAGGGGGAAAGTACGTCTTATAAGTGCAAAATACGGTGTATATACATACTGACTTCTTTCCTTCATTCCTAAGACCTTAATTTTTTTCCTATTTCTAGGTTGTTGTGTCTAATGTATATTACCTCTTTTTTACACCATTTTTCGCTTTCTTTAACCCTGCAAAGCATTATTCATTCCATACTGATATGCTTACTCCAGAACAGGGGGCTGTGTGCTACAGTTCTTTGGCAGCACATTCGTTTAACGAGTTATTTTTTCAGCTAATGCTAAGCTCCACACATTTTTACATCAAAGCAAACGTTGCAAATTCTGCAAGGTTCTCCCCCCCCCCACCCACTGAAAGAGGAAAAGGAAATTAAAAGAGACTTTCCTCCCCAACTCCCCCTAAGTGGGATGCTTCCCAAGACTGTCTGCACCCCAGACCCATGTTCTAAGATCGCTGTCTGTTTTGCTCACTTAGCTAACAGCCTCTTTTAACCAAACAGGCGCCAGCTGGAATGATAAACAGCCACAGCTACAACTCCCGCGCCTATTTCTTCGACAATCCAAGGCGGTACGACAGTGACGACGACCTTCCGAGGCTCAGCGGAGGAAGGTAGCGCGGTTGACGGGGGGAGAGGGCGTTTTGTCGGCAGCCCACTTCAAAGCGTAGGGAACGGCTGTATGGCTCAGTGGGTAGAGCACGTGCTTTAGAACAGGCATAGGCAAACTCGGCCCTCCAGATGGGTTTTTTGGGACTACAATTCCTGTCATCCCTGACCACTGGTCCTGTTAGCTAGGGATGATGGGAATTGTAGTCCCCAGACATCTGGAGGGCCTATGCTTTGCCTATGCCTGCTTTAGAAAGTTGTGTAGTTGTTTATTTCATTGATGGGAGGGTGTTCCACAGGGTGGGTGCCACTACCAAGAACCTCTACCTGGTTCCCTATAATCTCACAGCAGGGTGGATTTGATTTAAATCAAATGGATTTAAATCACAATTTAAATCACTAGTCAGTAAGATTTGATTTAAATCTTTTTTTTTACAGAAAGACTCATTCTTGCTGGTAGTCTTAATATTTACAACCAGATGAAGGTTTCATTTTTTGAATAATGAATATTCAGAGTAGCTTTTACAACATCAAAATTTACTGATTTGGTCATACTATTAGAAATACATAGACAAGTAATTATGAAATTATTGTGAGGTTTAATCAGTTAACTGTTTAATCAGTTAACTGCTGTACTTTATTGGAAGGAGAAAAAAAATCAGTTCCTTAACAATATATTTAACTAAAACGATAACAATATAGCATATGTACCCATGTTTGTTAACTGCTGTGGTTAAACAATTATTTTATAAAAAAACTTAAGTTTTAGCACATGACTTAAATAGACTATAATGTAACTTAAACAGAAAACTACCTTTAGCTGTCAGGGATGATGGGAATTGTAGTCCCTAAACAGCTGGAGGTTTGGCCTTTCATTGGTTTAGGTGTAGCCTTATTAGAGTTCACCGATTGGGTCTGCGTTGCTCCCGGACAGGAGGAAGGAAGTCAAATGACACCAAGGTTAGTTCAAAGAAAGAGTTTATTCTGCTCTCCGGATAGCAGAAGGCACTTGCGTGGTCAGTCCACAGCAAGTCCCAAGAAATGAGAAATTTCATGCAGTATATATATCCTCCAGGCACCCTCTCCCCCCTTCCCCAGGAATCCAGCCACGTCAGCTTGTACACGCAGGTTGACATCACAGATGTTCCTGCTCCGGCACTCTTAACCATAAAAGGGTTTTCCTTCCTGTACTTCTGACCATAAAAGGATCTTCCTGTTCCTACTCTTATCTTGGAGCAAGAGGTCACCATCTCCAAGAACACCCTCTGGCGCTGTTCCCAGATTAAGTCTGTGCACCTTTGTGGTCAGGATATAAGATAAGGCACAGACGTGTCTTCCCTGTTCTACTGGTACAGTCAAGGCCATTCTTGCCGTCACAAACTGATAAAGGAGAGGGCTCTGAGCACTTGTTTATACAGCTGGGTTTTTGGCTCACGAGCTCAAGTTAAAGCATTTTAGCTAAGGAAAAATAAGGATTTTGGTGCAGTTTCAAACTGCCTGCACAGTCAGTTTTGGGTTTGGGAAACCCATTCCTTCATTGGTGCATTTGGTTTTGGACTGGTTTTCCCGGACCCGCAGGACTTCCCTCCTGTCCTTTTTCTCTGCAGCTTGGCTACCCCCCAGAGCTCCGGCTGGTACGGTTCCTTGACGGGGAGCGACAGCTGCGTCATGATCCCGCCGTTGGTGGCCCCTCCGATGGACGTGACCCCGCTGCTTTTCACCCACGGGAGCCTGGATTCGAGAAGCCACCCGAACCCCCGCCTGGTGCCGTAGGACTGGAACTCGCGTGCCTCTGGGGGGCTGCGCCTGGGTGGGAAGCGGACGGAGCAGGCCTCCAACCAGGTGTGCAGAACTCGGGCGGCAGCTCCCCGCTGGGTCCCCAAATACCTAGCATGACTCCCGAGGTTTCCGGGACGTGGGAACGGAAGGACGGGGGCTTTGCAAAGCCAACTCTTCTTGCCAAGTGGTACTTGCAATGATGGAAGCCGGCGAGTTCAAACCACAGCCCTATAGTATTTCGTTTCAGTGGGTCGGGCCTTCCAGATAGGGATACCACCTTGGCAACCAAAAACAGCAGCACAGACCTTTGCTGGCAGACCTTGATGGCTGATAATTTGCACTTTTAACCGAACTTTCCCAAGGAATGCTCCTTCTCCCTGCCAGTCAACTGTCTCCATCAGCTCGGGAAGACGGTTCTGGGTAACCCTTTTAATTGCACATCCATAGCTGGGGAAGTTTGTTCGGTCTTCCTGCGATGACTGGAGCATCTCTGCGTACTAACGGTGGGGACGTTTTGGGTCGGGTGGGGAATTCCTTGCTTCCAAACTTTTCAGAGTTTTAAAATGCGGAAACCATAACACACACAAAAAGAAAGAATGTTAACAAGTGTGGCACAAGTGTCGTGGTCTCACAAGGGTTAAGTTACCTTGCAGCTATACTTTTACTATCAATCTGTTTATTCCTGGGGCTGTTGAAACCAATTATTCATATCTATATTTTTTTGCATGTGGTTTGAAGCCCCTTGCGACCGACTGACTTATGTTGAGCATTGATTTATAAAACTAAAAAACTTGGTTCACACACTGGGGAAAGCAGAGCTGTTACTCGGTGGTGCTTTTTTATTTTGTTTAAGACAGAATGGCTCCATGAGGACCATTTGCCTGCTTGCTATGGATATTGCAGAGGCACCTGAGGTTGATACCTCGGCTGCTTTTAGCCAGCCAGCTACAGGTGTGGTCCGGGATGGGAGAGCCTTCTTAGGGTTCGCTTAGCAGCCGGGAAGCAGCACGGTTAGCATTTGGACTGCTTAGCAATCACGAAATAGCACTGTCATCTGCAATGGAGAAAAAGTTTGGTTGTACTCTCTAACAGAGTTGAAGAAAACTTTCCCTCTTCTCCTTTACTCCCTGCTTCTTCTTAATAGAGAAGTGTAGCCATTGATGCATCTTCTGGAAGATTTTGCAGTTCATGGCAGTCAGCAGAGACGGGGATAGGGGGCGGTTGCCTGTTTATAATGCACACAGCTGTGTTGTCTAGAGAAGCTGCAATCCGTCCATTTTTTAAAAATCCAAGCTGGGAAAGTATACTCTTGAGTGGATAGTATTGGGATAAAGTGAAGACTCCCTAAGGGTCAAGAGGCAGGCTGGATGAACCCCTTCTTATATTGGGTCATTTCCACCACCTTCTGGCTGCAAAAATCTGATTCTGCTCCCTTGTGACGGAATGAAGACATGTCCCCATTGCACAGAAGTTCAGACCCAGAGTTGGAGCTCACTGTTCCACCAGGTTGCGTGCATTCTGCTTCTCAGGCAGTTTGAGAACCAGGTGAGTTATCCCTAACATTGAGAGGCAGGAGGCAGTGTCTTGCCAAACTTGGCCCTCCAGCTGTTTTGGGGACTACAACTCCCATCATCCCTAGCTAACAGGACCCAGTGGTCAAGGATGATGGGAATTGTAGTCTCAAAACAACTGGAGGGCCAAGTTTGGCCAGGCCTGCTCAAAGTGAACGTGACTTCAGCAAAAAGTGCCGATTTTAAAATTTGTTGGGGGGTGTCGTGCATGCGAAAGTGCCCGAACAAGTTTAGGTTCTTGCACAAGCTCTTCACCCAAATAACTGTTTGCAGCTCAGCCTCTTCAGAGATCTGGGGAATCTTTCACCCATCAACTGGACTATAGTTCCCAACATCCCTGGCCATTGGCCGTGCTTGCTGGGACTGATGGAAGCTGTAGCTCAGCGGCACCTGGTGTGTCCAACCCCCCCCCCCAAAAGAAACACCCCTGGGCTGAGGTCATGTGCTGGAGAATAGCTGGTTTGGGGGCCTAAAGCCATCAAGGTTGTCAGCAAATTCCACTCCCAAGTGATGCTAACTTGCCAAAGACTTGCTGGGAGACGTTTGCTTATTCCTAGCGCTGTGCTCACAAATTCAGGCGTCTTGTGTAATATAAATAATAATGATTTTATTATTTATTCCTTGCCCATTGGGCTGGGTTGCCCCAGATTTCTTGACTTTGCACAGATTTCTTGACTCTGGTTTTTTTCTGTTCAGCTCACTCTGACCAACCAGAGCATTTTGCTGCTCTTTGGGACTTAGTTCAGAGGCTGCTTTGGGAAATGTGTGGAGGTTCATCTCCATTAGCAGACTCTTAACAGCCCCAGGACAAAAAGGATATTTCCCCGCCTCAAGGTACTCATGGATCAAAACTTCAGGTGCCATCTGTAAGCGTTTGTTTAGGAGAGAAACATATCTCATTCCAGCAGCTCTTTTGCTTTTCAGACCTCAAGATATCTTCCCGGGGGTAGAACTGTGTAGCTGTCCCTTTCAATTCGCAAGCTAAGCCTGATACCCCGTGAGGATATCTGGCTGGAATAATGGGTGTATCTCCTGTTCACAGATTGAGAAGGAAAACTACATGTTACACCAGTTTCTGAAGTCACGCCGAAGTGCTGGCAACTTTTCAAGAGTGGCTGCAGGTTGAGATAATAGCATTAAACTCTAGTTTAGTGTTACAGGGCCAAGCCTAGGGCCTCCACCCTGACAGACTTGTGTTCTCCTCCTCCAATGTAGCTTTCACCGCTTTTTAAAATTTAAATTAACCAGTTTAGCATTGTGTCCGAGTGCTAACCTGTGGCTAATCTGATTGGAACGAGCCAGCTTCATAAACTGTGTTTTGAAGGAAACCTCACGTCGCGCTTTGCGGTAGGGAAAAACACCCGAGCTGTTCTCTTGCAACAGTAAACTGTGGTTTTTAGCGTTGCATCAGGGCCCTGTCAGGGTGGCCATTTTGCAGGGGGGGGGAGGCGGATTCGTAAACATGTTAGTGTCGACATGTGAGATTTGACAGCTGCCAAATTTTAAGCATCTCTTGAAAAAGGCCATATTGGCTATAAGCGCTCTCCCTCCCTCCCTATCCCAAGCTAATGTGTGACTAGGAACCCCACCCCACCCCGGCATCAATTGATCCCTGACTCGGGTGAAACAAGTCCTGTCTCAAACTCTGTGCTGCTCTCCTTAACCCCCCCAAGGCAGATCGAGCTATTAACACCCCTCACCCACCTGTTTTCTTTTCCGCTTTTAAGAGTTTTACAATGCACTGGGAGCACTTTATAATTTTTGTTTCGTAGGCAGGAGGAGGGCATTGTGTTAAGGGCTATGAGCTCTTTATCCAACGTTTTGCACTGAACTGCATCGACTAAACCTGATCTTTCCCACTTGTCGGAGCCACTGTCGGTTAGGACAGCGGGGTGGGGTTGTAGAATGGAGAAGTAGGGATGGCTGACGAGAGGTGGGCGCCCTTTTTGTTCTCGTGGACAGCTTCTTATTTAAAGGGACAAATCCTGCCATGTGCGAGAGTTCGCCCGTTCGTGGTATGGTTTGAGGGGCGCCATTTTGCCAGCTGTCCCTTCAGCCCTTGGGAGCCTGCGCCTAATGAATGTACCCCACGCTTAAATCTCCCTCACTCTGAACTGTAATGCCATTCATGTTTTGGAAATAAAGGTTTGTTTTTCTCTTGTGAGACGGGAGTTTTCAAAGGTTCGGCTTTGGGTTTTCTTGCTCTTCTTCAACCTCTTCTTCAAGAGGAAAAAATTAGAAGGGGTGGGGTGGGGGTGAGGAATGGAGAACTCTGCAAAAGCACCAAAACAAAAAAACCCACATGAACTTTGTAAACAAAAACTGGTAAATCGGTACCATAGACTCCTAGAATGGTAGAGTATTTTTTAAATGGGGGGGGGGACACACGAAATGGAATTCTCTGCCATGGGTCACGAATGCTCCCCTCCCAAAGGCAGTGTGTTTACAATGTCTGATAATTCCAACAAAAATGCATACTTTTTAAAAAAGTAAATAAATTGCATTTACCTTCAAGTAGAGCAGCCTTTGTTAACCTGGTGCTCTCCAGCTGTTTTGGACTACAAGTCCCAGCAGCCACTGTGGCACAGACCAAAACAGCTGGAGGGGGAGCAGTCGGATGTAGAGGTTTTTTAGAGTGAGGGGAATTAGCAGGATTGGGGGAAATAGCTGGAGGCAGGATAAAGAATGTGCCAGTTCCCACCTACCACGGGGGGGGGGGGGGAGAGGAGTCTTGGGTGCTTCTAGTTTCCAAGGGTCAGCTCTGAGAAACAGTGCGGTCTAGCAGTTAGCCTTTGACCTGGGAGAAGAAGGTTCGAATGCCCACCCTGCCATGAAGTTCCCACTGGGCCAGCCTCTCAGCCTAGCCTACCCCACAGGGTTTTTGTGGGGATTAAATGAGGCAGACCATGTCACCACCTAGAGCTCCTTTTGCAGGGGAAGGACGTCATGCGCATGCGCGGAAGTGGTGAACCGCAACCCGCGCGGAACGTTCACTTCAGGATGCGAACAGGGCTCCAGAACGGATCCCATTTGCATCCAGAGGTACCACTGTATATAAATTCAATAAATAATAATAAATAATAATTCTCTTTAAGGAAACGTACCAGTGTAGGAAAATCATTTTGCTCACCCAGCCAGCCCTTTGCAATCATAGAACTGTAGAGTTCAGAGGGACCCAAAGTCCACCCCTTTGCATCGCAAATTCAGGAGAATAAAATGAAAGAGCAAGAGCATTCTGTTTCAGGTCTGTAAGTCCCACTTCTGCATTTATGCACATTTGTTTGTTTTTTACAAACCTGAGCCCTTTCCACATGACTTCCCCCTGTAGCTCACAGCACGTCGAGTACAGCTGCACAAATCATTGCTCAGAATTCCTTTCTGCTTTCTCAGGAGAAGTGGAGAGAAATTTGGGGACGGGTGTTGCCCTTCTCTGCTAACATTCACAGTAAAAAATCATTCGGGAGCCTCTCTCTTTTTCCTGAGACCAGCGCAGCAGTTCCAGAGTGCGGAGCGTTTTGTAAAATGAGGTACCATTAAGCAGAGAGAGAAGATTTGGGATGGAGGAAACCCAACAGGGCTCTTGGACAGTTCAGGTTCTGGGACCAAAAATACTAAGAACCACCTTCCTGGATCAGGCCTGTCATCCTGTTCTCACAGTGGCAAACCAGATGCCCAAAGGGGAAGTCTTTGTTGGTTGGATAGTAGCCATTGGTAGCCTTCTCCTCCATAAACTTGCCTACCGTATATTCCGGCGTATTAGGCGACTGGGCGTATAAGACGACCCCTCAACTTTTGCTGTTCAATTTTAGAGTTATAGAGTTTGAGCGCCGCCAGGGACAGAGCGCACACCCCTCCGCTGCCTCTGCTGTCGCAGCAGCAGCAGCAGCCCGAGGCGAGGCGTTTGGCGGGCAGGCGGGTGAACGCCGCGCTCGGAAGGACTTTCCGCGTCCCCGTCTGTGAGGAGGGAGGAGGAGCAACGGCAGAAGGTGCCTCTGCTCACCGGCTCCCTCTTCTCCATCCCAACGTGTATACCTGGCGTGTAAGACAACCCCCGACTTTTGGGGTGATTTTCCAGGAATAAAAATTCATCCAGTATACCTGAAGGAGCGTCTCCACCCCCATCGTTCTACCCGGACACTGAGGTCCAGCACCGAGGGCCTTCTGGTGGTTCCCTCCCTGCGAGAAGCCAAGTTACAGGGAACCAGGCAGAGGGCCTTCTCGGTGGTGGCACCCACCCTGTGGAACGCCCTCCCACCAGATGTCAAAGAGAACAACAACTACCAGACTTTTAGAAGACATCTGAAGGCAGCCCTGTTTAGGGAAGCTTTTAATGTTTGATGTATTACAGTATTTTAATATTTTTTTTGGAAACCACCCAGAGTGGCTGGGGAAGCCCAGCCAGATGGGCGGGGTATAAATAATAAATTATTATTATTATCTTATACGCCGGAACATACGGTAATCCTCATTTAAAGCCCTATAGGCTGGTGGTCATTGCTTTTTCCTATGCAAACAAGTTCTCCAGTCTAAACTATGCGCTGTGCAAAGAGGCACTTTCTTTTATCTACCCTAACTCTTCCAACTTTCAGTTTCCTTGGGTGCCCATGACTTACAAGAGGAGGAGAATGTTTCTCTAACCTCCATGAAGATGGATGGAGGTCACCCTTCTCTTAGAAAAAGATGTCAAGTCACATCCATCGTAATTTTGCCTTTTAATAGCAGCTAGGGACGCGGGTGGTGCTGTGGGTTAAACCACAGAGCCTAGGACTTGCCGATCAGAAGGTCGGCAGTTTGAATCCCTGCGACGGGGTGAGCTCCCGTTGCTCTGTCCCTGCTCCTGCCAACCTAGCAGTTCGAAAGCACGTCAAAGTGCAAGTAGATAAATAGGTGCTGCTCCGGCGGGAAGCTAAACGGCGTTTCCGTGTGCTGTTCTGGTTCGCCAGAAGCGGCTTAGTCATGCTGGCCATATGATCTGGAAGCTGTACACCGGCTCCCTCAGCCTGTGACCAGGGTACAGCTCTTATAAGGATTTCCCAAAAGAATAGGGGAGAAGATATTTGACCCCCCAGAAGATCCCTGGGGCAGCAGAGCAAATGTCTGCCTAGCCTAGATCTGGCTTGTATCCAGGTGTGCTCAGATGGAGAGGTCTCCCTGCGGAGTGTGCTTCATATACCGTACCTCCCTGAGGACTGTGCTATACAGCACTGTAGAGCAAGGGATGGCTAACATGGTGCCCTCCCGGCTGTTCTGGACTCCCAGTTCCTGGCAGTGCGGTCAATGGTTAGGTAGGATGGTGGGAGCAGTGGCCTAGCGTGGGTTGCCGGTGCCCGGGGCTGCGCAGAGGCAGGGAAATGGATGGAATACGCATGCGCGTTCAGCTTCCTAACAGTGTGCATCACCAGTTCCTGGTTTGCATGGACAAGCCATTTTCAACGGAGCCTGATAATGGAACTGAGTGCTGAAATTTTGCTCCCAGGGCAACCACCCCTGTGGACCACCACCCTCTCCACGATACGCCACTGGGTGGGAATTCTAGTCTAAAACTCCCAAAAAGGAGTGCTACCCATTGCTTTAGAGCTAACTTGTGTTTGAGTTTAACTGCATTTATTTGGGGGGGGGTCTTTTTAAAGGGCAGCTGCCGGCTCTCTCATCTAATTAAAACAAAATGGTTCAAAAGCAAGGGTATCTCCATTGCACCCCCTAAAACAGAGGCGGCACCGTACCAGGATCCTTGCAAAGAACCTCTGGGCTTGGGCCTGATCCAGAAAGGCACTCCATAAATCCTTAAATGAAAACTGCAGGCTGAGGATTACTTAACCGAGGTCAGTTTTGCCTTCCACCATTGAGAGAGATTCGGTCACGTAAGACGTTGCATGGCAGATCACAAAGACGACAGGACCAGGAAGCCCTGGAAGATTAAGTCTTGCGGCCAGTATAAAACTCGCAAGCTGGGGAAGCAAGGTTGCTGGTTTACAGTCCCACGCTCCCCCTTCTAGCCAAAATCGGGGTGGGGTTGGGGGGCTAGCCTGCCCACGATGCAGCAACCATCAGCGGAGAATAGGAGTGCCAGTCTTTATCAGGAAACAGCTTCAGTGGAGAGGTCTCAGCAGGTTCCTGAAGTTTTCCAGTTCCTTAATACTTGTTGAAATCCTGAATTGGGAGACACAAGAGGGAAAGAGCATGATCTTAGGTAGCTTTTGGACTCAAAACACAGGCAAAAGGCAGAGCCGTCTGCACCCTGCAGTTCCACAACAGCTTTGTAAACAAGCATTTTGGTTTCCCTGCAAATGTCCCGGTCCTCAAACACTCTGCACTTCAATCGGGAGAAAGCTACACTCGCAGAGTCTACCGTACCGTCTGCAAAGCTAGCTGAACCAGGAAAGTGAGAGTGAAGCTGGGAGGACAGAAAACGGAATCTAACAAGCAGCTGTAAATTGTGGATCACCTGATGTATGTATGTTTGGAAGCTCAAACCATGGTTTGCACTCTGCACCGTGGTTAGTGAGAACCATGGTTTGGTGTGATGTTGAAGCTGCAGGTTTCCAGACACAAAACCTCACACTCACCTTCCAAAGGCGTTGAAGAGGGACACAATTTCCTGCCTCGTTAGATGGAATTTGGGCGAGGGTCCTTTCTCCGGCATGTTTTCTATCAGGTTTTCAGAAAACAGGATCTTCAGAGCTGTTCCCAAGCCCTGAGTCTGTACACAACGGGAACAAGAATTGGGTTACAACTACCTGTCCAGGGACAATGAAGGGGTGTGGCCTGGGGAGAATTCCAAGGGTCAGATAGAGGCATGGAGGGCCACATTCAGTCCCTAGCCTTGAGGATCTCCACCCCTGGCTATAACCTTAAACTCCCATCATCCCTAGCAAGCATGGCTAAAGGGTCAGGAATTACAATATTTGTATTCTCCTGCTCTGGAAGAGAGCACTAGAGCCCAATGGATTCAAGTTACAAGAAAGGAGTTTCGAACTACACATCAGGAAAAAAATTCTGACAGGAAGAGCTGTTTGACAGTGGAATGGTCTCCTTTAGGAGGTAATATTCTCCTTTCTTAGAGGTTTTTAAGAAGAGGTTGGATGGACATCTGTCATGGATGCTTTAGTTGAGATTCCTGCATTGCAGGGGGCTAGACTAGAATTCAGGCATAGGCAAACTCTGGCCTTCCAGATGTTTGGGACTACAGTCCCAGACCTCTGGTCCTGTTAGCTAGGGATGATGGGAATTGTAGTCCCAAACATCTGGAGGGCCGGAGTTTGCCTATGCCTGAGCTAGATGACCCTCGAGTTCCCTTTCAATTCCATAATTCTATAATTCTGTGATAGTCAAACAACATCTGGACAGCACCAGGATAGTGTAGGGTTATTTTAAATATTAAAAACTGAAGTATTTGCCCTTCAGCCAAAACAGGTTCCCAGAGTGGCTTGCAATAATCAACAACAAAACTTTTAAGTTCTTAGCAGATTATACCTGTGTGCATTAGGCAAAGGTAAAGGGACCCCTGACCATTAGGTCCAGTCGTGGCCGACTCTGGGGTTGCGGCACTCATCTCGCTTTATTGGCCGAGGGAGCCGGTGTACAGCTTCTGGGTCATGTGGCCAGCAGGACTAAGCCGCTTCTGGCGAACCAGGGCAGCGCACAGAAACGCCGTTTACCTTCCCGCCAGAGCGGTACCTATTTATCTACTTGCACTTTGACATGCTTTCGAACTGCTAGGTTGACAGGAGCAGGGACCGAGCAACGGGAGCTCACCCCGTTGCGGGGATTCGAACCAATCACCTTCTGATCGGCAAGTCCTAGGCTCTGTGGTTTAACCCACAGCGCCACCCGTGTCCCTCCTGTGTGCATTGGCCTGCAGTAAATATGCAAAGGAATGAAAAATCTTTGCAAGGAGCGAGGGAAGGAAGGAAATATGGCGACTGTTACTTACTTGCAGCTTTCCCCAAAGACGACATTTGATGCAACCAACACAGTCCATAATCCTTGAAATGTTCCTAAAATGGAGTCTAAATTCTTCCTGGTTTGGCAAGGAGGGAAAAAGAGGAAAAAAAGTCGTTAGAAAGCAGGTTTGTCTTTCACCCAATTGCTAAGAAACTCCAGGTTGGGGTGTTTAGTTTCTGTTAATTAATTCACTCCTTTCATGAATCACTTCCCATGAAATATCTTGGAAGTAATTTCACACACAAAAAATCCATGCTGACCTATTAAAAACCCTGCCATATGCAGAATCCATTTTGGAGTCCCTCAGTTACATTTGGTTCGTATAAACCTGTGGGAATTCAACACATACAAGCACACTTCTCCGCTCCTTTAGGACTTGCCATTCCAAGCTACTGCTGTGATTTTACAAACCAGATCTGAACGTATTATCGTTTCTCTTTAAATTTTAGGCACCTCAGTTGCTTACCTCACCCCCCCCCTTTCCGTTGACTAACCTACCTCTAGACCTGGTGTGGGGGCCATATTTTCCATCAAAGGCCACATTCCTTTGGAGCAGTCCAGCAGGGGGCTACTTGTCCGCAGTGGAGTGAGAATGAAGCTGAAAATCTTTGTCTCTCTGCCAACCCCTTTCTCCCATCTTTCCCTCTGCCCTGACACCCCTGGGCTGCAGGCTGCCCACCCCTGCCCTAGACTTTCTGCCCCTTGAAGTCCACACCTTTTGGAATTTCCAGACCTCCACCCATCCCACACAGCTTCTGCTGTGGCCTCTGGGCTGTTTTCCTCCCAGCCAAACTGACAGCTACACTTCCCTCACAGAAGTTGGACATGGAACATTTCGTCAATGACGGCTCCCTGCCACCCCCAGGTGCCGATGGAATATTCAGTAACATATGGATACCAGACATCCCCGTTTCCTGGGGACAGTCCCCGGATTTACAAATCTGTCCCCGGTCAAAATCTGTCCCCAGATTTCATTTAATGTCCCCGGATTTATATTTTAAGTGTTGTAGATTTATTAGTAGGGAATGAATGTTGCATGATTGGTTCAACGGCACAAGACACACCAGATGGGCGGGATATAAATAATGAATTATTATGTGATGGCCTGGGAATCTGATTCAGAGGCTGAACCTGAGGAATCCCAGCCTGCACAGGAGTCCCCGCCTTCAGAACCAGCTGAGCCGGGGCTGGGGCTTGAGCCTGAAGGGTCCTCACCTGTGCTGGATCCTCAGGTGCAGGCACCAGCTGAGTCTGCTCTGGCTCCTGAGGTGATGGAGGACCCATTGCCTGCAGGTGCTCCACTCTCAGCCCCATCAGGGGAAGCTGAGGTTGCCTCTGGGTCCAGCCTCTCCTGAGCTGAAGAGGCTCAGGGCAGAGAGGCGGAGGGAACTAAGTTTCCGCAGGAGGAGTGCTCGCCTCCAGGCCAGGAGAGGCGAGTCACCAGAGGATTGGGGCCGCCCTATGCCTCGGGGCAGATAAAAGCTGGCCAGCCCCAGTCCCAAGTTGCAGGAGCAACATCGTTGGTAGCCAGTTCCTGCCTGAACCCTGTCCTGTCGAAGCTCCTGACCTCACCCGACTCCCTGCCTTGGACCCCGCTTCAGCCTTGGACCGGACACGGACAACGCCGCATGGTAACCCCCCCCCCGGACCAGCACATATTATTATTATTACTATTATTATTATTATTATTATTATTATTATTATTATTATTAGGGGACTTCCAGCAAGGCAAAATGGCGGGCACCACAGCAGCGAGCAGCTCCTGAAGCCAGCCAGAGCCAACTGCGCTACCAGACTGGCTCCAGGCTGCTGCCACTGCCGCTCCCACCGCCACTGCCAAGGGGGAACCGGGATGCCCGGCGTGTCAACTGGGGGAACTGCTGACCCCTCCTCCTGCAACCCAAATTGAACCGGGAGCGAGAGCACTTGGCCACCCGGCCAACTGCCCAGCGGCGCTCCAGGACCAGGAAAACCCTGGAGCTGGTGCAGGGAGAAGGAGGAGAGGAGAAGGAAAAAGGAAGAGAGAGAAAGAGGAAGGAGAAAAAAGAGGGGAGAGGTAGGAGAGCACTGGGAGGGCAAGGACAAGTGGCCGAGCCCAGGCCCGATCCGAGCCTACTCCACGTCGGCTAGTGCTCCAAGAGAGCTGGCTGGGACCCAGAGGAAGGCAGCCCAATAGAGGAGACCACAGAAGAGAAGATATTACTTCTTCTTTTCGTTTTTTAAACTTTTTAAAATAAAATAAATGTTTTCTCTCTCTTTTTTTAAAAAAAGGTGTCCCTGGATTCTTTGGAAAAAAATCTGGCAACCTTACAGTAACATCACACTAGTTTCTGCAGTCAGAGTAGAAGACGTCACCTCCTATACATATGAAGATCCAGAAAATAATGGGGGAGAAAGCCATTTCACCCCTGACCTTCACTTAACGATCATTGCCATAATTGCAGCAGAGAGACAGTAAATTCTGCCACCACCCCCCCCCCCGCAAAAAAAATGTTTGTTTGCCACCAGAGACAGAATCTTACCTTCAATTTAGCCGCTTCTTTTTGGTTCCCAGCAAAGAGTGAATTTTCGTTGAAGTGCAAAGGGAACGATCTAAAGCAGAAACAAAACATCGTTTATAATTGGAGTCCTTTGTTGACATGCCATTTACAAAAAAACAGTGCTTTTTTCTGGGGGGGACGCATACCCCTAAACATTTTGTGAATCGAAGTTTGGCCTCATTGAGGGGCGGTATTTCAAAATGAGCAGGAAATGAGAGTTCCCCTAAACATTATTTTTAAAGGGGGAAAAAAGCACTGTATAAAATCAATACCTTCGGAGTCATTAAAAAACTGCAAGTTAGCCTATCTATTTGCTGTGCTGTTTAGTTGCTTAAAAACGTAAAAAGAGCCTGCAGGGTCAGGCCAGTCCAGTATCCTCTTCTCACAGGGGCCAGGCAGATACCTCTAGGAAGCTAGAAGCAGAATTCGAACACAAGAGCATCTCACCAGTCTTTGGGTTTCCAGCAACTGGAGTTCAGAAGCATTGCTGCCTTCAACCAGGGAGACAGAAAAGAGCCGTCCTGGCTAGCAGTCGTCAATAGCCCCCTCCTCCTGAAATTTGCCCAATCCTCTTTTAAAGCCATCCAAATTTGTGGCCATCACTGCTTCCAGTGGGAGAGAGTTCCACAGTTTAACTCAGTACTGCGTGAAGGATTTTTCTTTCCTCTGCCCTGAATCTTCCAACATTCAGGTTCTAGTGTTAGGGGGAGAAAAACTTCTCTGCCTGCGGGATGGTGTGGAGGACTCCCTGGTCCTGAATGGGGCAACTGTGCCCCAGAAGGACCAGGTGCGCAGCCTGGGAGTCATTTTGGACTCACAGCTGTCCATGGAGGTACAGGTCAACTCTGTGTCCAGGGCAGCTGTTTACCAGCTCCATCTGGTACGCAGGATGAGACCCTACCTGCCTGCAGACTGCCTCGCCAGAGTGGTGCATGCTCTGGTTATCTCCCGCTTGGACTACTGCAATGTGCTGTATGTGGGGCTACCTTTGAAGGTGACCCGGAAACTACAACTAATCCAGAATGCGGCAGCTAGACTGGTGACTGAGAATGGCCGCCGAGACCACATAACATAGGTCTTGAAAGACCTACACTGGCTCCTAGTAGGTTTCTGAGCACAATTCAAAGTGCTGGTGCTGACCTTTAAAGCCCTAAACGGCCTTGGTCGAGTGTACCTGAAGGAGCGTCTCCACCCCCATCGTTCAGCCCGGACACTGAGATCCAGCGCCAAGGGCCTTCTGGCGGTTCCTTCACTGCGAAAAGCCAAGTTACAGGGAACCAGGCAGAGGGCCTTCTCGGTGGTGGCACCCGCCCTGTGGAACGCCCTCCCACCAGATGTCAAAGAGATAAACAGCTACCTGACATTTAGAAGACATCTGAAGGCAGCCCTGTTTTTAATGTGTGACATTTTAATGTATTTTTGATCTTTGTTGGAAGCCGCCCAGAGTGGCTGGGGAAACCCAGCCAGATGGGCAGGGTACAAATGATAAATTATTATTATTATATTTCTCCAGGCCATGTATAATTTTATAAACTTCTACCATGTCAGCCTTTACTAGCCTGTTCTCCCTCCCCCTGCAGCCCCCCTTCCACCACCACCACTAAAAATCTCCTCTTGAGGTTTGGGAGTCCCTCTGGAACAGATTGGGAGCATAGCTGCCAACCGTCCCTTATTTGGCGGGAAAGTCCCTTATCCCAGTGCCGTGTCCCGCTGCTGTCCCTTATTGATGATGTCCCTTAAATTTCCCAGGTTTCAAAGGAAGCAGCTCCTCTCCCTCCCTCCCTCCCTGCCGACCAGGGAGGAGGGAGGCCCCAACTGTGTTGCTTGGCTGCGTTGCTCACCCAATAAGGAGTCTAAGAACGACTGGGGGGTGGAGCTTGCATGCCTTGTGCCGATCAAATCAGCCGCGTTGCCTGGGGACTCGCCTTTGCTCAGCGCTTCCCAGCGGAGAGGTGACGGTGGTTTTCCTTGCTGCATCCCCTTTGCCGGGTTGCTGCGCTGTGGGAACCACCGCTTGAGGCTTCGTTTGGCTGCTGGCTGGGCTTTCTGCTTTGGCTCGGAGGCGCTCAGAAGTCGAACATACCTGCGCTCTGAAAATCCCTTATTTTGGCTGCTGATCCCTTATTTTCGAGGCTGCTGGTCCCTTATTTTCAAATCTGTAAGTTGACAGCTATGATTGGGTGGCAGAGGGAGGGGAAGCCCCATCACGTATGAGACAGATGGCAATATGTCTCCCCCCCACCCCAGCCTCAAATCTATCACTACATCCAGGTAATTCAAATTCTGCACACCAGAAACAAAACCAAAACACAAAAACAAAACCACAACACACACATAAAGCAAAATGGCTTGCTGCCACCTCCCCCTTCCTCAAGACACCCCCCCAAAGACACTTCCCACCCACGAGACCTCAATCCAATGGCACTTGCTTGGTTAAATGAAGGATTTCCAAAAGGCGGCTCTTGGTTTCTTCATCCTGGCTTTCGGCCCCCGTGAACAGCTGGAAATCGGGGCGCTGGAAGTACGGTAGGGCTTTGGATAGCGCCCGCAGCTCTATCAGGTAGAGGAAGTAGAGGTTCTTGAGCCTCCTGGGACCCTCGCCCTGAGTCAGGACTTCATCAAAGCGCTGCTGGAACTCCGTGATGTTGTGGCCCCAACGCTCAGCTGCCCACGTGTCTGGGGCAAAGGAAAAAGGAAACGCGTCAAAGGACTCTCAGTCTTCCTGGAAGTATGTGGAACATTCCCTCCCCTTAGGGTTTTGATCTATGGGCTACTTTTAAAATGAGGCTGCATTTAAATTGCCCTGAGGCCGGCTCTGGCCGGGGAGGGTGGGGTATAAATAAAATTTATTACAGTGGTACCTCTGGTTAAGTACTTAATTCATTCCGGAGGTCCGTTCTTAACCTGAAACGGTTCTTAACCTGAAGCACCACTTTAGCTAATGGGGCCTCCTGCTGCCACCGCACCGCCGGAGCACGATTTCTGTTCTCATCCTGAAGCACAGTTCTTAACCTGAAGCAGTATTTCTGGGTTAGTGGAGTCTGTAACCTGAAGCGTATGTAACCCGAGGTACCACTGTATTATTATTATTATTATTATTATTACAGTAGTACCTCAGTTTACAAACTTAATCCGTTCCGGAATTCTGTTCTTAAACTGAAACCGTTCTTAAACTGAGGCGCGCTTTCCCTAATGAGTCCTCCCACCGCCAGTGCCCTTCCACCATTCGGATTCTGTTCTTAGACCGAAGTAAAGTTCACAAACCGGGACACTACTTCCGGTTTTGCGGAGTTCATAAACCAAATTGCTCTCAAACAAGACTGTCCTTAAACCGAGTTACCACTGTACAGCGGACGCTCGGGTTGCGAACGTGATCCGTGCGGGATGCACGTTCACAACCCGTGTCTGTGCACGCATGGGTTGCGATTCGGCGCTTCTGCGCAAAGTACGATTTAGCGCTTCTGCGCATGTGTGACTGCCGAGACCCAGAAGTAACCCGTTCCAGTACTTCCGGGTTTCGGCAGTCCACAACCCAAAAAAACGCAACCTGAAGCGGCTGTAACCCGAGGTATGACTGTATTATTATTATTATTAGTTAAATTTATATACACTCATACCTTGGTTCGCGAATGCCTTGTGAGTCGAACATTTTGGCTCCCGAATGCCGCAAACCCAGAAGTGAGTGTTCCGGTTTGCGAATGTTCTTTGAAACCTGAATGTCCGACGTGGCTTCTGATTGGCTGCAGGAGCTTCCTGCAGCCAATCAGAAGCCGCACCTTGGTTTCTGAACATTTTGGAAGTTGAACGGACTTCCAGAATGGATTCCGTTCGACTTCCAAGGTACCACTGTACAGTCGTACCTTGGAAGCCGAACGCCTTGGCTCCTGAACGTTCGAAACCCGGAAGTGAGTGTTCCAGTTTTCGAACGATTTTGGGAAGCCGAAAGTCCAGCGCAGCTTCCAGTTTGGCTGCAGGACACTTCTGCACACAAAATAAGTAACAGCAAAACAAGCAAAAAACAATAGCCTCCCCAAAGGAATTAGAATGCAGTACCTTCCAAAAGGTACCTGGCGCTGAGATGGATGTTGATGCTGGCATGGAGGCCAGAAATGAGCCTGTAGAAAGCCCTTTTCTCCACACAGACACCTGCAAGAAATATTCAGAGATACTGAAAAAGGAAGGAAGAGGGCACACCTGCAGCTGAGAGTATAAAAATTGGGCAATGGAATAAATGCAGCGTAGGTTTCTAAACTGTGTTTTAAATTGATGCAATCTCCAATTTGGAAGAAGGGTAGGTACAGTGGTGCCCCGCAAGATGAATGCCTCGCAAGACAAAAAACCCGCCAGACGAAAGGGTTTTCCGTTTTTCGAGGCGCTTCGCAAGACGAATTTCCCTATGGGCTTGCGAGTTTTTTTCCTTTCCCCCCCTTTTTCTAAGCCACTAAGCCGTCAATGGGCTTGCTTCGCAAGACGAAAAAACCGCAAGACGAAGAGACTCGCGGAACAAATTATTTTCGTCTTGCGAGGCACCACTGTAATACGTTAAAATAATGCTAATACTACTAATAACTACAACGTTGCAATAAATAATATGATATTGCCTCGGTTATCGAGAGCGAAGCAAACAGGAAAAAGTGGATACCTTGCAGCCAGCTGTAAAACATGTTCCCTGGAAATACAGAAACAAGACAATAGTCAGGAGGATTCTTCCATGAGAGAAAGGTGAATGTTTTAAAAAAATCACATTTGTTGCATGCAAAGCAGAGGTTGTAATTGGCCTTCGTCAACCTCCTGCCTCTTCCAGACATTTTGGACTACAAGTCCCATCAGCCACAGCGAGTGCAACTCCAGGATGGAAAAGGCTGGGCTAAACGCAACAGCCCTGCCAGGATTCAGACCAAAAGGGACTTTGGCCCCAGATTATGAACCTGACTTCCAACTTCCCTGGTGCTTCTAGATGCTGCTGGCGTCCAAATGCCATCGGCCGCAGCTGGCATGGCCAGTGGTCAAGCGCGATGGGAGCTGAGGAGAGATGCTTTGTGCTGGCAGTCAAGCGATGGCTTTTTCCACCTGCCTCGCCCCTCGCTCTCCAGCCCTAGGAGGCTTCAGAACAGAGTTGCTGCCACAGACATTATATATCAGGGGTCAGCAAACTTTTTCTGCAGGGGGCCGTTCCACTGTCCCTCAGACCTTGTGGGGGGCCAGACTATATTTTGAAAAGGAAAAAAATGAACGAATTGCTATGCCCCGCAACTAACCCAGAGATGCATTTTAAATAAAAGGACACATTCTACTCATGTAAAAACACACTGGTTCCCGGACCATCTGGGGGCCGGATTTAGAAGGCGATTGGGCCGAATCCGGACCCCAGGTCTTAGTTTGCCTACCCATGTTATATATTATAAAATGCAAATAAGGTCAAAAGAGCATCATCTCCAAAACCCTCAGTCAAGTCCACCTGAGCCACAGCCTCTCCCAGATCATGACTTTAAGAACAGCTGGGAAGAGAGGAGTGGAGTTCAGGGGTTTTATTTTTTTAAAAAAATTTTATACGTTGTGCATCTTTGTTTCTCAAATTGATCCTTTTACATGGTTTTGTATGTATTCTGGTATTTTATGCATTGTGCAGGTATTATTTATTATTGGTTGTGGTTTAGTAACAGTTTATTAGAGTGAATTTCTGTTTGATTTTGCTGATATTTCGAGAGCTGATTTTATTGTGCACTATTGTATTCTAGGGATGTGGGTGGCGCTGTGGTCTAAACCACAGAGCCTCTTGGGCTTGCCAATCGGAAGGTTGGCGGTTCGAATCCCCACGATGGAGTGAGCTCCCGTTGCTCAGTCCCAGCTCCTGCCCACCTAGCAGTTCGAAAGGACACCAGCGCAAGCAGATAAATAGGTACCACTCAGGCGGGAGGGTAAACGGCATTTCCGTGCGCTGCTCTGGTTTCACCAGAAGCGGCTTAGTCCTGCTGGCCACATGACCCGGAAAGCTGTCTACAGACAAACGCCAGCTCTCTCAGCCTGTAAAGCGAGATGAGCATGCAACCCCAGAGTTGTCCGCGACTGGACTTAACGGTCAGGGGTCCCTTTACCTTTTTATTTTATTCTAATGGATTATTGAATATTACTTTACTTGATATAAGTTGTTTATTTCAAAGTTATGTTTCTATCATGACTTTTTTGTATTGGACCAGATTCTTATAAAGTGTGTGAAATGAAATGAAATGCAAAAATGTTGAGGTCAATGCTGTACTGTCCTGGAACATGGAATTAATTGACAGCAGGGACTAAGGGCTTTCTGTCCTCCATGAAATTTGTCCTTCTCGGCCCCAGCTGGAGAGTGACTCACCTTCATTTTCTCCTGCAGCTGCAAATTTAAGAAAAAGATAATGTTATCACTCACACTACACTTTCAAAAAGGAGCGACAACTTCCCCCTGCATGTCTAGATTATTTGGCTGACCACCTAAGAAGAGGACTAAGTGTATTCTGCATTATAAGGTATTAAAACTCTGCATGCAGGGAACCCCAGTCCTGCATTATTATACAAATTTGCATTTCCTCTCTTATTTGACTGTATCCTACCATAATGGGGAATCTTATGCAGCCACTACACAACTATTGCCAGCATACTTTTCAAGTCTAGATTTGCATCGACAGGGACTAGAAACCTTACTTTTTGGTTCAATGAAAATTGAAAACCTGGGGATTCTGAAATCTGTGACTAATTCCAAACCACATTCCTCGCTATCTTTCTGCACACCTAGCAAAATCTTCAGGCTCTTTAACCATTCTCTCATTTGTATCAGCTGCTTTCCCCAATTTTTATTTTGTTTAAACTGTATTTCTATAAAAACTTATTTTGCAGCACTATCAAGCAGGCAGTGTAAAACAAAATATGAACTCACCTCTTCCAGAAGCCAAGGGATTTAAAGGCCTTTTTACGGACTGAGGTCTAGGAGACAAAAAAGTATTTAAAAAATAAATAAATCAAAAGGGTCCTTTAATTTTTTAAAAGACATTTGTACTCCACCATTCCATCAGATTTCCAGGTGACATCCATTCCCCCCCAGAAACGATCTCTAATAATGAAGATGATGGCGTTTATGGAGCTGGCTGATCTCACCGGGAGAATCCGCGACCAGAAAGAAGAGGAACACCAAGAAGACTAGAAGAAATTTAAAGACTATTTGAATAAATATTGTAATATTAAAGATATGTAACCACTTGAAAGAAACAATTAGGGCTAGGATTAAACTGGAATTAAATTTATAAATAAGAAAATGTACGATAAAGAAAGTTATGTATGGTAATATGATTAGGACTGTGATATGGTCTTTTGAAACACTGATATTGGAAACTGCTACATATAATTACTAAGAAATTCGGATGGAAGAGATTCGAGGAAGTCAAATACTATGTTTATGAAGATGGATGGTACTTAATTTTAATTAATTAAGTGGTAATATGCTGTATGTATCTTTTTTCTTTTTTTCTTTTTTTCTTTGTTTTTATTATTGTTAATCTTTTTTTTACTATGTTTATCTACTGAAAATAATAAATATTATTTGGAAAAAAGAAAAGAAACGATCTCTAATAAAAAGCCATCACTAAAACAAGCCAATCGACTGTGGGAGAGAGCAAACATTCTGCCAAAAAGGCCAGGGAAATAAAGTCGTGCTGACTGTTGCCTGCTAAAGGAACATCTCTGCTTGGGTGACTTTCCACCAACAGGGTGCCACCACCGAAAAGGCCCCGTCCTAGGCTACCCTTGGCTCAAGCTCTGAAGGCAAAACTAATCTGTACGCAATTCCAATATTTCACAGCTGAGATACAATCCTTCCATCATGTGTTAGGGAACACATTGTGCCAATTCTTTAAAAGGACTTCACAGGAATCTCATCCATTTCTAGAGGCAATTCAGAACGCAGACTTACAAAGGCCTTGCTTTGGACTACTGCAATGCGCTCTACGTGGGGCTACCTTTGAAGGTGACCCGGAAACTACAACTAATCCAGAATGTGGCAGCTAGACTGGTGACTGGGAGTGGCCGCCGGGACCACATAACACCGGTCCTGAGAGATCTGCATTGGCTCCCAGTACGTTTCTGAGCACAATTCAAAGTGTTGGTGCTGACCTTTAAAGCCCTAAACGGCCTCGGTCCAGTATACCTGAAGGAGCATCTCCACCCCCATCGTTCAGCCCGGACACTGAGATCCAGCGCGGAGGGCCTTCTGGCGGTTCCCTCATTGTGAGAAGTGAGGTTACAGGGAACCAGACACAGGGCCTTCTCGGTAGTGGCGCCCGCCCTGTGGAACACCCTCCCTTCAGATGTGAAGGAAATAAGCAGCTATCTTCTTTTTAAAAGACATCTGAAGGCAGCCCTGTTTAGGGAAGTTTTTAATATTTAATGCTGTATTGTTTTTAACACTTGATTGGAAGCTGCCCAGAGTGGCTGGGGAGACTCAGCCAGATGAGCGGGGTATAAATAATAAATTATTATTATTATTATTATTATTACTACTACTACTACTACTACGAGCTGGGTGCCTGCAAAGAGTCTGCTTATTGCGGCAGCCTTTGCTGCGCTGGCTGGGAGTGATGGGAGTTGTAGTCCAAAAAAATATGGCGGGTGCCGGCTTAGCAAAGGTCGGCTTACTCCCCACTGTGAATCTTGCCTAGTTGTCAAGATAGTCATTCGACATCTTAATTCAACACCTGCGTCTATGGAAGAAAGGCAAACAGCAGGGTCTTTTTGGCTGTGGCCCCCTGGGAGTTGGGACACCCTCCCCTAAAACATTTAACCTATCGCCTGCCATGATCACAGCATTTTACATTGGTGCCCAAAGCCTATTTGTTCAAGCTTTTAAACCGAGTTCTTTGTATTTTCCTACTGAAACATTTAAAATTATGGCCGCATGTCAGGATTGCTGTGGCCATTTTATGGGTCTTTGGGTGCTGTAGGTTTTTTGCAATTTGCCTGCTTTTACTGCTGCTTTAGGATTAGTTTGTTTTTTGCTTTTTTTTCTCGTACGGATGTTAATTTTTTTGTTAAAGGTCATCTAAGAAAGCAGATTTGAGAGGCAGGCGATAAGCTTTTTTATGATTTATAATGTATTTTTAAACATTTTAAAATATAATTGCTATTACAAATGCAAATGCAATCCATTATTAATTAATTAATTAATTAATTAACAAATCACTTCCTAGGAGGCATTTTGAAGCGACCTCACAATACAATAAAAATAGAAAACAACTATTGCATATATAAAAGCAAGCAAAAGCTGTTACAGATATAAATATAATTTCAAATAAAATGCAAATATTTATCATTATTATTATTATCTTGTAATTTTATTCTTCCTGCTTTTATGACTGTATTTACTATTACTTGGAACTTATTTGTTTGAATAAAAAATTACATACAATTTATACAGTTGGATATAATCTTACACACATTCATATGAACCGACAAGGGTTCCAATAAAAACAAGCAGAGCGCATGCACTTTTTTGATAGCAAAAGTTATGCTTTCTATTATTAGGCAATAAGCATTTTATAAACAAGCAAATAACCCCTTGGCAGGAAACGATGGGCTGTAAAAGGATGTGTGTGTGTGTGTGTGTGTGTGTGTGTGTCTGTGTCTGTGTCTGTGTGTTTGATCTAATAAATCTCTGAATCCAGCCACTCAAAAGGAACCTACTTGAAACAGTTTTCTTCATAGATGCTGTTCCAGATTTTCCAGGCTTCAGGTCCCTTGTAGCCAGTGTAACGTTCTGGATTGAGAAGCAAATCTACGTACTCCGCTTCTGGAGACTGGATATCTAAGAAAAAAGACATTCCCGCATTTTAATCAGAAAGACAGAAGAAGAGGAGGAGTTTGGATTTGATATCCCGCTTTATCACTACCCAAAGGAGTCTCAAAGCAGCTCACAATCTCCTTTCCCTTCCTCCCCCACAACGAACACTCTGTGAGGTGAGTGGGGCTGAGAGACTTCAGAGAAGTGTGACCAGCCCAAGGTTTAGACTCCATTTTAGGAATATTTCAAGGATTATGGACTGTGTTGGTTGTATCAAATGTTGTCTTTGGGGAAAGCTGCAAGTCAATAACAGTCCCCATATTTCCTTCCTTCCCTCGCTCCTATGTGTTCTCCAGCCAATAACCTTCTTGCTTTTGAAATTGCCTGGTCTGAGAGCTCAAACAAGAAGACTCATGCGATATCTCCGTTGCAGAGCTGTACCATTTCAGCCTGCAAGAAAGGGACAGGATACTGACCTCTGTAAAGCTGTGGATAAAGGTAAAGGGACCCCTGACCATTAGGTCCAGTCGTAGCCGACTCTGGGGTTGCGGCGCTCATCTCGCTTTATTGGCCGAGGGAACTGGCGTACAGCTTCCGGGTCATGTGGCCAGCATGACTAAGCCGCTTCTGGAGAACCAGAGCGGCGCACGGAAATGCCCTTTACCTTCCTGCCGTAGCAGTTCCTATTTATCTACTTGCACTTTGACGTGCTTTCGAACTGCTAGGTTGGCAGGAGCAGGGACCGATCAACGGGAGCTCACCCCGTCGCGGGGATTCAAACCGCCGACCTTCTGATCGGCAAGTCCTACGCTCTGTGGTTTAACCCACAGCGCCACCCGCGTCCCTGAAAAGCTGTGGATACTCCATAGGTAAAACTAAAGGTAAAGGACCTCTGGACGGTTAAGTCCAGTCAAAGGTGACTATGGGGTTGTGGCGCTCATCTTGCTTTCAGGCCGAGGGAGCCAGCGTTTGTTCACAGACAGCTTTCCGGGTCATGTGGCTAGCAGGACTAAACCGCTACTGGCGCACAGAGGACTGTGACGAGTGCCAGAGTGCATGGAAATGCCATTTACCTTCCTGCTGCAGTGGTACCTATTTATCTCCTTGCGCTGGTGTGCTTTCGAACTGCTAGGCTGGCAGGAGCTGGGACAGAGCAACGGGAACTCACCCCGTCTCAGGGATTCGAACCGCCAACCTTCTGATCGGCAAGCCCAAGAGGCTCAGTGGTTTAGACCACAGCACCACCCAAATCTCCTTTTATATGTGTGTGTGTGTGTGTGTATATACACACACATATATATATAAAATTTTTATTAGTTTTTTTAACATACCATTTTCAACAATAATTAAACCTACTTTTACATCTTATTCATATTTTTGACTGTCCTGTCTGAAAATTGTCCAATATAATCTCTTAGTACACATATCTTACTTTCCCTCCTATTACAGTGGTACCTCGGGTTAAGGACTTAATTCATTCCGGAGGTCTGTACTTAACCTGAAACTGCTCTTAACCTGAAGCACCACTTTAGCTAATGGGGCCTCCTGCTGCTGCCGCGCCGTCGGAGCACAATTTCTGTTCTCATCCTGAAGCAAAGTTCTTAACCTGATGCACTATTTCTGGGTTAGCGGAGTCTGTAACCTGAAGCGTATGTAACCTGAAGCGTATGTAACCTGAGGTACCACTGTACATTTAAAACTCATAACCAATGTCTCTATTTTTTCTACTTTATAACACTTCGTATATTTCTCCTTACGAAACTTCTTGCAGTCCTACTAGCGTAATTTGTTGATTACAGTTGCTCTTCAAATAATTCATATACTTTTTCCAATCTTCTGTAAATCTCTGATCCCGCAGGTTTCGAATCCTTCCTGTCATTTTGTCCAATTCTGCATAGTCCATTAAATTCGTCTGCCATTCTTCTTTCGTCAGAATTTCTTCTTGCTTCCACTTCTGGACTAACAATACTCTTGCCGCTGTGCGCCACCCAAATCCCATATGTTATTCCATATGTTCTTATGAACATAGGAAGAGCCTATTGGATCTGGCCAATGCCCTATCTAGTCCAGGATCCTGTACTCGCAGCTGCCAACCAAATGCCTTGGGAAACCTGTTATCAGGATTTGAGCATAGGAGCAACTCTGTCTTCCTGTGGTTTCCAGCATTCAGACGCATCAATGCCTCCAACTGTGGAAGCAGAGCAGAATTATTCTGGCTAGAAGCCATTGATATTTTGAATTATGGTTCTGGAGGAGACTCTTGAGAGTCCCATGGACTGCAAGAAGATCAAGCCTCTCCATTCTGAAGGAAATCAGCCCTGAGTGCTCACTGGAAGGACAGATCCTGAAGCTGAGGCTCCAAGACTTTGGCCACCTCATGAGAAGAGAAGACTCCCTGGAAAAGACCCTGATGTTGGGAAAGATGGAGGACACAAGGAGAAGGGGACGACAGAGGACAAGGTGGTGGGACAGTGTTCTCGAAGCTACGAACATGAGTTTGACCAAACTGCGGGAGGCAGTGGAAGACAGGAGTGCCTGGCGTGCTCTGGTCCAGGGGGTCACGAAGAGTCGCACAACTAAATGACTAAACAACAACAGCCATTGATAGCCCTCTCCTCCTCCATGAATCTGCCTAAATCCCTTTTAAAGCCTTCCAGCTTGCTAGCCATTGCTGTCTCCTGTGGCTACTGTTTGCCCCACATGACTGGGCATGTGGAATACTTATGAGCTCTATTTACGCCATTGCCCTGCTATCTCTCTCTCCCCACAGAAACCTTCCTTTTTCATTTTTACATCCCCCTTCCTCCACGAGCCAGGTTTAATTTGAGGGTTTTTAAAAGCCGACGTCAACAGCAACAAGGCAACAAACAAACAAATAATGCTGCTGTCCCTATTTACGTGACACGGGTCTAGAAGATTTTGGGGTTTTTAAAATAAAATTCTTCCAGCTGCGTTAAGTGAAAGCACAGGAGTTAAAAAAACCCAGGAAATATCCCAACTTGGGAGGAAGGTGGGACAGAAACATGTTGAACCACAAGAGCCAATACCATCCACTTCACAAAAGCTGTCTGCAGAATCATCATGCCGTGTCCATCGAATCACAGCCCTCGCCGTTTCCTCACTACAAATCAAGCAAGAAAATATTTGTCACTAGACATTATAGCATTCTTACATAATATTAAAAATAATGGGGATAACTCATTCAGTAGAGGATGAAACTCTTAAATCTCAAGATCACAGATTCAAGCCCCAACTAGGTGAAATATTCCTACATTGCACAGGGATGTAATAATAACAACAACAACAATAATAATTACTATTACCATTATCATTCAATTTATATACTGCCCTGTATCAGAAGTTCCCAGGGTGGTGTACAACATTAAAAACACATTACAGAAAACCTTATTAAAAACATAACATAATAGTAAATAGTAATAGTAAAATAATCATAATAAAATAACCATTATAGGTGACCCTTGTGGTCCCTTCCAACTACCGTATTTTTCGCCCTATAGGATGCACTTTCCCCCCTCCAAAAATGAAGGGGAAATCTGTGTGCGTCCTATGGGACGAATGCAGGCTTTCGCTGAAGCTTGGAGAGCTAGAGGCTTCAGGAAGCTATCCGCAAAGCCTGGGGAGCCCGCGGGGCTGCACGGAGCGCCGGGCGCACTGAAGCAAAGCGCCCCGCACTTCGGAAAGACATCCGCAGCCTCCTGCACGGAGCACGGGGCGTGCTGAAGCAGAGCGCCCCACGCTTCAGGCAGACATCCGCAGCCTAGGGAGCCCTGCGGGAACTCCTGCAGGGCTCCCTAGGCTGTGGATAGCAGCCTCCTGCATGGATAGCAGAGTGCCCTGCGCTTCGGGCAGACCCACAAGCTCGGGGGACAGCGGGGAGGTGCAGCGCCGCCATACCGCTGTTCCCCGACCTGGTTTTTTCCTTTATTTCCCCCCAAAAAAACTGGGTGCATCCTATGGGCCGGTGCGCCTTATGGGACGAAAAATACGGTATACAATTTTTATTTATGTGGAAATTGTTTCCCATTTGGTTGTGTATTTTTCTGATGGGGTTTATTTATTGTAATTATGTAAATCTTGTTATGCTGTAAGCCGCCTTGAGCATTTTTTTTTAACTGTGGAAAGGCGGCATACAAATAAAAAATGATGATGATGATGATTTAAACCACTCTGGGAATTGTAGCTCTGGGATGGGAATAAAGGGGATCTCCGAACAACGCTCAGCACAAACTCCCAGGATTCTCTGGGGGGAGCCATGACTGTTTATAAAGTGGTATTGTAGTGATTTAGGTGTGCGGTGCAGTTGTGGCCTTGCAGGTGTGATTCGGACGCTTCCTGTTGCCTTTGTGAGCTTCAGGTGCCCACAGGACTCGAAACAGCGAGAAGGGAGCTTGCAGCAAAGTCTCTACAGCTTTCGGAGTTAAGAAACACCAGCAGCTACCCTGCCTCACAGGCCACCCCAGTTTTTCAAGATGAAGACATCACACCTCAGGGATCCATCAACGGCTCCAAGTCTCTCAGCTTCTTCGCAGTCCTCGGTGAGGTGGGCAGCGGCTTCAGAATACTGCAAAGCAAAACAACAGGTTTGTTTTCAAGCTGATTAGAGCCCACTGCCGTGGGGAAGGCCACCAGGAGTCACCAAACCCAACCAAGGCAGAAGAAAGCTACCAGCCAGCCCACGGACCACCCAGGAAGTCACATCGGGACCTACCCAGACCACCCACATTGCAGCTTTGTGAGCTGGCCAAACTGGTGCGGTGACTTCTTCTTCTTTTTTTGTATTTTTATTAAAGATTTTCTTGATTTACAGAAGTACAGTGGTGCCCCGCAAGACAAATGCCTCACAAGACGGAAAACTCGCTAGACGAAAGAGTTTTCCGTTTTGGAGGTGCTTCGCAAAACGAATTTCCTATGGGCTTGCTTCGCAAGATGAAAATGTATTGTGAGTTCCTGCGGGGGTTTTTTTCCTCCCCCCCCCCTTTTTCTAAGCCACTAAGCTGCTTATCCGCT
The DNA here is from genome assembly GCF_964252035.2 of Podarcis erhardii. Classification (NCBI taxonomy): domain Eukaryota; kingdom Metazoa; phylum Chordata; class Lepidosauria; order Squamata; family Lacertidae; genus Podarcis; species Podarcis erhardii. The sequence continues at coordinate 4,492,581 of NC_138497.1, read as the reverse complement.
AAGCCGCTAAAAGCCGCTAATAGCGCTAATCCGCTAAGCCGTCAATGGGCTTGCTTCGCAAGACAAAAAAACCACTAGACGAAGAGACTCGCGGAACGGATTCTTTTCGTCTTGCGAGGCACCACTGTATGTGTAATGTCTCTCTCTTGTAACATTTTTACAAATCAGTTTCATTTGTTGAGATGTTAGAAAAGGGGGAGAGGGGTGGAAGATGGGTAGGGGTGGGGTGGGGTGGGTGGCGATGTTTCTATTTTACTTAATATATATGGGGTTTGGTGTTTGCTTGTGCAGGTCCTCTGCTATTCACTTGTGTTCCTTTGGTGGTGAGAGAGGCTGGGGTTGGCCTAGGGTGCAGTTATTCATTTGTGGTTGGCTGGGGTGGTCTTTGTTTTCATGTGTGAGTGGGGTGGGTGGGTGTTTTGGATCAGGTTAGCCATATTGATTTATATGCTGTTGGTGGATTATTGTCCTTGTCTTGTTGGGCTGTGTATGTGATAAAAGGGAGCCATACCGGGGTGAAGGCGTCTTCTTCTATTTGTCCCCGTGTCAGTTTCAGTTTATTGCTTAATTTTTCTAGTAGGGCTGTTTCCCATACTATTTGGTACCATTGGTCCATGCTTACTCCTGACAGGTCTCTCCAGTGTCTGGTTATGGTATTTCTGGCTGCTGAAAGTAGGTGGGTTATAAGTTCTTTGTGGTGTAAACAGGCATTATTGTCTTGGAATATGTTTAGTAGGGCCAATTCTGGGGTGATTTCTAATATTTGCTTAGTTAAACGGCCTCGGTCCAGTATACTTGAAGGAGCGTCTCCACCCCCATCATTCTGCCCGGACGCTGAGGGCCTTCTGGCGGTTCCCTCATTGCGAGAAGCAAAGCTACAGGGAACCAGACAAAGGGCCTTCTTGGTAGTAGCGCCTGCCCCGTGGAACGCCCTTCCAGCAGATGTCAAAGCGATAAACAACTACCTGACATTCAGAAGACATCTTAAGGCAGCCCTGGTTTCTATGGAAGCCACCCAGAGTGGCTGGGGAGGCCCAGCCAGATGGGCGGGGTATAAGTAATAAATTATTATTATTATTATTATTATTATTATTATTATTATTATTATTATTATTATTATTTTACATATTTCACGTATGGTTGTTGTCCAGAATAGTTGGATTTTGGGGCACTCCCACCACATGTGGAGGTATGTGCCTATGGAGGTGACCCTCTCCAGCATTTTGGTGAGGTTCCTGGGCATATTAGTGCTAGTTTTCTGGGTGTTAGGTACCACCTGTAGGTGAGTTTCAGTGTGAGTTCTTTTCTTTTCATTGGTGTGGATTTAAAGGGGGGTTTAGACCACATTCTGGTCCGTTGAGTGGGGTTAATCTCATAGCCTAGGCCATTCTCCCATTGTTTTGGTGCAGTGACTTTTCTGGGGGAAAGAGAGGGTGCGTTTGGTGAAATCCCATGGGCATGAAAGCCCCGGAAATAGCTAATCCAAGAATGATGGGAAGTGGCATAATGTGGATTGCCAGCGTTCCGGGCGACGCGGAGGGATGGGGTTCGGAGGGAGGTAAATGGACGGCGTACGCATGCGCATTCAACTGCCTAATGGCATCCGTGTTACCCAGGAGATCGGAGTTGCAGAAATTGTTGTTGAATTGTCTGGTTATGTCACTGGTTCGCACGGGAAAGCCGTTTTGAACGGAGCCCATTGACACAACCGGATGTTGAACTTTTGCACCCCTAACCATTCTGCCCCCCACGCTACACCATTGATGGTATATAGCGATGTTAAATTAATGAGAATATTAGAAAATTTTCATTTAAAATAGAATATTCATTTTCATTCTATTATTCTTCTCCTAGGAAAGGGCAGAACTAGGTCACAGTTCAGTAGCTCCGTTTTGCCCGGGACCCTTACCTTGTTGTGACTCTCCGACCTAATTCTGCCAGGGACTTCATCCTGAAAACAGAAGATGCAAAATTAAATCTCATTTCACTGTAAGCCATCTCCCCTATTATTACAGGAGTACCTCGGGTTACAGACGCTTCACGTTACAGACGCTTCAGGTTACAGACTCCGCTAACCCAGAAATAGTGCTTCAGGTTAAGAACTTTGCTTCAGGATGAGAACAGAAATCGTGCTCCAGCGGTGTGGCGGCAGCAGGAGGCCCTATTAGCTAAAGTGGTGCTTCAGGTTAAGAACAGTTTCAGGTTAAGAACGGACCTCCAGAACGAATTAAGTTCTTAGCCCGAGGTACCACAGTATTATTATTATTATTATTATTATTATTATTATTATTATTATACCCTGCCCATCTGGCTGGGTTCCCCAGCCACTCTGGGCGGCTCCCAACAGAACACTAAAAACAGAATAAAACATCAAACATTAAAAACTTCCCTAAACAGGGCTGCCTTCAGATGTCTTCTAAAAGTTTGGTAGTTATTTTTCTCTTTGACATCTGGTGGGAGGGCGTTCCACAGGGTGGGCGCCACCACCGAGAAGGCCCTCTGCCTGGTTCCCTGTAACTTGGCTTCTCACACTGAGGGAACCGCCAGAAGGCCCTCGGAGCTGGACCTCAGTGTCCGGGTAGAACGATGGGGGTGGAGGCGCTCCTTCAGTTATACTGGACCGAGGCCATTTATAATGCTTGGATCCATTTACATCTGAAGGCAGCCCTGTTTAGGGAAGTTTTTAATATGTGACATTTTAATGTATTTTTAATCTTTGTTGGAAGCCGCCCAGAGTGGCTATAGAAGGGCAGGGTACAAATAAATTATTATTATTATTATTATTAGACTCATAGAATCATAGAATCATAGAGTTGGAAGTGACCACAAGGGCCATCGAGTCCAACCCCCTGCCAAGCAGGAAACAGGTGCAGGTTTTCCCTGTTTGGCATTCTGTAAATTTAATAAAATCAAAGAATCATAGAATTGGAAAGGACCCCCAGAGTCAAACCCCATGTGATGCACGGATTTCAACAGCACCCCTGTCCTTCAGGCCCTTCTCTCTCATTTCTCCCTGGCCTTGCTTTGTCTCTGTTTCCGCCTGCCCTCGGCCACTTGGGGTTTGCTATCACGGTACCCTCTCACCAGGATCTGGCATGGTTTGGCAGCCCCAGATGCACGAAGAGGAGGAGGAGGAGGAGGAGGAGGAGAAAAGAGAAGACGCTAACAGACATTGGCAGCCCTCTCCTCCATGAATTAATCCAGTCTTTTGAAACCATCCCAGCTGGTGGGTATCGCTGCCTCTTGTGGCAGCGAGTTCCACAGATCAACTCTGCGGTGAATAAGTCCTTTCTCTTATCTGTCCCGATTCTTCCAACATTCAGCTTCCTTGGATACCGGAGCTTTAAGGTGGCTGCAAATCTCTGGCCGTGCTCATCTCCTCGCAGGTCTCGACTTCCGGGCCTTCTGCTTGCTGCTGAGCCTGTGCCATCAGCAGCCTTTAAAGAAATATCTCTTCCTTCCTCTCAAGCGAGACCTTGTGTTTGGGGACAAGAGCCTGGCAGGAATCACAAACCTGATTGCATCTGCCTGCAGTGCTGATGGAAGGAGTCCCTAATCTGAACGCAAGACAGGAATCTGCCCAAATGCATGTCATACAATGTAAGGAGGGGAAGAGATGCCAGTTCTGTGTTAGGGCTTGGCACTTGCCTCAAGTCTTTTTATTAAATTTCCTGTTTAGCAATTTAAAATACTCCTTTTAACATCCTTAAAAAATCAGTCACTTCCCTTCTTCATTTTGCATATTATAAATCCCTGCATGTGAAAGGCTGGGCTGGATGAATCCCAAGCCGGAATTAAGATTGCCTTAAGAAATATCAACAGCCTCAGATATGCAGATGACACAAACTTGATGGCAGGAAGTGAGGAGGAATTAAAGAACCTTTTAATGAGGGGGAAAGAGGAGAGCGCAAAATATGGTCTGAAGCTCAACATCAAAAAAACGAAGATCATGGCCACTGGGCCCATCACCTCCTGGCAAATAGAAAGGGAAGAAATGGAGGCAGTAAGAGATTTTACTTTCTTGGGCTCCATGATCACTGCAGATGGTGACAGCAGCCACAAAATTAAAAGACGCCTGCTTCTTGGGAGAAAGGCGATGGCAGAGAAAAAGCAGAGACATCACCTTGCCAACAAAGGTCCGTATAGTTAAAGCTATGGTTTTCCCAGTAGTGATGTATGGAAGTGAGAGCTGGACCGTAAAGAAGGCTGATCGCCAAAGAATTGATGCTTTTGAATTCTGGTGCTGGAGGAGACTCTTGGGATTCTATGATTCTATGATTCTATAGGAGTGCTCTGATGGTGTTTCCTGCTTGGCAGGGTGCTGGACTCGATGGCCCTTGTGGTCTCTTCCAACTATGATTCTATGAGAGTCCCATGGACTGCAAGAAGATCAAGCCCCTCCATTCTGAAGGAAATCAGCCCTGAGTGCTCACTGGAAGGACAAATCCTGAAGCTGAGGCTCCAATACTTTGGCCACCTCATGAGAAGAGAAGACTCCCTGGAAAAGACCCTGATGTTGGGAAAAATGGAGGGCACAAGGAGAAGGGGACGACAGAGGACGAGATGGTTGGAGACTGTTCTCAAAACTATGAGCATGAGTTTGACCAAACCGCGGGAGGCAGTGGAAGACAGGAGTGCCTGGCGTGCTCTGGTCCTGGGGGTCACAGAGAGTCGGACACAACTAAATGACTAAACAACAACAAATCCCTGCATATTTTACATAAGCTATACCAATCGGTTTTCCATTATGACACCCACCAAAACTTATTTACACTGTTGAATTTATCTTAATGCTGCCAACGTTTTCCAGTGTTCAGTGGTACCTCAGGTTAAGTACTTGATTAGTTCCGGAGGTCCGTTCTTAACCTGAAACTGTTCTTAACCTGAAGCACCAGTTTAGCTAATGGGGCCTCCTGCTGCCGCTACTCCACCAGAGCACGATTTCTGTTCTCATCCTGAAGCAAAGTTCTTAACCCGAGGTATTATTTCTGGTTACAGATTGGTAGCCGTGTTGGTCTGCCATAGTCAAAACAAAATAAAAAAAATCCTTCCAGTAGCACCTTAAAGACCAACTAAGTTAGTTCTAGGTATGAGCTTTCGTGGGCATGTATCTGAAGAAGTGTGCATGCACACGAAAGCTCATACCTAGAACTAACTTAGTTGGTCTTTAAGATGCTACTGGAAGGATTTTTTTTATTATTTCTGGCTTAGCGAAGTCTGTAACCTGAAGTGTATGTAACCCGAGGTACCACTGTACACAATTTCCTTCCCCCAATGTAGTCAATAAACATTTTCCAAACTTCTCTAAACGTATGTTCTTCTTGTTCTCTATATGTTAAGTCTGTAAGCTGTGCAGAGCATGAGACTCTTAATCTCAGGGTTTCGTGAGTTTGAGCCCCACGTTAGGCCAAAAGATTCCTGCATTGCAGGGGTTGAAGTAGATGCTGCTCGTGGTCCCTTCTGTGATTCTGCGACGTTTCACACTTACCGATGGGCATGGCTTTACAGCACAGTCTCTAATTCCACAGTGACTGTCGTCGCTCCAAAAAGGACAAGGCTTCTTTAGGTTAACCTGCAGAGATCAAGGCAGAAAACGCTTCGGTTGGTCTAGGGGATTTTTAGTTCCAGGCAAGAGATTTTAACTTCTCAGGAAAAGATGAAAAAACTTTTAGATTTACGATATGCGTTCCGATGAGGGAAGCCCCGCTTTTTCTTTTTCTTTTGAGAAATGGTTTGCCAAGGCATTTTGGGGGGACAGACATTTTTAAAAAAGAAAAGTATAAGCATTACCTCGTAATATCTGAAATAATCACTTTCCAAAAGTTTCTGCAGGCTGGGGAAAATCTTGCGGTTGTTGTAGCTGTCAATAGTCTCAACATCGCAAGTGCAGTCGTCCAAATGGCCAGTCACCTAAGGAAATTAAGAAGCAGTGAGGACTGGAAAGCAGCGAAATAATTAGGGGACGTCTAACAAAAACAACAACATAATTAGCATTGATATGTGTACTGAAATGATGAAAGCACTTTACATACTCGATCCAGGTCACCTTAAAACAAACCTACCAGGGGTAAATTGAATGTTACACAGAGGTGTGTGTACTGAAACCCAAATTTTTAAAAAAGTAAGTAAAAGCATCATCAGGAGGCTGCGATTTTGAGTGGCAGAGGGGCTCAACTCTGGCTACTTGCCCCTGCCCCCCACAAAAAAATATCACCCTGCCCCACCTGATTCCCCCACACTTTAAGCTTTATATTTAGCTTCACTACGGCATAATTTTAGAAAGTACCTTATGTGGCAAGGACCTACAGGGTTATAAAGATTAGGACTAGCCGCCTGAGAAACAGTTTCTATCCAATGCGATTTTGGTATTAAACGCAGTGTAAGGTAGTCTCTATGGGATTACAGTGGTACCTCGGGTTAAGTACTTAATTCGTTCCGGAGGTCCGTACTTAACCTGAAACTGTACTTAACCTGAAGCACCACTTTAGCTAATGAGGCCTCCTGCTGCTGCCGTGCCGCCGGAGCACGGTTTCTGTTCTCATCCTGAAGCAAAGTTCTTAACCTGAAGCACTATTTCTGGGTTAGCAGAGTCTGTAACCTGAAGCATATGTAACCTGAAGCGTATGTAACCCGAGGTACCACTGTATATTGTATTTAATTATGGGGTATCAGAGTTTTTAGCGGGTTAACCAGGCTGGGATAGCTGGGATAGCAGGCTTGTTGGTTTTTGAATGTCTGGTGTAGATTTTTTTAACTTCGTTGTTCTGTATGGGACAATTGACAATGAAGATTATCATATCGTATCATATGCGATGGAAGTGTCCTATCTATCCTGAAAAGTCTTTAGATAATTATTCTTTAATATAACCTTGGTACTACTACAGGTTACAGGAGTACACCAAACCCTCAAAGGCAGACTATATTTATGATTCAGCTCAGCCTGAAATTGCAGTAATAATAATAATAATAATAATAATAATTCCAAATTGAGTTAATAGACTGTAAAGATAAAATTTTATCAAGAATATATAGTTTATTACTAGAATGGTATACAAAAGACGAAGAAGTAAAGGAATCAATGATAAAATGGGCAATTGATATTGGGCATAACATTGAATTGGATGCATGGAAAAGATTATGGAAGGAGGGTTTGAGATTTACAGGATGTATGGCTTTAAAGGAAAACTTGCTAAAAATGATGTATAGATGGCATTTGACGCCAGTAAAATTAGCTAAAATGTTTAGGAAAAAAGAAAGGAAATGTTGGAAATGTAAAAAGGCAGATGGCGACTATTTCCATATGTGGTGGACCTGCGATAAGGTAAAAAAATTTTGGGAATCAATTTATAATGAACTCAAAAAAATATTTAGATATACTTTCCCCAAAAGACCGGAAGCGTGTCTATTAGGCTTAATAGGAACAGAAATTAAAATAGAAGATCAAAATTTGTTCATGTATGCTACAGCTGCCGTGAGGACCCTTCTGGCCCAAAGATGGAAAGTACAAGATATACCAACTATTCAGGAGTGGCAGGCGAAGTTGACAGAATATGCAGAACTTGCCAAACTGTCAGGGAGGATCCGGGACCAGGGAGATCAAAGATACCAAAATAATTGGAGTAAATTTATTGAATATTTAAAGAAGAATTGTAAAGAGGTCAAGACACTAGCAGGATTGACATAATACCTCCAATGTATAATAGTACTAATATGAGAATGATATGCATGATGGAAAAAGGATAAATATACCAGTTGTGGGGAGGGAGGGGGGGTCGCGACTCGGCAGAGTGAAAGGAATGTATGGTGCTATTACAATTTGTTGGAAAAGAATATATAAGGAAAACAATAAAAATTCACTTGGGAAAAAAAATGAAATTGCAGCAGCAATAATAATAATAATAATAATAATAATAATAAAAATAAAAAATAGGCTTCAATGCATGCAGGAAATTGTCCCTCTCTGGAGCCTTGCCATTCTAAGAAAAAGCTTTCAGGTCACTTTTTCTGCCCTGCCATTGCTGGCATGTTGTTGTGAAGCAACAACACCCCCTGGGGAAACTGAATTCGAGAAGCTTTTATGAGCGCAGTTGCTTCCGGCAAAGGAAACTTCAGAGGTGGCCTGGCAGCACGTAGGCAGGAAGGAAGTTGCCAAACGCCAGAGAGATGCAAATCCCAGCCTGCTTCTTATTCAACTTCTCCTTGCACTTCCTAGTCAAATGCAAAGCGTTGCCACCTGGGCTCCCTCCTCAATGGCCAGGGCTGTTGTTGACACAGCCTGCCAATCCGGCACCTGTTCACCTGCTGTGTTCCAGGTGGCCGGGTTTAGCTGGCTGGGCTTTTCAAATGCATGGCTTTTCCAATCTCATTGAAGATGGAGAAGGTGTGTATCCCAGGGGTGGGCAAACTAAAGCCCGGGGGTCGGATCCAGCCCAATCGCCTTCTCAATCCGGCCTGCGGACGGTCTGGGAATCAATATATTTTTACATGAGTAGAATGTGTCCTTTTATTTAAAATGCATCTCTGGGTTATTTGTGGGGCCTGCCTGGTGTTTTAACATTTAATTTTAAATACAGTGGACACTCGGATTGCGAACATGATCCGTGCGGGATGCACGTTCGCAACCCACAGCGTTCGCAACCCGCGTTTGTGCAGGCACGGGTTGCGATTCGGTGCTTCTGCGCATGCGCAAAGTGCAATTTAGCATTTCTGCGCATGCACAACCGTCGAAACCCGGAAGTAACCTATTCCAGTACTTTGGGGTTTCGGTGGCCCGCAACCCGAAAAAACACAACCTGAAGCGGCTGTAACCTGAGGTATGACTGTAAAAGAATGTGTGTTTTTATTTAAAATACATCTCTGGGTTATTTGTGGGGCATAGGAATTCGTTCATATATTCTTTTCCAAATATAGTCCGGCCCCCCACAAGGTCTGAGGGACAGTGGACCGGCCCCCTGCTGAAAAAGTTTGCTGACCCCTGGTGTATCCCCTCTATACCTCTAAGTTACACACACACTCTCTCTCTCTCTCTCTCTTTTTCTCTCCAGGAGAGAAGGAATCTGCTCCGCTCCCCTCCCAGCCTTGCAAATGAGTCACCCAGCAGACACACCAGCTGGCAGCAAGGCACTTTTGCGCAGACACACAACACATAATTAACTTGCAGAATGCACTCCCTCGAGATGTGGCAAGAGCACAATAGCTTGGGTGTGATGTTCAAACGAAAGGATGAGTCAGAACGCAAGCTCTGTTAGCTGGGGTGCCCCCAACTAAATTGAGCCTCCATGGTCAGAGGCACTGTACCTACAGATGTTGGAGTCAGATGCTGGGCAGAAAACACAGGACGCATTTTCATCATGGCCAACTGGAGAAATTTAGCTGTCATCTGATAGAAAAAGGACATTGGGCATCCCTAGCTCTGACCAAGCAAAGCAATCTTTAGATTCTAATTCACCAGACCGATCAACTAATTAAATAATTTATTATTTTTAATCACTCGCCATCAACAAAATATGCGTATGTATTTATTTTTTAAATGTTATTGGGGTTTTTTGCATTTTATTATTATTCATTTATTGAATTTATATCCTGCCCTTCCTCCCGAAGGAGTTTTTACCGCTGTTGTGTTTTTATTTCTTACACTAAATTCTCACAACAACCCTGCAAGGTTTGTCACTCAGGCAAGCAGCGATTGAAAACCAGGCCTGCCTAAAACCTCAATACAGATTGCTTTCTGAAATATGAAAGGAAGTCAAGTTGCAATTTAAGGAAATGGAGTCCCTTCCTCCTCTATCAGCTTCTACAATTGCAAGTTGCTCCCAGCGGTGAATTAGCGAAAGCTTTTGGGCACAATCCTGACTCCCCATCCTGTCAGAGAGGCTTTATGGAGCATGGCAGCTGCAACAGAAGGTGGAGGTCCTGCTCTCATGATGACGGTGAGACCGGTTTGGGATCCACCAGATCCCAGGCTAGCTCAGTCCCACCTCTGCCCTTGGAACGCCCCATTTCAGGACTTTTCACTGGGCCATACTGGGGGGTGGGTGGTCAGGGTATATAATATCCCACCTGTGGGCCTCCCAGTTACCAACGTTCATGGAATCACAGAGGATGAGCTAACCCAATCCCATGAAATGCAAGAATCACACCTTGGGAGATCACTTGCGTCCAGCCCAGGAAATCTCGGAAGCGGCTTTGCAGCACACAGGTCAAAGAAGAAGTTTCCAAACGCCAGAGAGATGCCAAACCTGACATGCTTCCAGTTCAAGATCAGTGCCAGATTTGCTCATAGCTGTCAACCTTCCCTTTTTTTGCGGGAAATTCCCTTATTCCAGCGCCGTTTCCCGCTGCTATCCCAGATGATTAGATATCCCGTAGACTGTCCCCGGGACAGGCGAGGCTGCTGATCCCGTATTTTCAAATCTGAAAGTTGAGAGCTATGGATTTGCGTATAAGCTAAACAAGCTAAAGCTTAAAGGTAAAGGGACCCCTGACCGTTAGGTCCAGTTGTAGCCGACTCTGGGGTTGCGGCGCTCATCTCGCTTTACTGGCCGAGGGAGCCGGCATACAGCTTCCGGGTCATGTGACCGGCATGACTCAGCCGCTTCTGGTGAATCAGAGCAGCGCATGGAAACGCTGTTTACCTTCCCGCCAGAGCGGTACCTATTTATCTACTTGCACTTTGACGTGCTTTTGAACTGCTGAGTTGGCAGGAGCAGGGACCGAGCAACGGGAGCTCACCCCGTCGCGGGGATTCAAACCGCCGACCTTCTGATCAGCATGTCCTAGGCTCTGTGCTTTAACCCACAGCGCCACCCACGTCCCTTTTAAGCTATAGCTTAGGGGGCCCCCAAAACAAATTTTAAGGGGGAAAAACCTGGATGTACAGTCATACCTTGGGCTGAAGTAGCTTTAAGTTAAGTATTTTCGTGTTGCGCTCCGCGGCGACCCGGAAGTAACGGAGCACGTTACTTTCGGGTTCCGCCGCTCGCGCATGCACAGACCCTCAAAATGATATCACGCGCATGTGCAAAAGCAGTGAAACACGACCTGTGCGTGCGCAGACGCATGTTACATTTACTTCAGGATGCGAACAGGGCTCCGGAATGGATCCCGTTTGTATCCAGAGGTACCACTGTACATTTCCAAAATATAAGATAAAAAACAAATAAAATAAAACCTACATCCAGCAACAGTGTTTTGTGCTGTGTACGCTCCTATGATGTGTCATGGGCCACGCCTGCTAGCCTGCTCCCTAAAATATCACACATTTTGTTATGTGCAAATAGCTTTAGATACCTATTAGGTCCATAAATTACCATATAGCATATATTCAACACAAAAAACAGCAACAATTTCTTGTTGACAAAGGACAGCTGGACATAGGAAGGGCCCCATTACTTTCAGTAGATTAGGGCAGGCTTCCTCAGCCTTGGCCCTCCAGATGTTTTTGGCCTACGACTCCCATGATCCCTAGCTAGCAGAACCAGTGGTCAGGGATGATGGGAATTGTAGTCCCAAAACATCTGGAGGGCCAAGGCTGAGGAACCTAAATCTAGCTCTGTTCAAGATGTTAAGTTATAAGGCCCTAAAGCAGAGCTTTCCAAATGGTGTGTCGCGACACATTTGTGTGTCGGCTGGAGTGTGTAGGTGTGTCAAATGAATGCTCCCTGCATTCCTCCCGGGGATGGAAAGAGGTTACCTGTAGTTTAATCTCCGGTTTGCTAGTAAAACTGAATTACTGTGTCGCAAAATGATGCGGGTCTAAAAAAGTGAAAAGTCTGGAAAGCTCTGCCCTAAAACAACCAGGGACCCAAATATTCAGAAGGGGTTTCTCCCATGTTGGTTTTGCCTTTGCCTCAGGATCTTTGGGGGGGGGGGTCCCGCTCAGAAGGTCAGTGGTTCGAATCCCCACGATGGGGTGAGCTCCCGTCGCTCGGTCCCTGCTCCTGCCCACCTAGCAGTTTGAAAGTACATCAAAGCGCAAGTAGATAAATAGGTACCGCTCTGGCGGGAAGGTAAACGGCGTTTCCGTGCGCTGCTCTGGTTCGCCAGAAGCGGCTTAGTCATGCTGGCCACATGACCCAGAAGCTGTACGCCGGCTCCCTCGGCCAATAAAGCGAGATGAGCGCTGCAACCCCAGAGTCAGCCATGACTGGGCCTAATGGTCAGGGGTCCCTTTACCTTTACTTTCCCACCCACAGCCAAGGGTGATCCCCAATGGCCAAGCGCAACAGCAGGACCCTAGCTCTGGAAAGACCTGCCCTGTCTTGAACCCGTGTCAATCTCTTTCTAGCAGTTGCTGAGGATGCACACTTTTTCGCAACCTTTTCTCACACTGGCCAACCAGATGCCACTTCTGGGAAACCTGCAATGAGGATTCGAACACAAGACCCCTCTCCCTTCCCGTGGCTACCAGCAACTGACTTCCAGAAGCATTGCTGTCTCTGTTTGGCCACTCCATTATTTTTGCTCTCGTTTCATGGCAATCACATGCAGAATGTTCTTGCAGGTTGTTTTTTTTATGATCATTGTGATTTTATGATTTATGCAACCCAGCCTGGGTGGGATCTTTTGGCTAAAGGGTAAATAAATCCATCAGCTCAATGGCAGCTTAGGGGCAACTTCTCAAGAGTAAACACATTTACGAGGGAGATTTCTCCTGGGTAAATGCAGCCCACGGGGAGGGGTTTTCCACCAGGCAGCGCAGTCTAGTATTGTCTACCACCCAGGAAAGGACACATTTCAGAACGGCTGGTGTAATTTCTCACACACTACGCCACCTCTGTTTACACCTTCCGCATTTCCTCCTCCACCACTCTATCATTTGCACATTAAGAGAGTTCAAAAGAACATATTAAAGAACTCCAGGCACCTACACACACACACACACACACACACAAAGAAAAAGCATTGCAAGTGACAGAGGAATAACTTATTAGTCTTAGTCACCCCCTATAAAAAGAACTCAGCAAACAGATGGAGGAGAAGGCCATGGAGAAATTACTGTTACGGCTAAAACGGCAAGCATTGTTAATTCAAGAAAAGCTGGACGGGAGATCAGAGTCAAACCAGGAGGATCTGGGGCAGTGACTGTTTACAAGACTACAACTCTATGGGCGGCATCCAATGAAGCAGTCCCGTTAGTGCAAGATTTCTAATTGTACCACAGAACTGTTCCCTTGCATCCTCTCCAAAGCCTGCTCCAGAGGTTTTCAGGGGAACCCCCAAAACAAATTTAAGGGGTGCACAGAGAAAGGGCGGGAAGTTTTGCTCCACAGCCGAAACTCCTCGCACTAACAGTATTACTTTGTTGGAATACCACCTTATGCATCCGATTTCATTTTGCAAAAGGCACATAGACAAAATACTAGAAATCTGAGACAGGAATCTATCCCAGCCTTCCCTAAGCTGGTGAGTTAGGGATGCCCAAAGCAAGAAAAGGGCACGAGGTTGGGGAAAGCTGCAATACTAGGTCTGGATCCCCTGCTCAGTCAAAGACTGAGCAAGCAGTTTGAAGCAGGGGCCTGATCCACTAGGAAGTACCGGTAGATTGTCTGAAATAACAGGGTTGCCATAAGACAGTCTGGCTCTGTTCCATTAAAGTGAGTGCTGCAGGTGATGTCTGGGGCAGGATGAGGGCTGAACAGGGCATGACCTGAAGTAGGAATGTACAAAGTAACAATGAAGAGCAGGGGTAGGGAACCTAAGGCCCGGGGGCAGGATGTGGCCCAATCACCTTCTAAATCCGGCCCGCGGATGGTCCGGAAATCAGCGTGTTTTTAAATGAGTAGAATGTGTCCTTTTATTTAAAATGCATTTCTGGGTTATATGTGGGGCATAGGAATTTGTTCATACTTTCTTCATAATACAGTGGTTAAGTACTTAATTCATTCCGGAGGTCCATTCTTAACCTGAAACTGTTCTTAACCTAAAGCACCACTTTAGCTAATGAGGCCTCCTGCTGCTGCCGGAGCATGATTTCTGTTCTTAACCCGAGGTACTATTTCTGGGTTAGCGGAGTCTGTAACCTGAAGCGTCTGTAACCCGAGGTACCACTGTATATTCCGGCCCACCACATGGTCTGAGGGACAGTGGACCAGCCCTTGGCTGAAAAATGTTGTGACCCCTGAAGAAGAGAGTGCCTCTGGCCATATCCAGAGTACCCACCACAACCTACCTAGGGAAGTTTTTATTGTTTGATGTTGCAATGTGTGTTTACTATTTTTTGTTGGGAGCTGCCCAGAGTGGCTGGAGCAACACAGTCAGATGGGCGGCATATACATTATTATTATTATTATTATTATTATTATTATTATTATTATTATTATTACTACACTTTTAGGGGTCTCAGTTTCTTCAGTCAGGGTGGAACCCCAGTTCTTGCCTTCCTTCACACCTTCCTTCTTCCCAAAGGCACCAAAGCTCTGCCACCCTGTGCGCGCTTCCTGAAAAGATAGTTCTTCGGGATTTACCGCTGAGTATGTTTAGGATCGCACTGCCAGTTATCGGCAGGTTGCGCCCTGGGAGTTCCCTGCTCTCGTTGAAAGAAGGCAGGCGCAATTAGCAGCTGGTGTAAGGAGCAGCGCCTTTGGGACTGAGGACACGGCGAGGAAGAGCTGAACCGCCACCGCAAGTCTCATTAAGCAATGCAAATCAATGAATAATGTAATTAAGGAGAAGGAGATCAACAGTGATTTGCGTCTCCTAAAGACTAACGAGAGAAGCTCAGCCAAAAAGCAAAAAAACCCAAAACCTTTCCAAGGGGAGGCGCGTGGAAAAGGAAACGCGACCCCCGAACGTCTCCAACCCATCACCAATTCAGCTCCTGAATCCAGGCCGCCATCGTGCCCTGAGCATGTGCAGAGTGCCTTCAGAGGATGGGGGCTCCGGGACCAGTTCTCCCCCTCGGCTGTTTACAGCGCAACCCGAATCCCCAACCGGATCGGATCCCTTTCCTCCGGAGCAAACCCCGTGGCGCTGCGTTTTTACGCACCAGGCGCTCCCCGGGACCGGCGGCAGCCGAGGTTGGGAGCGCGCGGGCGGGCGCGCGGGCGCGCGACACTCACCTGGCAGAAGCAGCGCTGCTCGGCGGAGCCCGGCGGTTGCGCGCAAGTTGCGCAGCCCAGGAGGAGAGGCACGAGGAAGGCGAGAAGCGGCTGCATGGCTGCGCGCGAGTAATGTGGCTCTGCCGCGCGGCTCAGCTCCGAAGCGCCGGCGCCGGGGCGGCTCCGTCCCGCCTCCTGCCTCCGCCTCCTGCCGGTGGACGTGCGGCCCGGCCCGCAGGCGAGGAGCGGCGCGGCCGGCGGGTTTCCCCGGCCTGATCTGGCCCGGCCTCATTGGCGGAGGAAGCCGCCCGGCCCCGCCTGGCCGGCGCGCCGGACGTTGCCAGGCGCTCGCTTGCTCCCGAGGAAGCCGCATGCGTGCACTGCATCACCCGGCGCTATTTTGGAGCGGCCGCAAGCCTTCATTGGAGCCAATTTGATTCCCTCCCCCCTCTTTCTTTTTTCTTTTTCCTTTCTCCTCCTGTGATGAAGCTGCATTTTAATATTTTAATGCTGTATTTTAATCTTGTTTTTAAGTTGTATTCATGCAACTTGTTATTATTATTGCTTGTTAGCCGCCCTGAGCCAGGCCTTGGCTGGGGAGGGCGGGGTATAAATAAATTATTATTATTATTATTATTATTATTATTATTATCATCATCATCATCATCATTATTCAGTTTGCCGAATTAAATGGGAATTGGGAATTGTAGAACGCAAACAAAAGCATACATTTCCTACAGAGACACGGAAAGCTATCCAATCTTAGAAGCGCTGGGGGAGGCAGCAATTCAGATGTCCAGGAAACAACTTTTAGAAGGCAGCCCCGCATGCTGAAGATTTTAATGTTTGGTGGTTTATTATGTTTTTATATGTGTTGGAAGCTGCCCAGAGTAGGCAACCCAGTCAGATGGGTGGGGTACAAATAACAACAACAACAACAACAATTGTCAATAAATTGTTGTTGTTGTATTTCAGGAGGGAGAAGCCCAGGAGGAAGTGATGGCTTTAAAAGAGAAAGGGTCACGGATGGCTACAAGCCACAGTTGGAGGCAGGAAATGCTTCTGAATACTAATTGTTGGAATGGAAACCACAACAAGGGAGAAAGGGCTCTTGTGCCCGAATCCTTCTCCCTGGTTTCCCACAGGCACAGCGGCGTAGCGTGGGGTGTCAGCACCCGGGGCAAGGCAAGTAATTTGTGCCCCTAACCCCTAACCCCTAATCTGCCGCCGCTGCCAGCTTCTTCTTGCTGCTGCCTGGGCTGCTGCCATGGGGCTCTGCTACAGCCTGCGCCCGAGGCTCTTTGGCGACTCCGGAGGCAGCAAGCGCCCCCCCCAGATGTTGCGCCCGGTGCGGCCGGGCCCCCCTGCACCCCCCACACTATGCCACTGCACAGGCATCTGGTTGGCCTCTGTGAGAAGAGGATGCTGGGATAGATGGGCCGTGTTCTTATTGTGGCTACTAGCCACAATGGCTGTAGCCCCATTTGTACTGCATACAGCAACTGTAAATAGGTAATCTCCAAAGAATCCCCAAGCCTGTGATTTATTCATTATTTCATAAACTCTATATACCACTTGGTTTTTTAAATATAATAATAATTAAATAATTTATTATTTATACCCCACCCATCTGGCTGGGTTTCCTGAGCCACTCTGGGCGGTTTCCAAATACAATAGTCTATTAAACATTAAAAGCTTCCCTAAACGGGGCTGCCTTCAGTTGTCTTCTAAAAACTAGACTGGAGACTGGGAGCAGCTGCCGAGGCCACATAACACCGGTCCTGAAAGACCTACACTGGCTCCCAATACGTTTCCGGGCTCAATTCAAAGTGTTGGTGCTGACCTTGAAAGCCCTAAACGGCCTCAAAGGCCCAGTAGACCTGAAGGAGCGTCTCCACCCCCATCATTCAGCCAGACACTGAGGTCCAGCTCTGACGGCCTTCCGGTGGTTCCCTCACTGTGAAAAGCCAAGTTACAGGGAACCAGGCAGAGGGCCTTCTCGGTGGTGGCGCCCGCCCTGTGGAACACCTTCCCATCAGATGTCAAAGAAATAAACAACTATCTGACTTTTAGAAGACTATTATCATAGTTGCTGCATTCTGAAAAACAGCCTCAACATGGTTTGCAAAAAGGATAAAACAATAAAATTATTAGGGAAAGCAATCAAAACATTCAAAAAATTAACACCAGCAATAAATGAGGGGTGGAATCTTCAATATAAACATATATACAGTGGTGCCCCGCAAGACGAATGCCTCGCAAGACGGAAAACCCGCTAGACGAAAGGGTTTTCCGTTTTGGAGGCACTTCGCAAAACGAATTCCCCTATGGGCTCGCTTCGCAAGATGAAATGTCTTGCGAGTTCTTGCGGGTTTTTCCCCCTTTTCCCCCCTTTTCCTAAGCCGCTAAGCCACTTAACAGCTGATCGCTAAAAGCTGCTAAACCGCTAATAGTGCTAATCCGCTATGCTGTCAATGGGCTTGCTTCGCAAGACGAAAAAAACGCTATACGAAGAGCCTCATGGAACGGATTAATTTCGTCTTGCGAGGCACCACTGTATAAATATAAAATGTTTTTAGCAGGTGCCAATAAGAGTTCAATGAAGATGCCTACCTGATGTCAGTAACAGGGAGTTCCAAAGTGTAGGTGCTGCCATGCGGAAAAATCAATTTCCTACAAATGTGGAACAGGTATTCTGTGGCACCTATAGCAGGGCCAGTTCTGCAGATCAAACTGGATGAGTGGGCATTTGTGGGGTAAGGTGACCTCATAGTTAAACTTGTCCCCAGCGCTTTGTATACTTGCACCTTGAGTTTGACCTTGTCATTCGTTACAGGTGTGGTGAGCTGCTGAGAGACGCCTATTCCCTTCCCAGATCTACAATTCCCGGATCTACAATGTTTGAACAATCAATCCCTCTTCCCAGGGAACTCTCCGGGAGTTGTAGAGCAGGGAGGGGAACAGGGTCTCCAAACAATAGTCTAACAAATGTATAGTCGGATGGGGACCCTACCCTTAGAGTCAGTTTTGCTGGAAACAGTGGAGAGAGAGATACTTTTGGACTCAGGTCCTGTTTCGGGGAACATAAGAAGAGCCTTCGGGATCAGGCGCATCTACTCCTGTGTAAGCGTGCATCAAATTGCCACCTTAATTCTAAGAAGAAGAAGAAGAGTTTGGACTTGATATCCCACATTTCACTCCCTTTAAGGAGTCTCAAAGCGACTAATATTCTCCTTTCCCTTCCTCCCCCACAACAAACACTCTGTGAGGTGAGTGGGGCTGAGAGACTTCAGAGAAGTATGACTAGCCCAAGGTCACCTAGCAGCTGCATGTGGAGGAGCGGAGACACAAACCCGGTTCACCAGATTACGAGTCTATCACTCTTAACCACTACACCACACTGGCTCTCCAGACACACATTGGCATGCATTTACTGCCCAGTCTTATGCCTGCTTAAACTCCACTGAGTTCAACAGAACTTGCTCACAAGAGTACACAAGGGTGGAATTGGCCCTGGGATTTGGTTGTGGGTCAAAATTTGGGCAACCGGCATTGGAAAGAAAGCACACCCTGGAATTGTGAGATGCCGGGGACTGTGTGCTGCAATGAGCAATCTTTGCATCAGCTCTTAAATGCAACTGTGTGGGCCAACTTGCTGATGCATCAGGGCGTGTTAATGATTAATAGCAGAGCCGTGAATGTGCCGGCTGGTCTATCAAGGACAGCTCACAATGTCACCTGCAGATTGGATAAATGCAAATTAGAAGGAACCATCATAAGGTGGATACACAACCAGTTGGGAGGTAGCCACACCCATTGGGTAGTAATTTATAAATCCCTGTCATTCCAGGTGGAGATAACAACCCATGCAGAGCCGTCTTTCCCATTGGTCTTAGTGGTTTGCTGCGCCAGGGCGCCTGCCTCTCGGGGGCGCCCTAGTGAGTGGGGGAGTTGCGCAGCTTTGCCGGCAGCCTCCCCTTTCCCTGCATGCCTGCCAGCTGTGCCCCTCCAACTATATGGCTGGCGGGAGTGCAGCTTCCTTCCCAAGCCTCCGCAGGAGGATAGCGAACCCCGCAGAGAAGAAGAGGAGGAGTTTGGATTTGATATCCCGCTTTATCACTACCCTAAGGAATCTCTAAGGGACGTGAGTGGCGTTGTGGGTTAAACCACAGAGCCTAGGACTTGCCGATCAGAAGGTCGGCGGTTCGAATCCCCACAACGGGGTGAGCTCCCATTGCTCGGTCCCTGCTCCTGCCAACCTAGCAGTTCAAAAGCGCGTCAAAGTGCAAGTAGATAAATAGGTACCGCTCCGGCGGGAAGGTAAACGGCGTTTCCGTGCACTGCTCTGGTTCGCCAGAAGCGGCTTAGTCATGCTGGCCACTTGACCCGGAAGCTGTCTGCGGACAAACGCCGGCTCCCCTGGCCAATAAAAGCGAGATGAGCGCCGCAACCCCAGAGTCGGTCACGACGGGACCTAATGGTCAGGGGTCCTTTTACCTTTAAGGAGTCTCAAAGTGGCTAACATTCTCCTTTCCCTTCCTCCCCCACAACAAACACTCTGTGAGGTGAGTGGGGCTGAGAGACTTCAGAGAAGTGTGACTGGCCCAAGGTCACCCAGCAGCTGCAGGTGGAGGAGCGGGGAAGCGAACCCGGTTCACCAGATTACGAGTCCACCACTATTAACCACTGCACCACACTGGCTCTCCCACCTTCCCTCCCAAACCTCTGCATCTGCTTAAGACGGCCCTGCTCCCGTCGTTGTCCTCCTCCTGCTTCCTGGCAAAAGGCGGTGCGCAGCCTTCCGAGGCTGCCTTCTTGGGTGCCCCAATGCCGGAGAGCATGTCCGCCAGCATGTTTTCCTTCTTGATTGCTGCCACCACACTGGGGATTGGGTCCTGGAGGGATCTTTGCACCACGGCGCCAGATATGCTTAAGATGGCCCTGAATCCATGGTCCTATTGCCTCTGTCCCAGGTCAAATGTTGTTCAATATTTTCATCAATGTCTGCAGTACAGGATTTTGGAATATGCATGCTGTATCTACATATATAAACAAATTCAATAAATACACAAGACTTAACTGGTTGTACATTTGAAAAAATAATATGCACCATTCATTGTATTGAATTGTAGATTTCAACAGAAGTAGCTCATAAAGTTCAACGAAAAATGTAGAAGACCCAGTGGATCAGTTCATTCTCTAATCAGTTTATGCATAAGGTCCATATATGTGAGAGTGTCTATTCCACCTGTCTGTTCATAGAGCCCAACAATCCACCCGAAAGGTTGTTGCAGTTCCACAGAATCCTTTCACAGAGTCTAATATTAGCCTTGTTCCACCGTCTTGGGCTTCATCAGTAGTACCAACTCATATATGATATCACAGGACAGTGGATCTTATAGCAAGGTAGTAGCTGCTGTTGAAATCTACAATTCCATACAATAATAATACTAATAATTTTTATTTATACCCTGCCCTCCCCAGTCAAGGCCGGGCTCAGGGTGGCTAACATAAGTTGAATGAATACAACTTAAAAACAAAATTAAAATACAACATTAAAATATTGAAACATTAAAATATTAAAATGTAGCCTCATCGCAGAGGAGAAAGAAAACGAAAAAAGAAAGGGGGAGGGAATCAAATTGGCTCCAAGCCAAAGGCCAGGCGGAACAACTCTGTCTTACAGGCCCTGCGGAAAGAAATCAGATCCCGCAGGGCCCTGGACTCATGAGACAGAGCGTTCCACCAGGCCGGGGCCAGTGTTGAAAAGGCCCTGGCTCTGGTTGAAGCCAATCTAACTTTCTTAGGGCCCGGGACCACTAGGGTCTTGCTATTTATGGACCTTGAGGCTCTTCGTGGGGCATACCAGGAGAGGCGGTCCCGTAGGTACGAGGGTCCTAGGCCGTGAATATACAATGAATAGTATATATTATTTCTTAAAACGTACAGCCGGTTATGTCGTATGTGTTTATTGTATCTACATATATGGCACGAAACAAGCAGGAATTGCAAACGCTATAGAGGACGGCACGCACTGTACTGTATTATTAGGGGAAAGGCAGTGGCTCAATGGCAGAACATGTGTTTTGCATGCAGAAGGTCTCAAATTCAATCCCTGGCATGGGAGGGAGCCCCACCTGTAGTTCTGTAGTTTAAGGGTGCTGGGAATTGTAGTTTTGTGAGGGTGCTGCTCCCAGGATTCTTCAAACTGAGGACCATCTCTATGATGCAGGGCGCATCATGGCAACTGTAGATATTCCCCGTGGCTTATAGGACTGCGGTTGCTTGTTTATCTATAACATCCGCTGTGTTATTGTTGTTGACTCTTTTCCTTGGGGCTTGCTTTTCTAATGCTTATGAGATGACTTGCTTCAGGTGCTCCAAGAACAGAGCAGCTAGACAGGAAATGCATCTTTGAGAAATAGCAAAAGGGTGTGCACACACCAGAGGACAGCAATACTCATTTCACCAGTAATTCTTTCACCAGAGTCCCAATTCTCAAGGAGTCCATAAACACTTTCCAGTTGCTGCCAGTATCCCATAATGGAGGCAGTACATGCTTCTGAATACCAGATGCTGGAATTCACAGAAGGGGATTCTGCTTGCAGGTTTCCCACAGGCTGGACCCGGTGAGTACAGGATGCCCCATCCAATCTGTAACCAGACTGGACCCTGCTTTGTTGTTGTTTAGTCGTTTAGTTGTGTCCGACTCTTCGTGACCCCCTGGACCAGAGCACGCCAGGCACTCCTGTCTTCCACTGCCTCCCGCAGTTTGGTCAAACTCATGCTGGTAGCTTCGAGAACACTGTCCCACCATCTCGTCCTCTGCCGTCCCCTTCTCCTTGTGCCCTCCATCGTTCCCAACATCAGGGTCTTTTCTCTTCTCATGAGGCGGCCAAAGTCCTGGAGCCTCAGCTTCAGGATCTGTCCTTCCAGTGAGCTCTCAGGGCTGCTTTCCTTCAGAATGGAGAGGTTTGATCTTCTTGCAGTCCATGGGACTCTCTAGAGTCTCCTCCACCACCAGAATTCAAAAGCATCCATTCTTCGGCGATCAGCCTTCTTGATGGTCCAGCTCTCACTTCCATACATCACTACTGGGAAAACCATAGCTTTGACTATACAGACCTTGGACCCTGCTTAGGGAATGCAAATGTGCTAGCAGTTTCATTGCTGCACCACTAGATTACAAACATTGCAGTATGCATAAGGTTGCACACTGCAATACTACACACTCCACCCCAATATCCAAGCAGTGTGAGATTCCAGGCATTCCATTAGCTTTGCTCAGGGTCTGTGTTTCCTTTTAGAAATGATGCACAGCGGATATATGGTTTATTGACACACATATACAGCACTTGCTGATTCCAGGGGATTAGAAGCGTCTAGCACACAACGTAATACATACAATTAAAAAAAAAAAGTCCTAGTGAATGCAGCCAGACTTACATCAGAGTAAGCTCACAGAGAAGTGTGCTGCATGGCTTATGGCAGGGCCTGACAGCATGACTGCAATGAAGAATATGCAATGCCTGAAGCAGGGCCAGATTTAGGTCTGATGAGGCCCTGAGCTACTGACGGTAATGGGGCCCTTTATATGTCCAGCTGTCCTTTGCCAACAACAAATTGTCGCTGTTTTTTGTGTTGAACATATGCTATATGGTAATTTATGGACCTAATAGGTATCCAGTCATGTGCACATAACAGTCCGTGCAGAATGTAGGCACCCTGTATATACAAAGGAGCAAATCAGTGATATTTGGGGGAGCAGGCTAGCAGGCGGGGGCCATGACTTACATCATGGGAGCCTACACAACACAAAACACGGTTGCTGTAGGTAGGTTTTATTTCATTTGTTTTTTTATCTTATATTTTGGAAATGTACATCCAGGTTTTTTTTCCTTTAATTTTTTTGGGGGGTCCAAGAGAGTTGGGACCCTAAGCTACAGCTTGTTTAGCTTATACGTAAATCCGGCACTGGAGGTCTCCTCATTTCTTGTGCCTGCCTTCTGAGTACATGAGACCGACTTCTCTAGAACACATTGCGACATGGCTAAAAATGATATTGCTCTGAGAATTGCTTATGGGATACAAGGAGGGATGCTTTCAACAGCTATTTCAACGCCCTTTTGGCTAGGAGGAGCTGCTTTTGAAACCCCAGTGAGAACCTAAGAAGAAGAAGAGCCCGCTGGATCAGACCCTCTGGGGGTCCTTCCAACTCTACTATTCTGGTGATTCTACCATTCTACCCTCCCAGCAACCTCAGGCAAACGCCTTGACCTGAAGCAAGCGGGTCAGACTAGATGGCCCCGGGGAGACCCTTTGAAATAGACAATTCTCCCACCCGTAAGGTCACCTCCTTTTCAGGGCAGGGGAATAACAATTTATTAATTTCCAAAAATAACATAACGATAGAAGAAAAAATAAAAATAACAACAACACTACATTGGAAAAAGAAAACAAAACACCATGAACAAATTTTTAAGTCATAATTTTGCTTGACTTCCCTCCACTCCCCCTCTTGGTTCCATTAATCATAATAATAATAATAATAAATTTTATTTATACCCCGCCCTCCCCAGCCAGAGCTGGGCTCAGGTCGGCTAACAGCAGTAAAATTACAGTAAAAACATAAAAGGAAAAAAAACACCCATTTAAAATACAATTTAAAATGCAATTTAAAATGCAGCCATTGTTTAGCGCTTGTTTATATTCTTAGTAATCCAATTTTAAACCACCTTCAACTTATTACAAGTGACTTGTTATACTAATGTAAATATCTATACACAAAGCTTAAAGGCTTTGCATAAGATTATACATTTATTCCAAATTCAAAGTCCTCTTTCTTTCTGGGGTTTCACGTTAACCCGCAAGGTCGCCTCCGAGCCGGCAGGGGGAGCTCTTCAAAGGCCTCCGGCCGAAGAGCTGCGGGAAGTCTAGGGCCGGCGGATGAGCCATAGAGAGAGGAAGCCCCTCCTCCCTTCCTCCCCTTTCTTCGGTGTATTTCCTCTCCCGGCGTCCCTCGCGGCGCCTGCTGCGCGTGCGCAGTGCCCTCCTCCCGGCCGAGAGCCGCAGCGGCTTCATCATCATCATCATGGCGGAGCCCCGAGACAAGGCGCTGCAGGACTACCGCAAGAAGCTCCTGGAGCACAAGGAGATCGACGGGCGCCTCAAGGAGCGTGAGTGGCCGGGGAGAGGGGCCGCTTTGGGCCTGGCAGGGAGGGAGGGAGGCTTGCTAGGCCGCCCCTCAGTCCCCTTCCCTTCATTGGCCTGTCTTCCTATCTGAGCCCAGGGAGAGCTGCTAGGGAGGCCGCGGAGCCTCGCGCCCCGAGGGGGTTGGGATGGATGGTCCCTGGGGGTCCCTCGCCTTTCCCCTCCAAGGAGCTCTGCCTAGTACAGTGGTACCTCGGGTTACAGACTCCGCTAGCCCAGAAAAAAGGACCTCGGGTTAAGAACTTTGCTTCAGGATGAGAACAGAAATCAGGTTACAGACGCTTCAGGTTACAGACTCCGCTAGCCCAGAAAAAAGGACCTCGGGTTAAGAACTTTGCTTCAGGATGAGAACAGAAATCAGGTTACAGACGCTTCAGGTTACAGACTCCGCTAGCCCAGAAAAAAGGACCTCGGGTTAAGAACTTTGCTTCAGGATGAGAACAGAAATCAGGTTACAGACGCTTCAGGTTACAGACTCCGCTAGCCCAGAAAAAAGGACCTCGGGTTAAGAACTTTGCTTCAGGATGAGAACAGAAATCAGGTTACAGACGCTTCAGGTTACAGACTCCGCTAGCCCAGAAAAAAGGACCTCGGGTTAAGAACTTTGCTTCAGGATGAGAACAGAAATCAGGTTACAGACGCTTCAGGTTACAGACTCCGCTAGCCCAGAAAAAAGGACCTCGGGTTAAGAACTTTGCTTCAGGATGAGAACAGAAATCAGGTTACAGACGCTTCAGGTTACAGACTCCGCTAGCCCAGAAATAGGACCTCGGCTTAAGAACTTTGCTTCAGGATGAGAACAGAAATCAGGTTACAGACGCTTCAGGTTACAGACTCCGCTAACCCAGAAATAGGACCTCGGGTTAAGAACTTTGCTTCAGGATGAGAACAGAAATCAGGTTACAGACGCTTCAGGTTACAGACTCCGCTAGCCCAGAAAAAAGGACCTCAGGTTAAGAACTTTGCTTCAGGATGAGAACAGAAATCAGGTTACAGACGCTTCAGGTTACAGACTCCGCTAACCCAGAACTTTGCTTCGGGTTAAGAACTTTGCTTCAGGATGAGAACAAAAATCAGGTTACATACGCTTCAGGTTACAGACTCCGCTAACCCAGAAATAGGACCTCGGGTTAAGAACTTTGCTTCAGGATGAGAACAGAAATCAGGTTACAGACGCTTCAGGTTACAGACTCCGCTAGCCCAGAAATAGGACCTCGGGTTAAGAACTTTGCTTCAGGATGAGAACAGAAATCAGGTTACATACGCTTCAGGTTACAGACTCCGCTAACCCAGAAAAAAGGACCTCGGGTTAAGAACTTTGCTTCAGGATGAGAACAGAAATCAGGTTACATACGCTTCAGGTTACAGACTCCGCTAACCCAGAAATAGGACCTCGGGTTAAGAACTTTGCTTCAGGATGAGAACAGAAATCAGGTTACATACGCTTCAGGTTACAGACTCCGCTAACCTAGAAATAGTGCTTCAGGATGAGAACAGAAATCGTGCTCCGGCGGCGAGGCAGCAGCAGGAGCCCCCATTAGCTAAAGTGGTGCTTCAGGTTAAGAACAGAACAAAAATCGCGCACTGGCGGCGCGGCGGCAGCAGGAGGCCCCATTAGCTAAAGTGGTGCTTCAGGTTAAGAACAGTTTCAGGTTAAGAGCGGACCTCCAGAACGAATTAAGTACTTAACCCGAGGTACCACTGTAATAACAACAACAACAACAATAATTTGTTATTTATACTCCACCCGTCTGGCAGGGTGGGCGGCTTCCAACAAAAGATTAAAATACAGTAGTCCATCACACGGCTGCCTTCAGGTGTCTTCTAAAAGTCTGGTAGTTATTTTTCTCTTTGACATCGGACCTCAGTGTCCGGGCAGAACGATGGGGGTGGAGACGCTCCTTCAGGTATACAGTGGTACCTCGGGTTAAGTACTTCATTTGTTCTGGAGGTCCGTTCTTAACCTGAAACTGTTCTTAACCTGAAGCATCACTTTAGCTAATGGGGCCTCCTGCTGCCACCGCGCCGCCGGAGCACGATTTCTGTTCTCATCCTGAAGCACTATTTCTGGGTTAGCGGAGTCTGTAACCTGAAGCGTATGTAACCTGAGGTACCACTGTACTGGGCCGAGGCCAGTCTAGCTGCTGCATTCTGGATTAGTTGTAGTTTCATTAGTTGTAGTCACCTTCAAAGGTAGCCCCACGTAGAGCGCATTGCTGTACCTAGGACAATGACGACGAACCTTTTAGAGACCGAGTGCCCAAACTGCAACCCAAAACCCACTTATTTATCGCAAAGTGCCAACACTGCCATTTAACCTGAATACCATACCGCGGTTTTAGTTACAGGTAGGCAGCTGTGTTGGTCTGCTGTAGTCGAAACAAACAAACAAACAAAAACCAGTCATTCTGTTTCAGTGTATGTCAGGTCTGGTGACTTCTTTTTCAGTGTATCTGAAGAAGTGTGCATGCACACGAAAGCTCATACCAATAGCAAACTTAGTTGGTCTCTAAGGTGCTACTGGAAGGATTTTTTTAATGCAGTTTTAGTTTATGGGAAAACAACAACTCATACATTAGCCTATTTTGTCTTAAAAGAAAAACACAATAACAAAGCTTTTAATGATACAAACAACTCTTTATGGAAAGGTGAAAGTTTGCATTACTCTTGTTTGGGAAATCACGAAAAGGGAATTGCTCCCAGATAACATGGCCGTATTGATGATTTCGCTTCAAGAAACGCTTCTTTGGGAGATTTTGAAGCAGAAGCTGAATGGCCATCTGCCGTGGATGCTGTCGTTGAGATCCCTGCATCGCAGGGGGGTTGGACTTAGATGACCCTGGGGTTCCCTTCCAACTCCCCACAATCCTGTGATCTGATGGCTAGCTCGCCGGGCTGCACTTCTAAAGCTCGCTCATGCGGGAGGGAGCAAAATGCCGCCCGGCTTACTGACAGTTCTGCACTGAGGCGCTTTAAGAGAGCGGAATGGAACATTTACGTTTCTGCAGCCCATGGGTGGCAAACCGGCTACTTGCGCACGCATGGCTCTACTCAGTGCACATTCTGCCCCTACGAACTCTGTGCTGGGGCGATGGCACGTGTGCCCACAGAGAGGGCTCTGAGTGGCCCCTCTGGCACACATGCCATAGGTTCGCCACCACTGTCCTAGGTTGATAGAGTTGGAAGGGACCCTCTAGGGTCATCCAGCCCAACCCCCTCACAATTTCAACTAGCATCACACATGGCAGCAGATGGCCGTCCAACCCAGGCATAAAAACTTCCAGAGGCTACAAGCTCCTCAGTTAGATGCCTGGCATCTCTGGGTAGGACTATGAAGCTTTGGAGAGCTACTTCAAGTTGCCGTTGGCAATAAAAATAAGAATAGTTAGTTGAGAGTCCTGAAGGGTTGGGCTGGATGACCCCCAGGGTCCCTTCCGATTCTTCTTTGTTTTGGTTTTTATTAAAGGTTTCCTTGTGTCACAAAGGTACCTACAGCGTCTGCTTCCAGCTGATAAGAGTTCTTTCTACAGATCATTCATATTCAGTGTGACACATACGATGTTATAGACAGCATTTACATTAGGGGAGAAAAGAGGTGGGGAAGGAGACATTGAGGGGAGAGGTAGTAAGCTTTCATTCTTCCATATAGTGTATGTGTAAGGTTTTTGTGTCAGCGTCACACGGGCAGGTTGTGTTTCCATTTACAGTGGGCGCTCGGGTTGCGAACATGATCCGCGCGGGATGTACGTTGGCAACCCGTAGCGGTGCGTCTGCACACGTCCGGGTTGCAATTCAACGCTTTTGCGCATGCATGACCACCAAAACCCGGAAGTAACCCCTTCCGGTACTTCTGGGTTTTGGCGGATCCATAACCCAAAAAAACGCAACCTGAAGCGTCTGTAAGCCAAGGTATGACTGTACAGTGGTGCCCCGCAAGACGAACGCCTCGCAAGACGGAAAACCCGCTAGACGAAAGGGTTTTCCGTTTTGGAGGTGCTTCGCAAAACGAATTTCCCTATGGGCTTGCTTCGCAAGACGAAAATGTCTTGCGAGTTCCTGCGGGGTTTTTTCCCCTCCCCTCCCTTTTTCTAAGCTGCTAAGCCGCTTATCAGCTGATCCGCTAAGCCGCTAATAGCGCTAAGCCGCTAATGGGCTTGCTTCGCAAGACGAAGAGATTCGCGGAACGGATTCTTTTCGTCTTGCGAAGCACCACTGTATTGGGTTTTGTTAGCAGTGAGAGAGATGGGGAGCAGGGCATGGTTGGTTGCCTATAGTTGACTGCAGTGGGTTTTGTCTGTGTGAGAGAGGGGGAGGGGACTGCTTCCAGTTCTGTGATTCCTACCCTGCCATTTCCCTCCAAGGAGCTCATAGACTCCAAGAGTGTAGAGTTGGAAGGGATCCTGAGGGTCATCTAGTCCAACCCCTTGCAATGCAGGAATCTCAACTAGATCGTACATGGCGGATGGCCATCCAACTTCTGCTTAAAAACCTCCAAAGGAGGAGAGTTCACAACCACCTGAGTTAGATGCCTAGTATCCCCAGGTAGGACTCTGAAGCTCCGGAGAGCTACTGCTACTCTGTTGGCAATATTGAGCGAGATGGAGCAGCAGTCTGGCTCAGGATAGAGGGCCAAGCACTTTCCTGTGCTCCTCTTGGAATGCCTTCGCCTTGGGTAGTAGACCTGCCTGGTGGAGGAGGTGCTCTGAGAGATCCCTATTTTCCAGCTCCCCCCTTCAGCAAAAAAGCAGGTGGTCTTGAGAGGCCCCTTATGTGCTCTCACTTAGCTTGAAAAGGTGATGGGGAGGGACACTTGCTACTGGCATCTGTCTGTCTCAAGAGACAATGGAGTGTGCCTCTGGAGGTGAAGTCAAACCACTGGAGAATCACAGCACCTGTTGTGGCTGCAGAGACTGGTAACCAGTACCGTATTTTTCGCTCTATAAGACGCACCAGACCACAAGACGCACCTAGTTTTTGGAGGAGGAAAACAAGAAAAAAAAAATCTGAATTTCAGAAGCCAGAACAGCAAGAGGGATCGCTGCGCAGTGAAAGCAGCAATCCTCTTGCGGTTCTGGCTTCTGGGATAGCTGCGCAGCCTGCATTCGCTCCATAAGACACACACACATTTCCCCTTACTTTTTAGGAGGGAAAAAGTGAGTCTTATAGAGCAAAAAATACGGTAACTGCTGCGTCCTGCAATATTCTTACTGCATTTGCAGCACCAAAGTGACCTCCTTGGGACATTAGCCTGGGCAGTGTGTCTGGAGGTCCTGGGCTGCCCAGGTAACAAGACCCCCCCTCTCGGCCTCACTGATGTGGTCCAAAGGAAAGCAGAGGAAGACATTTGCTGCTAAAGCTCCATCTATTCCAGTCGGTTCCTTTTGAAAGGCAGGGGTAGGGCGAGAACCTGTGGTCCTCCACATGTTGCCGGACCCAAACTTCCAGCATCCCTGGCCATAGGCCCAGCTGGGTGCCACAGGGTGGAGGGTCACAGGTGCCCTAGTCCTGCCTTGCTTTCTTTTCCAGTAGAACTTGCTTTCATATAAGTGTGCACAGGATCACAGCACACATTGGTTAGCAAAGCATCTGTGAGGGTCATTATGCCACGTTTATTTGATCGAGGGGTGGAGAAATCAATGTATAAAGAAGTTCACTTTCTAATCTGCCTTGTGCACATCTGAAAATAACATTTTTCAGCTCCTATGTGATCTTTTTGTCCGAGGGGGAAAATAGAACACTGATTTAGAACATGCATAACAAGCTTTTTCAATGTTTTATTGTCTGTAGTAAGGGAACAGCTGAAGGAGCTCACCAAGCAGTATGAAAAATCTGAAAATGACCTCAAGGCTTTGCAGAGTGTTGGACAGGTGAGTGTTTATATATGGATAGGAATGTGTCAGTAATTGAGCCATTTGGGTGGGGTGCCTTAGCATCTCCAGTTTTTCTTGGGTTAAATGGGTATTTTTCTGGGGCTCTAAACAGTTTATTAGATTTCCATATGCAGGTCTAGACTCAAAACGTCTGAGGGTACTGTGGTGAATGAACTTCATGTCCCTTTGTGGGACTCAGATAGGCAGGGTTCTTGATATTGGTCAGTAGGTCTAATATTTTTTCTTTTTTTTAAACAGATCGTTGGTGAGGTTCTTAAACAGTTAACAGAAGAGAAATGTGAGTTCATTAAGAGGGATATTTATTAGTATATTTAATGATTGTTTTATTAATTTACTGGTGTATTTAATGTTCGTTTTGTTAATTTAGTAAGTTACATTTATGCCACATTTCAAGGCATGCTGCCTTCCCAGGGCAGCAGGCAAAAGAGGACGCTGACAAAATAATTTAACAAGGCAAAATGAAAAGCCAAGTATGAATAGCATCAACGCTGGCACATACAGCACTGTGAAAATGTTTTAGCAACATGTCGTTTTGCAGCCACAATTGCAGAAAAATTAAAATGCTGCCATGTTCTTTCTTTTGCTGCTTCCAGTCATTGTCAAAGCAACAAATGGACCACGATATGTTGTCGGCTGCCGTCGTCAGGTGAGCATCCTGCGTTTGAGAATATGGGTCTTGGTCTCTCAGATCATAACTCAGGTGTGCACAGATGTTAGGGCTGTAGCACATGCGTGGGCAAATATGTCTTTTTGACACTCAGTTCGTTCTTCCCTTTGGCGAGTGCCGTAAATTGCTTGTGAGAGTGTGGGCTGGGAGAGATATTGTTGTGATGGGTTACTATCCCTGTCCTGAACAGCACCCCTTGATACTTCGATTGGCTTAGATTTCAAATAACTTCGGAGAGTAAAATCTGTAAAATGGGGCCAGTTCATATCAGAAAGCTGGCGAGTCACCTCATTTTGTTTGGATTCAGCTCTGGATCTGACAGTGCCCAATTACCAGTGTGGTCGGAGCTGTCAGTTTCTGACAGCACCATAAGAAACGACTTCTTCTACACTTAGCTTTCCAAATCTTAACAATTGGCTCCTTTCCTTTTGCATTCAGCTCGATAAAAGTAAACTGAAGCCTGGGACAAGAGTTGCACTGGATATGACCACCCTGACTATTATGAGGTAAGGTCTTCTCATCAAGTGGGCGGGAGGGGAGAGTGGGATGGAGGAAACCTGTAGTGGAGCTACTGCAAAGTATTGGCCACAGAAGCATTTGCAGCAGTTCTCAACCTGTGGGTCCCCAGATGTTGTTGGACTACAACTCCCATCATCCCTGAGCTCTGGCCTTGCTAGCTAGGGGTGATGGGAGTTGTAGTTCAACATCTGGGGACCCACAGGTTGAGAAAGGTTGATTTAGGGGCTATTCTTTAAAGGGTTTTTTTTTTAATTAAAAAAAATCTGTGTTTCAAAGTCCCACTTACTATCAGTGCAGAAACAGAACTGGGCATTCCAAACCAAGGGCTAAGATGGAGTATTTTCTTACTTGATTAAATTTCCAAGAGTATTGAAGCATTTGCTTGCACCTGCTTTCCTTTGGCATCTTGATTTGGTACGGTGACCATCAGAACGGAAAGCAGAACCAGTTTTCTACAAAAACTCAGTGCATCATTGCACTTGGTGTGCCAATCCAGGAATAAAAGTGGGTTATAAAGCATACTTGGTGAACAGGGTAACATTAAGCTTTTTGGTTCAGGAGGCACAGTATAAATTACAATTTTTTTTGGCACTCAGCTCAAAAAACGTTTTCAATACAGTGGTGCCCCGCAAGACGAACGGCTCGCAAGACGGAAAACCCACTAGACGAAAGGGTTTTCCGTTTTGGAGGTGCTTCGCAAAACGAATTTCCCTATGGGCTTGCTTCGCAAGACGAAAATGTCTTGCGAGTTCCTGCAGGTTTTTTCCCCTTTCCCCCCCCTTTTCCTAAGCCGCTAAGCCGCTTATCAGCTGATCCGCTGATAAGCCGCTTAACAGCTGATCCGCTAAAAGCCGCTAATAGTGCTAATCCGCTAAGCTGTCAATGGGCTTGCTTTGCAAGACGAAGAAACCGCTATACGAAGAGCCTCACTGAACGGATTAATTTCGTCTTGCGAGGCACCACCGTAATACTATTTAAATTTTGGAAGCACAGTATTCCTAATGCAGGCCTTATCCGTGTGTGGTTGTGTAGAGATGCCAGAAAGCTCAAGATTATTGGATGCACATTACAACTAGTAATACCAGACATAGGGAGAAATACCATAAGTTTAAACTAAATGCTAATCTTCATTAGCATCACAGAAGGTATTAAAAATAGCTGTAAAATTTGGTGGTGGTTTTTTTAATATTTGCAAAGATAACATGAAGAGACATCCCCCCTCCCCATTAAAAAGAGTAGTTACTGAATCAGCTGATATATATGTTAACCAATGTTAAATAAAAACTTATTCATTTTCTAGGCTCATAGAGCAGGGCCCAGCAATTTTTTTTAGCCGTGGGCCGGTCCACCGTCCCTCAAACCATATGGTGGGCCTGACTATATTTTGGAGAGAAAAAATGAACGAATTCCTATGCCCCACAAATAACCCAGAGATGCATTTTAAATAAAAGGACACATTCTACTCATGTAAAAACATGCTGATTCCCGGACCGTCTGTGGGCTGGATTGAGAAGGCGATGGGGCTGGATCCGGCCCCTGGGCCTTAGTTTGCCTACTCACGCTCATGGAGTTAGATGGGTTATCCAGTCCCTCCTCCTGCTTTTAGCAGGATTTCCCATGACAGAAGGTAACTGCATCGTCCCTGACTGAATGCTACCCAGCCTATTTCTTAAATATCCCCAACATGTAGAGCAAGTCTTCCCTACCCCCAAGGCAGTCAGCTTACTCGGGTATCTTCGTTTTTATACGTGGCTTACAAACTGTGGGTGGGAAGTTGCTTTAGAGGGGCTTTAAAAATCAGCGGGTGACATCAGTTGTATGGCTTCTCCAATTTAGATATTTGCCAAGAGAAGTTGATCCCCTCGTTTACAACATGTCTCATGAAGATCCTGGAGATGTATCTTATTCCGAGATTGGAGGATTGTCCGAACAAATCAGGGAACTAAGAGAGGTAATTGCCTGATTCGTTATTGGTCTGAATAATGGATATGTTTACTTTGCTGGCAGGGAAGACATTTAATAATAATAATAATAATAATAATAATAATAATAATAATAATAATATCTTTATTGTCATTGCCCCCTCTCGGGGACAACGAAATTACTTGGCTGCTCCATCCACCCAGGTAGGGCACTCCACTCAAAATCAGAACAACTATAAAAACACTAATTAAAACAATACAGTATAATACAGCAAGGAAGATGAGATGACTTTCAAAGTCCAGGTTTCCCATTCAGGGCTGAGATCGCTCTGGAGAAGAAGCTGTTCTTGAGACGGCTCGTTCTTGTCTTCATCGTCCTGTATCTCCGTCCCGACGGCAGGAGCTTGAAGAGTCAGTGACCAGGATTTAAGTCTTTGGTACAATTTGGTCATAGCGTTGGGTTTCAGAACAAGCATGCACACTTCTTCCCTGCTGTCAAG
This sequence comes from Podarcis erhardii, assembly GCF_964252035.2. Taxonomy (NCBI): domain Eukaryota; kingdom Metazoa; phylum Chordata; class Lepidosauria; order Squamata; family Lacertidae; genus Podarcis; species Podarcis erhardii. The sequence continues at coordinate 4,458,834 of NC_138497.1, read as the reverse complement.
CCAGTTCCTCTTCCCTTTCCTGATATCCTCTAATCCTAGATTGGTGCGATATCTAAGTTGGGCAGCATTGAACAAATCATTGCTGGCCTTGGTAGTTTAGCATTAGTTTCTGCTGGCCAGCTGTGGATTCCCTTCCACCATCAATTTATCGACACAGAACATTGAGTAGCTCAGGTTTTATGTAGGATATTCGAATTGGCTTACACACCATTGCACAAAAGTCTTGCATACAACAAAAAGTAGCACAGACAATTGACTTGCTTTGGAGTTGTGTTCACCTAGTTTTAGAGTAGACCCTTTGTAATCAATGGACAAAACTAAGCTAGGCCCATTCATTTCAGTGGGAATATACTGAACAAACATAGTTGAATACCACTAAATTTCAACCATGGTTTCTTCAACAAAACTCTGAGTTGACACAAAATTGTCCCACGGTTGTCCTTACCTGCCTTTGAGATGGCCAGACAAATCATGGTTAGAGAAGGGTGGCAGGTTCAGACATAGTGAAAACAAGCCAAGGTTTGTAAACCAGCAAAACCACAACAACATGGTTTCAGATTTTGATTTGTAGATGGGCAAACAACCCATGGTGAAGCTATGTTTCGGTGATCAAACAAACCATGGTTAGTAAACTATAACTTGATAAAACCATGGTTCAGCGTTAACATGTGAACCAGGCCTTTGTATACTTTCTGTTTTGAATCCAAGGCATGATTTGTTACTTCTCTTCGCAGGTTATAGAGTTACCACTGACAAATCCAGAATTGTTCCAACGTGTGGGGATTATACCTCCCAAAGGCTGCTTGCTGTATGGCCCACCAGGTTGGTGTCCTTGGTCTGCTTGCCTCTTGACTGCTGAACAAACAGTATGACTCTTGGGAGATTTCATTCTGCATCAACTGCTCTGTGACAGTATTCCTTCAAGTAGCAGTGGGGTGGGTGGGTGTGAAGTGGGGGGGGGGTCACATTTTTAGGAACCAGCAGATAGAGTACTGAAATGGAGGTGTTACATTTGAAACACCAGCATTGTTGGAGATATTCTAGCCCTGTACAAATAATGCAGTAATTTCGTCTCTCTTAATCCCTTTTGAAATGCTATTTGAATCCCATTATTCTATACATTTTTAATCACATTGTTTCATAGAATTTATATGTAGCTTGACTGTAAAAAAGACAAAAGAACTCATAGCAGTTGTGCCTCTATTGTCCAATGAGCTCATAATAGCAAACATGACTTTTCCCCCTTTTCTCTTCAAAACAATCTTCATAGAATCTTAGAGTTGGGACCACGAGGATCATCTAGTCCAGTGTTTCCCAAACCTGGGTCTCCAGCTGTTTTTGGACTACAACTCCCATCATCCCTAGCTAGCAAGACCACTCTGCAGGGATGATGGAATTGTAGTTTGAAAACAGCTGGAGACCCTAGTTTGGGGAAAACTGACCTAGTCCAACCCCAAGCGCATGCCGTTTGTGCATGCGCGGATTGCGATTTAGTGCTTCTGCGCATGCGCAAAGCGCAATTTAACACTTCTGTGCATGCACAACTGCCAAAACCCGGAAGTAACCCGTTCCATAATCTATAACCCAAAAAAACGCAACCTGAAGCGGCTGTAACCCGAGGTATGACTGTATAGGCCACATTTTCTTCCACTTCCTAGCCAGCCATAAAAGCCAACCCAAGAATACAAGTTTTAAAACCAAAACAACACATCCATTCTTCTCACAGGAACAGCAGAGGCAGAAAAACATAATTAAAGGTAGTCACAGTCCAACCAATAAGCATCGATCCCAGAAGGCCAGTTGAACAAGATAGAAAGTCTTAAACCCTATAATGCAGGACTGATAAGGCTTAACGGGCAGACTTGATTAAGGGGCAGGCTCACCCGGAGGGCATGAATGGAAATTTTGAGCATGGGTATCTGGTCAAAGGCCTACACTGCACCTGTAACACGATATCGCTTTGTACATTTGTTTAAACGTATACCTTTTGCCACTTGTTTTCACTACAGTGGTGCCTCGCAAGACGGAAAACCCGCTAGACGAAAGGGTTTTCCGTTTTGGAGGCGCTTCGCAAAACGAATTTCCCTATGGGCTTGCTTCGCAAGATGAAATGTCTTGCGAGTTCCTGCGGGGTTTTCCCCCCTTTTCCTAAGCCGCTAAGCCGCTTATCAGCTGATCTGCTAAAAGCCGCTAAACCGCTAATAGCGCTAATCCGCTAAGCTGTCAATGGGCTTGCTTCGCAAGACGAAAAAACCGCTATACGAAGAGCCTCACGGAACGGATTAATTTCGTCTTGCGAGGCACCACTGTACTTCTTGATGCAACATGTATCGTCCACACAGGTACGGGGAAAACTCTCTTGGCCAGAGCTGTTGCCAGCCAGCTTGACTGCAATTTCTTAAAGGTAAAACAATTTCTTTAAGATGCCTTTCCAGAATCTTAAAGCAGACCTGTTTGATCTGCAGCCGCCGCCGCTCATGCTACCTGTAACAACTTTCCGCAGGTGGTGTCCAGTTCCATTGTGGACAAATACATTGGTGAAAGCGCCCGGTTGATCCGAGAGATGTTCAACTACGCCAGGGATCATCAGCCTTGCATCATTTTCATGGATGAAATTGACGCTATCGGTAAGGCTAAGCAGCGCAACAAAAAGCCCATCAAACTCCCCCCCCCCAAGAACTGCTCTGCCTACGCGTAATGTAGCTGATACAGCTTTCCGACAGGTGAACAAGAGTCAAGACTAGGGAGATAAAGAAAGGGTGACTGTGCCAAAAACCTTTACACCAGGCATGTCCAAAGTCCGTTTCGGGGGCCAAATTTGGCCTGCCAATCAATTTAATCCGGCCCCCATTGGCAGTTCATGTCCTTAACAAAAAAGCTCATCAACTTGGGTCGGCCCTCATGCATGTTCGCTTCATCAAATCTGGTCCCCTTTGCAAAAAAAAAAAAAAATTTGGGCACCCTTGCTATACACCAAGCACACGAGAGCAGATATGGAGGACCTCAACCCCAGGGGCCAGTCCTCTCTCTGGTCCTCAGGAGTCTCCCCAGACCATCCCACACGTTAGATGCCACACTCCTCGCATTTCCTGATTTGCCCTCTTCCTCGAAGGCTTTTTGCTTGTCCTTGCACTGCCCCTTGCCTCGATTCTACATGGTTTGGATGTAGGCTATTGTACAAAGACAAACCCACTTTCGGCTCTGGCCACACCACTGGAATGTGGCCCCAAACGTTTACCCGTGATGGAAACGTGGGCTGAAAAGAACCCCCCCCCCCAAAAAAAACCCACACACACACACTTTGCAGAGCCTTCTGGCACCTGACAACTAGCATCTGTACTGTATTATGACATCCACTTTCAAAGGCTGGAGCTATGTAAAGGTAAAGGGACCCCTGACCATTAGGTCCAGTCGTGGCCGACTCTGGGGTTGTGTCACTCATTTTGCTTTATTGGCCGAGGGAGCCGGCGTACAGCTTCCGGGTCATGTGGCCAGCATGACTGAGCCGCTTCTGGCGAACCAGAGCAGCGCACGGAAACGCCGTTTACCTTCCCGCTGGAGCGGTACCTATTTATCTACTTGCACTTTGACGTGCTTTCAAACTGCTAGGTTGGCAGGAGCAGGGACTGAGCAACGGGAGCTCACCCTGTCACGGGGATTCGAACAGCCGACCTGATCGGCAAGTCCTAGGTTCGGTGGTTTAACCCACAGCGCCACCCGCGTCCCCCTGGAGCTGTTTCCTTGGAGCTTAATACAGTATGTCAGTTGGACAGGGGCTGAGGGTAACCACCTGAAAGTAAAACTAATTTACTCAGGTAAGTACCTCAAAAAGGTAATGTCTCCCCAAGACCTTCTGTTACCCAGAAGTTGCTTTTGAGTGATCTCTTGAAGGGAACCTTTCAGACCCCCTTTCTGTTCTTCTCTTTTGCCTAGATTCTATACAGAAACCTTGCACCCCAGCTTGCAACTTGACTTTTTAACTCCCCTCGCTCCTTTCAGGGTTTGATGAGCCACCCTGCGTGGTGACCAGGTCTGACTTCTTTCCCGCTGATTTTCTCCTTAGGTGGCCGTCGTTTCTCGGAGGGCACGTCAGCTGACAGAGAAATTCAGAGAACTCTAATGGAGGTAACGCTTCTCTGAACTGGAGCCGGTCGTCTTTCACGTGTACACAAACATCTTTGTAATCCTAGGCAGGCAGCAAAAAATGTGAGACTTAAGGATCAGTTGCTAAGACGAAATAGCTGAACGGTGATGTTGAAATTGTTTGCAGCTGTTCACCACTGGTGCCTCCTGAAATCATTTTATGTGAGGAGGTCTTTTCCTTGAAAGTAGACAACACCAAAAGCTGCACGTAGTGAACAGCTCCTGGCATAAAGCAACCATTCTGTGTCTGAATTGCAGTCCCATCTCCATGTCTAGACTAGAACCTTGGACTAGAACCATGTCCAAGACTAGAACCTTCACACGTGTTCTTTCTGAGTAAACGATATAGCCACTGTTCTCCTGGATCCTAAGGCCATGTCTCCATTGCTGGTTTCCATAGGTTTATAATAATTACCGTATTTTTTGCACCATAACACTCACTTTTTTCCTCCTAGAAAGGGGAAATGTCTGTGCGTGTTATGGAGTGAATGCTTGTGGGTGGCGGGGGGGATCTGCTGCAGTCGTGAGCAGAGGATCCATGGTTCCCCTTCCTTCCCTCCTCCATGGTTACAAAGCATGGATCCACATGGATCCTCAGGATTTTTGCATTGGGCTACTCCAAACTCACTGTCAGATCACATGTCTGTGGCCACAGCATGAACCACAAAAATCATATATCCACTATTTCGTTTAGAATATTTTTTTTCTTGTTTTCCTCCTCTAAAAACTATGTGCGTGTTATGGTCTGGTGCGTGTTATAGAGCAAAAAATACGGTAATTCTAGTTAGAAGACAACTGAAGGCAGCCTTGTTTAGGGAAGTTTTTTATGTTTTATGTTTTATCGTGTTTTTAATATTCTGTTGGGAGCCGCCCAGAGTGGCTGGGGACGCCCAGCCATATGGGTGGGGAATAATAATAATAATAATAATAATAATAATAATAATAATAATAATAATAATTTTATTTATACCCCGCCCTCCCCGGCCAAAGCTGGGCTCAGGGCAGCTAACACCAGTAAAATTACAGTAAAAACATAATAAGGGGGAAAAAAACAATTTAAAATGTAGGTTAAAATACAATTTAAAATGCAGCCTCATTTTAAAAGTAGCCCATAGATCAAAACCATAAGGGGAGGGAAAATAGGGGGGTCAGACTGAGTCCAAACCAAAGGCCAGGTGGAACAGCTCTGTCTTGCAGGCCCTGCGGAAAGATGTCAAGTCCCACAGGACCCTAGTCTCTTGTGACAGAGCGTTCCACCAAGTTGGGGCCAGTACTGAAAAGGCCCTGGCCCTAGTTGCGACCAATCTAACCACCTTGCGACTTCGGACCTCCAAAAAGTTGTCATTTGTGGACCTTAAGGTCCTCCACGGGGCAGACCAGGACTACCATACTATTTGTCTGTTCAGCTCAGTAGTTCAGACTGGCAGCAGCTCTGAAGGATTCCAGGCAGGGATTATTCCTAGCCTGAAGCTGGAGATGCCAAGACAAGACTGAACCTGGGACCTGCTGCATAGATGATGCCCCACACTGCTCTTCTCAGCCCGCTCAGTGGGGCAAGTTCTTTGCCGATTCACCAAAGCTTTTGTTTTCTCGCCACACGTTCCAGTTGCTGAACCAGATGGACGGATTTGATACTCTGCACAGAGTTAAAATGATAATGGCTACAAACAGACCAGATACTCTGGATCCGGCACTGTTGCGTCCTGGAAGACTGGACAGGAAAATCCGTGAGTATTGAGTTTCTGTAGGGCTGGCATTGGTCTGTGCCTCCCCTTCGCTTGCGTACCTTTTGAAATTAACATAGCTTCTCCCCCCTTCTAGATATTGACTTGCCAAATGAACAGGCCAGGTTAGACATACTGAAGATCCATGCCGGACCTATAACGAAACATGGGGAAATAGGTAAGTCCCCATGGCTTCACAGATGCATCTAGGAGGGGGCTGGGCTTTGCATATTCAAGTCTGTTTCCTGTAACAGATTGTAAATTTCCAGGGTCTTCTGAAGCAAAATTTTATAATACTAATAAAAAATAATTTTGTATTTATACCCCGCCCTCCCCAGTTCAGAAAACCGGGCTCAGGGCGGCTAACAACAAATTTAAAACACTTAATTGATGCAACAAAATACAGTATAGAACGTGAATAACAATAAATTCAGAATTCAAAAATCAATTTGGGGGGAAATCCATCCAATAAGCATTAGATGATCACCAGGGCTAGCTGGCTAAGTTAGTCCTATTTGGGCCAGCGAGGAGACCAGGGGAGAATTAGCTGTGGGATCCCAGAGCGGGTAATCTTCATAAAAAGAGGAGGAGGGAAGGCAGGGGAATGAAAGATCAGGCTAAGTTCAAATTAAAGGCCAGGCAGAATAGCTCTGTCTTACAGGCCCTGTGGAAGGAAGTTAAATCCTGCAGAACCCTGGTCTCATGGGACAGAGCATTCCACCAGGTCGGAGCCATCCCTGAGAAGCACACCTTAATAACTACAGTCCATGAAAGTTTGTGCCATCATAAATTTGTTGCTCTTTAAGTTGCCACAAAATTATTTGGGTTGTCCTGTTCACAGAAGGATGTTGGAACTGCACCCCCCCCAGTACTGCCCAGATCTGTTCTGGGACTTCCCCCAGCTCTCCCATTGTGGACATCGGGCAGTTGACAGCTGGCCAGCCACAAGGGTGTGACGAACTTGGCCCTCAGGGGGTGGAGGAAATAACAACCTGGCCCACCAGCCGTATCTGTTTCCCACTCGTGCATTGCACCATACCGACCCACACTTATTTTTAGTGCTGATGGAATAGTGAAGCTGGCACAGCCAAAAAAACATTTTGTTATGGTGGCATCATGAATAGTATGTTGTATCAGGTTGTCTGACCTGCTGCTGATCTCACTTGTGAACTCCGGCTGCTGAACAGACTCTTGCTGTGTCGTATTGCTTGGTTTTTTGGGGGGGAGGGGGGTTGAGGGGAATGTTATTGCTGTTTTTTATACAGTGGTACCTTTGTTCTCAAACTCAAATCTATTCTGGAAGTCCATTTGACTTCCAAAACGTTCGGAAACCAAGGCGCAGCTTCTGATTGGCCCTGGAAGCAGTGCCGGCAGCCAAAACCAACGTTCGCAAACTGGAACGCTTACTTAGGTTTGCGGAGTTCGAGAGCTGATTGGTTCATCAGCTAAGCCGTTTGGGAACCGAGGTTCCACTGTATTGATTTTTTGTGTCTTTATTTTGATTAATGTGGAGATAGTTCAATTTCATTGTGTACTTTTAAATGTTTTATTTAAAGTTTATGACTACTTCTGTTGCGTTTTGAATTATATTACTATTGTTCATGTTGTGAGCCACCTCTGAGGAGGGTTTTAACTATGGAAAGACGGCTTGCAAATAAAATGATGAACGGGTGGGAGTAAGATGAGCCTTCTGGATCAGTCCAGCGACCCATCTAGTCCAGCCTCCTGTTCTCACAGGGGCCACCCAGGTGCCTATGGGAAACCTGCGAGCAGGATCCAGGCACAAGAGCAACACTCGCCTGCTGTGGTTTCTGGTAACTGGAATTCAGAAGCTTTGCTACCTCTGAATGTGGAGGCAGGGCAAAGCCACCCTGGCTGGCTTGTTTTCACATCAGGACTGCTGCGTCAGTCAGAAGCGAAGAGTTCTGATTTTTGCGACAGGTTTTTGCTCTTAGTCCACAATTACCATTAACCTAGGAATTCTTCTTTTATAGATTACGAAGCAATTGTGAAACTTTCCGATGGTTTTAATGGTGCTGATCTGAGAAACGTATGCACTGAAGCAGGTAAGGAAACGAGATCTTTGTGACATCACTTTCCATTTTCCTGATCCCTTGGAGACTTATTAGTAAAGGTAAAGGGGACCCCTGACCATTAGGTCCAGTCGTGACCGACTCTGGGGTTGTGGTGGTGCTCATCTCGCTTTATTGGCCGAGGGAGCCAGCGTACAGCTTCTGGGTCATGTGGCCAGCATGACTAAGCCACTTCTGGTGAACCAGAGCAGCGCACGGAAACGCCATTTACCTTCCTGCCGGAGCGGTACCTATTTATCTACTTGCACTTTGACGTGCTTTCGAACTGGTAGGTTGGCAGGAGCAGGGACCGAGCAACAGGAGCTCACCCCATCGCGGGGATTCGAATGCCAACCTTCTGATCGGCAAGTCCTAGGCTCTGTGGTTTAACCCACAGTGACACCCACGTCCCGGAGACTTATTATAAAGCTCAAATAATTCATGATGTGTCACAGTTATGGAAGGAGGAGCATATGCATGGCTATAGCTCATGAAGGGGAGCCTTAACATGCTTGTAGGGTCTGGATTGCGATCGTAACGTTGCAATTAAAACTGAAGCACACACAGGTGCCTGCAAGAACCAGATTGAGCCCCTTTCCTTCTCTCTGACAGCTTGATTCCCAAACTCTTGTGTCTTTGCAGGGATGTTTGCCATTCGAGCCGATCACGACTTTGTGGTGCAGGAGGACTTCATGAAGGCTGTTAGGAAAGTTGCCGACTCCAAGAAGCTGGAGTCTAAGTTGGACTACAAGCCCATCTAAGCATGACCACGTGGTTAATGGCTGACTGACACTGCATGGGAAAATATGGGGCTTGCGATAGGTGAAATGAGAAGCAAAAGTATCCCTTGATTGTGTTTTTATTACAAGTGTCTGCATTGCGCCAGCGAGCTCGCCAGCTGTCTGTATTAGTGGTGCTCCTGCTGCTGGGAAGCTCATGGCGGCACCCTGAATCCAACATGGCCTTTGTTACAGTCCCGTTCTTAAGCGCAGAGCAACATGTGTCCTCGTACGAGAACCTTACGGAAACATACAGCTGGTTTGGTTCGGCAGATTGTAAGGCAGTGCATTTCTTATTTTATATCATTTAACTCCCCCACCCCTTCCCATTGAAGAATTAAATAAAACTTGTTTAAATCCAGCCTCCTTCGTCTGTTTTTTCCACAGTTTACTCTAGAGCAGAGTGGGTTTTGGCCCCTCATGATACAGCTTACCAGCATCGTGTTCAAAATCTGAAAAAGGCCTTCATTTTCCTTATACTAGTGTTTCTTCTTGTTGTTTAGTTGTGTCCGACTCTTCGTGACCCCCTGGACCAGAGCATGCCAAACATTTCCGTCCACTGCTTCCCGCAGTTTTCCTCAACTTCATGTTTGTAGCTTTCAGAACACTGTCCAACCATCTCGTCCTCTGCCGTCCCCTTCTCCTTGTGCCTTCCATCTTTCCCAACATCAGGGTCTTTTCCAGGGAGTCTTCTCTTCTCATGAGGTGGCCAAAGTCTTGGAGCCTCAGCTTCACGATCTGTCCTTCCAGTGAGCACTCGGGGCTGATTTCCTTCAGAATGGATCGGTTTGATCTTCTTGCAGTCCATGGGACTCTCAAGAGTCTCCTCCAGCACCATAATTCAAAAGCATCAATTCTTCGGCAATCAGCCTTCTTTACGGTCCAGCTCTCACTTCCATACATCAGTACTGGGAAAACCATAGCTTTAACTAGACGGACCTTTATCAGCAAGATGATGTCTCTGCTCTGCAAGGTGATGCTGTCTAGATTCGTCATTGCTTTTCTCCCAAGAAGCAGGCGTCTTTTAATTTCGTGGCTGCTGTCACCATCTGCAGTGATCATGGAGCCCAAGAAAGTAAAATCTTTCATTACCTCCATTTCTTCCCTTCTATTTGCCAGGAGGTGATGGGCCCAGTGGCCATGATCTTAGTTTTTTTGATGTTGAGCAACTGAGATGAAGCAAGTTGTTAAAACACACCAAAAATGAAGGGTTGTGTGTTTGTTAAGGCAGGCAAACTCTGCTTGGCGGAACTGCTTGGCTGGGATCCAGCCTGTGGGCCATGAAGTGACCTATATTTACTGCCCTGAATTGTGCGCGGAAACGCATGGATGATGGAAACGGGTGAGTGTAATATATGGAGCATACTTGGGATTGGATGCTAAAATCGGGGACTGGGTTTGATATCTGGAACGAGCAGAAGCCGTTGTAACAAGGGCAACAGATACATATGGGGGAAAGTGAATAGTTAAGGGCTGTTGGGTCTCCCTTTGGTACCATGCTAGGATTTGATGGGGCCAAATGTGGAAAGAGCCAGGATGCAAAAGGAAGAACTTGTGTTCATACATAGTTAAAGAAATTCGCTCCCACAAGAAGTAGCGGTGACCAGCATGGATTATTATATTTATACAGTGGAACCTTGGGTCCTGAACTTAATCCGTTCCAGGAGTCTGTTCGATTCCTGAAACAGTTCGGCCACCAAGGCTCCTGGAGCCAATCAGAAGACGTGCTGGGCGTTTGGCTTCCCTAGAACGTTCCAAAACCGGAACAATTACTTCTGGTTTGCGTTCTTTAGGGAGCCAGAACCTTTGGCTCCCAAGGTGTTCAGGAACCGAGGTTCCACTGTATACTACCTATGACCACAGGTCTCTGGGTGGCTTACACATCACTTGGGAAGACAGGCGAACTAATCGTGTACAGTGGTACCTCTGGTTGCGAACAGGATCCGTTCCAGAGACCCGTTCGCAACATGAAAAGAGCGCAACCCGCAGCGGCGCATCAGCGCACATGCGAGTTGCAATTCGCCACTTCTGCGCATGCGCATGATGTCATTCTGTGCTTCTGCACATGCGCAAGTAGCGAAACCCAGAAGTAACCCTTTCCGGTACTTCCAGGTCACTGCGGGACGTAACCTGAAAGAACATGAAGCGGACGTAACATGAGGTATGACTGTACTGGAAGAAGCAAAGATCACCAGTGTTGAAGCAATGATTCTTCAACATCAGCTTCCTTGGACTGGTCATGTTGTGTGGATGCCTGATGATCGTCTTCCAAAGCAACTACTCTATTCCCAACTTAAAAATGGAAAGCATAATGCTGGTGGTCAACAAAAGAGGTTTAAAGACTCTTTCAAGGCAAATCTTTAAAAATGTAGTATAAACACCGACAACTGGGAAACACTGGCCTGCAAGCGCTCCAATTGGAGAACAGCCTTTACCAAAGGTGTCATGGGCTTGAAGACACTTGAACTCAGGACGCAAGGGAGAACTGTGCTAAGAGGAAGGCACGCTTGGCAAATCCACAGAGTGATCAACTCCTGCCTGGAAACCAATGTCTCCACTGTGGAAGGACGTGTGGATCCAGAATTGGCCTCCACAGTCACCTACGGACTCTGTTAAAACCGTGTTTATGGAAGACAATCTTATTTGGCTACAAGGGATCGCCAAAGAAGAAGGGTGGCTTTACAATATTATTATAGTTAATACTATTTATACAATTTATATACCACCCTTTATCAAAAGATTCCAGGGCGGAGTACAACATTAAAAATATATTACAGAACGTCAACGATAAAAACATAATAAAAAACAGATGTTAGGCAAACTCAGGCAGGGTAAGGCTATTCAATGGCTACCAGCTATAATACCTATGCTCTTGTCTCCTCCGCTGGAGACCTTTGCCCTGATCCAGCAAGGTGGTCCTTAAGTTATTTTTGCAAAGTTTACAACAACCTTTTAAAGGAGGCATGGGGCTGAGAATGGCTTGCTTGACTGCCCATTTGTTCCTTGACTAGGCGGGTTGCGGGAAAACAAAAATATGACATTAAAATCAGTTAGCGAGTGCAGGAATGATGCGAGGCGACAGTGACACTGGATTGCCTGGTTCACAGTTAAGGCTCCTGAGCTGCTCCCCCAGCTCTTTATCAAACCCTTGGTGGTGGTGGTTGAAGTGTTGTCAGACTAGGACCTGGGAGACACTCAGTCTAACCTACCTCACAAGGTTGTTGTTGCAGAGGGTTAAATGAGAGCGGGTGGAGAAGCATGCACACCACCTTGAGGAAATGGTGGTATAAAATGAAATAATAAAAGCAGAGAAGCCATAACTAGCTAGCCCAGATGTTCTGATAGCTTCCCCATTTATTTATTTTTTGTCTAACCAGTCCTATGCACTTACCTACAGTGAAGGAAAAGCACTCTGCGTATGCTCAGTTGCAGCGTTCGTACAATTCATCCTTGCTGAACTTTTACATTCTCGTGCCAAAACATTGAGCATGCCCTAGGGAGGATTACAGGATATGCTCAGCGTTTATTTATTTATATTAAATTTCAACACCGCCCTTCATCCAAGGATCACAGGGCGGTTTACAATATAACATTACAACATTGGCAGGTCCCCATAAATAGCTAATCCTACAGCCCTAGAATGCATCTCAGCCTTGCCCCAAAGAGAAGCAAATCTGGCACAGGGCAAACTTTGACTGACTTGACATTTGCTGGCCGCCTGAACGAGGATTTGGGTTACACTGAAGTTTTCCTTAGCAGAAATGAAAACAGTTCTCAGTTGCGTATGGAGCAAAGCAGGTTCCAAGCATATTTTTAGTGTGTCAATAAGAAGTAACTAAAACCCAAGACTTGCAGCGGCATCTTAAAAAGCAGAGACATCACCTTGCCAACAAATGTCCGTATAGTTCAAGCTCTGGTTTTCCCAGTAGTGATGTATGGAAGTGAGAGCTGGACCATAAAGAAGGCTGATCGCCAAAGAATTGATGCTTTTGAATTCTGGTGCTGGAGGAGACTCTTGAGAGTCCCATGGACTGCAAGAAGATCAAACCTCTCCATTCTGAAGGAAATCAGCCCTGAGTGCTCACTGGAAGGACAGATCCTGAAGCTGAGGCTCCAAGACTTTGGCCACCTCATGAGAAGAGAAGACTCCCTGGAAAAGACCCTGGGGTTGGGAAAGATGGAGGGCACAAGGAGAAGGGGATGACAGAGGACGAGATGGTGGGACAGTGTTCTCAAAGCTACCAGCATGAGTTTGACCAAACTGCGGGAGGCAGTGGAAGACAGGAGTGCCCGGCGTGCTCTGGTCCAGGGGGTCACGAAGAGTCGGACACGACTAAATGACTAAACGACAACAAATGCTAATAGAAGTTATCCCAGTGAAAGATATGGTAATACAGGAAGCTGCCTTTTACTGAGACAGACCACTGGTCCATCAAGCTCAGTAATGTCAACACCGACTGGCAGCAGCTCTCCAGGGTTTTAAGAAAGGGACATTCCTCACTCTACTTGGAGCTGTCAGGGACTGAACCTGGGACCTTCTGCATGCAAAACAGGAGCTGTAACACTGATCTAACGCCCTTCTCTTACATAAGTGGTTAATGTTCAGCAGGATAAAAATTGCAGCAACTTGTTACTACGACAGAGGAGTAAATCTAGAAAAAACCTGAATATTGCTTTACCTAAAAGGTTCCTGCTTTCACACAGTGGCTGCATTGGAGATGTATGCCAGATTTCCTTTAATAATGAAAATAACAACAAGTCAATCCTTTATTAGGCATAGCAAAACTGATGCTTTTGAATTGATGCATTTGAATAATGGTGCTGGAGGAGACTCTTGAGAGTCCCATGGACTGCAAGAAGATCAAATGCATCCATTCTGAAGGAAATTAGCCCTGGGTGCTCACTGGAAGGACAGATCCTGAAGCTGAGACTCCAAGACTTGGGCCACCTCACGAGAAGAGAAGACTCCCTGGAAAAGACCCTGAAGTTGGGAAAGATGGAGGGCACAAGGAGAAGGGGACGACAGAGGATGAGATGGTTGGAGATAGTGTTCTCGAAGCGACCAGCATGAGTTTGACTAAACTGCGGGAGGCATTGGAAGACAGGAGTGCCTGGCGTGCTCTGGTCCAGGGGGTCACGAAGAGTCGGACACGACTAAACAACAACAACAACAAACCACACATTATCAGACAAACACCGTGTTAATGAAAATAACATAATTGCAAAAGTAGTCCAAGCCACTGCAATGCATAATGCCAAATCTGCCTCACTTGAGGACTGGATTGCCGGTGGCAATAGATTCACTGTGGGCCATAACCCATGTTCACTTACATTTATGAACATATGACGCTTCCTTACAATTAGTGAGAAGATCATTGGTTTGTCACACTCAGGACTGTCTGCTCTGACGGGAAGCACCTTTCCCAGGAAGTCAATTATGCAAGTCAGAATCAGCCCTTTCCTAGTCACACCTTACCAGGCGAGTTTGCTGTAAGTGGAGGTGTGGAGGATCAGACACGAACCTTCCCTGAGAATAATGCGCTGTGCTCCACCATGCTAAGCTGTAGGCCAACCCAACGTGAAATGTAGAATTTCCACATTTAAATGTACTTACTTATCCCACGTGTAGGTCCTACCTGGAAATCCTGGGGGTTGAATCTGGGACACAGCTGTGCTGTTTTGGCTTCAGATCTGCGTGCCCCCCAGCCCCTTACCAGATTTGTATAGCACACCCCAATATATAATTATCAGGGCAGAAGTATGTCGCAGGAAACCCCCCCAAATCATTCAGTTTGTACAAACTTGACACACACACTCACACTACATATGCTACGCTTCTGTTATAAATTAATAGAAAATCAACCATACATTGGATCTGCACCGTTCCACTTTTATTTTACTCCATGAAGGAAGGACTACAAAATGGGGAAGGTCTGATACAGGCCAGCCATAATCCCTTGAGCATACACAGGGATGAGCACATACACAGGAGCCCTGCCCAGTTGCTATGCCAACCCTGATGGTCCTAGACAGAAGACCATCAAGGTCACAAAGAACTTGCATATAGGAGTGGATTCAGCACTGACTGGAACAAAGGACAATGATCAGATCTTCCCTCAGGGGGCAGGAAACTGCAAACTCCCCTTTGTCACCTGGAAAGTACTCATGGGGAGGGGGAAAGGAGGAACCAGCCAGGTGACAAGATACTCAGGTTACCACCACAACTCCTCCCTCAACCCCTCCTTTTTGTCATATAGTTGTGATGTAGTCTTAGGGGTGTAGTTTGGGGGATTAGTAACTAATAAAAATTGGGGTCTTTTGTTCTGGGCTTGCATTTTGCTTCAACATGTTGTTGGTGGGAGTCCTGGTCGTGACAGTTTCCAATAGAGGCCAAGCCTACAGGCTGCTGTTTTGCTCCAAATTTTCCTGGGTGATGTTCTTTGTATTTTGCCCAAGGGAGCCCTCGGATTCCTCCGTTAACAAGTAAAATAAAAATAAATAAGTAAAACATCATGGTTTGAGAGCAACCAATGGGCAAAGTAGATCATTTTCTGGACAGGCCCTCCATTAATGCTTGCTTCTTCTTTTTTTATATATAATATTTATTGGTGTTTCAAAAAGTTACAAGAATAAAAAAGAAAGAAAAAGAAAAACAGAAAATACAAAATACAAAAAATAAATAAAAACAACTAAAAACAAATCCATCTTTCCATATCTTATCTATCATTTGCTTGTTTCCTTGACCTCCTCACACCTCCCTTTTTTGTATTCTCGTTCATTAGTTGTTTCAGCAAATCCTTTCCTTCTTTGTTTTTATCTTGCTTATTTATCTTAATATATTGTAACTTTAAATTCTGACCGGTTAACAATCCATTTTTACTTAATCCTTTATAACATTACTGCTAAAACCACATAGCTTCATTCCAGCATCCTTCTAACATTCCTCATGAATGCTTGCTTCTAGAGTAATATTTACTGCCACAAAGCGATGTGATGTGCCCTTGCAATGGTCACAAGTGCAGCCGTATTGCAATTGCATCCGTCCAAAATCCGTTGCCATCTGAAATTAGACAAGCACCTGGCATGCTGACATTTAGGCAGATACTGGAGACATTTTCTTCAAGATGACTTTCCTTGTGACCAATTGTTTTGTTATGGAACATTACCGTACAAGTGTAGATAGGATTGCTTTAAGTTTACACAGCCCGTAAGTGTTTGCATTTTATCTTGCTGCACATTAATATTACTGTATTTATTAAATTTGTGTACTGCCCTCCATCTGAAGATCACAGGGCAGTTCACAGCAGATAAATACAAAAACAAGAACACAAAATATTTAACAAAACACAGATCGAAACAAACTAATAGCCTCCCTCCCACGAACACATTTAAAAGGATATAGTGTGTTAATCAGCTCACACCTGGAGGAAGAGAAACATTTCCCTATGCTGCCTGTTGCTATTTAGTCGTTTAGTCGTGTCTAACTCTTCGTGACCCCATGGACCAGAACACGCAATGAGGGTGTCAAAACAAGCCTCCCTGGGGAAAGCGCCCCACCTCTTTTTGGGCTGTGAGGCAGTTTATAAATCTGCAACATCATCATCATCATCATTATTATTACATTTATTATTTATACCCCACCCATCTGGCTGGTCTTCCCCAGCCACTCTGAGTGGCTTCCAACAAAATATTAAAATACAATAATTCATCAAATATTAAAAGCTTCCCTAAAGAGGGCTGTCTTCAGATGTCTTCTAAAGGTCAGATAGTTTATTTCCTTGACATCTGATGGGAGGGCGTTCCACAGGGCAGGGGCCATCACCGAGAAGGCCCTTTGCCTGGTTCAGTATTAATACTGGTGTTGATCAAAATGGTTTGTTGTTGTTTTTTAAAGCATGAGGCAAATTCAAGGAGGAAGCAGCTGGTGCATTTATTACATTTCTATTAAACTCCTGCTGCTGCTCCCCGTTTTATCCCCACAACGCCCCCCCCCCTGCGATGCAGGGGAGGAGAAGGGGCTGCAGTGACTATGGCGCCCAAGGTTAGCCAGAGGCAGTTTCACGGCCGAAGCAGGGATTCGAACCCACGGCTCCAAGACGCTTTCGAAGCTCTCTTCCTCCCACCAAGACGCGCCGGGCACACTTTCGCGCATGCGCACAACCGGAGGACTAGCGGGGCGCTCTGCCTGTTGCCCGGCCACGCCTCCTCCTCCTCCTCCTCCTCCCTTTCCCTCGGGATTCCTGCCACGCCCATCCCATCTCCGGCCCGTTCCTAGGGCCACGCCCCCTCTCCCTCCCTGCGCGGCTCTCTCTGCCACGCCCACTCCTTCTACGTCCCGCTCCGAGTGCGCACGCTCTCTCTCTCCCTTTGCCACGCCCATTCCTTTTATGTACACCTCTTCCTAGGGCCACGCCCCCTAGGAAGGAGGAGGGGAGGGGAGAAGAGCAGCGGAGCGGCCGGCCCTTCCCTCAGACCGACCGACCGACCGAGGAGGAGGAGGAGGAGGGGCCGCCGACCAAGCCCAGCCAGCGGCATGGCGGCTGGGCGCGAGCCGCCGCCGCCGCCGCCGCCGCTCTCTCCTACCTCGCCTTCTCCGCCTTCTCGCTTCCCCGCCGCCGCCGCCGCCGCCCTGGCCGCCTCCCGAGCGCCGAGGCCCGCCGCCCACGACGACGACGTCCTGCTCCTGCCCCACTGACCGCCTGAGGGGGGGAAGGAGAGCGCCTGAGGGAGGGAGGGAGGGCGGGAGGGGGAGACCAGAGACCCCCCCCCCGGCCATGGAGCTCGCCAAGCCGGTCTTCCCCGCGCTGCCGCAGCCCAAAGAGGACTCTGAGGTGAGCTGGCGGGGGGGGGGCGGCGAGGGTCTTCTCCCCCCCCTCCTCCTCTCCCCCTGCCCGCCTTTCCCCCCCCCCCTTCCGACGCCTCAGCATCTCAATGGCTGGAAACGGTCACTAGGCGGGCTGGGCTGTCTGTCCTCTCCTACTTACACACACACACACACACACACACACACACACACACACAAGACACACACCCCCCCGTCGTGGGAAGGGGGGGTCGCTTGCAAGGACGGGTGGGGGTGGGGGCTTCAGGAACCGACCTTGATAATGGCCTCCTCCTCCCACCCTTGGGTGTTTGGACCCTTGTGGGTCTTCAAGGGTTCGCCCCCCACCCTCCTCCCGTGTGAATTGGGGGTTGGGGCGTGTCCCCTAGTAGTTCATCCCGTGTTCATACGTGTGAATGTCTGTGTATGTCCATATCTGTGTGTGTTTTATATGTTCTCTCTTTACCCTACCAGATCTGGCGTAATTTTTCTGCCACACCATTGTGGCAGTGCTGGTGTGTGTGTTTGGAGGGGGGGGGTGGTTAACATTTTGTAGCCTGCAGCTTCTTTTGGGAAGTCCCACAACTCATCTCCTTTTTCCATTCTGCCCTGAATGGGTGTGTGGGTGTGTGTGACTCTTCACACTACATGGGCGCATTTGACTCAGCATCCGTTTACTACAAAAAACGGGAGAATACAACAACACTGCTTAAAGAGTGATGTTCTCTTTCTTCCACCCTATAATGCTGGTTGTGGGTCAGAGCTTGAAGTGACCAGGAAAGAGGTATTGGGGTCATGGAGGATGGTTAGATGAACAGGTAAACCCGGTATGTGTAAAAGGAGATGGATCCTTGGGAAATAAGGTTGCCCATAACATAAACCCCTTATGCAAATCTGTGGTTTGTGTACAATTCTGTTTGACTCACCTCAGAAAGGCTATTGTGGCACTGGAAAGACTGGAAAAGGGCAACCCAAATGACCAAGTGGCTGCAGCAACTCTCCTATGTGGAACAGTTGTGACATTTAAGGCTTTTTAATTTAGAGAAAAGGCGCGTAAGAGGGTCAAAAAATTACGCATGGTATAGTGAAATTGGATAGAGAAAAGTTTTTATACTTGGTGCCAAAAACAAGGATCATTCTGCAAAGCTAAATGTTCAGTATTCAGGACAGGTAAAAAGAAGTACTTCACACAGTGCATATTCAGTTGCAGAAGTCACTATAATAAGATGCAGTGATGGCCACCAATGATGGTTTGCTTTAAAACTGATTTAGACAAATTCATGGAGGGTATGATTATCAATGGCTACTTTTCATGAATCAGTACAAGGCAAGAGCAAAAAACACATGCAATTCTAGCCCGCACCAACAGAAGTAGTGTCCAGATCAAGGAAAGAAATTGTACCACCCAATTCTGCCTTGGTCAGAACCCACCTGGAGTGCTGTGTCCAGTTCTGGGCACCATAGTTTAATGAGGATATTGACAAGCTGGAATATGTGCAGAGGAGGGCAACCAAGATGAGCAAGGGTCTGGAAACCAAGACTTACAAGGTGTGCTTGAAGGAGCTGGGTATGTTTAGCCTGGAAAAGAGGAGACTGAGAGGAGATATGAGAGCCATCTTCAAATATCTGAAGGGCTGTCACGGAAGATGGAGCAGGCTTGTTTTCTGCTGCCTGGGGGTGGGGTGGGGGGCTCAAACCAATGGATTCAAATTACAAGGAAGGAAATACCAACTATACATTAAGAAGCACTTTCTGATGGCAAGAGCTGTTCCAGCAGTGGAAAGGGCTCCCTCAGAAAGTGGTGAACTCTATATCATTTGAAGTTTTTAAATAGGGGTTGGGTGGCCGTCTCTCAAGGAATGTTTGGTTGTCATTCCTGTATTGCAGGGGGGTTGAACTACCCTTGGGGTCCCTTACAACTCAACAATTCTATTATTCTATGATGGCTGTGCCTTACTAGAGGCAGTTGCTGTGCTCATGTTGCATTCATATCCTGCTGGCAGGCCTACCAGAGGCATCTAGTCGTCCTCTGAGAGTAGACTCCTGGACTAGATGTGCCCATAGTCCCATCCAGTAGGTCTTTGAAGGTCCATGTTATTCAGTCCTTCACCCTAGAGAATTCCAGGGTTTTGTCACTGCAGCATCCGTCTCATTCTCTCCTGTTTAGCTGCTTCTACCTGACAAAGGTTTATTGAGAAACCTTACCCTGTGGTGTGTACCTTTGCTCATTGCTACTTGTGCTTGTCAGCTCATAGATTTATTAATTCTCTTTTTTCATCTTATATATTACACCAAAAGCACCTTATATATTACACCAAAAGCAAGTTGCAGGGCAGTAAAATGCCCACCTGCGATAAAACAGCAGACAATAAAATTAAGATATAATAAATCCTAAGTGGTGGTCTTAAACTTTATCTCATGTACAGCCCCACTTGGTGCTTCCTACTGTTTCACACACTCCATGCGCAAACAATCATGCTGTACTTCATTTCTATTTTTAGACTCTCCCATTTCCTTTCAGAATCCAGAATGATCTTAACTGCTGTTTGTTTTACCATCCCTGTTTAGCAATAATTGTGCATTGTAAGGAATGTAAGGTTTTCCCCATTGCCCCAACTCAGTCAGCTGTGTGATGTATTAAAGTACTGGTACTTTTAAAAAGTACGGTGGGGGGGGGCACACAGAAAATGCTGTCCTTCATGCCCTTGCTGGCCAGCCTGCTTCATGGAGGGGCAGTTCCATGCAGGAGTTTCTCCTCAGCCGACATATCTTGTGAGGGGACAAAAGAAAAAGAGAAATTAAAATCAGTGTTCCAAATTCGCCAGGCACCAGGCGCATTTTGCTCCTGACTATTGGCCACTTGCGACCAAGTGAAGCTGCCTGGGCGCCAGGATGGTGCCTGACATCTCCACTATCCGGAGATGCATGCCTGGGGAATCATGGGATCTTGACTGTTTTCACACACTAATGCCACACCCTGTAGAATTCTATCCTTGATATTTTACCTACATAATCAGAACAAATTTCAGGAACCAAAAAATCGTATTGAAAAATAGAATTTTCGAGCCCAAAAATGGCAACTTGACATTCCGTTTTGGTGACTATAACCCTGGTTTAAGGAGCTATTTGGTGCCTAGCTAATATTGAGTTTCTAAGACTGATTAAACTATAGCCCAACCTTTTAAACCCTGTTTTAAAACCAGCACATTAAATTGTGGAAGGCTTTAAAATAGATGCAGGATTACTGATTTTATTGGCTATCCATCCTTTTTAGTTCTGCATCAGCTACAGTCCTGAATAAAGGAAGATCAGGTCCATGCTGAGCATGTTGCAGTAACCAAGTCTTGAAGTTTTAAATCATCAATAGCAGTTGGTACATCTTAGTCTGGGGAAAAAAGCCCAGCAGTCTTCTCATCTGGAGGTGCTGGAGAAAAATGTTCTCAGCCACTGTTGCTATTTGAAGGTCCAGACACAACAATATACCCTGGAGCTCATAAATAGAGGAGGTAAAATTATAACTCCTCCATTCCTTCCAATTTACAGGGCTTAAAATGCATCATTACTATCATATTTTTTGGGATACTGAGTCATTCATTTTGACCACATCACATCTGAACCATGGTCAGATGCTGACTTGCAGATGTGTGAGGCATATATCTGGGCAGGTTTTATGAAATTTGGCTTTTTCAAAATGGAACCAACTCCATTTCAAAGGCATGAGATAAGCAGAACTTTATTAAAACCTAAAAATATCATTTTGGAGTGACAGATTAAAATTAGTATTTGTTCAAATGAATAGTGCAGCTTATCCAATTGTTAGATTGCAAACCTGTTGTGATTGTCCACATTAAATTCTCTAAGACACCATAGCCTGTTTAAGTACTTAATAAATACGTAAACGAAGAGCGGTAATTGGAATTTGCATGATCTGCATTTAACTGTAATTCCCCTTTAAAATACACAATCATAGCAAATGCCAGAATTCTGTGAAAGCTCATTGGTAGGAACAGATCAGAAATAGTGATTTTGTAGCAACAGTATGAGTAATATTTAATGCATGTGCTTCTAAATCAGTTTTTAGCAAGATATGTTCATATTTTAATATGAAACCAACAGCTGACCATTTGCACTTAACTGTTGTTCATTCAACACTTTCTAGATTTGTAAATATTCTATAAAAAGCAGGTTGCCAAATATCTAGGATCAAACCAGCTTTTATTTGGCATGAAAGTATACCTTTCAAAATGCAAATAGGTAAAAACTAATGCAGAGGAGTTAAATAAGTCTAGCAGTTCATTCTGCATGTTTCCTGCTCCTCTACGACTCCCAAAGGAGCTGTCAATGTTATGCCAGAGCCTTGCTGGAATTGTTGGCAGCTGTCTGTCTCTAGACAGTGGAAGAGTGTCCATTTGGGGGTGAAGTCAAGCTGTTGGAAGACTGCAGCGCCTGATGTGGCTGCAGAGACCCATACGGGACAGACGTGTTGCAGCTGGGGCAGATGAAGGTGTCTGGTTTTGCTGTGTCTCTCTGCTCTGCTGCAGACTGTGGAGTTAATGTTGCCAGTCTTCATGTCATGTTTGCAGACATCTTTGTAATGCAGAGTTGGTCTGCCAACCTGCAGAGAGCTCCCTGTAGAGCACGTCCTTGGGGAGGAGAGTTAAGAATGTTGATTCCAACAGACAAAAATCAGCACTTGATGAAAATTCTTGCTGCTGCTCTTGTCATTTCTAACAACTCTTAGATATGCTTTTTGTGGTAGCTAGCACCCTTGACATTACAAAACTTCCACTCTGGGTAGTCTTTTGATTCCAAGCACACTTAAATGTGCTGTTGAATCTCAGAAGGCCTTTTTGATGATGAAGTAAAAGTCTGTTTGATGTCTGAAAAACATGTCTATTCAGGATCTGGAGTTTAACTACTTACTAACTGAATAAATGTGTATTCTTTTGCTTTGCCTATATAAAAGTTGTAATTTGCAAGACTTTTTTGTTGACAGTGTGAAGTTTCTGCTAGTTTTTATGTGATTGAAGCTATAATTCATCATTCACTATTCAAACTGTAATTATGATAATGAGAAATATACACAATTTAACATGTTGAATAAGATGTAACTTAGATCATGTTATATATGTGTGTATCTTTTCCACCCAGTTCAAAGACTTAAAAACATTGATAGATAGGTAGCCGTGTTGGTCTGCCATAGTCAAAACAAAATAAAAAAATTCCTTCCAGTAGCACCTTAAAGACCAACTAAGTTAGTTCTAGGTATGAGCTTTTGTGTGCATGCACACTTCTTCAGATACACTTCTTCAGATACATGTGTATCTGAAGAAGTGTGCATGCACACGAAAGCTCATACCTAGAACTAACTTAGTTGGTCTTTAAGGTGCTACTGGAAGGAATTTTTTTATTTTGTTTTAAAAACATTGAGTCTACCAGATTTTCCTTGAAAAACAGTTGGTTCTCTTAAGGGCAATACTGAAAATTATTGTTAAGTGAACACTGCATTTTTTTCCCTCTCTCTCTCTAGGACTGGACATATCCAATGAGAAGAGAGATGCAGGTATGGCTGTTTCTTTTAATCAAGGCTAACTACTGGTTCATTAGATGCTTGGTGGTGGTGGTGCTGCTGCTGCTGCTAGGGTTTAGCAAAACCTTATGCCCTGAGACACTCAGGTGTGCTGCAGAGGTACACTGGGGACGATTGCTCTGGAAACACCCAAGAGAAGACTTGGAGTGACAGGACTAACACACAGGGATAGTTGTAATTCCAAGTGCAGTTTTGGGCTACCAAGAGATTTGTTACCTTCCTTTTTTGCCCTAGACTCACACCCAGTTCCTCTCATTCATCTAGGCATTGTCTTGCATTAATGTCCAGTTGAGAGAGACCTACTCAAGGTCCCCAGATCTGTGACCTTCCCTTTCCTCGCTGTCTTTTTGGGCTTTGTGGGCAATTCCCAGCCCTAACTTCCTTCCAAAAATGGTTGTCTCTGCTATCTTTGCTCCTGGCCAGCTAGCTGTTCTCTGCACATATCTGTCACACCTTCCCCTCTCCACATGTTCCAGGAGCCTGCAGGGGCCACTATTTCTTTGTTTGGAAGTTGCTGTTTCTCTCCTGGTCTGTGGACAGTAGGGAAAGCTGATGCTCATGCTGTAACACTCACTGAATTTGTTCCTAAATTTAAGAGTAACACAACAGTTCTGTAGATTGCTAAGTACTGGTCATATTTAGTGAAGGGAGAAATCAAGTGAATTTGTCTGGATTGGCAGATGCCTCGGCAAAGTAAAATTAAAATGTTAATAGGCTATTGCAGCTCCCTCCTAAACTTTCAGTTTGCATAGGAAACTTCCTAAATTTGAAGTCTTTTTTCTGGATAGAGAACACTAACAAGGGAAGCCCTCATGATTTCTTGTAGATGTAGGCTTTGTTCACAAGGAGTGGTTTGCATGGCATGCAAAAATTTGGCAGGAAAAGCTCTTTCTAGCATTGAGATGCAGTGAATTATGGTTTGCTTGTTGGATTTTCATGTTAAGCAGCCAGAAGCCCTCCCAGAAAAGAGAGTACACCTCTTGTATTGCAGGAACCTTGAGAAATAGTTAAGTAAAACAATCCAAATGGCTCGAGTAAGCAAGCCACATAGTGGGGTATTGGAGAATCTTGGTTGTAGGTTATCAAGTTCAGAGTGATGGTAAGGTAGTATCAGATGAGGAGGAAGCGATGCAATGAAAAAGTGGGGTGGTACGTTAACCTATGTGTAAGATCGCACATCCTTTTCTTCTGCATTTAGCATAGAGCAACTATACCGCCAGTGAGGTACATTTATCTCAGTCCTGTTACATTCAAACCTTTGAAGCCTTTGAGAAGCCTTTGAGGATTACAGGCAAGAGAAACATTCTAGTCTAGAAGGAGCTGGTGGGGGAGGGAAGCTTGAGTTGCAGCTTCAGTGAGGCAAGACAGTTCCTGGAATCTTATTCTGGGATATTATTACCTTGGCGGCAGGCAGCTCCCTGCTGCTTAGATTTTTCTCTCCACCTCTCTGACACCTCAAACTTGTTCATGTTTCTCTCTCCCCCTGCTCTGTTTCTCAGGCAGAATATACCAAGTCATTTATCAGCAAAGAATAAATGCCTTTCTCATAAACCGTTTATTATACTGTGCCTGAATTCTGTTAGTCAATACCAAGAAGTGTGCTTGTGGTTTTCTCTCTGTCATTGTCCTTTGCAAGCTTAGTGGGTGGCTGGGGATTTTCTTACCTCCTGTGTTTCTGTTGTGCAAGATTCCCTCGTAGCCCCAGTGCCAGCAATACTGGAAAAAAGTACAGTGGTGCCCCGCAAGACGAACGCCTCGCAAGACGGAAAACCCGCTAGACGAAAGGGTTTTCCATTTTGGAGGCGCTTCGCAAAACGAATTTCCCCATGGGCTTCCTTCGCAAGATGAAAGCCCATAAGGAAATCTCTGGGACAGCGGGGAAGCGCAGCGTGTCTTCCCCACTGTCCTCGGACCTCCTCCGAAGGCTGGCGGTGGGGCGGAGAGACCTCCTCCCGCCGCCAGCCTTCGGAAGGCTGCTCCGAAGGCTGGTGGTGGGAGGAGGTCTCTCCGCCCACCGCCAGCCTTTGGAAGGCTGCTCCGAAGGCTGGTGGCGGGAGGAGGTCTCTCCGCCCCACCGCAGCCTTTGGAAGGCTGCTCCGAAGGCTGGCAGTGGGGCGGAGAGACCTCCTCCCGCCGCCAGCCTTCGGATGGCTGTCCTGAAGACTTGTGGTGGGAGGAGGGTTTTCCTTCCCACTGCCAACTTTCAGAATGCTGTTCTGAATGTTGGCGTGGGGAGGAAAAACTCTCCTCCCACTGCAAGCCCCGGGAACAGAGGAAAAGCGCTGCGCGCCTTCCCCTCTGTTCCCGTACCTGTCCTGAAGGCTTGCGGTGGGGAGAAAAGCCCTTCTCCGCACCGCCAGCCTGGCAAGCGGTCTCCATAGGAACGCATTAATTGATTTTCAATGCATTCCTATGGGAAACCGTGCATCGCAAGACGAAAAACTCGCAAGACGAAAAAACTTGCGGAACGAATTAATTTCGTCTTGCGAGGCGAAATGTACCCATTTCTCAGGTAAAACCACAGAGCTCTTTCCAGATCCCATATATGCATCCAGTTAATGCTAGTGTAATTAAACTCTACTACTAGTGTTAGTCTTGTGTAGCTTTTACCAGATTACTGAGGTAGATTGAATTTTCATTTCTCCCTTTCTGTTTCCTTTTTTTAAAGGAAATTTTACCTGGGTTGTTCCTGGGCCCGTATTCTTCAGCTATGAAAAGCAAGGTAGGTGTGTCTTTTTAGAATATTTTAATGCTGGTCACTGGTGCTTTTTTCTAGGAAAAAAAAGGTACAGGAACTAATCTTGAAGAGACCTTGTACTAGTAGTACAGGGGACTCCCAAATTAGACGGTGGATCCAGGCTCCTGCACGCATACCCAAAATTGTATATAATGGGGAGCACACTGGAAAGTCCTAGTGGTTCAAAGAGGAGACCCACCCCAAAGACGTCCCAAAGAGCCAGCAGAACTGACATGCAAGGAGGTTTCTTCCCAGCGTGTCAGCTCTGCATGTCTAGAGCGCAAACGGTTGCCCTGAACAATCTAAGCACCTTGTGCACATCATCGGTCCTTACTAACTAAAACTCATCTAAAATAACAGAACTAGACGGTGCTCTGATACCTCTCAAGGTTCATCTGCTGTACATGGAGTCGCGGTCCCGGTGTGGATGCAAATGATGTTATGATCCTCAAAATGCTTTGCAAACAAGTCACAGTAAGCTGCCGTCAGTTCTGTTACCTCCTTTGGGCCAGACTGTGAAAGGCCATGCACCACCCAGAAATGCTCTGCTGGGTGGCTCAGTTAGGATGCAATGGAGACAGCAAAGCATACTTTCTTAGCTGCCTTCACTGCTGCTGGGTAGGCCCATTGTTCAATTGCATTTTACTGGAATTTTCTTCCACTCGTGTTTGAGCAGTGCCCCAATTTGTTTCCTTAGCCTAAGCTTTGGAGTACTCTGGGGAGCCAAATGGGCATAATGAAGAGGGAAAAGGCACTCAGGGTGATCGTGTCAACGGCCCAAGCCCTTTGGGTGTTCCAGAGGCCAGCCAGGGCTTTGACAGGAGCGCCAATCATATCAGCTATCTGGAAAGCCTTTGGATCCATCAGCCTCCTAGGGCAGACTATCTTAATAGGTCCCCCGCCTCTGCAGAGGAGAAAAAGTGCTGAAAGCTTAATCTCAGCAGGAAGTGATCTGGCCATGAGAAGGAACTGGTTTCAATATCCCCCACTCTTCCTGATCACCCTCTTCCATTTCTGTGCCACTTAGAATATAAAAAACTTAAGCAGTATAAAAAATACCCTAAAGCTGCGGTAGACCACTATGCCACTAATGTGTGGTGTGGTGGTGGTGGTTGTTTGGGGGGTATTGGGTTGTTGTTTTCATTTTGATTCTGTATTTTATGGTTTTATATTCTGATTTTATTTTGTAAACTGCCCTTAGACCTGCAGGTATAGGGTAGTATATAAATTCAATAACAACCACAGTAACTTGAACAACAACAAATTTTACAAAAATACAGTTACATATAAAAACGTTACATTAATACACAATTATTGATACATATAAACCAATATAAATTTCTTCTACTTGATTGTCATGTGTGAATTTTTTTCTGTAACATTTTAATTTTCTACTGTTTGCTAGTTGGACTCTGCTTGAGGAAAGACAAAGAAAGGTGTTTTAAAGAAACAAACTGCAAAATGCACACTTTGCGACACAACGTTAATGGTCTTTGAATAGAATTACACTGTTTATTGATGAGCTGCACCTTTGTGCCAACCCAAAACGACCAAAAGCTTGTCCAGCCTATTTTGAAAGGTTCACATGAATGTGGAAAGGAAGTTCCTTCTGAGGTTTTGTCAGCTTTAAACAAAGTCACCTTTTTAAAACAAAGCCACACAGTAACTTTGCAGGCTTCCGGCTTGTTTTGCACTGGCCACAAAAATGAATTTGTTGTGTGTGTTTGGTTTTAAGCTATCATGGTCTTACTGAACATTTTAAATATCTAAATATATGGTCTTAATAAAATGTCTTAATAAAGCTATCAGCTAGTCATAATGCAATATTATTACTCTTGTTTGCATGCTAGTTTAAAGGAGCTTTCACTTTTTCAAACATTCATTTTGCAGCTACCTATACTTCAGAAACACGGAATTACCCATGTAATATGCATACGACAAAATATTGAAGCAAACTTTATTAAACCAAACTTCCAGCAGTTATTTAGGTAAGTAACCTATAAATTAATGTTGTGAAAATACGTCATGTTCAATGTCTGCTTGTTGTGCTAGTGTAGTTTTCAGTCTTTACACTGCAAAGCAAGATTGCAGGTAATGCTTAAAAGTTTCAGTGGATCACAATAGTTGGCCAGGTATATTGCATAGTGTGAATGTCAGAAAGACAGGTGCAATAACTTCTTTATGACTTCCTGTGAGGAATGAGATTGCTGTAAGGACAAGGCAAAATGCTTTGGACAGGAAACAGGGCCAGTGAGGGATGTGGCTGGGGCATTCCAAGGGCCAGATAGAGAGGTTGGGGTGCACATTCGGCCCCCACACCTAAGGTTCCTCATCCCTGACATAGTCCTTCCCACAGTTAGAATCATAGAATCATAGAGTTGGAAGAGACCACAAGGGCCATCGAGTCCAACCCCCTGCCAAGCAGGAAACAGCATCAAAGCACTCCTGACATATGGTTGTCAAGTCTCTGCTTAAAGACCTCCAAAGAAGGAGACTCCACCACACTCCTTGGCAGCAAATTCCACTGTCAAACAGCTCTTACTGTCAGGAAGTTCTTCCTAATGTTTAGGTGGAATCTTCTTTCTTGTAGTTTGGAACCATTGCTCTGTGTCCGCTTCTCTGGAGCAGCAGAAAACAACCTTTCTCCCTCCTCTATGTGACATCCTTTTATATATTTGAACATGGCTATCATATCACCCCTTAACCTCCTCTTCTCCAGGCTAAACATGCCCAGCTCCCTTAGCCGTTCCTCATAAGGCATCGTTTCCAGGCCTTTGACCATTTTGGTTGCCCTCCTCTGGACACGTTCCAGTTTGTCAGTGTCCTTCTTGAACTGTGGTGCCCAGAACTGGACACAGTACTGCAGGTGAGGTCTGACCAGAGCAGAATACAGTGGCACTATTACTTCCCTTGATCTAGATGCTATACTCCTATTGATGCAGCCCAGAATTGCCTTGGCTTTTTTAGCTGCCACGTCACACTGTTGGCTCATGTCAAGTTTGTGGTCAACCAAGACTCCTAGATCCTTTTCACATGTACTGCTCTCAAGCCAGGTGTCACCCATCTTGTATTTGTGCCTCTCATTTTTTTTGCCCAAGTGCAATACTTTACATTTCTCCCTATTAAAATTCATCTTGTTTGTTTTGGCCCAGTTCTTGTTTGTTTTGGCCCAGTTGCACTGTATTCTTTTCAAGCATGGCTGAAAGTGATTCCTTGACAGAAACTGGTGTTCAAAGACAGGAAGCCTAAGGACCAAACTACAGTGGCACCTCGGGTTAAGTACTTAATTCATTCCGGAGGTCCGTTCTTAACCTGAAACTGTTCTTAACCTGAAGCATCACTTTAGCTAATGGGGCCTCCTGCTGCCGCCGCACCACCGGAGCCCGATTTCTGTTCTCATACTGAAGCAAAGTTTTTAACCTGAAGCACTATTTCTGGGTTAGCGGAGTCTGTATCGTGAAGCGTATGCAACCTGAAGCATATGTAGCCTGAGGTACCACTGTACATGTAACACCACAGCTGCATGTGGCAATAGCCTAACAAGGGTTGCTCAGCTGGCAGTACGACTTCCCTCAGTGAAATGAAGAAGGAAGCAATTTTCAGCTATTCCCTTTCCCCTCCACAGCCCTCCATGCGCCACCGGAACTGATCTGGAGAGTCCCCCAGCCTTCTGGAGCAGGTTTAGGAGCAGGGTGCTACAGAGCATAGCTGTCAACTTACAGATTTGAAAATAAGGGACCAGCAGTCTTGAAAATAAGGGACCAGCAGCCAAAATAAGGGACCTGCAGCCTCACCTGTTCCAGGCACTCCAGTTCCTCCTGCAGTCTGGTCAAACTCATGCTGGTAGCTTCGAGAACACTGTCCAACCAACTTTGTAACCAGAGGTTCAACTGAATAGAATCTGAATCACATGCACCACAAGGCCTATGCAGCCTCAACTTAAGATGGCTCCCCGGCCTGGCTTTGCACTGCAAAGTTTGCAGCAGCACGTGCCACAAAATGGCGTCCAGCATTCAAAAAACCCCTCAGCTTGCATTAACTAGCCACGCACAAGGCGTGCAAGCTGCACCCCCCAGTCGTTCTTAGACTTCTTATTGGGTGAGCAACACAGCCAAGCAACACAGTTGGAGCCTCCCTCCTCCCTGGCCGGCTGGCAGGGAGGGAGAGGAGCTGCTTCCTTTGAAATTTAAGGGACATCATTTAAGGGACATCCATCAATAAGGGACAGCAGCGGGACATGGCGCTGGAATACGGGACTGTCCCTTCAAATAAGGGACACTTGACGGCTATGCTACAGAGGGGGCGAGAAATCATTGAGAAATTCTTGCCCCCTTTTTCCACTGACAGGGGCAAGAATGACAGTTGGATACAACCCACAGAAAGCTGTCTTAATGATAATCTAGATCAGTATTTTCTGCTTTGACTGGCAGTGGCTCTCCCATGCTTTCACATAGTCTTTCCCAGCCCTGCTTGCTCTGAAATGCAGATCAGTCTTTAGAGCTGTTTTGCAGCAGTGAAGAGAAAGGAAGATAGAACCTTACTCTGCTAGTAGTTTTTCTCCTGAAATTCTCCTGAAGTCTTGCCTCATAGGTTTCATGAGGGAATTTTGCAACAACAGAGAAGGGGTCATTTGGCTATCGTACATTCCGTTGCAGAACAATATGTTGGACCTTTTAACTTTTATATTTATATTATATAATATATATTATATTTATATACGCTTCAAATGATAAAAGAAACATTTTTCAGGCTGGGTGTTAATGTTCTAGGAGATGAGCGATTCTGGTTTTGTACTTAACACACTTACTTTAATTGTAGGTATTTAGTCTTGGATATTGCAGATCATCCCATTGAAAATATAATCAGATTTTTCCCGACGGTAAGTGTTTAGCATGACTTGTGAGTTAAACTCTTTCATCCTAATATCTTTCAGAAATCATGTGAGCAAATGCAGCCCAATGTGCGAGTGAAAGAGAAGAAACAATCCATCTCTGAAGCAGTTCAGCTAAATTGATAAATAATTCTTCCTGTGATGTCCACCTAATTTAATGGTCTTGTGGATAAGCCCCCTGACTGGTAGTATTGCTGGTTGCCATGGGTACAGTCCTCTGGGAAGTTCTCCTGCATAAAAGTGCTTTTGCAGGATTCCCTTTCATTTTAGCATGCAGGAGAAACTTCCCAGTGAATTGTACCCATGGTAACTGTCATATCAGATATGAAGGGGGACGGGTCACAGAATGCAATTCTCAGCTCAAAAATGGCTGTGTCTGCTCGCTATTCACTCTGTGCAAGATATCTGAGTTACTTTCTCAGCACCTGTCTTTTTACTTTGTGCACTTTGTCCTCTCCTGCCCCTTGGATGGCCCTTGTCCGGCATCTGCTGAAAGTGCCCTCCATTGACTTCTTGTGAAGTGCTGGTAATGGAGGGGGCCTCTTGAAATGGCTGTGCGGATGTCTGAATACTTGTGCCAGGCCAAGCTCAAGAAGCAGCTGGGGAGAGCCATATTTCTAGGCCCCCTTGCTGCTGCTTCAAGACAAGGAGCACTAAAAACCTTAATAAAAATAATGAGCTCTACATTCTGCTGTCCCACCCCTACAACATTAACAATAATTACCGTATTTTTTGCTCTATAAGACTCACTTTTTCCCTCCTAAAAGGTAAGGGGAAATGATGTGTGCGTCTTATGGAGCGAATGCAGGCTGCACAGCTATCCCAGAAGCCAGGACAGCAAGAGGGATTGCTGCTTTCACTGCGCAGCGATCCCTCTTGCTGTTCTGGCTTCTGAGATTCAGAATATTTTTTTTTTTGTTTTCCTCCTCCAAAAACTTGTGGTCTGGTGCATCTTATAGAGCGAAAAATACAGTATGTTAGGAGGGCCATGAGGCTGCATTTGTGTTAAGAACTCTTCAAGATGGCAGTAATTGGAACAGAATCTGTGTCTGTTATGTTTTCCTTTAGACTAAGGCATTTATTGATGGGAGTTTACAAACCGGAGGTACGTGTGCTCACTTTGCTTGCCTACCTAATTTATCAGATGCTTGATACAAATGTGTTGCTTTTTTAGCTACATGTAAATACAGTGGTACCTCAGGTTAAATATTTAATTCGTTCCGGAGGTTCTTAACCTGAAACTGTTCTTAACCTGAAGCACCACTTTAGCTAATGGGGCCTCCTGCTGCTGCCGCACCGCCGGAGCCTGATTTCTGTTCTCATACTGAAGCAAAGTTCTTAACCTGAGGTACTATTTCTGGGTTAGCAGAGTCTGTAACCTGAAGCGTATGTAACCTGAGGTACCACTGTACAGATGAAGGGACATGGGTGGCGCTGTGGGTTAAAGCACAGAGCCTAGGACTTGCTGATCAGAAGGTCGGCGGTTCGAATTCCCGCAACAGGGTGAGCTCCCGTTGTTCAGTCCCAGCTCCTGCCAACCTAGCAGTTCGAAAGCACGTCAAAGTGCAAGTAGATAAATAGGTACCACTCCGGCGGGAAGGTAAACGGTGTTTCCATGTGCTGCTCTGGTTTGCCAGAAGCGGCTTAGTCGTGCTGGCCACATGACCTGGAAGCTGTACGCCGGCTCCCTCGGCCAATAAAGCGAGATGAGCGCCGCAACCCCAGAGTCAGCCACAACTGGACCTAATGGTCAGGGGTCCCTTTACCTTTACCTGAATACAGATGGGGTGGATGTACTTGGTAATGGGCTGGGATACAGTCCCTCTTGTGAATGCTATAAGATGTGTAGTGATAATTGGTGCCATTTAGTTAAGCCTTATTGGCCGGATTCCTTGGAGGCTCATTGGGGTACATACCACATAGCAGGTAATGCAGAAGGAAATAAAGTTCCTGAGGCTCAAACTCTGCTTCCTGCTTATATGTGTTTTAAGATGTTTATGCTGATTTTGCTACTAACTGTGTTTGGTTATGCTAATGATTTAAATTAATTTTAATATAAGAAGAGCTCACAAGGAACATGTTGAGGACTGAATGGTGGGATATAAACTAAATAGTACAAATAATTCAAAATGCTGTTTTGTGTAAAGCAATTCTTTTCATTCTCAGGAAAAGTTCTTGTCCATGGGAACGCGGGGATTTCTAGAAGGTAACACGGCTCACTTATTTTTAAAAATATCCCAAGGCATGACTGACATATCTTAACTTGTTTTTGTTGGTTTGTTTTCTGTTTTTCAGTGCTGCCTTAGTTATTGCATATATTATGGAAACATTTGGAGTGAAGTACAGGTACAGAAGTGATTTTAAACTGCTTTCCATCCCTTGGAGAGAATATTGGTCTTCAGCCGCTGAGTCACGACATGGCCAAAATGGGAATCTTGAGTGATTCTGCGGTAGAATTGGAAGGGATCACGAGAGCCATCTAGTTGTAGTTTGTTGTTAATGCAGCTCTCCATGTCTAGTGACTAGCTGAGTGGGACCCTGCTTTACAACAAGAAGGGATTAAAAACAGTTGTACAACTTGATCACCTAAGTGTTTCAATATTGTGCAACTTTTTCAAAAGAAAAACTGCCCTAAAATATTGCAGAGTGAAGTTGGCAATACAGTGGTACCTCTGGTTACGTACTTAATTCATTCCGGAGGTCTGTTATTAACCTGAAGCACCACTTTAGCTAATGGGGCCTCCTGCTGCTGCCGCCGCCGCACAATTTCTGTTCTCATCCTGAAGCAAAGTTCTTAACCCGAGGTACTATTTCTGGGTTAGCGGAGTCTGTAACCTGAAGCATATGTAACCTGAAGCGTCTGTAACCCGAGGTACCACTGTACAGGCCTATGTGCCTGCTGTGTTCTTTCAGTGCCAGGCCAAGTTGCCCCTTCTCTCTCCCCTTTCTCAGCCTTTGTGATGGTGGTGGTTGTAACACTTGCTACGGGTGCTGTGACCTCTCCCAGCAAAGAGACCAAGATCTTTTAGTGAAAGGTGTGCATGTTCCCTCTGCACAGAACTTGCCTCCAATACTGATTGCCTCCATTGCACATGCCTTGTTACTCCTCCATCACCACCTCAGCTGACATAGAGTGCAGTGCTTGCACTACATCTGATTTTGGAATGACAGCCAGAGACAAAACAGGTCTTGGATATGCTGTAGGGCAAGCGAATTCTGGGGTTGAAACATCTGTAGAAAATTCTGATCCCAGTGAAGAGGGAGCCCCAGTGATGGCCTTATTAAAAAAGATGGAGATGCAGTGAGAATTTCTTAGGGGTAATGGACTCTTGGGGATAAAGATTGGCTATGTGGGTCATCTGTTTCATGTTTTAATAGAGAACTTTAAGCCTGAGATAGATGAGGTTTGTGTGATGGGTCCCAAGCAAGTGAGCTTATGCACAATAACTCTGCCTTGGTCCAATGAATGGAACATTTAGCCAGGGTCCTTGGATTTAAGTCCTACTTCTTAACTTGTTTTTATTATTGCTTGTTAGCCGCCCTGAACCCAGCTGAGCATTGGCTGGGGAGGGCGGGGTATAAAGAAAAATTATTATTATTATTATTACTTCTGCCTGGGGATCACTGTATTCTCAGCTTTAATTCCCCATCTGTGAAATAGGAGTGGCACTCAACATGGGACTGTTGTGAGGATGAAGACGATGAGGGTTGAGTGGGGTGAGGTTTGAGTTTCATTTGGCCTCTTCACTTCGGCAGGCCTCGCACAACAGATGTTCCCATTGAGTTGGCCCTCTGTTCAGTGTTTAATGCTTATAACATAAATTTCACATGTAACAGCAGGGTCAGTTCTCAGCATCTTCTATAAGGAAAATCTGTTTAAGTAACTATCTGGACCCAGTTGTTGTTGTTGGCTGTAAGCCTTTATGGAGTTAAGCAGGTCTGGGCATTACTAATTCCTGAATGGGAGCCCTTGTATGTCATTCTAAACTTTTTGAAGGCAGAATACAGGCAGAGCTAAACTGAAAGTAAATACCAAAAGAATGAGTCAGAAACCAAATGCAAACTGGTATTAAAGATGAAAATGGAGAATCTCTTTCTTGCAGGGATGCATTTACATACGTGCAAGAAAGAAGGTTTTGTATTAATCCCAATGCTGGATTTGTTCATCAACTTCAGGTAAGTTGTTTTCCTACCTGTTGATGATGTAGAAATATGATATTCATACTGATGGTCTGGCCCGGCCTCCCCAAGTATCTGATATGCATTGGCTTAAATGAAAAACTTCATTATATCTTGCCTGGCTGTTTGGGGTGTTAATTGGTACATTACCAGTATTTGGCCTTTTCTATCATTTTGTTTGCTTTGATGCTGTACTGAGGATGTGAGCAATTCTAACAAATGTAAAATATGTAAAACAAAAACATAAGATACCTAAAATTAATGATATTTAATAAACAATTTATCAGCTTTACATTGATAACCACGTGGCCAGTGTAGAGCAATAGATCTCAGCAGCAGGGGTGTCTGTGCCTTACATGGCTGAGCTTGAGGCTGGTGGCATAAAATCTCTTTGAGCCACAGTGTCCAAAATTCTCTCAGATTCCCCATTTCTGCTCTGCTCTGGGAGACCAGAACTGGTAGACCAGGTGTAGTCCTGGTCCATGCTGACTCTTGAGTAGCTCACTGGTGCCTGCCCTGAACAGTGGGTGTGGCTTTCTGGAATTGCTCAGGTCAGCCAAACAGAAGCAACTACTTTTATCCAGAACCACTTTTTCTCTTCCCTCACCTCAGTTTCCTGCAATATTCCAGCCTTCATGGCTGTAAACAAATATGTTCCTTTAGCTGCCCTCCCGTTCTTTTTATCCCAGGATCCCAATGTCAGGTGAATTCTTGCCCATTTGTGCCAGTCCAGTCATTCTGCTGTTGCTTCATTTTTTATTTTATTTTTAGGAATATGAAGCCATCTATCTAGCAAAGTTAACTATCCAGATGATGTCTCCTCGGCAGCTGGAGCAATCACTGTCTGTCAGTACGGGTGAGCATATATTTCTGTGTAGCAGGGGCGGGGAAACATCTTCAGCCCAAGGGGCACATTTCCAGAGCAGTCACTGCCAAGCCTGCCTTCTCAAAGATTTGCATTGTAAATCCCCTCTAAAACAAAGGGGGAAACCTTGCTTTCAGCAGGGAATTCCAAGCAGACTCCTTCCTGAATCAGATTTGCATGCAATCCCTTGCCAACTGCTACCTCTACCCAGAATAAAATAGTAGTACTGGCGGTATGGACATCGTCTACCCTTCTTCATGTACATGCATTTCTCCTCTTCACTTGCCCCCAATACAAACCCCTCCCTAATTAGGAAGGTGTATGCATCAAAACGCCCTGCTAAAATGAAGGGGGGGGGGACATTGTTTTAGCAGCACCTTTCAAGGTCAAATTACCAACTTCTTGATGTCCTGTGATTGACAAGCATGCAGCTGCGCCCACCTGTCAAATGTGCCCCCCTAGTCCATTTATGATGAGGTTCTGGCCTGTGGAATCGAAAAGGTTCCCCACACCTACATCCAGAGTATGAAAACTACCACAAGAAGCTACTCAAAGCTGATGGATTACTGATAGAAACCAACCTGGTTCATATTTGATTAAATCTATTTGAACTTCTTGTTGTCTTGAGTTAAGAAGTAGGAAGAGAAGCACAGGGAGACTGGCTGTTAACTATTTTTGGATGCTTAAAATGGGCAAAACATGGATAGAAAAATTGGCTTCTAATTGGCATTGTGCAGCAAAATGAAAATGTTTTGTGGAACAGGCCTGGTTCCACTCAAACCATTTTGGAAAGCTTGTTTCTGTCCTCTTAGCCACCTTCTCCACCTGCCCCACCTGTTTTGCAGGAAGTCTGAAACGAACCCATGAAGAGGATGAGGAAATCAGCAATATGCAAGCCGCAGCTCAGAACGGTTGACACCAAGGGCAGCACTCTGGACTTGATGGCTGGAAATTTCTATTCATGGCAGCTGCTAACGTCAGCAAGATGAACAACCAGATCTATTTTTTATATATATAAAATGGGAGACGAGTCCAACTTCCTTATGCAAACCTGCCCCTCCAGTAGCACACCAGGCAACACGGTTAAGGGTATTGGATTCCTTGACTGACTAGATGGCACTGATTGTTTTGCTCCTTTTTTTACACTTTATAGTTTTACCCTAAACCAAGACTTTGGACTTGCAAAGAGGTATTATTGCAATAATGCACTTTTCATACTTGAAATTTCTTTATTTGTATTGATAAAGTTATTACTTAAACAAAACGTGGGGGGAATGATTTGTTTATAAAGTTATTTGTGTAATTTATAACAAGAGTCTTTAGTAAAAAAAGGAAAAGAATGAAAAGAAACAACTTCCTTAAATTCACCGCGGGTTGTATTTGTTTCATTTCCCAAGTCTTGAGGCAGAAGGAAACAAGTTTTAGTAGCTATTGGAAATCATTGTTTTGGCCATCATGAAGTCGTAAGAGCAAACTCAAGGTCTCTTCCAGATTAAATGGCTGCTCTTTTCTTGATCCTTTCTGGCTTTTCTCTGAAAGGCCTCCAAGAAGATAAATTTTCCCCAGCTTTTATGAAAATCCGCAAGAATTGACTCCTAACAGGCAAATGCAGGTGTACAGCCTTACTGCTGAACGCAGCCTTCTAGCCATACAGTGGTGCCTCGCAAGACGAAAAGAATCCGTTCCGCGATTCTCTTCGTCTAGCGGTTTTTTCGTCTTGCGAAGCAAGCCCATTGACGGCTTAGCGGATAAGCGGCTTAGAAAAAGGGGGGGGAAGGGGGGGAAAAACCCGCAGGAACTCGCAAGACATTTTCGTCTTGCGAAGCAAGCCCATAGGAAATTCGTTTTGCGAAGCACCTCCAAAACGGAAAACTCTTTCGTCTAGCGAGTCTTCCGTCTTGCGGGGCACCACTGTATTGCCAGTATTTTTGGTTTTCTGTTCTTCAAACCTATACAGATGATTCGTAATTTATGTGAGGCTTAAGGACTTGCACGTAAAGCCAAAATTACGTACAGCCAAAACAACCCTAAAACCGCCCCTTCAAGACCACCCCTACTGTTTTGGAGCTGGTGCACCAAACAGGCCTTGCCCCCTATGAAAGGCAGAGCGCTTTTAAGCTTTCTGCCTTGCTTACCAGGGTCTGGGAGGCTCTCGCGCCTTTTCCTGGCTATAGTTTAAAGGCCAATGGAATCAGCAATCTTATTTAGAGCTTTAAGTTGTGGATTAACCCCCCTCCACAGGTTATGGTCCACTTAACTTCAAACATGTTCTCCATCCAACAGTATTCAATTGTCCCACGTGGATGAACTCCACTAACACTTCTCAAATTACCCAAGTAAAACAGCAGGCCAAGTAGAGCACACCTAGACCAATGAAGAAGGAAGACCATAATTCAAAAGATTTTAACAGCCTTCATTTATTTATGTCTTAACAGTGCTTTTCTAAAAAACTGAATAAATAAACTTTAGTCACCCCCCAATAAAGTTTTTAGAGTACCACAAAATGCATGAAATCCGCTTACAGTAGCCCTCAGTAATATTTTATAAAGCTATTTACTCGACTACAAAAATTTTCTGCAGTGCCCTTCATTTGCTTGTAATGCCCGAGACTGCCCCCTTCAAGTTGAAATGGTGGGAGGAAAGTTGTACCGTTATTGGCGGCTCATGGCAAGAAGTGCTACGTGGCTTTATCTAAAGCCCCAAAGCATGGGGGGGCCTCTGAGATGTGGATTTGGGATGTGGAACATCTGCCGAGTGGGTTAGCATGGCAGAAGATTGCTTTTGCAAAGCATATATGTGATATAGCCCATGCTGGAAAAGAGGGCCCCCTGGCCCCACAGCCTTTTCACAGCTACAAGAGATAAGAATACAATATTTTAGAAATGCAGGTTCTTTGTATAAGCAATAATTTTTACCAATTGACTGCTAGGGGACTAACAGGCCACTGCACGACAAATCAATCATTGCAGGGCTCTTCTGGGGCCCATGAAGATCTGAGGCATACTAACGTCAAGACCAGTGACAGCCTGGTACAGACCTTGCATTTCTCCTACCCACATGACTAGAAATCTCGCAAGTCAGTCCTGCCTCATTAACCACCACTGAATTGGCAACACAAAGCAGCACGAGACTTAGAAAAATACCAGGCAAGAAAGGAATCAGGTAAAAATATAGCCTTTGGTTAAAAACCACCCCCACCTGGCAACCACCCCCATCTTTTACATCCCAGCTAGCAAAAAGCATTAACAGTAGGAAATGGCTTCTAAAATGTTTCCTGTCAGCAAGGAAACCTAAATCAAAGTCTGCTGTACTGTATTTGTTGTCCCATCTCTGGAGGTGTTAATTTCATTTGCAGCCATTTGCTTTCCACAGAGAGAAAAGAGACAAGGAGAAAAGAGACAGTCCTCCACCAACAGTCCATTACATGAGATTACAGCTGGAAGTTCTTTAATTGAAGAATCTTTGATACATGTAGTTTTCTTCAGATACTGAATATCCAAATTTTTCATAGAAAGCAACGTTTTTTGGCTGACACTCGAGAGTGATCTTGTAGCAATTCAGTCTCTTACTTAGCAGTGTGAGAGTTGACATCAATCTAGAAGAAGAAGAAGAGGAGGAGTTAATACACTCATACTTTGTGTTGCATTAGGTTCACGTTGCGTCTTTTCGGCTTGCGAACGCGGCAAACCCTGAAGTGGATACTTCTGGGTTTTGCTGTGCGCATGCAGAAGCGTACTGCGCGCTTTGCACATGTGCAGAAGCGCTCTATCGCGCCTCATGGTTGCGCAGAAGCGCCACTCTAGTTGTAGACTTTTCGGGGTGCGAACGGCACCCCAGAATGGATCATTTCCACAACTAGAGGTACCACTGTACTCTGAAACAAACTGTATGGGTATACTCTTGCAAAAGGATGTCAAACTGCATGTACCAGGCAACCGTGAATCTACACATCAGCACTGCTGCTGCTGCCACCATGCCCAAATGGATAGTAGGAGCCACTTTTCAGCAAAGGGAAAACAGGAAGCTCCCACTTCGCAACCCTAACCCTGCAAGGAATGAGTGGAAGGAGACAAGAATTGCAGAGGGAGAGTATACAGTAAGATGAGACAGATACATCATTGTGATTGAATAAGGAAAGTCCAAAAGGAGTCTCGTAACTAGGGCAGGGGTTCTCAAACATTTTCTCCGGGCCACTTGTTCAGGATAAAAATTAGCTTCTGTCAAACCAATTTTTTTTATTGATAAATACATTGGAAAACAAAAAGAAGCAACTCCTAGCAGTGCTTGGTTTATAACCCAGAACACAACTACTTTATAATATGATCATGGGACATCCAGAAAGTATAAAACAATGCAGCTACATAAGAACAGGAATCATTCCAAAATATTAATGAGCCTCTTACATATGTACCTTAAGGATGTATACAGACCCAATAAGAGGTGTTGAGCTTGTTTTTGCCAGGTAATCTCCTTTGTATTAGGTCTAATTTGAGGCAAACAAACTCATCAGCACAAAGAAGCCTTTCTCTTTTCTGATTGTTCACATTTGTCAAGAGTTGAAAATCCCTGTTCACTACAAGATATCATGGGGAACTAGAAGAATGGCCGATGCTCTTGAAGATAGGTGTGAATACTGTTTCTGGTTGT
Source organism: Podarcis erhardii (assembly GCF_964252035.2). Taxonomy (NCBI): domain Eukaryota; kingdom Metazoa; phylum Chordata; class Lepidosauria; order Squamata; family Lacertidae; genus Podarcis; species Podarcis erhardii. The sequence goes on along the minus strand of NC_138497.1, from coordinate 4,418,386 downwards.
ATATCCCCCCTCATACTACACTAGACTGAAATGCTTAAAAGTTTATTTGATTGTCCTTACATCTTCCTGCCACCCTTGCCTCCCTCTCCTGCCACACCCTTTGAGAACCACTGAACTAGGGAGACATTCCTCTCAAAGGAGGTTTGAAGCGTATACCTTGGCAGGGTCCTGCAATTTGGGTACAGATTAAATGCCCAAAAGGCAAGCAAAGAACTATGCCAGTTGGAAAGAATAAAAGCGGGGTGTTGTTAACTTTACATCCAAAGGAGATCAAGGGCTGTGTTTTAGCCAAATAACCTAATAAGGTAGGTTACAAATAAACTGGCTTCAGGTGAGACAGGGTTTGGGGTGTGTGCGTATGGATGTGAATTTGGAGCTTATGGAGAGCTATCTGGTTAGTGTTACTAGGCTGCATGCTCAGCAATTAGAAGGTTCCATGTTAAATCCCTGGCATCTCTTAAGAAACACTGGATAGCTGCTGTCATTTACTGTAGACAATACTGAACTGGATAGACCAAAGATCTGACTGTACAGTGGTACCTCGGGTTAAGTACTTAATTTGTTCCGGAGGTCCGTACTTAACCTGAAACTGTTCTTAACCTGAAGCACCACTTTAGCTAATGGGGCTTCCTGCTGCTGCCGCTCTGCCAGAGCACGATTTCTGTTCTCATCCTGAAGCAAAGTTCTTAACCTGAAGCACTATTTCTGGGTTAGCAGAGTCTGTAACCTGAAGCGTATGTGTCAGGGCTGCCCGAGGTCCCAGCTCACAAAGGACCAACGCCAGTTCGTTGTTATATACAAAAGTCTTTATTGAAGTTCAGTTTCGATTTCAAAGTCATGGCGTGCAGCTCTACGTCTCAACTCTAGACCGCCGAAGCTCCGTCTGAATCTCCTCCCCCCAGACACCAGTTTAAGACTCTAGCCTTGCTCCACCTCTTCCTTTGCTCTTTCCTCCTCTGGGTCCGCCTGTCCGCTGGGGTCTTGCCCTTTCTAGACTCTTCTGACGCTGAGTCTTCCCCCTGCCTCCGGCGGGCTTTGGGACCTGGTTCCCAATCCGGGTTTTCCGCTGTCCCGCGCGCCTGTACATTTGAACTTGGCTTGCGCGCCCAGCTGGCAACCTTTCTCCTGACCGTTACACTGCTCCTGTCACTGCTTCCCCCTTCGGGGGTGCTAGCTGGACCTGACTTCCCCTCCGTTCCCTCACTCTCCGATAGAGGCGTGGTAAGCCCTGACTCATCTTCTCTCCCTGCTGGAGGAGACGCTGGCCCTGATGCATGGGACTCTTCCCCCCCACTACGCTCTGGTGGGGGAACTGGTCCTGATCTCCCGCTGCTGCTTTGGGAGTCCCCGCTGGTCCCTTGCTTCTGGTGCATCCCCCCTGGGACCCCCCTTGCCGTGGCCCTCGGCGCCCCCCTCTGGGAATCTTCTGATTCGCTGGAGAAGCTCATGGAATCTCTCGTGCCACTGTCATACTCCCCTACGCAGCCCTCAGATTCTTCCCCTTCACTCTCCATGTCCTCTCTCCCCTGTGCCTCTGCTCCTGAGCCCCTGACAGTATGTAACCCGAGGTACCACTGTATAAGACAGCTCTTTATGTTCCCATAAGCCCAACGCTCCCAGCTACGGCATCAGACTTCCGGAAGTGCTTAAGAGACTCAAATCCGGGTGATGAAGCTGTGGCCCACCAGATCAACTCTGACCATACGTCATACTGGGCGCGGCTGGTGTGAATTGGTCCAACATCATTTGGAGACCCACAAATTCCCCATCCATGGGCAAAGGGTATGAGCTGTAAAATTGCTGATTCAAGCGTTAAGAGAACTTGTCATAGAGCTAAGTGGTCTTCAAAAAGCCACTTCCCTCAACCTCACTCCTGCAATACAGGGATAACACCAGCCCCATATTACAGAATGGTTGTAAAGAATGAATATGACTAGTTTGGGATGCTTGAAAGGTGTTACATAAATATCAGTTTATTGCTTTAGAAGAAGTTTAGCCTTGCAGAATGTGTGTTTGGGGGAGGGCGTCAGACACCATTGGTGATTTTTATTGTTATTATTTTTTATTAAATTTCTGTATCGCCATTCATCCAAGGGTCATGGGGTAGCTTACAGTATAAAAACAAGCAGTAGTAACAAGCAAACACCACCCCTCCTACAGTTTAAAAGGCCATAGCTTTCTTAATCCGCCAAAGCCCTGGGAGAAGAAGAAGAGTTTGGATTTGATATCCCGCCTTCCACTCCCTTTAAGGAGTCTCAAAGCGGCTAACATTCTCCTTTCCCTTCCTCCCCCACAACAAACACTCTGTGAGGTGAGTGGGGCTGAGAGACTTCAAAGAAGTGTGACTGGCCCAAGGTTACCCAGCAGCTGCATGTGGAGGAGCGGAGACGCGAACCCGGTTCCCCAGATTACGAGACTACCGCTCTTAACCACTACACCACACTGGCTCTCAGTCTTGGTTTTCTCGGGCTTAAAAATATGTAATGAAGGCACCAGGTGAGCCTCCCTGGGAAGAGAATTCCACAAGTGGGGAGGCACCTCGGAAAAGGCTGTTCTCATAGAGGAGGCACACAAAGAAAGGGCAGAATGATTGCAAGGACTGGGTTGGTTCATATGGCGAGAGGCGGTCCTTGCTCCTTTGCTCACTTAGGTGTTGTGGGGCATGTAAGAGGCAACTGGCACTATTTCCCACAACCCGGCTGGTAAGCTAAAGACGATGAACAGCCACTTACAATTTCCCAAGTTGTTTTCCTCTGCATTCTCCGCTTACAACAACGTCTTCTATTCTTCCCCTCTGTGAAGACAGGCAATACCACTTAGCCGCTGAGTACCAGAAAGTGCCAGAACTTATTCGCAGCAAGAGTATTTCCCGCACTACCCAACATACCTTTGCACACGAGTGAGTAAACTTGTGTTCTATGACTAAAGTTGCAGTAGCCACAATCTCTCCTAGAATAGTATCTTCCACTACTGTAACGTAGTAGTCCCCAGAACTCTTCATGTGTTCGAATGTTTCTAGAAAATACAGGTAGGAGCATTCTTGGTAAGAGGATCTACATTCCCCTGGTATGAGGTTTTCCTATAGCTCTGCTCAGGTTTGCATACCCAGATTATTACTACTACTACTACTACTACATACATGGGACACGGGTGGCGCTGTGGGCTAAACCACAGAGCCTAGGACTTGCCGATCAGAAGGTTGGCGGTTCGAATCCCCACAACAGGGTGAGCTCCCGTTGCTCGGTCCCTGCTCCTGCCAACTTAGCAGTTCAAAAGCACGTCAAAGTGCGAGTAGATCAATAGGTACCGCTCTGGTGGGAAGGTAAACGGCGTTTCCGTGCGCTGCTCTGGTTTGCCAGAAGCGGCTTAGTCCTGCTGGCCACATGACCCGGAAGCTGTACGCCGGCTCCCTCGGCCAGTAAAGAGAGATGAGCGCCGCAACCCCAGAGTCGGTCACGACTGGACCTAATGATCAGGGGTCCCTTTACCTTTACCTTACTACTACATACATACTTACTTACTTACTTACTTACTTACTTACTTACTTACTAAATTTGTATCCCAGGGCAGTTGACAACATAAAAATACAAAATGAGAACACAAAATACTTAATAAAACAAAAGCAAAGCAATAACCTCCCCTCCCACAAACACATTTAAAAGGCCCTAGAATGTTCAATCAGGCAAAGTTATAGTTATAACTTTGTTATAAGAAAGGCCTAGTTATAGAGAAACGATTTTGCCTGGCACCTAAAAACGATCTGCCAGGATATACTGCACCTAACCCTTGACAAGCAGGTGAATAGAATGTGAGGGTCTCTCATGGGGAAGGCAAGTGATGTGTAACTGTCGATGTAGTCAAATGTATAGGCTGCCCAAAGACTGGGTTCCCCCTGCTTTTTTTGCTACTTAAACCACTCCTCACACCCATGAACTCATGATTTACCAACAAGGCATCTCTTTTAGAAGCCAAGCAAGGTCAGTGAGACAGCTGCACTGAAGCAAACCCCCTGTTCCCTTCATCCAAGCTGCAAAATACAACAAGGTACTCACTGATGAATTTCTCAGGGCTGACAATTCCTGTTTCTGTCAGTTGACCTAAAACTTTTAAAAAGCCTGCAAGGGAGAGAAAGAGTTTGCATAAATGCATTTTTCAAGGCAAGCACAAAACTCGATATTCAAGTAGAGATTCCACAAGTAGTGTCCACAATTCAGTGTCTGGAGTGATGTGGGATACAAGAACCAAGAAGCAACTATAATACAGTTTTTCAAGTGTAGTGAAATGGGCAAGATTTTTAGACAGCCCTTCAGCAAAGCTATCAGGGCAGCATAGAATAAAGTTAATAAAAACACCTCCCAAAATGGAAAATCACACACAAAATAGCAGAGGAGAGGAACCACACAAAACCTAGCAAAGCAGACAGTGCTTTCTACATTCAGAATTATTTTTCTTTGGCGATCACTTGTAGCCGAGTAAGATGGTCTTCAATAAACATGGAATTATTTTAAGCCCCTCCTATCCAAGACCAACAGTCCTGGTCTTCTTACAATCCATTTTCTACAAAACTATCCAGTGTAAGACTTAACAGTTTGCTCTGGTCGTTATCCTCGAATGCAGTCCTGGGTTACGATGTGCATATGTAGCCTTTGAGTTCAAGTGGACTTAGGCGTTCAGAGAAAAGTGAGCTGTACCTTTGTTGATGTCGGCAATGCAAAGCGGTCGCAAAACTAAACCACTGCCTGGTTCCACAGGAGAAATAGCAGGGGAAAACGTCACGGTATTCTGACTCCAGTCCAGTTCCTGAAGGAGGCGAGGGTCATACAATGGCGTGGTGTCAGGCTTTACTGTTGCTGCAGGCATCATGGCAGCTGAGACTGTAAGTGGCGTACTGGAATTGAAAAACACAATGATTCACATTTGGAAATAGTTTAGCGTTTCTATGTTTCTTGCTCGTTTTAAGTTTATTTACTGCCTTTCTAACCCCATGCAGTTACTCAATTTGGCTAACAGCTTTTGGGTGTTTCAGTCCTTAGACCAGCCTTACATAATGCCAAACTGACCTTTGTCTTGTCCTAAACTTTCCAGGCAGCCTATGGCTCTGCTCCCAATTTTGACTTGCCTTCTGTCCCAGTAAAAGATAAAGGGACCCCTGACCATTAGGTCCAGTCGTGACCGACTCTGGGGTTGCGGCGCTCATCTCTCTTTACTGGCCGAGGGAGCTGGCGTACAGCTTCCGGGTCATGTGGCCAGCAGGACTAAGCCGCTTCTGGCAAACCAGAGCAGCGCATGGAAACGCCGTTTACCTTCCCGCCGGAGCGGTACCCATTTATCTCCTTGCACTTTAATGTGCTTTTGAACTGCTAGGTTTGCAGGAGCAGGGACCGAGCAACGGGAGCTCACCCCATTGGGGGATTCGAACCGCCGACCTTCTGATCGGTAAGTCCTAGACTTTGTGGTTTAACCCACAGCGCCAGTGCAAATACACAATTTTTCCCCAGGTTAGGAAATGCTAGAAAAATGGCATCTAGAACACAGGAATAATTTAAACTATTCCTTTCAGACGCCAAGAGAGATAAGAATTTGACAAGGGGCTGCTGTTGCTCCTCTTCCAAATATCTTTTAAACTAGCCATGTTCCTTACTTTAACTCACAGCTAAAACATAAAATCGTAATAATGCATGTGATTCAAAGATACCATCTAAAAATATTTGACACTTGTACCAAAACTTTCAGAAGTTAAAATATACATTCCATATCAATGCCACCCTTCTGAAATGTAAGATAAATAAGAACATGATTGCATAGCAGCCTATTACCTTGATGTCTCTGATGCAACAAAAGGTTAACATTAAAGCAATATTTATTTTTTCATCAGACAGGTTCTTTGAACTAAAAAATACACCAGGATCTGGGGTTAAACAAACACCCCAAGCACAGAATATGAACTTTTAGATAACCATGTTTGTGTTTGGAGGGCTTTCTTTTCTCAGGGGAACAAAATTACAAAACATTTTACAGAGCAAGGGCTACTATCATTCACACTGTAATTTGTGCAGACCACAAAATTACAAGAAATTAGCATTATTCCAGCCAAGAGAGTGAGCTTTCTCTTATAGTCTGCCTAAAGCTAGTCATCTCTGCAAAGACTGAAAGTAGGCATCCAATTTCATCTTTCCCCTTTTGTGTATCAGCAGGCAAGAGGGAAGGGTCTTGTACACACCAACGATCATTTCCCCACGCTAATGTTCATAAGCCAAAATGAGTGCCAGCAGAACTCACTGCACCAATTCTTGGCTACCCTTAAAACGTGATCTATAAGGTGATCCAGACTAAAACTTCCATCATTGCTGACCATGCTGGTGGGAGCTGCAGTTCAAAACATCTGGAGGGCAGCAGGTTGGGGATCTACAGGATGCAAAGTGTGAAGGCGAGGATTCAAAGGTCCCTTTCCCAGGCAGTATAGCAGAAGTAAGGAACCTGTGGTCTTCCAAGTGTTTTTGACTCCAACTCCCATCAGCCCCAGCCAGAATGGACAGTGAAAGGGATGATGGGAGCTGGAGTCCAAAGGCACCTGATCACAGGTTCCCCCATCTTAATAATAATAATAATAATAATAATAATAATAATAATAATAATATATTTATATTATTTATATATATATATATACACACACACACCCTGCCCTCCCCGGCCAGAGCCTGGCTCTGGGCGGCTAACACCAATAAAATTACTATAAAGCATAATAGGGGAACACAGACAAACAAAAATGTATGTTTTAATAGATTTATGTATGTTTTAATAGATTATGTCTGAATAGGATGAGAGTGTTGGAGATACGTGCAAATGTGTATGTGAATCCGGTCTTGGGTGTTTGATTTTCGTTGTTGTGTATACTGTGTATATACGGACAATGACAATAAATTTATCTAATCTAATCTAATCTAATCTAATCTAATCTAATCTAATCTAATCTAATCTAAAAACCAGTTTATTAAAATACGGGTTAAAATACAATTTAAAATGCAGCCTCATTTTAAAAGTAGCCCATAGATCAAAACCATAAGGGGAGGGAAACATAAGGGTCAGACTGAGTCCAAACCAAAGGCCAGGCGGAACAGCTCTGTCTTGCAGGCCCTGCGGAAAGATGTCAAGTCCCGCAGGGCCCTCGTCTCTTGGGACAGAGCATTCCACCACGTGGGGGCCAGTACTGAAAAGGCCCTGGCCCTAGTTGAGACCAATCTAACCACCTTGTGACTTGGGACCTCCAAAATGTTGTCATTTGTGGGCCTTAAGGTCCTCCATGGGGCATAACAGGAGAGGCGGTCCCCTAAGTACGTGGGTCTTAGGCCACATAGGGCTTTAAAGGTCAAAACCAGCACCTTAAACCTGACCCTGTACTCCACCGCGAGCCAGTGCAGCTGGTAACATATAACAAGCCACTGGTGGAACCAGTATCACTTTTTTAAAAAAACACTTTTTTATTTAAAAAGACACACCAATTTATAAAGTGATTCACAGCCTGGAGTTATAAAAGCAGTACACAGTATGACAAAGTAAGTTCATCTGTGTAATGTGACATTGGAAGGGGGTGTCTGCTGTTCATAGGAAGAGTCAAGAATTCCACTGGCCAAATCCAGACCTAAAGCGATGCCAGCTCTCTTTTCTTGACACCAACACCTCTTTTGCAAGGTGTACAGATCCCTGTTCAACATACAGAAATAAGTTCTGCAGCTGAGTCAACCGTTAAGGGTGGGAATGAAATGAAGGAAACGTTTGCTATAATGTGAAGAAAGCAAACAAGGAAATAGCTGGCTACATTTTGCATCCGTGTACTTTTGCAGAAAAGTGGGTGTGAATTCATAGTTATCCTTCTCGTCTGACTTGGCACGCCATTCTAAAGAAGCAAGCCCTTCCTGTCATTTGAGCTCAACTCTCTTTGGCTGACAGAATTACATTTTACTGGATATTTATTTCAGAGATGTGGATGTTCCACAGCTCTCACTAGCTGCCAGCATCTTCCCTTCTAACCCACTGTGGTGAAATGCTTAAGGAGCGCTGGAAGATTGAGAGTTCAAATCCCTGCTCTACCATGAAGCCCACTGCGTGACCTTGGGCCAGTTGCTGTCTCTTAGTTTAACTTTCGTCTGCTTTGCAGGGTGGTTGTGACGATTAAACGGAATTGTGTGCGTCACCTTGTGCTCCTTGAAGGAAAGGTGGGATATAAATGTAATAATAATTAATAATAATAATAAAATTTTGTTTATATCCCGCCCTCCCCAGCCGAAGCCGGGCTCAGAGCGGCTAACAACAATAAAAGTAACAGAGTTTACATAAAATCACAATCAATTAATTGAAATGCATTCTAAAATCAATTCATTCTAAAATCAATTCAAAATCAAATTGATGGCAACCATTGGGCTAGAGTTCTATGAGGATTACAGAAGGAGAGAGGGGGTCAGACTGTGCCTTGCCCAAAGGCCTGGTGGAACAGCTCCATCTTGCAGGCCTTGCGGAAAGATGTCAAGTCCCGCAGGGCCCTAGTCCCTTGTGAAAGAGTGTTCCACCACGTCGGGGCCACAGCCGAAAAAGCCCTGGCTCTGGTTGAGGCCAGCCTAACCTCCCTGTGGCCCAGGATCTCCAAGATGTTTTTATTTGAGGACCGTAAGGTCCTCTGTGGGACATTCCAGTATGAGGGTCCTAGGCTGCATAGGGCTTTAAAGGTTAAAACCAGCACCTTAAACCTGATCCTGTACTCCATCGGGAGCCAGTGCAGCTGGTATGGCTGTGAATGTGATCCCATGGCAAGGACCCTGTAAGGAGTCTCACCACGGCATTCTGGTCTCTGGCTGTTAACCCAAAAGTTGGTGGTTCGAGTCCCCCCAAGGACGGCTAAGGGCAGGATTCCTGCATTGCAGGGGGCTGGACTAGATGACCCCTGGGTCCCTTCCAACTCTACGATTCTATGAATAACCCATAAGAACCAACGTAAGAAAAGCCGCCTTCTATCAGGCCAAAGATCTGCCCAGTCCAGCATCTCTTTCTCAAGTGTAATAATAATAATAATAATAATAATAATAATAATAATAATAATAATTTATTATTTATACCCTGCTCATCTGGCTGGGTTTCCCCAGCCACTCTGGGCAGCTTCCAACAAAACACTAAAATACATAACCCTAAATTCCTTTTCCTGGCACTCAAGTGTCGGAAACGTATAACTGAATGCCTTGATGTGGGTTATCTGTGAGAGGTTTAGTACTGTGGCCCTACCTTATTTATGTACCCCTATGATGTTTTAGTTTATAATTCTGTATTGTGTTTTATTTCTGACTATCGGTCGAATAAAGGAAATTGGATTGGACTAAAATACATAACCTATTAAACATTAAAAGCTTCCCTAAACAGGGCTGCCTTCAGATGTCTTCTAAAAGTCTGGTAGTTATTTTTCTCTTTGACATCCGGTGGGAGGGCGTTCCACAGGGAGGGTGCCACCACCGAGAAGGCCCTCTGCCAAGCAGATGCCCACTGGAAAGCCCACAAGCAGGAGGGGGGGCTCCTTTCCCTGCTTGCAGTGCCCAGCCACTGGGATCCCTCAGCGATGCTTCTCAGCATCTCCCCTCACAACGACAGGAGTGCCCCAGGTATCTCCAAGTCAGCTGCCAGCTCTGACAACCAGGAGGCCAGAAAGACGCTTTCTTCAACCCCCACAACAACCCTGTGAGGTAGGTTAGGCTGAGAAGAAGGGAATGGCCCAGGGAGAGCTTCATGGCCAAGGGAGGATTCGCACCCTGGTCTCCCATGTCCGAGTCCGAAACTCTTAGCCACATATATGCATAGATATATAGAAACTTGGAGAGTCTTTCTATAGGAAGTGTGCATGCAAACGAATATACTCGGAATAAACTTAGTTGGTCTCTAAGCTGCTACTGGGCAATTTTTTATTTTTTTAATATATTTCAGGAGAGTCTTCTAGCCCTGGAACCTGGACTTGAGGGCTGTTCCTCACACTGGGCATCAGCAAATCCAGCTCCACAGCAGATCGTACCTGAATCAGTTTATGCGCCCAACATGCATTTCTGCCACAGATCACTCGGGTGTAGCAACAAGGAAGGTTCAGGGGAGCATCTTGCAAAGAAAACCGCAGCCCTGCCCCCGGGGGCTGTGATCCCAGACTGGCACCTGCCATAGCTGTCAACTTTCAGATTTGAAAATAAGGGATCAGCAGCCTCACCTGTCCCGGGGAGCCTCGAAAGTAAGGGGTCGGCAGCCTCACCTGTCCTGGGGAGCCTCGAAAGTAAGGGATCAGCAGCCTCACCTGTCCCGGAGAGCCTCGAAAGTAAGGGATCGGCAGCCTCACCTGTCCTGGGGAGCCTCGAAAGTAAGGGGTCGGCAGCCTCACCTGTCCCGGGGAGCCTCGAAAGTAAGGGATCAGCAGCCTCACCTGTCCTGGGGAGCCTCGAAAGTAAGGGGTCGGCAGCCTCACCTGTCCTGGGGAGCCTCGAAAGTAAGGGGTCGGCAGCCTCACCTGTCCCGGGGAGCCTCAAAAGTAAGGGATCGGCAGCCTCACCTGTCCTGGGGAGCCTCGAAAGTAAGGGGTCGGCAGCCTCACCTGTCCTGGGGAGCCTCGAAAATAAGGGATCGGCAGCCTCACCTGTCCTGGGGAGCCTCGAAAATAAGGGATCAGCAGCCTCACCTGTCCCGGGGACAGTCTACGGGATAGCAGCGGGAAACGTGGCTGGAATAAGGGAATTTCCAGCAAAAAAAGGGAAGGTTGACAGCTATGGCACCTGCCATGTTACAACGCCCCCCCTCCTCCAAGAGCTTACCTGGGAGGCGCCGCCACACCTGCAACGGGGGGGGGGGACCAACCTGGCAGGGTCCTTGCAATCCTTGAGGCAACTGGCAATATTTTATCCGCCGCCCAAGAGGGAAGAAGTATTGAGGAACTGGGCTCGCCTGTCGGCCGGCGCTCTGCCCATGCTCAGAGGCACTCTTGTCACCCTGTAGGTTCCACAGGGCTCTCCCCGTCTCCTCCCCCCCTCCCCCACGCGCGCCCACGTCACCCCCGCACTTACCCTCCGCGTGCACGCGCCGCGCTCTCCCGCCTTCTCTCCCCCCCCCCCCTCGCGAGACGCCGGCTGAGGGGAGAAGCGGCCAGGCGCCTCCCAGCGCGCAGGCGCAGGATCCCGGCGGCGGGCGTAGCTGTGACTGACGTGGCGGCTCGCCGGGAGGGCGGGGCCCGGAGGCCGTGGAAAAGGAGCCAATCGGGAAAGGGCGCTCCTTGCCTAGCCCCGCCTCCTTTATCACTCACTCGCTCCATCTCCCTCCCGCAAGGGCCGAGGAATGCCGGGCTGGCCACTGCGCATGCGCTCTGCCTCTTAAGGCAAGCAAGAGGGGCGGGGAAGATTTGGAGCAATGGAACGCCTAACGCCCCGGGGTGCGCATGCGTACTGCTTTTCCATGCTTCAGCGTGTTCAAAAGCGCGTTATATTTAAATGTCGTTCTTGTTATCGTCATTATTGCTATTATTGCTATCATTATTATTATTATCTATGTATCTTTTATTTATTTATTTTTATTATTATCTTTATTGAAAATTTAATATTAGAGAGAAAGCATTAATTAAACATTACATCTAAATATTCAAAAAGTTAAAGAAAAAAATACAAAAAAGGTAAAAATATAAAAAGGAAATAAAAGGAAAAAAAGAAAAATAATAATAAATGAAAAATGAAAAAGAATTAGCCAAGTACACAAAATTGTTCAAAACTGATACCAAAAGTAATTTGAATATTCCATAAACCAGGTTCTCAGAAATAAATTACATTTGTAATCCTTCTTTTCTTTCTTTCTTTCTTTCTTTGCAGTCACTTTCTGTTCCGGAAAACTAGTTTGAATCCCTGCTATATTAGTTGACTTCCCTCTATCTCTTTGCAGTTTCAACGCTTCTCTTGAGTGACAAATATTCTGTATTCATTTATTAAAATCAGTTTTTTCCATTATATCTGTGAGATTAATCTTAAGCACAACCAAGTAGTGTTTGTTTGTGTTTTACTATCTATCTTTTAGTGCGGTGCTTCCTACACTTTGGAACTCCCTGCCTCTTGATAAACAAGCCTACCCAGATATCTAGAAAGCTGGCGTGTGTTTTGGTTTTATAGAAATCATAGAACTGGAAGGGACACCCAGCGTCATCTAGTCCAACCCCCTGCAATGCAGGAATCTTCTCGGCCAAAGCGTCCATGACACCAAAGAGGGAGAGGAGCCGTGCTTGATTTCTCCTGGGATCCAAGGCTATGGGAGAAGCAAGACCTCCTGGGACGTTGGGGATTATGTGTAAATAAAGCGTAGATCCTAAGACACCACAGTCTCAGAACTGGATAATATTGTGGTGTGAAACACTAATTTTAATTTTCTGAAAGTTTTAATTGTTTTTACTAATAATTGTATTGTTCTTTTTGTAAAGTGCTTCGAATGGGGTTTTTAGTAATTTTCGTTGTCCCTTGCCGAGGGGGCAATGACAATAAAGATTATTATTATTATATTATTATTATTATTATTATTATTATTATTATTATTATTATTCCAATCAAGCGGTATACACATTTTTTGGAATGAATAAATATTATATTATTATTATTTATTAGCAGCTATCCTATCTTTGGGATGCGGGTGGCTCAGTGGGTTAAACCACAAAGCCTAGAACTTGCCGATCAGAAGGTTGGCAGTTCGAATCCCCATGACGGGGTGAGCTCCTATTGCTCAGTCCCTGCTCCTGCCAACCTAGCAGTTCGAAAGCACATCAAAGTGCAAGTAGATAAATAGGTACCGCTCCGGCGGGAAGGTAAACGGCATTTCCGTGCGCTGCTCTGGTTCGCCAGAAGCGGCTTAGTCCTGCTGCCCACATGAGCTGTATGCCGGCTCCCTCGGACAGTAAAGTGAGATGAGCACCGCAACCCCAGAGTCGGCCGCAACTGGACCTAATGGTCAGGGGTCCCTTTACCCTTTACCTATCCTATCTTTAAAAGACATCTGAAGGCAGCCCTGTTTAGGGAAGTTTTTAATATTTAAAATGCTGTATTGTTTTTAACACTTGATTGGGAGCTGCCCAGAGTGGCTGGGGAAACTCAGCCAGATGGGCGGGATATAAATAATAAATTATTTTTTTATTATTATTATTATTATTACTACAACTACTACCACTACTACTAAAAATAATAAGTCATAGTAATGAATATGATTGTGTCTGATACTTTACAGAGGAACAAAAATCAAGTAGCTCTGCCCCAAATAATAATAATAATAATTATTTATTTATACCCCACCCATCTGGCTGTTACAGTTTTTTAAAAAAACTGCTTAAAGTATTTCCCTTCTCCAATATTGGCATCTTTCTTGTTTGTGGGAGAAGAAAGAGCCATCGCTAAACTCAAAATGAAAACACTTTCCCCCTTCTTGAGCCCCAGCGTGTCATTTGGGTGTTTTTCACAATTCCTCCGTATTGGTGAGTCATCTTCCAGTGCTTTGGTGACTCAGCTTCTGGCGTGGCGAACCCCCAGACACACATTTGCCTATGAGGAACACACCCAGGGAATCACTTCCATGGCCAGCGTCACCATAGCTCCCTCCTCTGCTTCCCCCTCAGCAAGAGGAAAGAATTCATATTATGGCGTTCTCAAGACATTCCAGAAACCAATAGCCCAGGGATGGAGAACCAGTAGCAACGAACATCCATGCAAGCCTTTGGGGGGCAGAGACGCAGGAGGGCATCCGAGTAGGGAGGGAAAGAGGGACAAGGGCTGCATAACCCCTGGCCATCCTTCAAGGCACCCCAGGGTGCCACGGCCCACTGGCTGAAAGCCACTGATTTAGAGCATTTCTACCCTGCTATTCAAGCCAAAATGACTTCCAGCCCCAGGTGACTTAATATGGTCCCTATCCAGGGCCGGATTTCGGTTCAGTGCGGCCCTAATCTACTGAAGGTAATGGGGCCCTTTCAATGTCCAGCTGTCCATCGATGTCCAGCTGTCCAGGGACGCGGGTGGTGCTGTGGGTTAAACCACAGAGCCTAGGACTTGCCGATCAGAAGGTCGGCGGTTCAAATCCCCGCAACAGGGTGAGCTCCCATTGCTCGGTCCCTGTTGCTGCCAACCTAGCAGTTTGAAAGCACGAAGTGGAAGTAGATAAATCGGTACCACTCCAGCGGGAAGGTAAACGGCGTTTCCGTGTGCTGCTCTGGTTTGCCAGAAGCCGCTTAGTCATGCTGGCCACATGACCCGGAAGCTGTACACCAGCTCCGTCAGCCAATAAAGCAAGATGAGCGCCGCAACCCCAGAGTCAGCCACGACTGGACCTAATGGTCAGGGGTCCCTTTACCTTTACCTACCCTGCTATTCAAGCCAAAATGACTTCCAGCCCCAGGTGACTTATATATAGTCCCTATGCAGGGCCGAATTTAGGTTCAGTGCGGCCCTAAGCTCCTGAAGGTAATGGGGCCCTTTCGATGTCCAGCCGTCCTTTGTCAACAACAAATTGTCACTGTTTTTTGTGTTGAATATATGCTATACAGTCATACCTCAGGTTGAAGTTGCTTCAGGCTGAATGTTTTCGAGTTGCACTCCGCGGCGACCCGGAAGTAACAGAATCCGTTACTTCCGGGTTTCGCCGCTTGCGCATGCGCAGACGCTCAAAATGACACCACGCGCCCGCGCGGAAGCGGCAAATCGCGACCCGCACACGCACAGATGTGGGTTGCGTTCGCTTCAGGGTGTGAACGGCGCTCCAGAACAGATCATTACAAAAGACTGGCCAGGCTCCCCAGGGTATCCAATCAAGTGAGCATTAACAGGTAACCTGTCAGACGAGATAAACAACACACTCAGATTTCTGCTGTTGACCGCCTTTTCTGTGATGTATGTATGATGTATGGAGGGGTGGTCTTGAGCTCCTGGGCAGGGAATTTAAAATGTCTATATAAGGCCTTGCGCACCATTGTTCTGGGTTCCTCCCCCTCTCCTGCAGGTGAGGGGAGCACCCTGTTGCAACAGATCAATAAAGATCAGGCTTACTAGCTGCTTTGCTTCTCGATATTCTCTGGTTGGCCTCTGTTATTTTCTCCTACCAATAGGGAACCTACGTAAGGACCCTATATGGGCTCTTGGATACCCCATAATGGAAGAAGGGCAGATTTTGTTTACAACAGAGACAGCCTAGTCGCTGGTACCCCACCCATCGCAATGCTCCCTTCTGAGTCAGAGTCTTTAGCACCAGCCAGGATAGCCACCAGAAGCAGAAGACGAGGAATGACTCTTGGATGTTCTAGAAACCAGTCTTTTGGACGTACGAAGCACACCCAATTTCGCAAGTTTGGTTTTGGCGGAAATGTCACTCCCGTCAGCTCTGTTTGTGTTCTGTTTTGGAGACGGGCATCTGGAGTTCGGATACTTTGCGGCTTTGTCTAACTTCATCTGTCACATATTTCCCCCCTGCAACTGATTTCCTTGAATGCAAAAGACTTCTGTGAGCCTCGGGGGAAATCTGAAGAACGCAGGATGTAAAAAGAGGCTGCTGGATCAAGCCAGCTCCCACCATCCCTGATGATGCTCTTTGTATATAAAGCCCTTAGCATCTTGGGACCGATTTGCTTGCAGATCACCTGACCCCACGTGGCACCACGTGGCCACTTTGATCTTCAGAAGTGGCACAGCTAGAGGTGCCACATAAGACCCGTTCCAAACTTCTAATAAATCTATCTTTTAATGCTGTAGAAGGAAACGAGGGGCTTGTCCACCTGGGAAGGGAGCCCATCTAGGAGAAGGAACGAGCTGATCCGAAACCTCTGCCACCTTGTGGGATATTTTCGGGAGAAGAAAAGGCTCAGGAGTAAACCCTACACAAATCTGGAGCAGAGTCCCTACGGCGGTTGGATGACTCCTTGTACTGCTTCATTTAAAAAATATATACCGGTAGGTGAAACTCGGAAAATTAGAATACAGTGGTGCCTTGCAAGACGAAAATAATTCGTTCCGCGAGTCTCTTCATCTTGCGGTTTTTTCGTCTTGCGAAGAATCCCTATTAGCGGATTAGCGCTATTAGCGGCTTAGTGGCTATTAGCGGCTTAGCGGCTATTAGCAGCTTAGAAAAAGGGGGGGGAGGGAAAAAACTCGCAAGACTCGCAAGACGTTTTCGTCTTGTGAAGCAAGCCCATAGGGAAATTTGTCTTGCGAAGCGCCTCGAAAAACGGAAAATCCTTTCGTCTAGCGGGTTTTTCGTCTTGCGAGGCATTCGTCTTGCGGGGCACCACTGTATCGTGGAAAAGTTCATTTATTTCAGTAATTCAACTTAAAAGGTGAAACTAATATATGAGATAGACTCATGGCATGCAAAGTGAGATATGTCAAGCCTTATAATTGTGATGATCCTGGCATACAGTTTATGAAAACCCCAAATTAACAATCTCAGAAAATGAATATGTACTCAGTACTTGGTTTGGGAATGCTTCTACTTCTCAGAGGTCCAATATTGCTCTATTTGCAATCCTTGTTTTGCTGATTTCATTTAATATTCTAATTTTTTGAGATTGTTAATTGGGGATTTTCATCAGCTGTACGCCATGATCATCACAATTATAACAAATAAAGAAGTGTGCATGCACACGAAAGCTCATACCAAGAACTGACTTAGTTGGTCTTTAAGGTGCTACTGGAAGGAATTTGTTTTGTTTTGACTATGGCAGACCAACACGGCTACCTATCTGTAACTATAACAAATAAAGGCTTGACATATCTCGCTTTGCATGTCATGAGTCTATCTCATATATTAGTTTCATCTTTTAAGTTGAATTACTGAAATAAATTAACTTTTCCACAATGTTCTAATTTTCCGAGTTTCACCTGTATATATTTAATGTTTTAAAATATGTTTTAACCATCTTTTATTGATATTTTTGATGTTTTGATGTTTTATTTTTTGTTAAGCACGTAGATGTTTTATTTCAGTCAAGCAGTATATAAATGTGGTGAAATAAATAAAACTGCTCGATTCCAACAAAACTACCTCGTTCATTCCTCATCCTAGGTTACCATTTTTATTTTGGGGGGGAGGGGGGTTGGAAGGAAAAAAGCCTAAGATATTATTTCTGAGAGGAAGTGGTGAGATTCAATCTGCAACAGCAAGTATTTAAAAGATAACATTTGTGCAAAAATCCAGGACGGAATTTGACGTGCCAGGATTTTCCATAAAGCAAAATTCCCTTAGGGAAAAATAAACTGTGGGAATCACACCAGGGTGGGGTGGGGTGAGCGTGGGTCTGTGTAGGAATCAGGAAATACCATGAGATTCTGTAGGGAAGGAAGTTTACATTAACTCAAACCACATCGGCCCAAATGCGTCTGTTGCAACATTCTGCCTCTTCCGGATTGCAGGAAACGGCCTTTGATGTCAGGCTGCATTGACCATCCTTTGCGTTTCAAGACTAAACTCCTTGAGGAGCTCCCTCAAATGGTGAGAAGAACGTCATCTCCCCATTCATCTTGAAATTGACCAGAAAGATGCCTTTGTGCTTGTCTTTCCAAGGACCTCTGGGGAAAACCCCACAACATCCTGACAACAGCCCTGCAGAGTAGCTTCATGGGCGAACAAGGATTTGAACCTGGGTCTCCCTGGGTCACGGGATGCGGGTGGCGCTGTGGGCTAAACCACAGAGCCTAGAACTTGCCAATAAGAAGGTCGGTGGTTCAAATCCCCGCGACGGGGTGAGCTCCCGTTGCTCGGTCCCAGTTCCTGCCAACCTAACAGTTCGAAAGCATGCTAGTGCAAGTAGATAAGTAGGTACTGCTCCGGTGGAAAGGTAAACGGCGTTTCCGTGCGCTGCTCTGGTTCGCCAGAAGCGGCTTTGTCATGCTGGCCACATGACCCGGAAGCTGTACGCCGGCTCCCTCAGCCCATAAAGCGAGATGAGCGCCGCAAACCCAGCGTCGGCCACGACTGGACCTAATGGTCAGGGGTCCCTTTACCTTTACCCCCCTGGGTCACAGCCCAGCTCATGCTGTCATTCGCTATCCACGTCTACAATCTGTGCCTCCAGCTCCTTTCTCAGAACTGGCTTGGTGACATGGAGATCAGCCCATCTCTAGGTGGTGCTGTTTACACTCTGGTGATATTGTCATGCAAAATGCTCTCGGGACTTGCTTTGGCACAAGTGTCAAGTAAATGCAATGTCAGCAGCAACAAGGAAAAGAAAAGAACCACACCCAACCCTCTAAACCAGGAAGAATTCCCCGAATGAATAGATTCAATAGCAGATCCGTTCTGCCTTTGGCTCGGAGGGGCTTGGAAGTTGTACATACCTGTGCTTGGAAAATCCCTTATTTTGGCGGCTGGTCCCTTATTTTCGAGGCTGCTGGTCCCTTATTTTCAAATCTGTAAGCTGACAGCTATGATGATGGCACCCTTGGGCACAGCTGTCAACTTTTCCCTTTTCTTGCAAGGAGTCCTATTCAGAATAAGGGAATTTCCCTTTAAAAAAGGGAAACATTGACAGCTATGCCCTGGGAATCCCTTCCAAATGTACAATTCTGCAACCAGCTGCCACTTGCCCTGTGCCTTCGCTCACCTGCTTGCCTGTTCTGTCATCCCCCTGGAGTTGGCATGGCTGCCTGCTGGCAACCATGCCAACTGCAGCTTGACGACGCCCTTACGTTTTATGTATATAGGAAGAAACCTCTGTACAGTGGACGCTCGGGTTGTGAACATGACCCGTGCAGGATGCACATTTGCAACCTGCAGCGTTCGCAACCCACAGTGGTGCATCTGCACATGTTGTGATTTGGCACTTCTGCACATGCGCAAAGCACGATCTAGTGCTTCTATGCATGCGCGACCCCTGAAACCCAGAAGTAACCTGTTCCGGTACTTCCAGGTTTTGGCAGGTCCGTAAACTGAAAAAACACAACCCGAAGCATCTGTAACTACTGTTCTCTGCTAAGGATAAAGAGGTGTGTTTTTCAATGAATTCCACCAGGGCACAATAAAAAAATTCCTTCCAGTAGCACCTTAAAGACCAACTAAGTTAGTTCTAGGTATGAGCTTTCGTGTGCATGCACACTTCTTCAGATACACTGTGAAGGACACTGTTGGCATTTGATGGCATACACAATGTTAGACGATGAGCAATTAAATAGTCCCGAGATGGCATGTGTGATGTTGTTGGGGCCAGTAATGGTGTTGTCTGGGTGTATGTGGCAGCAAAGTTGGCATCTGGGTTTATTGCAGGCTCTGGTGCCAGTGTCCGTGTTAAGTCTGGTAGTAGTATTATTGTGGGTTAGGAGTTGTTTAAGATTGGGTGGCTGTCTGTAGGCAATGAAAGGTCTTCCTCCCAGAGCTTGAGAAAGAGAACTGTCATTGTCCAGGAGAGGTTGTAGATCTCTGATGATGCGTTGTACTGTTTTAACTTGGGAGCTGTATGTGATGACTAGAGGTGTTCTGTTATTTTCTTTTTTGGGTCTGTCTTGCAGCAAGTTCTCTTTTTTTAAAAAAAAAATTTTTTTATTAATTTTCCAATTTTAACAACGAAACAACACCAAACAATACAAACAACAACAAACATAGGCACATACATACATTTTTGCTTTCTTAACCTCATTTTCATAAGCCTCTTTTCTCGGACTTCCCCGTACCTTCCCCTTTTTGCATCCTAATTTCAAAATTTTTCAGCAACCCTTTTAGCCAATTATAGTTTAACTTATTCTCCTTTCAATTACACTTTGAATCAAAAGATATATATAGCTGTAATTATACATCTTCCTTTCCCTTAACACTTTAACACTCCTCAATTTTATAGCAATTTTTAAGATATGCTTTAAACTTCTTCCATTCTTCCTCCACAGTCTCTTTCTCTTGGTCACGGATTCTGCCGGTCATTTCTGCCAATCCCATAAAGTCGATCACTTTCGCCTGCCACTCTTCCAGCGTGGGTAACTCTTGTGTCTTCCAATACTTTGCTAGAAGGATCCTTGCTGCCGTTGTGGCGTACATAAAAAAGATCTTATCCCTCCTTGACACCAATTGGCCGACCATACCCAAAAGAAATGCCTCTGGTTTCTTATGAAAAGTACATTTAAGTACTTTCTTAATTTCATTATAAATCAGTTCCCAGAAGGCCTTAATCTTTGGGCAGGTCCACCAAAGGTGAAAAAAGGTACCTTCGGTCTCATTACATTTCCAACATTTATTATTGGGCAAATGATAAATCTTCGCAAGCTTGGCTGGGGTCATGTACAACCTGTAAATCATTTTCATAATGTTTTCTCTTAAGGCATTACAAGCCGTGAATTTAATACCTGTGGTCCACAACTGTTCCCAGTCAGCAAACATAATATCATGACCTAAGTCCTGTGCCCATCTAATCATGGCTGATTTAACTGTCTCATCAATTGTATTCCACTTCAACAGCAAGTTATACATCCTTGATAAATTCTTCGTATTGGGTTCTAACAATTCAGTTTCTAATTTCGATTTTTCCACCTGGAATCCAATTTTCCTGTCTTGTTTAAAGGCCTCCATTATTTGAAAATAATGGAGCCAATCTCGTACCTTGGACTTTATCTTCTCAAAGCTCTGTAATTTAAATTCACCACTTTCTAGTTCCAAAATCTCAGAATATTTTGGCCAATTAGTTCTCATATTAAGTTTCTTCACCTCTTTAGCCTCCATTGGTGATAGCCACCTGGGAGTTTTGTTTTCCAACAAATCCTTATACCGAATCCAAACATTATATAGTGCTTTCCTGACAATATGGTTTTTGAAACCCTTGTGCACTTTAACCTTGTCATACCAGATATATGCATGCCAACCAAACATATTGTTAAAACCTTCCAAATCCAGAATGTCTGCATTTTCAAGTAGTAGCCAGTCTTTCAACCAGCAAAATGCTGCCGCTTCATAATACAGTCTTAAGTCTGGCAGGGCAAAACCCCCTCTTTCTTTTGCGTCAGTAAGTATCTTAAACTTTATTCTGGGCTTTTTGCCCTGCCAGACAAATTTAGATATATCTTTCTGCCACTTCTGTCTTGCAGCAAGTTCTCTCTGGGTATCAGTCTGGCTCTGTTGATCTGTTGTCTAACTTCATCTGCTGGTTACAGATAGGTAGCCGTGTTGGTCTGCCATAGTCAAAACAAAATAAAAAAATTCCTTCCAGTAGCACCTTAAAGACCAACTAAGTTAGTTCTAGGTATGAGCTTTCATCTGCTGGGTATTTTAGTTCTAAAAAGGTTTGCTGTAGATCTCTTAGGTGAGAGTCTCTGTCTGTAGAATTTGAACAGATGCGGTTGTAACGTAGTGCCTGGCTATATACAATGGACTGTTTGGTATGTTTGGGATGGTAGCTAGAGGCATGTAGATATGTTTGTCGGTCCACCAGGGCAGTTTGTCTGAAAAGTTTTTTACTAGAGGGATAGGGGGATTAGTTTGTTTGCTTTTCGGTTCATCCCTTTTTGTTGTTTCAATGCAATTGGGAAGGCAAGAAGACTATCCACATGTTGGGAATGGTTTTGCGGCCACAGGGCTCCCCCCAGACCCCTGGAAGCTGCTTCCAGTGTGTCATCTGGCAGGGGAAATGTTGTGACAGTTGAGCCAGGAAACATTTCCTGGAGAGGGGACAGTCCAAGGCCTCCTGATATGTGCTCAAACAGCACCTGGAGGACAGAATATTGCTACATGGCACATTGCACCAACTGGATATATATGGAGAGGCAATTCAGTGCAAGTTGTGCGCTCACCAGAGTTATAATACTGTTATGCATACTCCATTCGAGAAGTGATGGGGAGCTGACTATTCCTTGGGGCTCCTAGTCCTTCCTTCCTTTATTAGCTTGAAGATAGTCTCTTTCAGAAGGTAGTGGGCTCTCTGTTCTTGGAGGTTTTAAAGCAGAGATTGGATGGCCTGTCAAGGATCTCTTTAGCTGTGATTCCTGCATCAGATGTCAAGGAAATAAACAACTATCTGACTTTTAGAAGACATCTGAAGGCAGCCCTGTTTAGGGAGGTTTTTTATGTTTGGTGTTTTATTGTGTTTTTAATATTCTGTTGGGAGCCACCCAGAGTGGCTGGGGAAACCCAGCCAGATGGGCAGATTATAAACAAACAAACAAACAAACAAACAAACAAACAAACAAACTATTATTGCTATTGTTATTATTAGGTTGAACTAGTTGATCCTTCAGAAAGTGAGGAGGAATTATAGAACCTTTTAATGAGGGTGAAAGAGGAGAGCGCAAAATATGGTCTGAAGCTCAACATCAAAAAAACGAAGATCATGGCCACTGGTCCCATCACCTCCTGGCAAATAGAACGGGAAGAAATGGAGGCAGTGAGAGATTTTACTTTCTTGGGCTCCATGATCACTGCAGATGGTGGCAGCAGCCACGAAATTAAAAGACGCCTGCATCTTGGGAGAAAAGCGATGACAAACCTAGACAGCAGCTTAAAAAGCAGAGACATCACCTTGCCAACAAAGGTCCGTACAGTAAAAGCTATGGTTTTCCCAGTCATGATGTATGGAAGTGAGAGCTGGACCATAAAGAAGGCTGATCGCCAAAGAATGGATGCTTTTGAATTCTGGTGCTGGAGGAGACTCTTGAGAGTCCCATGGACTGCAAGAAGATCAAACCTCTCCATTCTGAAGGAAATCAGCCCTGAGTGCTCACTGGAAGGACAGATCCTGAAGCTGAGGCTCCAAGACTTTGGCCACCTCATGAGAAGAGAAGACTCCCCGGAAAAGACCCTGATGTTGGGAAAGATGGAGGGCACAAGGAGAAGGGGACGACAGAGGACAAGATGGTTGGACAGTGTTCTCGAAGCTGCAAACATGAGTCTGACCAAACTGTGGGAGGCAGTGGAAGACAGGAGTGCCTGGCGTGCTCTGGTCCAGGGGGTCACGAAGAGGCGGACACGACTAAACAACTCAACAACAACAGCAGCAACAACAAGTTGACCCTTGAAGATCCCTCCCACCTCTACAATTCTATGAATCTGTGATTCTATGACTGACAGAAAATCAGCAGAAGGGGGATCAGAAGGACATATGACTGCCTGCCGCTCAGCCTAACACCTATTTGTTATTTATTTGTTAGTTCCACAAATCCACCATTGCCATGGAACCAGCAGCGGTTTAAATTGGGTTGTTGTGGGACGTTTCCTGTTATTTATTATTGTACAGTAATACGCATTCCGTGATGGGTTATGGCAACAGTATGCTCCCAGGAGATAAAGAAATATATTCATTAGACTTCAGAGGGAGGCTCAGTCTGGCCCCAAGGCACTGTGGTAAACTCAGCCTTCCCCAACCTTGTGCTCTCCGGAGGTTTTGGTATGCAACTCCCATAAGCCCCGGGCAGCACAGCCGCACGATGCCAAGGCTGCTGGGAACTGTAATCCAAAAGATCTGGAGGGCACCAGGTTGGGGAAGCGTGCAGTAGCTTCTCCCCTTTGCATGCAGCGCATCTGCCTGCAGAGAGGGAGCATTATTCAGAGTAGCGGTATACATGGCCCACTAAGGAAGATGATAGCACATATAAAATGAATATAAAACATGTGCTTTCATCAATCAAACAAGTACAAATACCTGCAGTGAGAGTGGAGGCAGTGAGAGATTTTACTTTCTTGGGCTCCATGATCACTGCAGATGGTGACAGCAGCCACAAAATTAAAAGACACCTGCTTCTTGGGAGAAAAGCAATGACAAACCTAGACAGCAGCTTAAAAAGCAGAGACATCACCTTGCCAACAAAGGTCCGTATAATAAAAGCCATGGTTTTCCCAGTAGTGATGTATGGAAGTGAGAGCTGGACCACAAAGAAGGCTGACTGCCGAAGAATTTGTGCTTTTGAATTCTGGTGCTGGAGGAGACTCTGGAGAGTCCCATGGACTGCAAGAAGATCAAGCCTATCTGAAGGAAACCAGCCCTGAGTGCTCTTTTTTTTTTTTTAATAAATTTTTATTTGTTTTCCAAACACATAGTTAAAGACAAACAATAAACAAACTAAAAACGTACAAACATATAAACATGTATAATTCCATTATCTCGTTTTCATACACCTTATTTCTCCGACTTCCCCGTACCTCCCTTTTACTGCATCCTTATTTTTTACATTTCTTTAGCAACTCTCAATTATTAATTATTTAATTCACTTTCATTACAATCCTTTTTCTTTAACTTATTAGTTACAGCTGCAATTCTCTATTTCTTATTCCCTGACATCTAGCACTCCTCAATTTTACAATAATTTTTAAGATATATCTTGAATTTCTTCCAGTCTTCTTCCACTGTCTCTTTCCCCTGGTCACGAATCCTGCCGGTCATCTCTGCCAGTCCCATATATTCAATCACCTTCATCTGCCATTCTTCCAGAGTAGGTAGTTCTTGTGTCTTCCAAGACTTTGCGAGAAGAATTCTTGCTGCTGTAGTCGCATACATAAAAAACGTCCTATCCTTCTTTAACACCAACTGGCCGACCATACCCAGGAGAAAAGCCTCAGGTTTCTTAGAAAACGTCCGCTTTAGGACTTTCTTAATTTCATTATAGATCATTTCCCAAAAGGCCTTAATCCTCGGGCAGGTCCACCAAAGGTGATAAAAAGTACCTTCAGTCTCATTACACTTCCAGCATTTATTCTTGGGCAAATGGTAAATTTTTGCAAGCTTGGCTGGGGTCATGTACCACCTATAAATCATTTTCATTATGTTTTCTTTTAAGGCATTACATGCCGTAAATTTAACACCGGTGGTCCATAACTGTTCCCAGTCAGCAAACATAATGTCATGACCGATGTCTTGTGCCCATTTAATCATAGCTGATTTCACCGTTTCATCCTGTGTATTCCATTTCAACAGCAAATTATACATTCTTGACAAGTTCTTAGTATTGGGTTCTAACAATTCTGTTTCTAGTTTGGACCTCTCCTTCTGGAAGCCTATTTTCCTGTCCTGTTTAAATACCTCATTTATCTGATGATTATGCAACCAATCCCGTACTTTAGACTTTAATTTCTCATAACTCTGTAATTTTTTTCACCATCTTGTTCTAAAATTTCACAATATTTTGGCCATTTAGACTCCATATTAAGCTTTTTCACCTCTTTAGCTTCCATTGGTGACAACCACCTGGGAGTTTTACTTTCTAACAAATCTTTATACCGCATCCAAACATTGTATAATGCTTTTCTAACAATATGATTTTTAAAGCCCTTATGTACTTTTACCTTGTCATACCATAAATATGCATGCCAACCAAATCTAATGTCGAACCCTTCCAAATCCAAAATGTCTGTATTCTCAAGAAGCAGCCATTGTTTCAACCAGCAAAAAGCTGCCGATTCATAATAGAGTCTTAAGTCCGGCAGGGCAAACCCCCCTCTTTCTTTTGCATCAGTTAAGATCTTATATTTTATTCTGGGCTTTTTGCCCTGCCAGACAAATTTAGATATGTCTTTCTGCCACTTCTTGAAACAGTCCATCTTGTCCAAAATCTGCAACATTTGGAATAAAAATAACATTCTAGGCAACATTCTAGGCAACATTCTAGGCCCGTAACAACATAATGGACCGGAGGCAGCCAAAAGACCCCACAGAAGAATACAGTGGTACCTTGGTTCTCAAACTTAATCTGTTCTGGAAGTCCGTTCCAAAATCAAAGCATTTCCAAAACCAAGGCGCGCTTTCCCATAGAAAGTAATGCAAAACCGATTAATCCGTTCCAGACTTTTAAAAGCAACCCCTAAAACAGCAATTTAACATGAATTTTACTATCTAACGAGACCATTGATCCATCAAATGAAAGCAATAAACAATGCACTGTACTATAAAATAAATAAGAAGGTATTGTAGATGATAAAAAATAATTATTATTTTTATCTGCACTGATGATAGTCATTGTTTGGATAGTGGGCTTTTATCCATTTCCGCAGCCACACAGTCAATCAATCAGTAGCTGAACTGGGTTCCACACAGTCACAAAAACAAATTAACCGAAAAAGCCTGAAAAACAAAAACGCAAAATAAATAGCAAAAACAAAAGCAGCAAACTTAATCTATTCCGGAAATCTGTTTGACTTCTGAAATGTTCAAAAACCAAGGTGCAGCTTCTGATTGGTGCAAGTGCCCCGGAAACAATAGCCAACAGCCGCATCGGATGTTCAGCTTCCGAAAAGCGTTCAAAAACCAGAACATTTACTTCCAGGTTTTTGGCGTTTGAGAACCAAGGCATTTGAGTGCCAAGGTGTTTGAGAACCAAGGTACCACTGTACATGCATCTTCCGGGCATGGTTTTCGGTCTGTGTGGCTCGATGTTGAAGCCAAAGCAGCTTGCCTGGATTGCTGACTACTGTCCGTTCATCAGCTTCGCCAACTCTCAGAGCTCAGAAGGTACCAAACAGGTGATGAGCAGCTTTATGTCTATCTCAGCCGTAGTGATGCCCTGCCTGCAAAACCCAAAACCCGTGTCCTGTCCTTGGTGAAAGGATCTGGAGTGCCAACTTAGCCCTGCAACTGTGGGCACCTGGGGCTGTGGGTGCCATGCACCGAAATTTGTGGGTGCCCAGCCCCTTCATGGGGAATTTTGTTGGTGCTTGGACACCCAGGTCTTTTGGCACCTATGGAAACGATATTGCCTCTCCCCACCCGCTCCGCTTGCAAAGCAGAGGTGCACCCCCCCCCCCCCAGAGAGAGAGAGAGAGAGAGGACTGTTTTCTTTGGCAGTGCAGACCCATTTGCACAAGTATAGCATGAAATTAAAAGACCTAGCCAGCAACTTAAAAAGCAGAGACATCACCTTGCCGACAAAGGTCCGTATAGTAAAAGCTATGGTTTTCCCAGTAGTGATGTATGGAAGTGAGAGCTGGACCATAAAGAAGGCTGATCACCAAAGAATGGATGCTTTTGAATTATGGTGCTGGAGGAGACTCTTGAGAGTCCCACGGACTGCAAGAAGATCAAACCTATCCATTCTGAAGGAAATCAGCCCTGAGTGCTCACTGGAAGGACAGATCCTGAAGCTGAGGCTCCAAGACTTTGGCCACCTCATGAGAAGAGAAGACTCCCTGGGAAAGACCCTGATGTTGGGAAAGATGGAGGGCACAAGGAGAATGACCACCCAGATAGATGCCCATGAGAGACCCTCAGGCAGGGTCGGCGTTGATCTTTGCACCAGAAAAGACCAGGAGCATCCCCACGACACTTCAGGGAAATGACCTCCGAGAGAACAGCCTTGACCAAAGGTGTCGTGGGCTTTGAAGACACTCGAACTCAGGACGCAAGGGAGAAACGTGCTAAGAGGAAGACACGCTTGGCAAATCCACACCGGGATCAATTCCTGCCCGGAAACCTATGTCCCCACTGTGGAAGGACGTGGGGATCCAGAATTGGCCTCCATAGTCACTTACGGACTCTGTTAAAACCGTGATTATAGAAGACAATCTTACTCGGCTATGAGTGAACGTCAAAGAAGAAGAAGAAGATTTCCATGGCAAGGCTAGAGACCTTCTTCCATCTCCCCTAGGGCTGCCATACTATGCCTGGATTTTACCGGACATTACTGGACAGGGGGAAAGCTTTTACTTTTTGAAAGCAAAGGATCTGTCCATCCGGTTTGCTGCCTTTAAACCACAATTTTCTAGTGAGTCTCGATCATCTACTGACAGAGACAAAAAAGAAGAAGGAGCCTCCCAGACCCTCCTTTTGCTTCTGGCACCGACCTGATAAAGATGCTCATTTTTTAAGCTGAGGGGGAGTGAGAATGTTTATGCCTCAAACTTTCCCATTGTCAGTCTGGGGCCAGGAAAGGTCCTCTTAGATCCGACCGACCACAAAGGTCCTCTCCCAGGGGGGGCAGCGCAAAGGGGGCAAGCAATGAAAAGAACCGGTTGAAAGGCAGGGGGTGCAGAAAGCTCCGAACTGGTTAGTTTTGTGGGGAGATGGTTCAATTCTGCACCATCAGCCATCCTTGGATAGAGCTCTTTTCTAAAAATGGCATGTGTGCTTGTGTGTGTGTTCAACCAAAGAAAGAAAAACAGGACTTTAGAGGGACCTCTGCAAACTGGACTCCCAACTCCCATGGAGATTTGCAAAATGGTATACAAAAAATGCATATTTTAGGAGACACGCAGACGAAAGCCCTGCTCAATTTTTACATGAGGTATTGGATAAAGGCAAAGGGACCCCTGACCATTAGGTCCAGTCGTGACCGACTCTGGGGTTGCGGCGCTCATCTCGCTTTATTGGTCGAGGGAACCGGCATTTGTCTGCAGACAGCTTCCGGGTCATGTGGCCAGCATGACTAAGCCGCTTCTGGCGAACCAGAGCAGTGCACGGAAACGCTGTTTACCTTCCCGCTGGAGCGGTACCTATTTATCTCCTTGCACTTTGATGTGCTTTCGAACTGCTAGGTTGGCAGGAGCAGGGACCGAGCAACGGGAGCTCACCCCATCGCGGGGATTCGAACCGCCAACCTTCTGATCAGCAAGCCCTAGGCTCAGTGGTTTAACCCATGGCGCCACCCGCGTCCCTAATGTATATATAGTTAGACGTTTGGGGGAAAGTTTCATTCATTGCTACTATGAGCTGAATAAAGAGCATGAAATTCACACTCAACTCCGAGTATATTTCAGAGTGGCCCACCTCACTTAGTCTTGTCTCCGAGTCTCTCTCAACCCTACCTGGAGATGCCAGCAGGGACTGAACATGGAAATTTCTGAATTCAAGGCAGCTGCTCTGTCACTGAGCTATGGCTCTCCTCTTGAAAAATAATGGAAACATTCCAGACCTCTCAGAGCGGTTTAACAATCCGTCCATTTTCCCAGGGAATCCTGGGAGTTGTAGGGGAATAAAGGGGTCTCCTAACACTTCTCAGCACCCTTAGCGAACTAGAGCTCCCAGGATTCTTTGGGGGAAGCCACGGCCATTTAAAGCGGTATCCTCCTGCTCTCAGTGTAGGGTGTGACTGTGGCCAGTGGGCTGACTCAACACAAGTGAGTCAGCAGCCTGATGGTCATCTCGCTCTGTGGAAGGAGAGTGAGTCACTTTCGAGATGTTTGGCGTGTGTGTGGTTTCTGACCCATGTTGTTGGAACCTTTTCTATTTTTAGCCCCGGCGGCTCCATCTGGCCTCCCCTCACTTGCGCAAAGAAGGGCAGCTTGCCTCTCTCGCTGTGCTCTCTAATTTGGCATCCTTAGCTGTATAGCCAGCCCCACCCAGGCAGACTGGGAAGGGGCAAAAAGGCTTATGAACAGTCGCCACCAACATCCAACATGCAGATCATGTGCTACAGAAGCTCAATGAGAAAAGTCTTATATTGCGTTTTTTTAAAAAAGGCTTAGTTCTAGGCTGGACCAGCTGAAAACATCTGGAGGGTAGCAGAATTGGGTACGGCTGGTCTACATCAACACTGTCTGCATTAGAGAGGGGGGTATGTGAGTAAGTGGGGAGCAGAAGGACAGTATCCAAACTTGTGATAGGGCACTTTTATGTTATTTATCTATTATCTGGGACGCGGGTGGCGCTGTGGGTTAAACCACAGAGCCTAGGACTTGCCGATCAGAAGGTTGGCAGTTCGAATCCCTGTGACGGGGTGAGCTCCCGTTGTTCGGTCCCTGCTCCTGCCCACCTAGCAGTTCGAAAGCATGTCAAAGTGCAAGTAGATAAATAGGTACCGCTCTGGTGGGAAGGTAAACGGCGTTTCTATGTGCTGCTCTGGTTCGCCAGAAGTGGCTTAGTCATGCTGGCCACATGACCCGGAACCTGTACGCCGACTCCCTTGGCCATCAAAGCGAGATGAGCGCCGCAGCCACAGAGTCGGTCACGACTGGACCTAATGGTCAGGGGTCCCTTTACCTTTACCTATCATCCATCTATCTATCTATCTATCTATCTATCTATCTATCTATCTATCTATCTATCTATCTATCTATCTATCTATCATCTATCTATATCTATCTATCTATCTATCTATCTATCTATCTATCTATCTATCTATCTATCATCTATCTATCTATCAATCATCTATCTATCTATCATCTATCATCTATCTATCTATCATCTATCTAAGAACTGGAAAAGACCACAAGGGTCACCTAATAATAATAATAATTTTTATTTATACCCCCCCCCTCCCCAGCCAGAGCTGGGCTCAGGGCGGCTAACACCAGTAAAATTACAGTAAAAACATAATAGAAAAAAACACACAACCAATTTAAGATACAGGTTAAAATGCCTCATTTTAAAAGTAACCCATAGATCAAGACCATAAGGGGAGGGAAACCTAAGGGTCAGACTGAGTCCAAACCAAAGGCCAGGCGGAACAGCTCTGTCTTGCAGGCCCTGCGGAAAGATGTCAAGTCCCGCAGGGCCCTTGTCTCTTGTGATAGAGCGTTCCACCAAGTCGGGGCCAGTACTGAAAAGGCCCTGGCCCTAGTTGAGACCAATCTAACCACCTTGCGACTTGGGACCTCCAAAATGTTGTCATTTGTGGACTTTAAGGTCCTCCGTGGGGCAGACCAGGAGAGGCGGTTCTGTAGGTACATGGGTCCTAGGTCGCATCTAGTCCAACCCCCTGCAGTGCGGGAATCTTTTGCCCAACATGGGGCTCGAACCCCACAACCCTAAGATTGAGAGGCTCATGCTCTACCGATTGAGCTATCCCAGATCTCTCTAGCTACCCACACACATATACATATTCTCTCTCCTCCCTGCCTATTGATATCATGCAAGGGCCTGCAATTTTTCTGGCGCCTGCTAAAAATATTATTGTTTAGAAAAGCCTACACAGATGTTTACAAAGTTGATACGAGTTTTAATCTGTGTTTTTTTTTAAGTCTGTTGTTACTTTAACTTTTCAAAAGCCTTAAATTATTATTGTTGATTTTTCTTATTGGCCATCTTATTTTTCTAAACCGCTTTGAGGTTCTATTTTTTAAAATAACAACAATCAAGCGGTGCTTATTTATTTCATGAAATAAATAAATGAAGATTTCGTTTGTTAATTGCTTCCTGCAAAACACCCTGAAGCCATTGAACAATAACCTGGAATAATGACACGCGCACATAATATCCCTCATACGTAATCCCGCTAGCAGACTCAGGTGCTGCGCTATGATGGCTCTGCAGCCAAAGGGGGTGTGTGTGTGGGGGGATGGAGGTGGCATGGAACTAGAAGAAAGCATGCAATGCTGAACAGATGCACTGGTGCTGCAACACTCTGTTGCAGGCCCTGCTAGAAGAAAGCATGCAATGCTGAACAGATGCACTCGTGCTGCAACACTCTGTTGCAGGCCCTGCTAGAAGAAAGCATGCAATGCTGAACAGATGCACTGGTGCTGCAACACTCTGTTGCAGGCCCTGCTAGAAGAAAGCATGCAATGCTGAACAGATGCACTGGTGCTGCAACACTCTGTTGCAGGCCCTGCTAGAAGAAAGCATGCAATGCTGAACAGATGCACTGGTGCTGCAACACTCTGTTGCAGGCCCTGCTAGAAGAAAGCATGCAATGCTGAACAGATGCACTCGTGCTGCAACACTCTGTTGCAGGCCCTGCTAGAAGAAAGCATGCAATGCTGAACAGATGCACTCGTGCTGCAACACTCTGTTGCAGGCCCTGCTGTTTTTTCTTATCATTCACGGAAGCGCACGAGCCGTCCTTGCGTGATACATTCTCGTGCCCTGATGCACAGTTTGGGAACGGACTGACACCATCCAAAATATGCAGGCGCCCCGCCCCCCTCACCACCCACCCTCATCCATTCATCATGTGTTTCGCCTTTCCCCAGGAATAACATCTTTGAGTAAATCCAGACAGAACTGCATTTGTTTCCAATCAACCCTAAAGGCATTCCACAAGAACATCAGGAAAGCCTGGCTGCTGGATCAGACAAAGGCCAATGTCTTATTTGGCATCCTTTTCCCCACAGTGGCCAACCAGATGCCTCAGCAAAGTCTACGTCATGTGCAAGCCATGCGCAAGTGGCCAAGGATAGCGTGCATATGCGTTTTCTTCCCATTTAACCTTCTAAAAATAAAATAAAATAGCCATTGCTTTATCAATGCAGCAAATGGATTTTTGCAATGCTTTGTAGTTGTTTAGTCCTGTCCGACTTTTCATGACCCCCTGGACCAGAGCACGCCAGGCACTCCTGTCTTCCACTGCCTCCCGCAGTTTGGTCAAACTCATGCTGGTCCCTTCGAGAACACTGTCCCACCATCTCGTCCTCTGTCGTCCCCTTCTCCTTGTGTCCTCCATCTTTCCCAACATCAGGGTCTTTTCCAGGGAGTCTTCTCTTCTCATGAGGTGGCCAAAGTCTTGGAGCCTCAGCTTCAGGATCTGTCCTTCCAGTGAGCACTCAGGGCTGATTTCCTTCAGAATGGAGAGGTTTGATCTTCTTGCAGTCCATGGGACTCTCAAGAGTCTCCTCCAGCACCATAATTCAAAAGCATCCATTCTTCGGTGATCAGCCTTCTTTATGGTTCAGCTCTCACTTCCATACATCACTACTGGGAAAACCATAGCTTTTACTATACGGACCTTTGTCGGCAAGGTGATGTCTCTGCTTTTTAAGTTGCTGGCTAGGTCTTTTAATTTCGTGCTATACTTGTGCAAATGGGTCTGCACTGCCAAAGAAAACAGTCCTCTCTCTCTCTCTCTCTGGGGGGGGGGTGCACCTCTGCTTTGCAAGCGGAGCGGGTGGGGAGAGGCAATATCGTTTCCATAGGTGCCAAAAGACCTGGGTGTCCAAGCACCAACAAAATTTCCCATGAAGGGGCTGGGCACCCACAAATTTCGGTGCATGGCACCCACAGCCCCGGGTGCCCACAGTTGCAGGGCTAAGTTGGCACTCCAGATCCTTTCACCAAGGACAGGACACGGGTTTTGGGTTTTGCAGGTAGGGCATCACTACGGCTGAGATAGACATAAAGCTGCTCATCACCTGTTTGGTACCTTCTGAGCTCTGAGAGGTGGCGAAGCTGATGAACGGACAGTAGTCAGCAATCCAGGCAAGCTGCTTTGGCTTCAACATCGAGCCACACAGACCGAAAACCATGCCCGGAAGATGCATGTACAGTGGTACCTTGGTTCTCAAACACCTTGGCTCTCAAATGCCTTGGTTCTCAAACGCCAAAAACCTGGAAGTAAATGTTCTGGTTTTTGAACGCTTTTCGGAAGCTGAACATCCGATGCGGCTGTTGGCTATTGTTTCCGGGGCACTTGCACCAATCAGAAGCTGCACCTTGGTTTTCGAACATTTCAGAAGTCAAACAGACTTCCGGAATAGATTTGCCGCTTTTGTTTTTGCTATTTATTTTGCGTTTTTGTTTTTGAGGCTTTTTCAGTTAATTTGTTTTTGTGACTGTGTGGAACCCAGTTCAGCTACTGATTGATTGACTGTGTGGCTGCGGAAATGGATAAAAGCCCACTATCCAAACAATGACTATCATCAGTGCAGATAAAAATAATAATTATTTTTTATCATCTACAATACCTTCTTATTTATTTTATAGTACAGTGCATTGTTTATTGCTTTCATTTGATGGATCAATGGTCTCGTTAGATAGTAAAATTCATGTTAAATTGCTGTTTTAGGGGTTGCTTTTAAAAGTCTGGAACGGATTAATCGGTTTTGCATTACTTTCTATGGGAAAGCGCGCCTTGGTTTTGGAAATGCTTTGATTTTGGAACGGACTTCCAGAACAGATTAAGTTTGAGAACCAAGGTACCACTGTATTCTTCTGTGGGGTCTTGCAGAGCCAGGGTTGTTCTCTGTGAATGGAGACTTGCACCTGAGAATGCCTTTTGGCTGCCTCCGGTCCATTATGTTGTTACGGGCCATTGTTCATCACCTCTGGCTACCCTGTTTAACCTTTTCCCTTGCTCTGCAGCCTCCCTGGCAACCTCTACTTCCTGATTTGGGAAAAGAAACCTTGGAAGGAGTTACCTGAAGCATCTTCCCTGGGTTTTAATCGACACATGGGGATCGAGGAAGGCTGCAGAGCGCAGACCTTTTATTTATTAAAATTAGCACTTTATATCACCCAGGGCAACCCAAAGTGACTTACAGCTAATTATTGGACAAAATGTCTCTAAATGTCTTTTCAAGGGAGATAATATTAACATACAGACACCTTCCATAAATTCTCTTCTACTAGCAGCCGGGCTCATAATAATGAGATTACTGGAATCATCATCATCATCATCATCATCATCTTATTATTTATACCAAAAGTAAGGCAAATAGCACTACTGGAAAAAATAATAAAATAAAATTGATGCAGGACTTGAAGCACAAAGACTTATTTGTAATTGAATGATGCAGCTTTATTGCATACATAGCTAAAAAGGAAAATAGAGGACTCCCTGCACATTATAAAACTTTTTGATTAACTTAATCTGTTTATTGCCTTCAATACAAATAGCAGTTTGGAAGAAAAGCTTATGTTATTTGGCTGTTATTCTGCAAGTACTGCCTAAACATCAGCTTCTGAGGGTGGGATATTTCATTAAGTGTACAATGTTGTTTTACATTAAAATAATTTTATAAAACATTTTTAAAAGACTTTTAAAAAAAGAGTGGAAGGAAAGGACACTTCCAAACACCCTTCAGATCTCTGAAAATAAGTGGAACCCAATGCAAAACCTGCAGCCCACCTGTGATAATTTCACAAAAAATTTCTCTCCCTTTTGATAATTCTCAAAAGCAATTGCCTTTCTCCTGTTTAGCCGCTAAGCAGATCCCTTATAGGGATACA
The DNA here is from genome assembly GCF_964252035.2 of Podarcis erhardii. Classification (NCBI taxonomy): domain Eukaryota; kingdom Metazoa; phylum Chordata; class Lepidosauria; order Squamata; family Lacertidae; genus Podarcis; species Podarcis erhardii. The sequence goes on along the minus strand of NC_138497.1, from coordinate 4,383,603 downwards.
GTGGTACCTTGGGTTAAGTAGGTCCATTCTTAACCTGAAACTGTTCTTAACCTGAAGCACCACTTTAGCTAATGAGGCCTCCTGCTGCCGCTGCACCGCCACCATGCGATTTTTGTTCTCATCCTGAAGCAGGATTTGGGGTACTATTTCTGGGTTAGCGGAATCTGAAACCTGAAGCGTATGTAATCTGAGGTACCACTGTATATATTAAAAAATCAACTTTTTAAACAGGATTTGGGCTAGCTGGGCTAGCTGGGTAAAGAAGACATATGGCGGTGTCGTGGCAAACCGGGCTGCTTTGGAAAACGTTGGTGGTAATGTAATAGCCCACAGATGGTCCATTTAGCTAGCCTTTGAATCAGGAATCCATAGTGCGGTTTTATAGAGAAGATGCACAGGCCGTTTTGAACCATCCGCTTTTTACAGGCCTGCCCACAAAGAACGCACGCGACCTGCCTTTCCCGCGGTACCTGTGGCACGAGCAGATTCTGGTTAGTGGTTCCAGTGCAACAGCCGCACCCCCCAAATTCACAGTATAGGAAAAGGCGGAGGTTGTACATTAACCCCAGGGAGCAGGTGGGAGCAGCAGACTGACCTTATGGCACGGAATCCTGTGTTTATAGCCCGCAACATGCCGCAGCCATTAAAACCTTTCACCACTTGCGGGAGGTCCTTCATCAGTGTCCTTAAGCCACGGAAAGATCTAGGCCATGCTGCTCTGACAGCTGACGGGTGAAGCTCTCTCCTTGGTCCCTTGCCAGGGATGACATAGCTTGGCTTCCATGGGCATTAAGCATCAGATATGAAAGATGTGTTTCCTGCACATGGTACTTGGGCAAAGGGGGTGCTAGGCGCAGAGCTACCACACACAAGCAAACTCTCTCTCTCTCTCTCTCTCTAGGCGCAGAGCTACCACACACAAGCAAACTCTCTCTCTCTCTCTCTCTCTCTCTCTCTCTCACACACACACACACACACACACAAGCACCAGAGCTTAATTTCTGAAGTCTCTAGGGCCCAAACCTACATAGAAATTGTATAAAGGGACCCCTTACCTTTAGGTCCAGTCATGGCCAACTCTGGGGTTGCGGCGCTCATCTCGCTTTATTGGCCGAGGGAGCCGGCGTACAGCTTCCAGGTCATGTGGCCAGCAGGACTAAGTCACTTCTGAAGAACCAGAGCAGCGCATGGAAACGCTGTTTACCTTCCCGCCGGAGTGGTACCTATTTGTGTACTTGCACTTTGACGTGCTTTTGAACTGCTAGGTTGGCAGGAGCAGGGACCGAGGAACGGGAGCTCACCCTGTTGCGAGGATTCGAACCGCTGACCTTCTAATCGGCAAGTCCTAGGTTCTGTGGTTTAACCCACAGTGCCACCTGTGTCCCTGGTATGAAATGGTATACTTTGGCTCAAAACTGGTTCTCCCTTAAATCAGGAATAGGATGGCATCGGGAGACAATCACAGATTTGTAGAGCTGGAAGGGACCCCAAAGTTCATCTAGTCCAGGGGTCAGCAAACTTTTTCAGCAGGGGGCCGGTTCACTGTCCCTCAGACCTTGTGGGGGGTCGGACTATATTTTGAAGAAGAAAAAATTGAACCAATTCCTATGCCCCACAAATAACCGAGAGAAGCATTTTAAATAAAAGGACACATTCTATTCATGTAAAAACACGCTGATTCCCGGACTGTCCGTGGGCCGGATTGATAAGGCAATTGGGCCGAATCCGTACCCCGGGCCTTAGTTTGCCTACCCATGGTCTAGTAGTCCAACCCCTGCCATGCAGGAATCTAAACTAAAGCATCCAAGTCAGATGGCCATCCAACATCTGCTTAAAAACCTCCAAGGAAGGGGAGTCCACCACCTCCCAAGGAGACTGTCCTCACTCTCAGAAGTCAAACTGTTGGAGAGTTACAGCGCCTGCTGTGTCTTTAACGACCACTATGGGAGAGAGCAATAAGGGACACGGGTGGAGCTGTGGGTGAAACCACAGAGCCTAGGACTTGCCGATCAGAAGGTCGGCGGTTCGAATCCCAGCAACGGGGGAGCTCCCGTTTCTCAGTCCCTGCTCCTGCCAACCTAGCAGTTCGAAAGCACGTCAAAGTGCAAGTAGATAAATAGGTACCACTCCGGCGGGCAGGAAAACGGCGTTTCCGTGCGCTGCTCTGGTTCGCAGGAAGTGGCTTAGTCATGCTGGCCACATGACCGGAAGCTGTATGCCGGCTCCCTCGGCCAATAAAGCGAGATGAGCGCCACAACCCCAGAGTTGGCCACGACTGGACCTAATGGTCAGAGGTCCCTTTACTTTATGGGAGAGATATGTTTTGTTGCAGCTGGGGCAGATGAAGGCATCTGGATGTGCTGCTGCAGATGTGCCCTGGCATTTATTCTCTCTGCGCTCCTCCCAGCAGTCATTCATCCTCTGGTCACTACTGTGGATACAGGACCTGTCTGTCTCCTGGCATTGCAGCTTTCTGCAAAGGATTCCCACACAGCCGGGTTGGTGTTGCCAGTCTTCATACGACGTTTGGTCTGCCAACAGGTCAGATTACAACTTGCATGAGCTCTGGACATTGGTCATGCTGGCTGTGGCTTAGAGAGAAGGGGGTCCATCAATATCTAGAGGACCACAGGCTCCCTCTGCTGCAACCTAAATCTCTTTCGTGGCCAGGGCTGGTTGAGGATATTTTAGTGCCCGAGGCGAAACAGAAAGTGCTGCCTCTTCTTCCTCCTCAGGTTTCGAAGGACAGCTGCCACTCAAGAGACCAATGGCCTGACTCATTATACAGTGGCTTTACATGAACTTCCACACAGGGGTCTGTTCCAAATTCGGAAAGCTACTCTCAGCCCTTTTGCAGGATGACTGCACAGATAAAGTCTTCTCTGCCCTGGGTCAGCGGAAGAGGGGGCTAGCCATTTCGGCAGCCTGCCTGCACCGAAAAGGTCGACATGACCCACGAGCGCAGCGAAAGGATGGCTGAAGGAGCTGAAGTCAATGCTGGGAATGAGATGCAGAGAGGAAGGAGGGTCAGCTAAGGGCCATGGGAAGGAGGACAGCCCTTTGAAGAAATAATAATCTTTGTTCCAGTGGCCGGCAAGGAATGCATGTGTTGTTTCATATTCTCTCTCTCTCTCTCTCTCTCTCTCTCTCTCTCTCTCTCTCTCTCTCTCTCTCACACACACACACACACACACACACACATTCCCTTCACAAAATTCATGCAAAATTCACTGCAAATTCATGGTGCATGCTCTTTCTGACCCAGGGCCAGTCCACACACTGGCAACAAGGGACATGTCACCGTATGACCAGATTCAGGGAGTCGATAAGCTCCCTGTTTGGGTTGTGGTTTCTTTTTCTTATGCAAAACAACAAGAGAACTCACAAAACCCTACAAAACAGCAAGTGTGTCCCCGTGCGATAGGAACACAGAAAAGGTCTTCACAAGATACAGAACCTCAAATGCTGCTGTACGAGATTACAAAACAGGAACTAAAGACTCGCTCCAGAACGGGAACGTTTTATCTTTTGCAGAGATAATAAATTGGAACGTTTCTGAGAATTTGTACGTGCAAATTTCTCTTCAGGCTTTCTTGCACTGCTGAGTCAATTTCTCATCAGAGGCCAATTTCCAGATCCCAACATACCAAACTGTGAACTGACAGGAACTTTCCAGGGATAGGAGACATCTAGCTTGGGGGGGGGCACTAAATATTGGATCCTTGAATGTTTACAGATTTCTGCTCTACTTGAAAATGGAGTGCAATAGTGGAATTAGGGAATATATATATTTGGAGAACAGAGCTGATGAGTACGAAAATCATGACACCCACCACAAAGGAAGAACAACCCCTCCAGCAGAGAGGTGAAAAACTTGGCTTTGTGTATTTCAATCTTAGCATGGTCCAGTGTCCATTTTCGGTTGGCTTCTCTGATTTTTGCAAAATTTTGCCTCCCAAGTGGCTTGTAACCTTCCCCAAGTCGGAAACTGAGCATCTTACACATGGCTCATAAGATGTAAGAGATGGATGTTCATATCTCATGAAGGTCTGCTAGAAAAACTACTCTTTTAAATAGCAATAGCTTTTACTCACGGTGTCCTTGCACTTGTTAGATTAAATATACATGCACAAAGCAGGTAGGTATTATGAATGTGTTACATAGATTTATCACTAAACTTTTACGAACTCACACTCTGAGGCAGACAGCAGAACAGAACAGACCTACTGCTCAGGGGCTTTAACAACACAAATAGACTTATTAACTGACTTATTAACTAGTATCCATTACTTAGCATTTTGGAGGCTGTTATCTCGCAAAAGGTCTGCTTCTCACGTGGCTTGTAATCCTCTCCAAGTTGGAAATTGAGTGTTAATAAGCGTCTTATTTGGACAGTATTGCCAAAATTGTCCCACTCATCCTCATTGAAGCATGATCACCCGGTCCCTCCAAAAGGCTTAACAAGCGCTGAGCAAACCTCAGTATTTTTATGTGTTGTTTGAAGAGGAATGAGGGAGGAAGAGGGAGAAGGAAATGAAGCCCTTACAAAGCAGCTTGACAGTCACAGGAGAAGCTCTCCTGCCACTGCTGCCTATGTGCTTATTGAGGCACCAGCCCCTCCCCAGAGAATACTGGAACGAAAGCAACATATTGCTGATTATTATTATTGTTTTGGCAGGGGAAAAAGTGTGGACCAGAAGTGAAGAGGAAATGGGAGGGGAGGAAAGGGCAAAGGTCAGGTCTGTGCCAAGTTTGTGACCTAATTTCAGTGCCAAGGGAAACTGAATCCAGCAGCGAGCAGCCATCTAATTAAGAGATTTTGCAAGTATTTGCTTATTTTGCTCAACTTACTCTGCTTTTAGCAGTCACAGAGAGGCAAGAAAATCTGCTGAGCAATAAAATCCCACTCCCTGACGAATGAAAACTCATGGGGTCTTGTTTCAAAATACCCCCTCACCGTCATGAGGGCTAAAAACCTGATTGCGTGCGTGTGTGGTGTGTTTGAAAATCTTAGGATGGTGACACTGATGACCGTTGGGGTCCCTTCCAGCCCTATAATTCTAGGAAAGGTAAAGGTAAAGGTACCCCTGCCCGTATGGGCCAGTCTTGACAGACTCTGGGGTTGGTGCGCCCATCTCACTCAAGAGGCCGGGGGCCAGCGCTGTCCGGAGACACTTCCGGGTCACGTGGCCAGCGTGACAAAGCTGCATCTGGCGAGCCAGCGCAGCACACGGAAACACCGTTTACCTTCCCGCCAGTAAGCGGTCCCTATTTATCTACTTGCACCCGGGGGTGCTTTCGAACTGCTAGGTTGGCAGGCGCTGGGACCGAGCAGCGGGAGCGCAACCCTCCGCGGGGATTCGAACCGCCGACCTTTCGATCGGCAAGCCCTAGGCGCTGAGGCTTTTACCCACAGTGCCACCCGCGTCCCTATAATTCTAGGACACAAATCTACACCTGCGTTGTGCAGCAGAAGGTCATTCCTGCCTCCTGCTTATAAGCCAGACTGTGTCTCTCTTTCTCTTTCCTGTTCCAGCCACAGCTGACTTGTTGATTAAGCTCCTCCAGTAAATTCTTAGCTGGCATAAAGCCGTCTGAGGAAGAGCTTCTAGCCTCATAGGAACTGAACTTTTCCCACACAAGGAAATAAATAAGCTTAACCCGTGGCTTTTTTGGAAGGTGACTTTGACAAGAGGAATTGTCACTAATACCAGAGAAGCCGTAGATGTAGACCTGAACTAATTTTTGGACGAGAAAAACATTTGCCCTCACCCACCTATGCGTGCCTCCAAGCTCAGCTGAAAGCTTATGTGCTCGGATGGGGTGGAAAGGATGGACCCCCTCCCCGGGGCTCAGCCGATCAAACACTCTGCCCTTTCTCCCACAGTTCCCTCCCATATCCAGTGGTCAAGAGATCCTTAACGAAAATGGCTTAGCTAAAGTAAGTTATGCAACTCTCCTGCTCAAGCCTCATCAAGAAAACCAGTTGCACGGAGACCAAAAGAGCAACATGAAGCAAGTTTGACATTTGTACGTCTCCGTTATTGAGGCTTGCAAAACTGATGCGTTTAATGAAGAGGGTTTGGCCAGATTGCCTTTATTAGCTTTGGAAGTTACATTTCATCTCCAACAGGAAGGAAGCCCACTTTGTGATTATTTTCCACTAGAAGCAACCTCTGCACGCTGTCTATATAAAATTGCCTTCAGATTACATTATACTACCAATTGAAAGGGTACAGAGGCGATGTTTAGCCCTAAACAAATTCAGCCTGGCTTGTAGGACTTCATGATTTATTCCCCCCAAATGTAATTAGCATTGACTCTGGAACACTTATGACTGAGCAGCTCTGGGAAATACTATTATAGGTCAAGAAATTACCTCTGTGATGCACTAGACTCTTCCCCCCCAAAAAAATGTATTTTTAGTTTTCCAGAGAAATACAACCACACATACTAAAAGGACACACAGAGACTGGAGGTTAAATAAAAGATTTGACCTTTATTTAAAATACAAGGCATTTGTACATAGTGTTTTATGTCACGGGACTAATAAGCACAATACTGGTTTCTCCCCTTGGCATAGGCAGGGCGAGTTTGGGGTCTCCCTGGCTGTTAGTGTTAATTTCAAAGCGGGGACCCTCAAGCCAAGGCAACTGAGTCTTGTTAAGGGCTTTGTGGCATAGCTATAAGGAAGTTAGGATTTTAACTTAGATTAAAAACATACCATAAGGCCAATACGCTTGGTACTATTGCGATTCCTACTTTGGCTTGTGAGACTAGTTTGTTTTTTAAAAAAAAGAAAAGAAAAGAAAAAGGAAGAAAAACCTGTACAATTTTATAAAATTTGTGTTTTTCTTTTTACATTAGTTACACGCACGCGCACACACACAAATCCTTATACTTCATAGACCTTTACTTCATATTGTAATGATGTCTTCCTTTTTGCATATCATCTTAGTAGACAGTGACTATGCTGGTGAATACTAAAGGTGTTCGTAATACAATACGGTGTAAAAAAAAAAAAGATAAAGGGAAAGATGAAAGACACACACACACACACAATATATATATAGATGATTATCAAAAGGAAACAAGAAGTTATTACAGATATGCTTTAAAAACCTAACGAAGGGAGTATTTTTCAAGGCCACGCATGATTGTTTTTGTAAAAAGCTCCAGGTCCTTGCAATGGACCTGATTTACGTAGTGCGAAAAATAAGGGGCCAAAGGACAGAGTCCGCCAAGCACCACTGCTGCACATGAGGCACCCATGCGCAAAACCCCAACGAAACGAATGGGGAAAGAGGGGCAGCAAAGAGGGCTTCCTGGATTGCACACCAAAAAAAAAAAAATGCTACTTCTAAAAGTAGGAGGGGTGTTGACACATGGATGTCAATTTTTACAATATATATATATATATATTTATTTATTAAAAACTCACAAAACATGCATTAACCATGATAAATAGACTTCATATAGATTAGGCCCTGGGTATCTTTATAGTTAAAATGGCTTAGAGGTGTTTATTGATTTGGTTAGCTTACATCTGTCAGAAATTAACCTGACCAGGCCCCACTGTCTGGCTGAGTGAGGTGGGGCAGGGGAGGGGAGTGGGGGCGAGAGGCACAAGCGTCAGCGTTACACGGTTCGTGTTATTGTCTTGCTCTAGCAGATTAACGGAAGTGCTGTTTAGTGCACATACAAACTGGTCTGCTAATGCAAAAGTTTCCATGATATTAAAGAGTAAAGATACACTTCAAGCTTAACTTGATTAAGCAGCATATTTCAGATAACAGCTGTTGAAGTTAAATATTAATATGGCCGTTGAGTTTCTGTCAGTACAACGGGAGGTCTCATCCGACTCACACCCAGCCACTGGTCAGTTTGTAGAACATCTCTTCGTCTAAGCTTTCGTTCTGGTCTTTCGCACGCGTTGACAAGAAAATGTAGCCGCCAATGAACTCGTGCACCACTTTGCAATCCACTTCGGTGCAGATGAAGGACACTCGGACGTCATCGGCAAATTCTACTGTTACCTGAAAGTGCAAGGCAAACACAAAACTTTGTGCCAGCCTAAATGGTGGTGCCCAAGGGCCCTTCATGACAGCACTGCCACTTAACTCACACCTATTCAAATTCTTATCCAAATTCCTCCAAAGAGCCCAGAGGAGTGCACACAACAGTGGAGGAAGCTGCTCGGGCACCTGGGGGGTGTCCCCAGAGGTGGGGCGAGGCGCACTGCGGGGCCTTCAACGAGTCTGCCTGCCTCCTCCCACTCAGCCGCCCTACAGCTGGTGGGGAGGCAGCGGGCAGTTTGGGCAGTGCGGAGCCTGTGTTCACCCAAGCCACCATATCTCTCAGACGTGGTGACTCGGGCTCATTGCAGGCCCCGCGGTGAGTGCTGCCCGGCATTTTGTCACCCCCCTCAGTGGTGACGCCCGGGGCACCCCCCACCCACTGCACCCCCCCTTCCTCCGCCCCAGAGTGTACACAGGAATTATTCTGTTCTATCACCACAACATCTCCACAAAGTAGGCTAGGCAGAGACTGACTGACTCAAAATCACACAGCTCCACGGCTAGCAGGAATTTGAACCCCGGCCTCCCCGTTCCAGGTCCAATATTTTATCCATTGCAGCACAATCCAGATGATTCTCCCAACCAAGGCTGAGAGGACTAAGAATACAGGCAAAACACATGTGATCCCTCCCCTCTTACATGCCATTTCCTTCCTCAGCTTTGTCAAAAGCAGGAGGTTTAATTTGTGGCTCTGACAATGTTGCTGGACTTCAGTTCTGAGAAGCCCCAGGCGGCATGACTAGCTTCCAGGGATGATGGGACCTGTAGTCAAACACCACATGGGAAGCTACAGGTTAGCCACCACTTCTCTAACCAGAGTTTGCCCTGACGACTGAATCGAGGAACTGTGGTTAGTGCCTTTCATATGGCTACATTTCCCATCTGACTGACAGAATGGAAAGATCTTAGATAGCCACAGTCTTTCACCAGCCAGAGTTTCCTTATCATGTGATGCCATATCCTTCACTAAGACAACCTAGTCAAATGCGGAGATCATCGAATGCTAATTCAGCTGGTCACATAAGCCACCATTTTTAATGTCTTCAATGTATAATCAAAGTGTGCAAACAAACTGAAGTTCTTTAGGATATATTTTGGCCCTCATAATTCTCCCCGGGTCCCACACCCTCTGTTCTAAGGCCACATCCCTCACTGGTTCTGCTTCAGATTGCAGGTTTTCTGGCCTGACTGCCATGTGTCACTGAATGGCGACAGTGCCTCTTGCTGACCTTCCGCATGCCTAGAGAACTCTACGCCTTGCTTACCATTTTTATTTCCCAGTTCACGTTCCACTGTTTCATGTTGCTGAACCGCCATGTCTTGATAGCGTCGCTGGTGCTTGCATCCATCCGTATCAGCCGGTTGTAGGCGATCCCAATAAGTTCTTCCTTCTTGCCCCCTTGGAACCTGAGGGGTCCAAGTTGTATAAATAAACACTTTTACATCAATGTCTCTCTCATTCTTTCCCAAAGTGCCTAACAGTGAGAAAGTACTACCTGCCTCCAGAGAAGCCCACTCCTTGGGCTGTTGGCTGCACTTACTGCGCCATGAGTTACGACTATACGAAGCATGGCTCCCGAAGGCAACAAAGCAAGCCTTCTGCACTGACTCATGCAGAAGCACAACGGGTAGCCTCCTTCAAGAGGTGGCCATTACTCAGCATCGCTGTATGAGGAACAACTGAATGGCCCGGTTACAGCCAACGCAGAAGCAGGGCGGAATCAGGTGGCCCACAAGAGGCCACAAAGGTGGTAAATCTGGAGAAGTAAAATAATGGCAAGATGCAGCAGCCAAGGATACCTGCAAGGAGTGGGCACTTTGGGAGCCGTTTCATCTGTCAGATTTGGATCTTGTATACACTAGCAGTTTTCATGTGGCTGAGTATATCCCACCCTCCCTCCGCCAGCACTTTGGAAATGCTGTCCTATGTTTACATTCAGTCTAACAGATTTTTTACTGCTCTCTATTGATTTTTATTCAGCTGTTTTAGTTGCCAGCTGTTTTCGGTGACTTCCTTTGGAAAGGCAGTGTAGAAGAATAAGTTTCGGGGTAGGGAAAACCTTTACTCGTGATTGTGCAAAGCATTCTTTCCCTCTGCCTAAATCCCAGTGAGACAACTCGAGAGCAGAAGGTTTATATTGTTATGTTCCCAGTTCCACGTTCTTATGGGCAATGAGTAGGCATAACCCGGTATTTGAAGAAGCCCATATACCCAACTTGCCATTTCCATCTGCACAGACCTTGCAATGAAGTGTGTGATGCCAAACTCTGGGAGGGACTGCCAAGCTTGTATAAATCTCATTTTGGCTTCAATGAGACTCATCTGGGCGACGTTCTGATGGGCCTCCAAGATCCGGGCAGTGATCTGTAGGGGAGCAACACAGAGAGTTGAGACTCCGCATTGACAGTGGCAAGAAGGGAACAAAATACAGAGAGCTGCACAAAGGGGGGGGGGGGACAGAGGAGAAGGTTTATTAAAATGACCCCAACATGCCCCTGCAGTTTCTCACCTGTGCTTAAACTTGAAACTGTGCTCCTGCAAATATCTTGTAAATACTGATCTTTGAGGATGTTTTTCTGCGTGATGTATGTCTTGAAAATGTGAGCTGCTCTGATTATCATTATTTTTAACAACCCTGCACACACAGAAACAGCTGTGCACCCATTTATGAAGTGGTGGAGAAGGCCTTGGGAGACGCAAAGGCACCTGGGATTGTGCAGGGTCAGATTCTCTTCCTCCCCAAAAAGGAAGAAATGGGCCGGGGATGGTTTCATGTACACCAATATGAACCCGCAAATGGGTGATGGGCAATATCAGGTACATGGAAGTAAGAAAAAAAATGCCCCCAAATTAATTAGCTAGTGAAAAATGACAAGTATACCCTGGCTGTCTCAGCTACTTTTTATTTTTTTATGACTAAACATTTTTTTCTAATCCCTTTGAATGTGGAAAAAGAATGAGGATAAAGTAGGCAGCCTCTGCAGCAGTCTCTGGATTTAAAAAACAGGCAACGCTTCCAGGAACCAGAGTTCTCAGCTCCTCTGTCTCTCCCGCACTGAGGTTCTTGTTCCCTTTTCCCTTCCTTGCTCCCCCCCCCCCCCGGGTTAAGTCTTCGTTGGAAGGATTTGCAGTTTTTAAAAACCAAGCATGTTAGCAAAAGCAAAGGTCACAAATGTGCTGCCGAAGAAGCTGCCCGCTCTGGTGGGGGAGGTTGCCGAGCGAAGGAAACAAGGCTGCTCATTCTTCCTCCCCCATTCTAGAATATGCATTCTTCATTCATCCAGAGGGGCATTAAATGAAGCAGTGAAATCTTCTGCTCACTTGCAGGGAGCAGCTAAGAAGGCCTTCGAGTGACCAGCAGCAACTGGCAAAGTGCTTTCTCCGCTTGCAACCCGCCTGCCACCGCAGAGCTATTAGAGGTGCTTGACGGCTTCGTTCAGAGCTGGGCTGGCAAGGACCAAGAGCCAAAAGGGAGCGCATGCACACTTAGTCACCGCACTTGGCAACGCCATGGGTAGCTGCACGTCATGAATGTCTGGCCAGGAAGTGTTAACTTTCCATCACTTCCGCGGTCTCGCATTTTCCTTGTTTCTTATTTTATGTGTTTGACCATAAGCCTGTAGGCCTGGCCATCTGCTTCGTTGTTCTTAATGGCTGTGCAGCACCTAGTTGTTTAAATGCTTGATTTATTTATTGCTACTATTAAGGAAGAGAAGGGACAGCAGGAGCACTGTGCAAGCAATGGGCTATGGGAACAGAGTGCACCATCAGGGTTGCTGCCTATCCATAACTCTCTCCCGGTCTCCTGGAAGCCAGAAGTCACAAGAGGGATCAGCAAGGGCAGCTGCATTAAGAGGTCTCCTTTTTTCCACAGCTCATTGACTTGGCAGGTGCTCACCCCTAAGCTAGAGTGCGTGACCATTGGAGCATCCTTGCCAGATCAGAATTTCCATCCAGCCCAGCGCCCTGTTTCCAACGATGGAAAGCCAGATGCTTTCAGAAAGCCCACAATTCCCCGTTTCGTCTTCCAGTCGACTGCTTATTTTAGAGCTATACTTTCTCTGAATGTGGAGGCTCTATTTCACTATTGCTGGTATCTAAGCCCTTTATTAGGGATGTGGATGGCGCTGTGGGTTAAACCACAGAGCCTAGGACTTGCCGATCAGAAGGTCGGCAGTTCGAATTCCCGTGACTGGGTGAGCTCCCGTTGCTCGGTCCCTGCTCCTGCCAACCTAGCAGTTCGAAAGCACGTCAAAGTGCAAGTAGATAAATAGGTACCGCTCTGGTGGGAAGGTAAACGGCGTTTCCGTGCGCTGCTCTGGTTCGCCAGAAGCGGCTTAGTCATGCTGGCCACATGACCCGGAAGCTGTACGCCGGCTCCCTCAGCCAATAAAGCGAGATGGTCAGGGGTCCCTTTACCTTTAAGCCCTTTATTGATCTGCCATTACTAGTGCATTTCCTGGTGTTAGTGCCAGAAAGCAAAGGAGGAGACACAAGAGTAGCCACGTACAAAACACAGCACACCCTTGTCCCAGAGGAAAGCAGGCAGCAGGAGAGATGGAAGGGGTGGGGAATCTCCGTCCGTTGCGTCTCATTTACTCGTATGCCGTGACATAGCATAACACCACACGGAAGCGCATGAAAGTCAACACACGCTACGCTTCTTATAGCGCATCTCTGAGAGCCCCTTCCCTGCTTTTAAGCATATATTCACAACACAGCAAAGTCTTTTAAGTGCTTATTTATTTTATGTTTACTGTCACTTACCAAGTCTCTTATATAGCCTGGCTGCAGAAGGCAAATGCGAAGAAAAGAAAAGGAAGCAGAAAAAAAAGAGGCAAATCAGAAATATGGCAACAAAGCAAAGGGAGGAAAATGTGCAAATTATCAACAATTGTAGTTCAAATCAATTAAAACAAAACAAAAACTCAAAACCTTTCACCACGAACAATTGTCCTGGGGTGAAAAGCAGCAGGAAATGAGCACAAGCATGAAGAAGGGAGCAAAAAGGAGTGCAGCCAGACCAGGGGCTCCGCAGGTGCTTTAGACTGCAGCAACCCAGGGCTGGCTGGGGCAGGGGGCAGTCCAAAGCCCCTGGAGGGCGGCAGGTTGCGGAAGGCTGTTCTAGAGAATGGAGACTCAGCCATGGGACGACCTTCCACAGCCCACAGAATCTTGGAAGATTTTCACCCTGTCTTCTAAGGCAAGCTTTTAACTGACCGAGTTGATGAAAAATGGAATGGCAAACAAGTCAGCAAACCAAAATAAAAATGCAGGATTATCATCTCGGACTGGAGAGCGAGAAAAAAGAAGCGCAAGTTAAACTGTGTTTTCTGCAGCTCCTGATCTCCATGGAATGAACTTTTGTTTTCTGAGCAAAAAGAATCAAGTACTGCAGCATGACGATCTGTTGCTTTGAGTGTGTACAGCTCAGTTGCTGAATGTATGAAAGTTACCTGAATCACATGCAAACAAGCAGCAATCTCCAGTATGTTTCTGAAATGGCGGCTGTAGTGAAATAAGAGGCCACCTGCAGTTTGAGAGCACCAGCTCCTCTCCTCTAGCAAATGTGAAAGGAAAGGTAAAATGGGGAGAGGGTTTCCTGTTTCCATTCTTCTGCAGTCAGGAATACTCAAAGACACAGCTTATATTCGGCAGACATTGAAAAATTGCTTGCAAAGACTACCAAGAAACCTAGAAGTACTCAAGCAGTGAAGTGCCACCAGCATATCAAGTACAGTGGTACCTCTGGTTACATACTTAATTCGTTCCGGAGGTCCGTTCTTAACCTGAAACTGTTCTTAACCTGAAGCACCACTTTAGCTAATGGGGCTTCCTGCGGTCGCCGTGCCGCCGGAGCACGATTTCTGTTCTCATCCTGAAGCAAAGTTCTTAACCCGAGGTAATATTTCTGGGTTAGCGGAGTCTGTAACCTGAAGTATATGTAACCTGAAGTGTATGTAACCTGAGGTACCACTGTACTAACCACTGGGTTGCTGCAGCATCATGGAATGATTTGAATGTTTGACTGAACCACCACAGATCTAACACCACACACAAAAAGGAGCCCTTCCATTTCCCCCAACCAAGACTGTCTGTATATTCTGCTGTGGTTGGCCAGGGCAGAGGAATGCACCTGACTGAGCACTCAGAAGCAATGAGCTAGCACACAATATGAATTCTGAATGGCAACAACAACTTCTATAGGTAAGAGGAAGAGATCCTATTTCAACTAAATATGGGGAAAACTCTGCAGCCCCGTTGGCACTTTTCACCAGATGTCTTTTTGCCAAGAACTACCTCCATTTTGAGGGACACAGGTGGCGCTGTGGATTAATCCACAGAGCCTAGGGCTCGCTGATCAGAAGGTTGGTGGTTCGAATCCCCGCAACGGGGTGAGCTCCCGTTGCTCGGTCCCTGCTCCTGCCAACCTAGCAGTTGGAAAGCACGTCAAAGTGCAAGGAGATAAATAGGTACCGCTGTGGCGGGAAGGTAAATGGCATTTCCGTGCGCTGCTCTGGTTCACCAGAAGTGGCTTAGTCCTGCTGGCCACATGACCCGGAAGCTGTACGCCGGCTCCCTCGGCCAATAAAGCGAGATGAGCGCCGCAACCCCAGCGTCGGCCACGACTGGACCTAATGGTCAGGGGTCCCTTTACCTCCATTTTGCAGAAGGGCTCGTGGGAAAAAGGCTCCCTTTCCGAGGCCCAACACCTGGAGGCATCTCCAGTTGAAATGCAATCTCAGGTAGAGTCAGGCAGGCAGGGAAAGTCCTGTGTGGAGAACTGTTGCCAGTCAGAGCGGACAGTGCAATGCTAGAAGAGACACACTTCAGTAGCAGAGCCTTGGCCCCGGCATCTCAGGGCGGGGCAGATTTCCTGCCTAAAATGCTGGAGAGCTGCTGCCAGTCAGTGCAGACAGCACTACTGTGTGAGATGGATCAATGGTCTGAATCAATATAAGGCAGATTCCTACATTCCTTAACTGTTAAGATTTGATTCCTAGAGCTTGCTGTCTATTTCAAGTGTGGCAGCTGAACTTCGCACTGTAAAGCGTGGAGCTCTGTAGTGGAAACCAGTCCTGCTCAGAGCAGTGGAAAGAGACCTGGCATGTGACGAGTCCACGGCTGCTGTAGATTCATAGATCAACAGATTGCTACTTCAGAAGCAGCAGCCCTCCCTGCTTTCCACTTACTCCCTGCATTCTACAAATTCCACGAGGGCAGCATTTCCGTCGTTCTACCAACAACACATCACACGACATCCCTGTGCAGTCTCCCAGATCTAAGCAATCCAAGGAAGGCTATGCTAACAAAATACAAGTCCACACCTCTAGCCAGCTTTCCTTAACCGAAGCCCCTCCTGCTTCTCCACTCAATCCATTTCCACATCAAGGGAACCTTTGATGGTCAGAATGGGTACACTTTATCCCGCCCCCCCGACCTCTCCTGCTACCCACAACATCACTTCTTAATGCACAAGCTACATCAATGCAAGAGTTGTTTCTCCCCCCGCCCCCCACCCCGGTCTGTGCCCTCTTGCATGCTTCAAAGATCATTTTTAAAAAACAAATAAATCATAATTTCATTACATGCGCTCTCGCCATGCTGGGTATAATGGCTCTTTCAGAGAATAAACGAAAGTTATACAGGTCGTCAGCACTGTGCCAAAGGAAGGGATCTGCCCACCCCCAGTTTTTCTGGATGGTATCTCCCCTCTTTGGCACACAGAGGCTGCCCCTGCAATTCAAGAACAGTAAGCAACTTTCCTCTGTAATTAAATTTCAAAACAATCCTCCAAGTGAATATTATAAAAACTTCTGCTGCACTGCCCAGGTAATAAACAGGCTGTCTGCAACCCACCCCCATGCTTTCTGTTACCTTAATCCTAACCACTTCCAACCTGGTGTCTTCCAGATGTTTTGTACTACAATTCCCATCAGCGTAACTGTGCCAGCTGGGATTGATGGGAGTTGCAGTTGAAAACATCTGGAGGGCAGCAGGTTGGGGAAAGGAAAGCTGCCCTGTACACCCTGTTCTGAATCATGCATAGCTGAGAGCTCCAAAAGCACAACACACTTCTTGGAAGTGTTCCTTTCCAGTGGTAGGAATGTCAAGCATTTAAAGTTGAAATGGGGGGAAAAACCCACCACGGAAGATGTACTAGGACCAGAGCATGTTTTAATTTTCTGTGCACCACTTACAGAGGTATTAAGTGGTATGGAAATGGTCTAAATAAATGAGTAAATGGATACACTGCTCAACGCCCCCTGTTTTGCTAGGATGCCAAAGAGCAACTGTGTGGTGGCACACAAACATTAATAGTCACAAGTGCCAATCAAGGAGTTACACCAAAACTTACACATGACTGCAGCAGCACCGAGTCACATGTTTTGGTGCTCGTTTCAGTTATTGCAGGACACTACTTATAATGCTACTAAACACTCCGAAGCCAGTTTGGCTTTGGTGGGGAAAACACAGGAATTGAATATATGTATTGAACAAAAACGTTTTGTTGAATTCATTCAATTCCTGTGTTTCCCCCCACCAAAGTTGAAATCTTTTCCAAGGCTTTGAAAAACAGAGTTTGTAAGGCAGCCCAAGCATGTTCAGAAGGCGACTTTGTAAACTGAGCTAAACCAAATCCTAGTGCTGATTTATTCTGCCAGCCATAGTTTTCATTCTAGACCTGACTATGTCAGTTATGAACTACTTATTTCCACTTCAGGTCACTTGATTCTATCAACATCCATGGGGTCAAACTTGTTTAAGTGGAAATATATTGGCAAAAAAATTATTTTTTGTTTTGTTTTACTGTGCTGGCTGAATAAAATTTCCAGGTAGCGCTGCTCAAGATAACCAAATCCTTCATTCAGCAAATTCCCAAGTTTGGTCACTTTTTAACAAAAGCCTGAACAAAACAAATTAAGATTGTTTGCTTTGCAGATTTGCAGATTTAAATGATTAATCCCAGATCAAAGCCACAATTAAGCAGCGTTAATGAAACATCCTAATTGTTTTTAAAGCCATCAAATATTAAGAGGTAGCTTTTAAGTAAATTTATAGATGGCAATTAACTGCTTTAAGAATCAGTTACATAGACAAAACATCTTCACCATTGTGTTGGAGAAGATGCAAGGGAGTTGGTAGGACAATTCCATACAAATCAGAATGCACAATATAATCCAAGTCTGGGTTTACTAACAATATTTAAGGAAGATCAGCTCAGTTTATGTTATAAGGAGCTCATCACTTTCTTTTCCTGGTGGCAGCACGACTACTCCTAGCACAGAACTGGAGAGGACTTGAACACCTACTGCACATCATAGGAAGGGGACAGAATGTATGGCCTTATCTGAAAAACGGACGAGAAGAGTTCACGCCTTGAACAACAACTCATCTGATGTTTCCCCTGAAATACAGCGCCCCTTTATAATATAAAACATTTGAATGAACTGGCGCCCACCGACTACGCACATAGGTTTATGGCAAAATCAGGCACGCTAAATTTTCTGTTCTTGGGGGAGGGGTGGAAATGGGGCAAACTTAATGTTCTGTTCATATTTTGTTGAAAATCAATAAAAAAGCAATAAAATAATTAAGAGGTACTCTGTAAAAAGTCATGAGGGAGTGGGAGTAGAAAGAGGGAGGGTGAACTGCTCTTTCTGGGGCAGGGGGAGGAGAGTGTTCAAATAGCCTCCCTGAAGGGAAATGCAAAAAATACTACTTTTTTCCACTGGTAGGACAAAAAAATTGGTCTGACGCAGTCGAAATAAAATAAATAAATTGTCCAGTAGCACCTTAGAGACCAACTAAGTTTGTTCTGGATATAAGATTTCATGTGCATGCACACTTCTATACCTAGAACAAACTTAGTTGGTCTCTAAGGTGCTACTGGACAATTTATTTATTTTATTTCGACTGCGTCAGACCAACACAGCTACCTACCTGAAACTGGTAGGACAGACACTACAGGTGGAGAGAGATTTCTTAAATTCTGGTCTGGAGTGGACAGAGTGGAAGGAACAAGAGAAAAACACAGCAGAGGCAGACAGTCTGAACTGAACGTGTGACGTTACATGCTCACCACCCACCACTTCTCAAGCAACTGAACAATTCCCACTAGTGGAAACAGGCACGACCACTCTCCAAAGCACAGGGAAGTTGACAAACAGATCACACACCTCTGTACACCATGTTAATGAATCTGGAATGACCATCAGTATTGTAATTATGAACACAGAGCAGACTCCCCACTCCATCTTTAAAGGTGCATTAAGGAAACAGCAGATAGGAAACACAGTCTTTTTAAACCATTTTTTTAAAAACCACCTGGATTTTTCAGTGTCATCAGTGCACACAATGCTTGGCTTCAAAATAACACAGCGAAGGAGAGAGTCTTGCCCCCAATGACCTTACAATCTTATGTCCAATATTGAGCTGGCCAGCATAAGGAAGCGGGTCCAAAGTGGAGGAAACGATCCTTTGGGCGTATTTGGAAATCCACCCACCTTGTTTTCTGGACAAAGGCTCCAGCAAAATAAGACTCCAAAGTTAAGTACCTGCTTGTTTTTATACTTCTTCAGGTATCGAGGGGAAACCAGACATTCAGGGTTGATGTCCGTGGTGACCTGCTCAGCAATTATCTGTGGGTCTGGGTTCAGATGCTGCATTTTCAGAAAAGACAAGATGTTCTGAACTTCCAAGTTGTATGAACTGTCGGCCATGGTTTTGCCCTTGGAGGCTAGCCGGCAAGCTGCCATCCAGTGTGCATACTGCTTCTCCTACAGTTTGAAAGGAAAAGGAGGTGCCCATTAGCCTTCGCTTCATTTCACTCTGGTTCTGACAATTCCAGACCTGAAATTCTTGGTACATACACGGTAAGCCAAACTTAACACCAAATGCATTTGCAGGATAACCAACCATAAGAAAGGAGACAAAAGGGCTCATCTTGCACAAATATTGTGGCATTCTGTTTCGTAAAGTTGTGCAGGAATTAAGTTTCAATCCCAGTGAGTGCTGAATCTGAACACTGCATCTGTGCATCTTTGCAACACTGTATTTTTACCTCCATATTGTGGGTTGCGGGTGGGAGAGACACATATATAAAATTGGTGGCTTGTTTATGGCCATCCAGCACAATTCATGGCTGAGGTGAAATTGTAACTGGGGGCTGGTGCAACTATCCTGAGGTATATAGTTAAATATGAATCCTTTAGTACACGATTTGCAAACCACTACGGGATATGGAATAAAGAGTTCCACTAAATGTGCAGCTGAAAATAAGCCTCCTTTAGTTACTTCCCTTCCTTCTGTTAAATTGACAAAAAATTGCTTTTGCCACTGTTTCACTTCACTGGCTCTTGCTGCCAGGGATGGGGTCGGCACTGAGAAATGTCCTCAGGTTTTTGCTGGCAGCCACACAGTGATGATTTGTCACCTTAAACACCTTACAGGGCTTGGACCCAGTCTATCTAAAGGACCGCCTGTTCCCCATGATTCTTCCCACCTGTTAAAAACTTCTGTGGGAGGCTCTGATCTTGTGGGCTGCCACTGAGGACAGGGCCTCACTGTTGGTAGTGTCTAGGTTCTGCAACTCCCTCTCTTGAGGAGGCCTGCTTAACCCCTTCCCTCAAAGGCCTACAGACAAAACCACTCTGTTCAGATGGGCCTTGGATACTGACTGATTCTCAAGGGCACTGCTGTTTCGGTGTTTCAGCTGTCATGTTTTCAGTTGGTTCAAAGAAACAAATGCACCTGCAAGCAACCCGCACATAAAATAAACTGGGTGCTACAGTACCCTTGGTAACACTGCCTCCAAGCCTCCTTGTCCATAAGGCTCCATATGCAGGGCCAGCCAGTCCCAGAATTTTGTGGTTCCCAGGAGAGCCCTGCAGCGCTCACCCCCTACTGACTCTTCACAAATAAGCACGTGCAGTAGCTACCCTGTGACAAATCCCCACGATGCAAACTTACGTTATCACAACGGAGCCAAATTTCATTCATGCCTTCAGCCACGGGGATCAGAAGTTTGATGTTGAACTTCTGGCCAGAGATGTTGACATCAGGAGTCACCTCACACCCTACAATAAAAAAGAGCAAGGTTTTATACTCTGCATAAGGATGTGGGGGTAGATAAGATGTGTTATACTACACGATGCAGGAAGTAGTCTGGTTTTGGGTTCAGTATTAGCAGATAAGGATCACGGAAAGGGTTGGAATGACTCGTTCCTGGATTCCCATTTGGACACAGAGGCAGCTGTGAATGAAACTGAGGCAGGATGGAAAGCACAGAGCAAAATAATAATGGCCTGCTATTCATAATAATATGGGACACAGGTGGCGCTGTGGTCAGAAGGTCGGCGGTTCAAATCCCTGCAACGGGGTGAGCTCCTGTTGCTTGGTCTCTGCTCCTGCCAACCTAGCAGTTCGAAAGTACACCAAAAAGTGCAAGTAGATAGGTACCGCTCCAGCAGGAAGGTAAATGGTGTTTCTGTGCGCTGCTCTGGTTTCGCCAGAAGCAGCTTAGTCATGCTGGTCACATGACCCGGAAAAACTGTCTGCGGACAAACGCCGGCTCCCTCAGCCAGTAAAGAGAGATGAGCGCCACAACCCCAGAGTCGTCCGCGACTGGACTTAATGGTCAGGGGTACCTTTATTCATAATAATGGCCTAATATTCATAAGAATGGCCTACTATTCGACCACTTGTGAAGGAAAAGGGGGACGGGCAGGTAAGCCTGCTTGGACACTCCAGTCTCTGACGTGGATATCCTACCCCCACCTTTTCATCTCAAAAGTGAGGTTTGCTTATTTTTAATTTTATTTATCCAAAAGAAAAAGAATACGGTACAAAAACACAGGAAAGGGAAGGGGAGAAATGCAGCAAAAGGACCAATGCAAAATATATATATATATATATATATATATATATATATATATATATATATATATTTGCTTTCGTAGATTTTCACGGGTACAGGAATGCAGGTTTTGGTGTCCTCGGGTGTCTTCCCGTGTAAAAGTTGGGGTGTCTAGGCGACATTTCGACGAGTAGCCAATCCATGGTGGCACCTCCGGATGCTGCACCCCCCTGCAATCCCTACACAGATCTGGCTGACACAAGCCACAAAACCACAGCTCGCCCCTATACACGAAGCCAAGCCAGAGCACAACTAAGTACAGTACAGCCATCTTCTCAGGAAAACTCTTCACAAAGTTCAAGAGGTCAAGACACAAAGACTTTAACAACTAATCCACACCTAATGACCCACCTAAGTGGTACTCAGGATATCACTCAAGAAATCACTCAAGATATCTCTCAAGTAATTAAGGAACAAAAGAAGAAAAGGCACACTAGCCTGGGAACTTCCTCTCTGCCCAGAACATTGGAGGCTATACACCACACCCCCTCTACAGTATTTATAGGAACTCAAACACTGAGATCCTGCTCTGTTCCAGTAACAAGAAGCCGAAAGCACCAGCCTGAAGATGACGAGTGAGACCTCGTCGAAACGTCGCCTAGACACCCCAACTTTTACACGGGAAGACACCCGAGGACACCAAAACCTGCATTCCTGTACCCGTGAAAATCTACGAAAGCATATATATATATATATACACACACACACACACACACACACACACACACACACACACGGTACACCATGACTTCTTCAAGCCACAAAAAGTTCCACCTGCTGTTGTTGTGTCCTTTTCTTAAGTCTTTGCTGGATGCATATGGAATAAAGTTCTGCCAGGTGGCGTAAAATGCTTGTAGTTTTTCTTGCGTACCCTGGATTTTATGTGCAATTTTCTCTGCTATTCCTGATGTTCAAATCTGAGAACTTAAAGCACTGTTTTAATCCGTCGTCTACTGAAATGGTGAGAATCCCCCAATGTGCAGGTGGATCTTGATGAATGTGGGCACCATCTTCAGGGCTGCAGCTTTTAACACAATCCTCCTCTAGAGATGGAAGCAGTGTGATTCTTAAAAGGAATCACTTTTCTTGGAAGCAGTGAATGCAATTTTAGTCCTTTTTCAGCTCCTCCTAAAGAATTCTTTTAAAATTCAGTCAGCAGCAGCAGCTTTGTTCAAAAGCTCCCAAAAAGGTATTCCAGGCTTCCCTTCCCCAGAACACATCCTCGTAGCTATAGTCTGAGGTCATTTGGCAGCTTCTCCCTGTTTCTGCCTCAAAGGCTTTTTTTTTTTTTTAAGGATGTCAGCCATGCCTGTTTCACAACCCTCCAAGCTGGAATACTTTACTGCTGAATACAAGCAGAGCTGGTAGCCTTAGGAATGTCAGATGCAGCAGAAATTCCTTGCAAATGGTATCTGAATAAATGTCTCTGCATACTAAAAGGGATGGGGGGGGGAATGCTTAAAACCAGGAAATGCTATTAGATAATAAAATAGCTTAGTTTTGATAAGACAAAGTAGCACTGATTTTGTTTCTCAAAAAGTTTGTTTTTTTCTCATGTCTTCTAAAAGCTCCTCATTGCAATTTGCTTTACCCTTTACGTAGTTAATTTGGGAGCATACATATTGCATTACGATTATGATTATTATCCCCCCTTTTCCTGACAGAGATAGAAATAAGAACAGCTAAAGTCTCTCTCTCTCTAATTTACTTATGCAGAATGAAGTCTTGCTTTCAGACCAGCAGCAGAACATTCTGTAGGGACTTTGCTTGTTACAGCCACACATACAAGGGTTTGTTTGTGGCAGATAAAGTAGTAGCACCATCTGCTTGGGAAATGGGGACACAGCCATGCTATTCTACTGCATGAGCCAACTAAAGCCTCTAAAAGTTATTAATGTGGCACAATGGCCAATGTAGCTTGTCATCAATTCTGACAGCCTTCAGGACGGCCTCTTCCCTGCCTCCAACAAAACAGTACGACATGACTGACAGAGGGGTGAAGCAGCTGCTGAACGGATCTCCCAGTGGGATGATATTGCATGACAAGCGAAAAGGAATGTTTATGCCCTTGCTTGGACCAGGGTTCTTCTGCCCATCTAGGTAGCAAGCAAAGACACCTTGATCACTTTTATTTAAGTGCTGCAGAATTTAAAAACAAACGAACCACAAATGCAGCACTAGAGGTGAAATGGGAAGAGGTATACCAAAATTGCATGTATTCCCTGACTGCCAGCCACATCCCCCCATCTCCGCCCCCCCCCCCCCGCTATAAATGTACACACAGAAAGTATTGCTTTGTTTTATTATGGTGTTTTCTGTTTTGCTTGACTATATTCCTCAATTCTCTGAAAAAAACCCAATCGGAAAACTGTTTTAGAAAAACCCTGCTTGCCTTTTCTTACCTCTCAAATTCATCTGGTGAGCCGGAGTCCCATTGGATTCTTCTTTGCTCTTGTAACAGGAAATAGATGTGTCTTTGAAGGTGCACCAGTACTGCTTGTAACCCTTCAGCGTCAGCTTCTTTGGCCTGTTAACAATTAATATGAATATGAGGAAAAACCATGTTTGCACCCAGCATGTATCACATGCAACTCAAGTCCAAGAGCAATCTCCAGAAACTAAATCTGAAATGGTGGCAGAATGATAACCTCCGCCTAACGGTGTATGATGGCTCCCACCATTCCTGTGAAGATTACAGAAAGCCCGCAGCCTACGTGCATTTCACTTTATGTGCTTTATTCAGCTTTATGCACACAGCAAAAAACAAGAACAAAAAATGGAGGAGGGTCTCAAGAAAAAACAACTTTGGCCACCCACCATTGAACCCAATACGTTTTGAGTATGAGCTATTTTGGTTTTCGGTGCAATCCCCAGAATGGAACCCCTGGCTAAGTTGCAGGCTTATTGTATACAAAAGGGACACATTGCCTTGGCTCATATTTTCATCAGGAACCAATGCTGAATTATGGGACAGAGGAATGGTATGAGCTTGCCTGCTTACATACAGATAACCATTCCATGCCAACTGGGGCTTCCATATGAATGGTCAACCATGCAGCTGCTCCACTGACTTGATATTCTTTTCTACCCACCATCTTTATTTTATTTTTTGGAGGGGAACTCTCAGCATAAGCCTCAGTGTGAATGTGTGAAGGTACCGGTTCACACAGAAGACGACGAGATGACCCTTGGGGTCGCCTCCAACGCTACAATTCTAATTCTCTGCAAGTCATAGTGTGTGATGTTGTGTTGTGTTTTTACTATTTTTTGTTGGCAGCTGCCCAGAGTGACTGGGCAAGCAAGCAAGCAAATACCTCTATATCTGCAGTTGCTGAACTTCCCCTGCAACGCATAGCTATAGTCAGGTGTTGAACTGCATTTTCCAGGCTCCATCAACCGGATACCGCTCAGCTATTTTGGACTGCAAATCCCAACAGCCATGCTGGCTGCGGCAAATGGGAGTTGTAGTCCAGAAAGAGCAGAGGAGCACCCGGTTGATGAATCCTACCCTGTAATATGTGGTGCAACTCAGCTGTGGTTTTTTTGTAATCTGCATGGGCTGGCAATAACTAGGCCCCTCACAAACCAGAGCACTCTAGGCAAAGTAGCAGCAGATTCCAGAACCCTGCTGCAGTTGTGCAGAAACTGCTTGAGTAATAAATCAACGTGGATAGGTTTCTTGGAAGGCAGGATGTTTGCCAGCTGCTGCTGTTGCTGCTGTTTATTCTTAATGCGCTTGTGATTCAACAGAGGCATAGGCATTTGCCTCCAGTTCCTGCTCTCCAGTGCAGCTTTTCGTTTTAGCACCAAACAAGGTCCTACTTCACCCCCATGCTGGCCTTTTGGCCATTTGCAAGGAGGATTGCCCATTCCACATGCCCCAAATACACACTTCCTGGTCTTTGGAGAAATCTACAGTGGGCCCAGCCTGATATTTTTTCTCCTGAATCCTGCTGCTCACTTAAAAAAAGCAAAAACAATAAGCCAGATTTTAAGCGCACTCTTTTTCTAGGGCATTGTACTCAAAAGTGTTTAGCCTGTTATATCCTTGCAACAACCCCGAGGGCTAAGTCTAGCAGACGGCATACAACTTGCCACATCACCCAGCAAGTTTCACAGAGAAGGGACCGTTTGAAGCCAGGTTCCCTTCGTCATCTAAATCCAACATTCTGCCAGCACCACGCTGGCTTCCACTTTAAAACTGCAGCTCTCTGATACGTCTCAGGTTGCCTGATGGTGTTTACAACGAAAGGAAATGCCCAGGAAACAAAAGGGAAAGGCAGTTTAGCGTCTCCCCACCCCACAATATGAAAAGAATTGGGGTGGGGATGGAGAAGCAGCTGCCTATAACACACTGCAAGGATGACTAGGACTTCCTAGGGACCACTGATAGCCCAGAAAGCAGCCCACGTTTTAATGTGTTGCCTTGCAAACAACCGTTCACCACTTCCTCTACATACCTCGCTATATTACACATACAACCAATTCCTGGATTCCTGTCATGTCCAGAGTATGGTGGGTATTAGCTTGCAATAGACGACTAAGGCTGCCAAGACATTAGTCAAAGTCCAGACACAACTGTTTCCAGTTTCCACATGCCCTGATCCAAGATAATACTCTTCCTCCCCCCTCCAAATAAAAAGCCTTATTTAAAAATCAAAATAAATCTGACTAAAGAATAGCGCAGCTAGCCTAAAGCTGGTGTTTTCTGGCAGCTTAAATAGAGCAAACTGGCCGGAATCAAGCTTGTTTATTATCCATCTATGTGCTCATGAAGTCCAAGGAAGGTACTGGAATGATATTTCAAGCTACGCAACAGTCCCTAATTTTAGGACAGCTGGGATGGCTGCCAGGGTGAACTCTATCACAGAAAACATTTCAGCACCAGCTACTGATCTAAGGAGTAGTAAAGGACCAGTTTTAATATCTAAAACGTAAGATGCTGGGTCTCAAACCATTCGGCAGTTCTTATCCTCCAATATGGAAGCCATTGGCTGCATCCAGTGCTATTCCCAATTTAGAGCAGACCCACTGAAATGAATGGAAATGACTCATGGAGGGCCATTAATTCAAATGGGTCTACTCTGAATAGGACCAGCATTGGATTCAACCCATAAATTCGAACAATGGGTCACTTCACGCACAGACGTATATACAATTCTGGCGTTATTCATTTAGCACTGAGGGATGCATCGCCCTTGAGCCAGTGTCACCAACTGGACTCATGCACTTCAACCCCGACTGGGCTAAGCGAGCTGGGTAGCACTTCCAGAGACCACCAGGTCAAAGTGCTGTGGACTCACAGCTTAGAGTTGTGAGCACCGGATTCACTTCCACAATACAGTCGTCGCACAGCAGAGTATAGCAGAGTCTGGCAGTGTATAAACAACTCGGAGAGCAGCTCTGTAGAATATCTCCTTTTATTCTATAACCACAACTATAATACAAGACTATATACAGAGCTAAATAGGTCTAAGCATAAATGAATGCTGCACTGAGTGTCTGCAGCTGCTCTTAGCAGCAACCTTATCTCTACACACGATATCTAACACTCAGTCTCTCTCTCTCTCCGACACACTGACTGCCTGACTGCCTGACTTGGTGCTGGAGTTGAATAAGTAGAAAGCAGAACACTGCTCCTCCTCTCTGGAGAATCAGCAGACTCGTCAGGAGATTCTTGGATATGGGAGGGGTGAAATCTCCTCAGACTGCAGGTACCAAATCAATCACCACAACTGATGTTTTCATACACTTCAAATCACTTAATTTCCCAAAGTGAAGTACACAAGTACAGTATGTGAACCTGATCAGCGTGCAGAGATTAGCTGCGGTTATTATTGCATAGCTTGAAATATTACTCCAGTACCTGTCTTGGACTTCATGAGCACATAGATGGATAATAAACATACTCAAAGATACTCTTAGTTGTCAAGCCCTGGCCTGGCAGTGAAAATAAATCCAGAGGCTGAGCGCATAAAATGTTTAAGCCATCTGTAACATTAAAAAAAAAAAAAATCTACTTCCTAAGTATATGTTGTAGAAGCTGCTTCAGGTTTCAAAGCCAAGCCGAGGGAGCCCCTAGAGATTCTAGGAAAGAAGCATTGCCATTTTTATCATTAAGGTTCGCTGATCTTTGCTGCACTCCCAGAAGATTTCCAGCCAATACTTACTTGAAGACTTTAATGAAGTCGGCAAGCTCCGGGATCGAAGTGATGTCACCCTGAAAACAAGACATCAGCCATTGTGTGTTTCATGTGCCAGAAACAAGAATCAGCACTGGGAGGGGAAATGCTTTGGGGACAGCGATTCAGCTTATTAAAATGCTTGCAGGGTTGCTTCAAAAAGGCAGTATCCTTGCTTGAGGAGGAAGAACAAGAAAAGACCTGATTCAATTGAAATAACAATTATAGCAACAAAACTTCAAGGACTTTCTGGCTATGGATGCCCAGCTAGAAAACTGTGTTGTTTCAGATCTTTGGAGAGGCTAAATGGTCTGGTTTTTTTCAGATGCTTTCAAACAAGAAAGACAGGCTCCTATTTAACTTTCCAGTGCAGTACAGTATTATATTCATACCACTGAGCCTAGGGCTTGCCAATCAGAAGGTCGGCGGTTCAAATCCCCGCAACGGGGTGAGATCCTGTTTGGTCCCAGCTCCTGCCAATCTAGCAGTTCGAAAGCACGTGCAAGTAGATAAATCGGTACCACTCCAGCAGGAAGGTAAACGGTGTTTCCGTGCACTGCTCTGGTTTCGCCAGAAGTGGCTTAGTCATGCTGGCCACATGACCCGGGGGAACTGCATAGGCTCAGAATAATTTTATTTATCCATACCGAATCCATGTTCAAATATTCTCTCTTGCCTTTTAAAACAAGATCATGGCCTGATCAGGTGATGTGCCTAAGGGGAAAATCTCATTGTGTGTAGAAGGTCCAGGGTTGCATGTGGTGGTCCCATGTGGCCCAGCCCTACTAATTTAGTCCCAGTCCTTCTTTATTGGAGCAAGGAGGGTTTGAAGTGGGCCTTCTGCCTGCAGCTGTAGAAGTCTCTGCTCAACTGGGAGCCCCTTTGAACTTCTCTGCTCAGCATGGAAATGTCTGGGATAGGTGGGCAGGGATGCGAACCTTGGGGGTGGGGCCAGCATGTTCCACTCCATGCCCCCAACACACTGATATTTCCTCTTCAGGCATTAATGCCTGAGAAGGACTCATGTGGGAATCTACCAAAAAAACGTAGACCATTCCAGACTGAGGTCAGCCCCCCACAGCTGATGACTGTCTGTAAGAGAGTGAACCTTGCTTTGCAACAGAGAATGGCAGTTGTGCCTCCAAAGCTATAAATGACTTCCAATCCACCCCTCTGCCCTTGGGCAACATACGCAGCTCCTTCTCTTTCAGCTGCTGAGGAATCAGAAGCTCAGGCCAATAGAATCCTGCCTTTACTGGAATGGGCATTCCAGTAAAGCCAACCACCTGTCTCCTGGATCCTTGCCCATCCTGGCTTATGAAAGCTAGCCGGGAAGGGCTGGGCGATGGGCTTCGTGGGGTGGTGAATGCTTCCTTCCGTGAGGGAGCCTTCCCAGACCCGCTGAAAGAGGCGGTTATTAAACTGCTTCTTAAAAAACCATCTTTAGATGCGGCCACAATGGCCAACTATCGCCCAGTCTCAAATCTTCCATTCTTGGGCAAGGTGATTGAGCGAGTGGTTGCTGAACAACTCCAGGCACGCCTGGAAGAAGCGGACCATTTGGATCCCTTCCAGTCGGGATTCAGGCCTCATCACGGGACTGAAACTGCCTTGGTCGCACTGGTTGATGATCTCCGGCGGGCTAGGGACAAAGGTGAGAGCTGTTTCCTAGTTCTGCTGGATCTCTCAGCGGCGTTTGATACCATCGACCATAACATCCTTCTGGACCGTCTTGAGGGGCTGGGAGCTGGGGGCACTGTCATACAGTGGTTCCGCTCCTTCCTCCTGGGCCGTGTTCAGAAAGTGGTGGTGGGGGATGAGTGTTCAGACCCCTGGGCTCTCACTTGTGGGGTGCCTCAGGGTTCTGTCCTCTCCCCCATGCTTTTCAACATTTACATGCAGCCACTGGGAGAGATCATCAGGAGGTTTGGGCTGGGTGTTCATCAGTATGCGGATGATACCCAGCTCTACCTCTCTTTTAAATCAGAACCAGTGAAGGCTGTGAAGGTCCTGTATGAGTGTCTGGAGGCGGTTGGAGGATGGATGGCGGCTAACAGATTGAGGTTGAATCCTGACAAGACAGAAGTACTGTTTTGGGGGGACAGGCGGCGGGCAGGTGTGGAGAATTCCCTGGTCCTGAATGGGGTAACTGTGCCCCTGAAGGACCAGGTGCGCAGCCTGGGAGTCATTTTGGACTCACAGCTGTCCATGGAGGCACAGGTCAAATCTGTATCCAGGGCAGCTGTTTACCAGCTCCATCTGGTACGTAGGCTGAGACCCTATCTGCCTGCAGACTGTCTCACCAGAGTGGTGCATGCTCTGGTTATCTCCCGCTTGGACTACTGCAATGCGCTCTACGTGGGGCTACCTTTGAAGGTGACCCGGAAACTACAACTAATCCAGAATGCGGCAGCTAGACTGGTGACTGGGAGCGGCCGCCGAGACCATATAACACCAGTCTTGAAAGACCTACATTGGCTCCCAGTACGTTTCCAAGCACAATTCAAAGTGTTGGTGCTGACCTTGAAAGCCCTAAATGGCCTCGGTCCAGTAT
Source organism: Podarcis erhardii (assembly GCF_964252035.2). Lineage (NCBI taxonomy): Eukaryota > Metazoa > Chordata > Lepidosauria > Squamata > Lacertidae > Podarcis > Podarcis erhardii. Next base: position 4,353,869 of record NC_138497.1, on the reverse strand, counting down.
ATCTGAAGGAGCGTCTCCTCCCCCATCGTTCTGCCCGGACACTGAGGTCCAGCTCCAAGGGCCTTCTGGCGGTTCCCTCACTGCGAGAGGCCAAGTTACAGGGAACCAGGCAGAGGGCCTTCTCGGTAGTAGCGCCCGCCCTGTGGAACGCCCTCCCATCAGATGTCAAAGCAATAAACAACTACCTGACATTCAGAAGACATCTGAAGGCAGCCCTGTTCAGGGAAGTTTTTAATATGTGACATTTTAGTGTATTTTTCATCTTTGTTGGAAGCTGCCCAGAGTGGCTGGGGAAACCCAGCCAGATGGGTGGGGTACAAATAATAAATTATTATTATTATTATTATTACTCAAACTTGCAGAACTGAATGGACACAGATTCCAATGGCTCTTGCATTTCAAGACAAAGGCATTCCAGAGTTGCATGCAGAGCTTTGCTTAGCCAACAGCTAATTTCCTTTCCCCATCTGTCCAAATATGCACATGCTTCTGTAGGAAGAGTTCTCAGTGTCTGAGATGAGTCTTCCCAGTGGAGGCAGTAACTTTACAGCAACAGAAAGAGCAGGGATCATTTCGAATGAGTCTTCAGGAAAGCATGTGCCTGCATTTAAATTGTATTCTCCGATAAAGAACAAACTATTGAAACTCAGCAGTGAACTGATGAACTGGGTGAATGATTCAGTGCCTGATTTAGGGCAGCGCAGCTAGTCCCTCCCCCCACTAGGTGCCAAGTTGAAGGGGTGCCCGCCTTATCAAAGCCTGGTAAGTGCTTGCCCTGCTTTGGGAAGGAGGTGGGAGGGCTCTAGGATTCTGCCAGAGCCCTTGTGCTTCCTTCCCAAAGCTTGCTTACCCAGCTTGGGGAAAGCAGTGCAAGGGCTTGGGGGAGGGGAATCACATTTTGGCTTCACTCAGGGCGCTATATTACCAAGGTCTGCCCATGGATGCCTGGAGTTCCTTATCATCTTGCCACATCATCCAGTTTTTGTGCCTCAGATTACTCAACGAGAGGAACACTATATGGTGAGCTCCCCATACCCCACATTATTTAGGTATTATGTCTCTGCACCTCTCTGTTATTTTTCTTTTGATTAACTCTGCTGCAAGTCGATAGGTAACGGCTTGATTTCCACTGCACTTTGCTTGTTTCTCCTTGCCTGGGCCTCTCTAAGAGACCCCAGCTCTTTGCACTGATCCGTCTGGTACAATTCCCAAGACAAGAGTGAGTCCCACTTAACACTGCTCAGTTGGCATTTAAGTTGCTTGCTGGAAAAAAATGGGGAAAAGGAAAGAACCCCTGTGCTAGGATAGGAAAATTTAACAGGTATGCTCCATAATCTAAAGAGGACAAAATCCTTACACCACAGGCAGCAGGGCTAGATTGGTAACTTCCATTAAAACTTCTGCAGATTCCCCTGTTTTACACAGTAATCTTGATATCCTTCCTCCAATTTATTTACACATTTTAAAAGGCTGAGAGACTGAACCAAGTTGAAAGATAGACAACTTCAAAGACTTGTGTTGCATCCCAGCATAAGCAATCATGTAAAAAATTATATATGAGAGCAGGATGCTTATCTCTGGAGGGTGAAATCTGCAGTTCCAGAGACTGCAACCTATGAACAATCCAAGTTGGTCCACAAGGGATGTGCTTGGCAGAACGACGTGACTGGAATTCCTTGGCAGTGCCGGGTCTCTCAGAATAAGCACTCTTTAATGACGCTGGGCTGTATAAATGAACCCAAAAGAGACTCGTGCTCTTGCATCAAGTTTCTGATCTGCAGTGTTTACTGTGAGCAACATACCGTATTTTTTGCTCTATAAGACTCACTTTTTCCCTACTAAAAAGTAAAGGGAAATGTGTGTGCGTCTTATGGAGCGAATGAAGGCTGCGCAGCTATCCCAGAAGCCAGAACAGCAAGAGGGATTGCTGCTCGCAGCGATCCCTCTTGCTGTTCTGGCTTGAGATTCAGAATATTTTTTTTCTTGTTTTCCTCCTCCAAAAACTAGGTGCGTCTTGTGGTCTGGTGCGTCTTATAGAGTGAAAAATACGGTAATTCCTAAGTGCAAAAGTCTCCTGCACAAGTTTCGCTGAAACAAATGGAGTTGTGCAAAAGCACGACTGGTTCAGAGCTCCCACCCATTGCAACAACACTTGTGCCAGAGAAAATTTCGCATGGAATGCATTTCTGGCTTATTGCATCACAGCAACAGGTCTGCAAGAGAACGAGGAAGGAAGCAGGAGATGACTGCTTCAATGGAGACTCTTGCAAGGGCATCCAGGGGTCTCGCTTCCTGTTCCATTCTGACAGTTTGCTAGAGCAGTGTTTCCCAACCTTGGGCCTCCAGCTGTTTTTGGACTACAACTCCCATCATCCCTAGCTAGCAAGACCAGTGGTCAGGGATGATGGGAATTGTAGTTCAAAAACAGCTGGAGGCTCAAGGTTGGGAAACACTGTGCTAGAGGGAGCTGCTGGCCTGCTCTCTGTTGAGTCAGCCCATCCACTGTAGATGATCAGTGACATTACAGCAGGGGTATGGAGCCTGTGGCCCTCCAGATGTCAGGGATGACGCAGCAATATTTGGAGGAACACAGGTTCCCATCTCTGAATTACAGTTATAAAACTGCATAGTCTTTAGCCTGTTTCTTCACTGTGAGAAGTCTGTTTCTCATTTACAGATTGAGCTGCTCTCAAAATGTTCATTTAGGTCTATCCACTCGATTGCATGTTTTCTTCCAGATTGCCAGCCCCAATGCTTTGGCAGAGATGCACTCTTTAGGTCAAGATTGAAGCTCCCACTTCCTGCCCTTACCAGAATTGTGGATGTCTTCCCACCTTCCAGAGTAATCTCCAGATCAGAAAGGGCAGCGTCAACTTCATCAACCTCTTTGTCACTGTTGTTCAAGTGATTTTCAGATGACATGATGGACAGCTTATTGATGTGGTACTGCAAGAAAGGAGTAAAGAGCCAAATAAAGACTACTGTAAATGAAACCGCACTTTGGCTAAGAGAAGATTGCCGTAACCAAATCCTCAAAAGAACTCCCAGGGCGGGTGGGGAGGAGTAGCTTTTTCTGCAAGGTAACATTCATGCCTGACATTTTCCTGTGAAGCTACTGTGTAATATATTAAGAGTGTGGAGCTTACTGGGTGGTGCTAAACTTCTTCTCCACTTGAAGCTCTCCAATTTATATTGGCAAGACCAAAAGGTACCCAGACCTTTGTGACCTGTTCAGAGCTTGGTGATCTTATAAGTGTGTGTTACTTATAAGACCAATTCTACTTCCAGAAGATGGCAAATGTGGTGCATCTCTTTACCGTCATGCTAATTCCAACTACCAAATTACAGAGGTATTTAACACTAGTCCTACTCAGAGTAAACTCCCTGAAGCTAATGGACATGCCCAGGATCTCGTCTGCAGTACAAATATGATCCAAGTATCAAACCACTACAAAAAGTAATGCCCCACCCCCAAGAATTCTGAGGAATGTAGTTTGTTAAGGGAGCTGAGAATTGTTAGGAGACCCCCTCACAGAGATAAAAATCTCAGTGTGCTTTAGTAATCCCTCTTCCCCAGGGATGTCTGGGAACTGTAGCTCTATCAGTATTATAGGTATCTCTTAACAAGTTACTTGAAGGTCTCAAACATAAATGTTAGGCCTTACAACCTTAGGTTTTTCCCTGCACAATAGCTGTGGTCTATTTCCCACACAGAACTACAGTTTCCAGAGTTTCCTGGGGAAAGAGATTGATTGTTAAACCACTCTGGAAACATATTTTGAAAGAGCCAGGCAGCATATCAGATACAAAGGACAGATATAGGAGAATGCCCCCGCTTGAAATAATAATTATGTGATGCCCCCTTCAAGGGAATAAAGTGTGAAGGAGACTTGAGTTGGCATTAAATCTGTTTATATGTGCTGTATTGTGTGTGCCAAAAATGGCAAATTGTGTCCTATTCTAGAGAAGGAGGGTAGAATGTATTTTTGGGAAACCCAGGGATTATCACCAGCTGTTTGAGAGGCTCAGTGCCAGAACCCTGTGGTTCAGTAACCTAATGTACTTGTTATTTGCTTAAAAGCCAACAAAAAAAGGAAAGATGGATACAAACATGTTTGCGAAAAAGAATCCAAATTCCTTTGCTTGAGACATAACAAGGAGGAAAATTATTTTGAAATCACCTAAAAAGGTTCAAGTAAACCCTAAAAAATGGGGAAGAAGCCAAGATCTATCAGAACAAACCATTCTAGCCACTGAAAAAATATAGGGAAAGACGCAAAGCTCAGTCAGCATGTCAGAGGCACTAATACTTTCTAGAGAAAGGTATCTTTAAGATGGTAAAAAAAAAAAAAAGTTCAGAGATTTGCACCTACAGCATCTCCACTCACCTGCAATGCTGCAAACATCATCATTTCCTCCTCTGTGCACTCTATTTCTTCCAAAAGAATAGCCCATTTCGACTGCTCATAGAGTTGGTTGATTCTGATCGCATCGTACTATGGGGACATGACCATATCATTTGTACAGGACCCTGCTTAAGGATTATAGCACATAGCTTTTTGTAGTCAAGTAATAAAATCCTGTCAAATCGTTAAGGCTTTTGAATGCCTTCGTTTCTATTTGCTGCGTCAGTCTGAAATACCAGAGCTTGCATATGGCAGATGAAAACTTCCAGCCCACTAGGGAGCTAGTATATATCCAGCCAGCCATTAGTCACCCTCACTGCTATAAAGGAAAGACATCACAAAGAAATCAGCTATCCTAAATCTGCTCAGATTGTTTGCCCAGTCCTACACATTTTCCAGCTTCATTTGCAATTAAGCCCTTTGTCTTTGTTCTATCAACACAGCTTAACTAGTGGTGCTTCTAGATACAGTGGTGCCCCGCAAGACGAACGCCTCGCAAGACGGAAAACCCGCTAGACGAAAGGGTTTTCCGTTTTGGAGGCGCTTCGCAAAACGAATTTCCCTATGGAAAGACGAAAATGTCTTGCGAGTTCCTGCGGGGTTTTTTCCCTTCCCCCCCCCCTTTCCTAAGCCCAAAGCCGCTTATCAGCTGATCCGCTGATAAGCCGCTTATCAGCTGATCCACTAAAAGCCACTAAACCGCTAATAGCGCTAATCCGCTAAGCTGTCAATGGGCTTGCTTCGCAAGACGAAAAAACCGCTATACGAAGAGCCTCACGGAACGGATTAATTTCGTCTTGCGAGGCACCATTGTATAAGTAGGATGAAGTAGTGTCACCAAACAGTCATTCATTACCTAACAGTTCTGCAAAAGTTTGGGCTGGGTTGCCCATCAGATTATGACTGTTCCAATTTCCAACCCCATAAGACAGACATGTCCAAAGTCCGTTTTGGGGGCCTAACCCGGCCCGCCAGTCGGTTTAATCCGGCCCCTGTGGCAGTTTATTTCCTGGGGTAAAATCCTTTTAAAAAGCTCAACAACTTCAATCCTAAAAAAAACGGCAACAACTTTGGTCAGCCCTTCGCTTCATCAAATCTGGCCCTCTTTGAAAAAAGTTTGGACACCACTGCCATAAGGAGGGAGCCCAGCAGATAATACATGTCCTAGTCTTCCCAAAGCCACAAGTTTTTGTCTAATTCAAGATCACTCTCTGTTTCCCCCCGCCTTGCCTTCTCTCACTTCAGTTATATCCCCAAAGGGTCAAAATTCATTGCTGGCCTGAATATTGGAAAAATAAACATTTAATTTTCACAAGACACATACCAAATTATTCCACTAGCTTAATTAAATCCATATGCAGAATCAGCATTTCCTCTCTAGAACATGAAGCGCAACCGTGCTATTGGTAAGCGCAACCGTGCTATTGGTATGGATTCAGCTTCTAAGCAGGCAAGAATTGCAGAGCCGTCGAGCCTGTGCAGTATTACTGGGTTTAGAACATTTTGGCTCCTTTCCCCTCCTTACAGTACACGTGTGTCGTGCATGCCCTTTTCTGTCTCTCCATCACAGACACTGAACATCCTGCAGAAGATATCCCAGCACACATAGCATTATACCTTAGGATTCAAATCAAAGAAGCTGTAGTACTTAAACCGAAGAAGTAAGGCTTCGTTCTCCTTCACATCCTGCTCCATAAGTGACCTTGAAGAATCCAGCCACCTGCCAACACACAAAGAAAGTGCTGGCTTACTCATTTCAAATGATGGTTTTCTTCTTCTTCTTCTTCTTCTAAATATAAGCTGCTAAAATAAGCTTTTAAAACCTACCCCTGGTTGATCTTGGCCTTATCCAGAAGCGCCTGTGGTTTATACATTTTGGCTAAGATTTCTGGGGAGGTGATGGGCTGGCTGACGGCAAGTATACCTGGATTCCCTTCTGATAAAGCACTATCTCCAAACCAAGCTGAAGTTGGCGACAAAGGGCTCCCATCATGTGAATCGTAAGTTGGCGTCATGGTTTTGCTATAAAGGCCTGGGCTTGAATAAATGCTTCCTAAATTGAGAGAAGAGAATTGGAACAAAGTTATCATGAGAATAAAAGATAGCATTTTGTTTCACTGGACGAAGAACAAATAGACAAGCGAAGAGTTCCGCAAAGAAATTTAAGTGTGCAAGGAGCAGGGAGCACAGGAGTTTGAGTGACAGGCAAATTTGGCTCCCATTTCCAGCATATCACAAAAAGCAAGAACTTGCATCTCAAGATGCTCACTGGAGTTCATACATTTCCCCGTGATCTGTAAATCTGTACTTCACATTATCATAAAGCAGATACTGCTGATGCTTCTAGGGCTCTGCTTCTGATATAATGTTAAAATCAAAACTGTATTTTGATTTAATATTACTAAGCCACTTTTCCAACAACATGGTCAAACTCAAAGCATCTCACAACAATATCAATATCCTAAATAATTGTTCAATGGGAAAAGACAACCCAGAACTGAATTTCCATGCTTTGGAAGTAGAGCAAAAAACTAAGAACGTCCTGTAGCATGAGGATTTTCAGACTCGTGTAGATGAGAGGTTGGAAAACAGTCAAAAGAAAAGTCGCAGGAGATGAAGTCCTACCCACATGGGGCTCACCTTTCACTGGGCCGATGTAAAGAACATCAGAGCCTACAGAGAAGGAAAGAAAGGAAGTCAGAAGGTAAGATGAAGACGCAGAAAGAAGCAGAAATAAGAATAGCAGGGGTGAAAAACAGGCAGGGGTGAAAAACAGGCAGAGATGTTCAAGGGTGCAACTGAGCACATGACACATGTGAAGAGGTCTGAACTGTACACCGGATGGCAGGTAAAAGAGTAAAATAAACTTACAAGCAGTAATTTTATTATGGCAATGTGCACCAAGTGACAACGCAAAACAGCAGAAATCTAAAAAGATCAATAGCACATGCCTGTAACAGTGTTTTTAGCACCAAGCACCCATGTTGGAAAATCAGTGCTGTGAAATTAGAGCAGACTGCTGTCAGGCTGGGTAAGTCCATTTCCATCCAGTCCTCCAGGAAAATGAGGACTTGGCCAAGATGAGGAGTATTACTTCTATCTGACAAGGGAGGAAATACAAAACTCCTGCTTCGTCATCTTTTGCCTATACATGCAGTGGAAGGAAATGAAGTAGTCCATTCATTACTTCCCATGCTTGGCAATTATCTCAGTGCTTTTGCAAACATTATCCAGAACATTGGAAAGTGGAAATAGTTTTGCCTTTCCTTCTTCTTCTTTTTTACTGAGCAACTGGGTAAGAATTCTGCCTGACTGCTGCTCTTTATAAATACCAAAGAAAAGGACTCTGCGTCTTTTGTTATTTGGGGGGGGGGGGGGGAGAAAGGAGAGTATGGAAGTTCCGATATCAGATGTAAGATGCTTATTTCTAAATGTATAAAAATCCTTATATGTCAATACAGCTTTGTGCAGGGAGCCATTTGTAGCAGTTAGCTTTCACCTAACACACAACCAACTGAGTTAATACACAGGATAGCAGAACTCTTGAAAAACAAACTGAGTTTTCACTTTTTCACATAAAAGCTGCATATTGCACAGAAACTCTCCGTGTGAAACGAAGATGATGAAGTCACGGCATGAGGACTTTACCACTTCAGAAATGAGTATCTGAAGCAGCCCTCACAGAAGGCAGTAAAAAGTTTCCCCTTTCTTGGCTGAACTCTGAGAAACAAATAGGGCTGCCTGGATTTCAGCATGCGGCTCCCCAGGCTCAAAACCAACTCTTCTTAAAATAGTTCACGAGAGTCTAAGCTGCATGATCTCTTTGTGGTGAGCTTCTTATAACCTCTTGCTATACATGTGTTGCAAGGCTCATTCTTCAGAGTTTTAGAATATTTGCCATTATTCTGTGTTTAATTTAAAAGCCTGGTTTAAGTCTCCTTTATGCAGCAACCCACCTCCTGCTATTAGGGAGCTCAATAAGGCAAGTATGCATCTTAGGATAGGGGTAGGCAGAAGGTGGACTGTGATACTTCTTTTACAATGTGGGAGTGAGAAATTTTGCCTCTTGAGACCCTTAAGGGTTGGAATTCTCGAAGTTCATTTTGCTTCCACTCAACAGAACTGAAAGCTTCACTAGACTTTCACTAAAGTTTGCTTGGATAGTCTAGTCCAACACTAACATTAACATTAAACCTTCCTTAAATAAAGAAAATGATTCTGTTTGCAGTAGAGGATCCAGAGTCTTATTAACAGCAAGTAGAAATTCGAAGAGCTGGCTTCCCATGTGCATCATTAAGATGGTGCTGCCACTGCTCCAATCAGTTTAAATCTATTTAATTTCTGGGTGTCCGGATTCGCTTCAGATCATTTGAAAATTTTGCTCCTCCAGTCTATTGTTTTTTTAAAGGAACTTGTACTATACACTCACAACAAGCAGAATTTGAGTCAAGATTAGCCCCCCAAAGAGCCAATTTTGTGCCAAAAGTATTTAATAGGGCAGAAGCAGCAGGGGAAAATTCTCTCTCTCTCTCTCTCTCCAGAATATTTTACTAATTTGTAGTAAAATAACACCAATCAATTCCAACAAAACCTGTAGATTATTGAATGCTTATATTAATCACATATAAAAAGAAAAGCTGAGCAGGGGCACTATCTAATACTGAACCACTGGAAGCGTCTTCGAAGTCTCAGCTATCTGTGTTGTGGTTTCTCCATAAGTAAACTTGAGTGGCTGGAGATCTTATATTAACATAATTTCTATAGACATAGTTGAGATATAGGGACCATACCTTACCAATATGGCCATGCTTAGTTTGACCTCTAACAACCCTTCTGTGTTGTGTAAGGGGCTCAGAAATGCCCGCTCTCACACCCAACACCTGGTGGCCTTGTAACATATATGTTTCTGTAAAGAGCTGCAAACTGCAAAGCCACCTCTGGCTTGATCTAAAAGAACCCCAAAATATATTTAGAATATGAGAGCAGCAGTGGCTGAGGACTTAAGTTCATTATTTGTTCAGCTGTGGATTTTAAGAAGCAATGAACAGCTGAAACTGAATTTAACTACCACTAGAAGAACACACTAGTGTAGCTGTGTGGAAAGCCTTTGATGAACTACAACTCCCATCACCCCTGGCTATTAGCCATGTGTGCTGGGGTTGCTGGGAGTTGTAATTTAGCAACACCTGGACAGCCAAAATCCCACACACCCCTGCAACAATGTTTCCTCTGAAGCATAGTACTCATTCACTGCTGTAAATCTAATAACATATAAGGATTGTAGACCATTTTTTCTAACAATACTGCAAGGAAAGTCGCCATTACTTTTATTTTACAGATGGAGAATACAAGCTGGGAGTGGGAGAGACTTGTTCAGCTTATAGACACTAGAGGTGAGGAATCTCATGCCTTGGGCGCAGAATACAGCCCTCCAAGCCTCTCTAGATAGACCCTGGACTCTCCCCCTAGAATCACTGGTCCACACCCTCTGAGTGTTTTACCTGGTTGGATTCTATGAAAGGGCTTTGAGCTTCGTTCCGTTGCGTTACTGAAAACAAATTCCCAGGCTTAGAATGGGCTCAGAGGCAGGCTGCTATTTAATTCTACATATGTTTGGCACTTGTCTGTGTTTTATAGAGCTTTGGATTTTAGTGAACACACACGCCATCCCTGCCTTAGGACGAAACTGTATAAGAATTTTAAATTGGAACATAAATTGCTCTATTACAGCACGAAGAGGGTTTTTATGCAGAAGACATAAGTACGTAAGAATAGCCTGCTGGATCAGGCCAATGGCCCATTTATTCCAGCATCCGGTTCTCAACCAATCATATGCCTGTGGGAACTCACAAGGAGGCTCCGAGTACAGGAGCCCTCTCTCCTTCTGTGGTTTCCAGTAACGGGCATTCAGAAGCAAGGCTGTCTCCAACTGTGGAGGCAGAGAATAGCCATCCTGGCTAGTAGCCATTGAGATCCCTCTCCTCCATGAATTTGTGCCCTCCTCTTTTAAAGGGTGGTGGTCATCACCGCCTCCTAGACGAGTGAGTTCTGCAGTTTGACTATGTGCTGCGTGAAAAAGCCCTTTCTTTGATCTGTCCTAAGTCTTCCAGTAACTTACAGCTTCTCTGAATGTCCACGAGTTCTACTGTTATGAGAGGAGAACATCTTTTCTCTATTCCTTTTCTCCACGCCACACATTCTTTTATAAGCTTCTATCATGTTGCCTCGTACTTGCCTTTCCTCTAAACTAAAAACCCAGGCAAAGGCCTGTGGCCTGGAACAGGTGTGTGATAGCACTGGAGCCTGAAGGACGACGACAACTGGAATCCAACCGCCACCGAGAAAGGCTGCTGGGATTCTAAGGAAGCCAGCTGCTTCTGCACAACCATCCTGCAGCTCACACAGGAGTCAATTCACTGTGCAACTGATTATTCCAATCTGCATTTATTTCAAGGAAGCCTGTAAAGAAGCAGTGCTTAATAGCTTGCTGCTGCAAAATGAGATGCCTATGCACAAAAACCCACCTCCCAGGTATTCCATTTCTTCCCATTTTCGCTTTAGAAATGTTCCCACTTGGAAATTAAGAGGCATTCCTCCTTGACAAATTGTTTTTCTAAAAAAACCACAATGCTATCAATGTACACTACACTTTCTAGAGTAAAAAAAAAGGTAAACAAAACAAAATAGAACAGTCTTTGTCAAAACGAGTCTTTCAAAAGCAGGCAAGTTAAGACAGACATGAGAGCAAATGCAATCACACGCTACTTGAAACCGATAGAGGTTCTTCCGTATCCTTTTTCTCTTGTAGCTTTTAAAGCAAAATCCTTAACACTTTAGCACTTTGCCCTTGCTGCTACTGCATTTCATTTGGTGGCAATTCTATGTCCTTTATTAACCATTTGGAGAATTAGACCCCCATCTGCACAACACAGTCATACCTTGGGTTTCAAATGCTTCAGGTTGCGTGTTTTCAGTTTGCACACCGTGCCGAACCCAGAAGTACTGAGACAGGTTACTTCTAGGATTCGGCACTCGCGCATGCACAGAAATACTAAAGCACGCTTTGCGCATAAGCGCCGAATCGTGATCCATGCATGTGCAGACGCGACGCTGCGGGTTGCGAACGTGCCTCCCGCACGGATCACTTTCACAACCCGAGCGTCCACCGTACATCTAAAATTGTGCCACACAACTTTAAACAAAGAGTCCTGGGAGCTGCAGCTTGTTACAGGTCTGAGAGTGCTTAGGAGCCTTCCTATTCCCATCAGAGAGCTACAATTCTTGGAGTTCCCCTGGAAGAAGAATTATCGTATTTTTCGCCCTATAGGACGCACTTTTTCCCCTCCAAAAATGAAGGGGAAATGCATGTGCGTCCTATGGGGTGAATGCAGGCTTTCGCTGAAGCCTGGAGAGTGAGAGGGGTCGGTGCGCACCGACCCCTCTCGCTCTCCAGGCTTCAGGAGAGCCGCAGCGCCAGTCCCACAAGGTTGGGGGACAGCGGGGAGGCGGAACGCCGCCATCCTGCTGTCTCCTGATGTGGTTTGGAGGCTGATGGCGGGGAGACGCGTGCTTCTCCCGGCCGCCAGCCCCGCAAGCTCCGGGGACAGCTGGGAGGCGCAGCGCGTCCTCCCGCTGTCCCCGGACCTGGTCTGCAGGCGGGCGGCGGAGAGAAGAGCGCTTCTCCCTGCTGCCGGCCCCACAAGCGCCTGGGGGGGGAAATAATTCCCCCCCCTTTATTTCCCCCCCAAAAAACTTGGTGCGTCCTATGGGCCGGTGCGTCCTATGGGGCGAAAAATACGGTAATAACCCACTCTTGAGAACTGTAGCTCTAAGAGGCAAATGGATTCTCCTTACACAAATTTGTGATTCTGCTTTAAAAGTATAGTGCCTAAGGGTTCTTAGTTGCTGAAACTGTAGAATCAACAGCATTCCAGAACAGAGGGCTGACCTGCAATTTGAGCAAAAACGGGTCACGGAATCTTGGCTTCCACTTCACTGCAAAGAAGGGATACTGAGAATTTGCAGGGGAGAGCAAATGAGCCACCAACCCCACCACAGCTGCCCTTCGCTTGCAAATCACACTCCCCTGTTCTTCTATCTATGCTCTGCTTTGCATTGGAAAAGCAACAGCCAGTGAATTTAGAATCACTCAGTAGATTGACACTTAGGGGGAAGGCTTTTTCTTCTACAGGCTTGTCTGGATCCATAGGAAAGCCATCCATTTTTCTCTCTTGGGGGGAAAACTAGACATTGCGCTGGAGGTATGTTACCATATCCCAGTGGTTTTAACTCTCTCTCTTAAATCTGAAGCTGCTACAATCAGGAAGTGAGGGAAGTAAGGAGAGAGACTCGCTGCTTAAATAAAAAACCTTCCCTCCTCCAGCCATTTTCCTCACTCAAAAGCTTCTCCCCACAGACCTAACTTATTTTCCACCAACATGGGAAAAGTTACTCCTTTCTCTTCTCCTGAGTAGAAAAGCAGCTGGGTTATATGTATGCAATTCCGGACAGAAATACAACCTTCCCTCCTCTGGTTAGTTATCCTCTCCTACAGTCCTGACAGTGGCCTCAGACAATGCTTTCATTTAACAATGCTGGGAGACTTGTTTTCCTTTGTTTTCTGTGTGATATCTAGTTTGGCCCTTAATGACACCTTGCATAGCAGGTCTCATGCTGAACTCAACTGTGTTTGTCATGACACTTAGCCAAGTGCCACAATCTCTCTCTCTCTCTCTCTCTCTCTCTCTCTCTCTCTCTCTCTCTCTCTGTGTGTGTGTGTGTGTGTGTGTTCTCTCCTCCCTATTAATGGATTTTGTTTTTTGTTTTTTTAAATCTTGCTTCTCTCTCATATTTTGAGCAAAAGCACTCTTTACAAAGCAACTAACCAATTTATTTACAATTCTGGGTTTTGTGGAGGAATGCCAAGGGCAGGAGAGGACAAACTACAAAGCAGGATTGCTAAATTGCTCCCTTCAGTTTATCTGAACTTTGAAGCACTGTGATAAAACAAAACAAAAAAGCCACAATGGTGAAGAGGGGAGGGGAGGTGAGCCAGGGTGTGATCCTTGAAGAGCAATATCCTCCCCCAAGGACTGAAGACCTAGTGTTGAGAAATCCTGACCCCCCCCCCCTTTATCATTAAGCAGGTCAAAGAATCCAAGCCATTAGCAACAGAAGCAGGAAAACACACACACACACACACAGAGTAACTTAGTAAACAAAATTCATAACATCTCCAGAATTCTTGTGTGGTCTGTAGGGACATGGCCAGAATCCAAGATTCATTCTGATGTTTAAGTAATTTTATATAGTTCCCATTAATTGAAATCATTTTTTCCAACCCTTACAAAAATAATGATTTCTTTCCATGATCAGGATTTCCCCCTCTCCCAGGAATGACCCATACCCTACCCCCCACAGTTGAGGGTTGTCTTCTACATAACATCTCTATCCTAAGGTTAAGTGCAGAGTCTCCAGCCACTAAATAATGCAAACCAAAAAAGTTATGCAATTCAGTAAGCTGCATGAAACCCAAATGTACGAATGAATACACAGCACACACATGGATGCCCCTGGTCACGGTGCATTTCTGACCTGATAGCCAGTGGTGAAAAAGTACCTCCCTCTCTGTTACCAACTGTGGCGCGTAGGGAATTGGGACTGCGTGGGATTTCATTCTAGATCAACAACTCATTTTAATGAAGTCATGGCAGGTAAAAGTTCGTGGCCTTAAACTGGGTTGCAGTGGGCGGCAAGAAGATATGTAACTGGCAAGAATGTATTTGTTATTCATTCTAACAAGCAACAGCGAAGAATGCTCTTTGGAAATGAGCGACTGGCGGGCTTGTGGCTTAATGCCAGTGGCCAAATTACTACCTTTAAATGAACTGTGTATGAATACGAGTGTATATTAAATCCTCAGGCTAACAAGGTGTGCAAGAAGGGAGTGCTGCAAAGGTAAGTTGTAGCAAACCATTCATTATCCCCCGCCAAATCTTTAATGTTTCCCAGAATCCAGTTCTAAGACTTGCTGTAACGTATGTGGAGTGGAATGTACTGTTGTCTACGGCACTCATGTCCCTGAACCAAAATTATGTGGAATGAGCAGATTTTAAGAAGTAATCCACGATGCGCTGCTGCAAAAGGAACTGAATCTTACATAATGTCTTGGGGTGTGCAGCAAGTTGACATTCTCCTATCTGCATAGCAACTGTGAGCAGGTGCTGCATGTGCGCATTTACCTGTCCTTCCGCACAACCCTGGCCTGATTACTGTATGCAGAACACCTCCTCATCCCTTGTCCACAAGTGGGGGTGGTGAAAAATCAGCCTAGGGCTTGCCGATCAGAAGGTCAGCGGTTCGAATCCCCGCGATGGGGTGAGCTCCCGTTGTTCGGTCCCTGCTCCTGCCCACCTAGCAATTTGAAAGCACATCAAAGTGCAAGTAGATCAATAGGTACCGCTCTGGTGGGAAGGTAAATGGCGTTTCCGTGCGCTGCTCTGGTTCGCCAGAAGCGGCTTAGTCATGCTGGCCACATGACCCAGAAGCTGGACGCCGGCTCCCTCGGCCAATAAAGCGAGATGAGCGCCGCAACCCCAGAGTCGGCCACGACTGGACCTAATGGTCAGGGGTCCCTTTACCTTTACTAGTGAGGGACTCAAGCATGTTTTACTCACATGGCTCGCTTCCTCCATGAATTTGCCTAATGCTTTAAAAGATAATAATTTAAAAACAGAACAAAACCCACTGCTGCTCACCATCAGGTTTCCAGCCAGGCAATCTTCCATCCAGAAATTGGAACAGCTGTGATGGGAGATCGTGGATGAGGTGATTACCCAGAGCTGCAGCTCCGTGGTACAAGATTTGCACACAGAAAATAGTTCAGCCTCCAGGTAGACTGCACTGACTGGTAGTGGCTCTCTAAGGTTTCAGACAGGGACATTCCTAGCCTGCTGGGGATTGGACCTGGGACCTTCTGAATACAAAGCACATCCTCTACAGCTGAGGTACAGCCCTTCCCTGTCGAGAATACTATATACAGAAATAGGTTTTAAAAACCAAGGAGAGAAGCCATCATTCTAAACAATCATGTCTAAACAATCAATACCCAGTTTTAATTACACTGGTAACCTACTCTATGGACTTGAGGCAGCTAAGAGCAATTCTAGATTAACAGGTAGGGTTGGGTTGGTTTTTTTACTTGCCTAATAGTAAAAATGTGCACAGGGGAACACAAGGAAAATGAAGCATGAGGGGGAGGACATGAAAGGAGAACTTTTCAGAAAGAAAATAAACCAATCACTGTTCTAAGACTAGTTTTGCAACTTCCCTTCCAAAGCACTCCCATTCTCTCAAAATAGGGTGAATTTCAGGAAACTATGCAAGGCATGTGTTTTGAATTCTCACAACAGCATGTAGGGACTGGATCTCTTGTAATTTTAAGATTTTTTTTAGTTTTAATTATTTCTTGGAAGGATCAATGCACACTGGAAAGCTCTATGATGCTATCTTTAATTATGTATGCACGCTCAGAAGCATGGGGACAAAGGAAGAATATCTAGATGTAAAAACCTAATTGTGGTTGGTGACACAATGGCAGAAGTCTGTCCTATTGATTTCTGACTTCCTAGCAAGCATGCTGAGCCTAACTCACTTGAAGATGATCCTGCAGTAAAGCAGCAATTAAGAGTAAGTTTGACTTGAAGTCATTCACAGGGACATGACACCTCTAGCTTGCCCCTTAAGACAAGGAGGCTGGCATTTTAAATGGAGCCAGACAGGAAAGATGTTTCAGGCATTAAGTTACTACTTGTGTTTACATCAGTAAAATGATCTGTTAGACATTTCTCCACAGGGGTTCCTTGGGACTGGCCCCAGCATGCCCTCTTCACACCTCCGAGTGTCTGATGTCAGTACTTCCTGCTGCCAACTAAGAAGGGAGTGCTGGTCCTCAAGCCAGCACACACTGCCTCACAATTAAAATTAGATGGTAGCTTTTGGCAGGACAGAAGGCTCCAGAAGCTAGAGATATGCAAAGAACCAATTCCTGATGGGGTTGCTTATAGCAGGTGTACCCATGACCCTAGCAGTCACTCTGCTGGAAACTGGTAAGACACAATTACTGCACCAACACACCCCTATGACATTGGCTGCCCATAAAGCAGTATATTAAACTTAACCTGGTGTTAAATTTGAAGTTTAGTGTTGGGATTCAAGGCCCTGAAAGGTACAAGTCTTAGCTACAATTGAGACTTCCTCCAAGAATCTCAATCTGACCAAACCCCACCCCCATGTTGAGGGATCCCAGCGTTGCATCTGAAAGCTTTTTAGAACAGAGCAATTTTCAGTGTGGAATTTGTTCCTTCCAGATGTCAGTGTTTTGTCAGAGGCCTTTCAAACATGAGGAAGACTGCAGAGAATCCACTGCATGTTTCTCATTAGGGCATTCTTTCCTTTTCCCATGTATCTGGTTCGGAAATTTATTTTTAAAAGCAGAGTACTATACAATTTTAATCATAAAATAACTGTTGCCCCCCTTTAAAAATATTTCAAACACGTTTTGTTATTGCAGTTTTGCATTTTTATGCTAAACACCCAGGGCTCCATTTGGTGGCTGGGATATAGGCAAACATCACTACTATTTTTTTCAGTATCACCATCACTCACACTACGTGGGTGTTCAGAATGTCACATCCATACAACAGGACTGTTCAATCCAAGGCTATTCTCAAAATATCTGCAATGCCTGGAAACGTCCCATCGTCTTCAAATTCACAACCTCCATTCAGAAGCATCCTATCCAACTCTATAAACAAGCCAAGTCATAGCTTGTATGTAGGAAAAATCCATTATTAGACAGCCAGCAAAGAACACAGGGCTACTTTTTAATATATCTGCAGGCTGTGCTATTAAACCAACAAATACAGATAAAAACAAAAGCTGTTAAGCTTCCCATTATCCACTGGCAGGTGAAAGGAAAAGCACTGCTTCTTATTTCAGAAAACAGTTAGCACTTCTATTGACACAAAACTAATTTATTATCCACCGTATTGGGTGCAGAAATGATGAGCAGGTGTGTGTGTGAGGGGGAATTTGGGAACATACAAAGACACGTCCCCAGATTTGACGCTGCACCTAATGGACTGTTACCCATGCGCAAGGCCAAATGGCTCAGTGAGTCAGGCACAATACTCAGATTAGCAGTTGTCACAGTGCCACTGTCTTAATTGTGGAACAGGGTGAGTCTCATTACCAAGCAGCATACAGCTCCCCAATGAATTCTGTAGATTTTAGCTGCAAGGCCATTTCCTGCAAGGCCATCAAGAGATTAGGTGTGACTGTGCATCTTTCCATTTAGCACCTGCTCCAGTTTCAGTTCTAAACTTTCTCTTCCTTAGCATTCCCACCCATCCACCCAGTGACATGTTTACATCGCTCTCCATACTTCTCTCCTTCTCCAACCTTATCATTCCTTTTATTCCTCTAAAGCAAAATATAGGCTCCACCTGATCCAGGGGTGATTAATGGTCCTTCCAGCTCAAGTGTCTCATCTTCATACTGGTCATCCAGTTTTTTCTTTTTCTTCTTTGTGGGATCTCTGGGCTTCCTCAAAAGGGAGAGTTCCTCTGGATGTCTGATGTCTAGGAAAGAAGAATAGGCGATGATAGTTTAATCCTTGCAAGTGAACAGGATTGTTGTGGACCTCAGCAGCTGTTTGAAACATCTGTAAAAACTTTAAAGTAAACCTGAACCACTTCGTACTCTCCACAAAATCAGGTAGGAAAAACAATCTAGCACTTTGCGTGTGTGTGTGTGTGTGTGTGTGTGTTGTTATGCCACTTCAATACATAGCCAACATCTACATACCAACAGGTCATACGAACTGCATATGATTTTGAGAACCGTTCTCACCAGGAAATTCCAGAACCTCAGCTGAAATGACATCTGCCCCCAGAGGAATTCTGACCCACCACGAACAGTGGGGAGTTGGTTTGATTTGGTTCTCTTAGTTGCAGTATTATAGCATCTTTCAGATATATTTACACAGGGAGCCATGCTCCAAAATCCTTGAATACAACACTGGTTAGCTTAGCCTACCCTCCCTCTTTATTACCAAACAAGGCAATTTGTATAACACCCTTGTTTATTTTAATCTTATGCAATATTTGTTTTGAGTTTTTTGTTGAATCAGATAAAAACTGCAACACCAGTTAAACCAGTGGTTCTTAACCTTTTTTGAGTCACTGGCCCCCTTTCATAGAATCAAAGAATTGTAAATAGCATTTTCTGCACCCAGTTCACAGACCCCCTGAAGCCCATCCAATGATGCTAAAGGGGTCCATGGATCACAGGGTAAGAACCCCTGAATTAAATGATGTACACTGAGCTTCTAGTTTTCCATTCAATGGTAAGTCTAGAATGCTTTTCCATTCTAGACAGGCAGTAGTGTTTGTTGCAGCAAAACTAAATAGTCTTAATGGATTTATTACAGCATAAGCTTTCATGGATGACAAGAGCTCTAATCCCCTCCTATGTTGTTTACAGTCGTGATTTATTGTTTTATTGATACTGTAAGCCACCCGAAGAACTTTGTCATTGGATGGCATGCAAATATTGTAAATAAATAAGAACTACTCCACAGAAGCTTTCGCCACAATAAATCTGTTAGGCTTAAGTATGCCGTGACACTTTGTTTTTGCTAGTTTTAATGCATCTCAGAAGGGATTTGATAAAGGAATCCAGCATCCCACTGGCAACAGGAGAGAAAGGAGAAGAGTTGTTTGGCTTTCTACTTATTCTGTTTTTTGTTTTGAAAGAAGTGCCAGCTACCTGCCAGAGGCACAATTAATTTGGAATATGTCCATCTGGAACAGTTTCACCTGAGCTTTCTGTCAAGACATTTTTTTTAACTCCCTCCCAAAATCCACTTCTTCAGCGCAAGTGTTTTATGAAGAACATAGCCTAATTTTCCACTGAACTTTAAAGTCCTTTGCAACTCTATTATTGTCCCTTTCATTAATTACTAAGCTACATAACCTTCATTCTATTGGTCTCCTTCCCTCCAGCCCCAGAACAACTAGTCACTTCTATGAATGAAGAAAGATAGATAGATAATTACAAACACACACACACACACACACACACACACACACACACACACACGTATCATATACTAATGGCATTAAATAATTGTTGAATAGTAATAATATGTTCCACATGCTTGCTACTACACCTTGTTTTGGTGTGGGAAAATGGAAACAGAGTTTATACTTTCTCCTAGGACCTATAATACAAATGCTATTAAATACATCTGGTCAAGAAGAAGAAGAGGAGTTTGGATTTGATATCCCGCCTTTCACTCCCTTTAAGGAGTCTCAAAGCAGCTAACATTCTCCTTTCCCTTCCTGCCCCACAACAAACACTCTGTGAGGTGAGTGGGGCTGAGAGACTTCCGAGAAGTGTGACTGGCCCAAGGTCACCCAGCAGCTGCAGGTGGAGGAGCGGAGACGCAAACCCGGTTCCCCAGATTACGAGTCCACTGCTCTTAACCACTACACCACACTGGCTCTCAAGTATTTTATGATTCACTTACTCCAAGTGTCAAGTGTTTTGTGAGAAAAACAAAGGCCACATTTTTAGCAGAATCCTCCAGCAATTAGTATTATTTATCTTGAGGTTCATAACTAGATTATTTTTTAATTTTACACCTGCAGTGGTTACTTATTAAAAAGAAACAGAAACAAAAAACCGAATGTTGTAGCAAACAGAGTCACCCAACTGTTAATAAGCTTGCTCAAACCTTGAGGGAGTTGGGGTGAGATAATACCCAGGGATGCATTCTCATGGCATCTGCAGAAGTAATTAAATCTGCTTGATTTTCAGTGTAGTTACATCTCATAGCAAATTATGTTCCCATCAGTGGAACTTTTCCACAAATTTTTAAAAAGGATGTTCCATTACACAAGGTTTTGAGGGCGGCGCCAATCTTGCACCTCCCCCACCCTGGAAATACAAATCCCACATTGCACAAAATCAGCCTTTGTGCAAATGCACCACAAGTGAAAAGTACTGTGACTTTTAGAAGACATCTGAAGGCAGCCCTGTTTAGAGAAGTTTTTAATGTTTGATCTTTTATTGCTGCTTATTCTTATTAATATTATTCTGTTGCGAGCCATCCAGGGTGGCTGGGGAAACCCAGTCAGATGGGCGGGGTATAAGTTATTTATTATTATTGTTCTTGTTCTTGTTCTTGTTCTTGTTATTATATTAGGACGCGGGTAGCACTATGGGTTAAACCACAGAGCCTAGGACTTGCTGATCAGAAGGTCGGCGGTTCGAATCCCTGCAACGGGGTGAGCTCCCGTTGCTCAGTCCCTGCTCCTGCCCACCTAGCAGTTCGAAAGCAAGTCAAAGTGCAAGTAGATAAATAGGTACCACTCCGGCAGGAAGGTAAACGGCATTTCCGTGCGCTGCTCTGGTTTGCCAGAAGCGGCTTAGTCATACTGGCCACATGACCTGGAAGCTGTACGTCGGCTCCCTCAGCCAATAAAGCAAGATGAGCGCCGCAACCCCAGAGTTGGCCATGACTGGACCTAATGGTCAGGGGTCCCTTTACCTTTATCTCTTGTAAATGTGCAACCTCTCACACACAGTACAGTTAGATATACAGCATATGCACACAAGAACATTTTCTGGAGTCATCAGCATTTTGGGTGGATGTCAGGGAACTGCCATCAGGGCCAGAGGGAGAGAGCGGGCTCCAGAGGGATTCCAGAGAGCGTCCCGGGATGGGGAGAGGCAGCCCATCTTCTGGGGAAGGGAATCAGCCTAGCACCAGTGGAGAAGGGGGGTAGATGGGGGAATCGGCAAGGCGGTCCCATGACTCCTCGCCGGGGACCAGCGGGGAGAGTAAGGGTCCTCTGTTGCCCACACCCTCCTTGCGCAGAAGGCTTCCGCGCAGGGAGACTAGGCGGAGACTAGGCATCAAAGAGCTTCTTTGCTGGAAGAAGTTCAAGAAACGCCCACTGACAGATTCTGCCAGTGATTGATACAGCCACGGGCAAGTGGCTGTCCAGACAGAAAAGGTTCACTCGGGCAACCCAGCCAGGTGTGGCGCCGGTTTACGCACGAGCAACCCCTAGAACCATTACAGTAGTGAACTAAGTTCTTCGCTTCTTTGGAACATAGGAATTTGGACCATCGCCCTATTCACACAGTGGCCAACCAGATACCTATGGGAAGGCTGCAAGCAGGGCTTCAGTAAAATAGCATCTTCCACCACTTGTGAGTTTCGGCAACTGGCATACAGAGGAACGCTACCTTTGAGAATGGAAAGGTATCTGAAGAAGTGTGCATGCACATGAAAGCTTATACCCAGAACAAAGTTAGTTGGTCTCTAAGGTGCCACTGGGCAATTTTTATTTATTTATTTTGAGAATGGAGAGAGAAACAGCCCTTGCGGCTAGCAGCCACGGATAGCCTTACCCTCCATGAATACGTTTAAATCATCTTTTAAAGCCATCCAAGTTGGTGGCCATCACTGTCTCTTGTGGACTGAATTCCACAGCTTAACTACACTCTGTTCCTTCTGTTGGTCCTGAATCTCCCAACATTCAGCTTCACTGCATGGCCCTAGGTTTATGAGAGTTGAGGAGAAACCTCTCTCTATCTACTTTCTTCACACCATTATGTATCATTATCGCTCACCCCTTCTAAAAGGCCTGCAGAAACCTCGATCACTTGGCTGTGCAAGAGGGGTAGATTTGCTCACTTAGTGAAGTAAATATCAAGTGAAAAATGAACTTTTCATCCTTTCCACCAAGGCTCTAGACCCATGGGCTCCCAACGTGGAGCAGACGCCCCACAGGGGGGCAATTTGATTTTTAAGGGGGGCAATTCGAGAATGAGTTATTAACAGTGAATGGCCTTTTAGGCTTCCTCCACGTGAATAGGAGTTCACTTTTTGAATTATAAGAATTATATGTCACGGGGGGGGGGGGAGACACACACCAGGATTTTAGAGATGCTTAGGTGGGGCATGGGATGCGGGTGGCGCTGTGTGTTAAACCACAGAGCCTAGGACTTCCTGATCAGAAGTTTGGTGGTTTGAATCCCCGCGACAGGGTGAGCTCCCGTTGCTCGGTCCCTGCTCCTGCCAACCTAGCAGTTCAAAAGCACATCAAAGTGCAAGTAGATAAATAGGTACCGCTCCGGCGGGAAGGTAAATGGCGTTTCCGTGCGCTGCTCTGGTTCCCTAGAAGCAGCTTAGTCATGCTGGCCACATGGCCCAGAAGCTGCATGCCGGCCAATAAAGCGAAATGAGTGCTGCAACGCCAGAGTCGGTCACGACTGGACCTAATGGTCAGAGGTCCCTTTACCTTTTGGCAGGGCATGGCCCAAAAACAAACAAACAAACAAACAAACAAACAAACAAACAAACAGGCTGGAAACTACTGCTCTAGACCAACCTTCTCCAACCTAGTGTCCAGTTAATGTTTGGGACTATAGTTCCTAAAATCTCTGAACAGTTGCTATGCTGGATAGGAGCTGATGTGAGTTGTAGTCCAAAAGATCTGGAAGGTGCAAGACTAGGGAAGACTGCTTTAGTTTCTAAAGGGTGGGAGTAGGATCTATTCTACTTGCTGTTGCACGCTAATTAGAAACATTTAAGAAAGGCAAGGCTGCGTGAAAACGTCAGGTTTTACTCCGGAGTTTTGAGGAAACAGCTGTATGAAGTTAGTGGTGGTGAGACCTCAAACTGGAGGTGGTGCTGACAGGGAGATTTGAATCCAGACATTTACAAAGTGTTCCCTGGCCTCTATCAGTAGGGTCACCCAAGTCTAGACCAGGGGCAGCAAACTATTTCAGCAGGGGGCCGGTCCACTGTCCCTCAGACCTTGTGGGGGGCTGGACTATATTTTTGGAGGAAAAATGAACAAATTCCTATGCCCCACAAATAACCCAGAGATGCATTTGAAATAAAAGGACACATTCTACTCATGTAAAAACACGCTTATTCCTGGACTGTCCGTGTGCCGGATTTAGAAGATTGGGCCAGATCCGGCCCCCAGGCCTTAGTTTGCCTACCCATGGTCTAGACCAGCCTTTCTCAACCTGTGGGTCCCCAGATGTTGTTAAACTACAACTCCCATCACCCCTAGCTAGCAAAGCCAGAGCTCAGGGGTGATGGGAATTGTCGTCCAACAACATCTGGGGACCCACAAGTTGAGAACCACAGGTCTAGACCAAATTCATGATGTAAGAAAATGCTGCTATGATGAGAGTTAATTGGCAAAGAGATTTAACCTACTTGGGGAAACTGGTGTGTTCCAACTTGCTACTATAGCTCTCGTCATTACAATAAACAGGCTTTAAGGGTAGGCAAGTGCTCCTCCAGTCAGTTAATTATATGGAATAGATCCTACTCCCAGCCTTTAGGGTCTACAGCAGCCACGCTTTTGGCAACCCTCAAGAGGAGGGATTTCTAGAGATGCAGTAGTGATCACAGAGCACCAGGTTTCTCTTGCTGTTCCTATCTGAGGTGCAGAGGACATGTTCAGGTGGCTCTTATGGAACCTGTGGAAGGAGCAATTGTCCACCGTTTCCCAATGCTACACTCTTACTGTGATGTAGCAGTCACAAGGGCAGTAATATGTGTAGGTCATATCTTTAACTGCAGCCAAATTATGTTTGTGCTATTTTACATATAAAGATTAGACGAGTGCACAAAATCTTTTACGGTATCAGATGACACTAGTAGAGGAACAGCCTAAAAGCTTTTCCACACAATTCTAAGCTCTCCCTCTCTGTGTGTCAAGAGTGCCCTATCAACAGCTTTATTTGCTTGACCTTCTGAAGCTTGGTGCCCATACCTTTGAACTGGGTGCCAGTACAATGGAACAAGGTGGTGTGGTGTGGGGGGAGCCAAGTATCAGTCTTAAAGGATTAACAGCACTTGGATTGCTTATCTGATAACAAAACAATAGCTCTTACTCCGTCTTCTACATTACAAAGGCAGGCCCACACTGATTTACATTTATATCCTGCTTCCTTATAGGGGGAACCCCTACTCCTTCTACAGTAAGCCACAGCTTTTCTTAACAAATTATATGCTTAATTATATGGTATCTGAAGAAGCGTGCATGCACACAAAAGCTTATACCAAGAACAAACTTAGTTTGTCTCTAAGGTGCTACTGGACAATTTTTTTATATATATTTCGACTGTGTCAGACCAACAAGGCTACCTACCTGAATCTATATGCTTAAAGGTTATTACTACTCAGAGGTCAATTTAGGCAGGTCGACAGGTGCCACCAGATAGCCATTTTTCAAGCAGCATATTTTAGATCACTGTAACCCCTATGTAAAGGAGCACAAATGGCTCAGGCATTATTAGAGAGTTGTTTTAGTAGTGTTAAATGCATTTTTAGTCTTTAAACTTCCTTAAAGACATTTTGTCCTCTGATGTTCACTGAGCTTGTTCATTCATCCGTTCTTCTTACTTTAATGCCATTTAAACATTAGTTCCGTTTGCTATGCCATCTCAACCCAAGCAAAGACGCTGTGGATTAATCCCCTCCATAGTCACACGGTGTTCCCTTATAATGCTGTGATAAAACATGTTAGTGCTTGGTTATGCTAAGGTGTCCCTTGACTTAGAAACAGATTTCTGCTTGGTAGAGGTTCTCTACCAGTGTTCACTGTCTAGTGAAACCTAGACAGCATCTTAAAAAGCAGAGACATCACCTTGCCAACAAAGGACCGTACAGTTTAAGCTATGGTTTTCCCAGTTAGTGATGTATAGAAGTGAGAGCTGGACCATGAAGAAGGCTGATCACCGAAGAATTGATGCTTTTGAATTATGGTGCTGGAGGAGACTCTTGAGAGTCCCATGGACTGCAAGAAGATCAAACCTATCCATTCTGAAGGAAATCAGCCCTGAGTGCTCACTGGAAGGACAGATCCTAAAGCTGAGGCTCCAAGACTTTGGCCACCTCATGAGAAGAGAAGACTCCCTGGAAAAGACCCAGATGTTGGGAAAGATGGAGGGCACAAGGAGAAGGGGACGACAGAGGACGAGATGGTGGGACAGTGTTCTCGAAGCTACCAGCATGAGTTTGAGCAAACTGCGGGAGGCAGTGGAAGACAAGAGGGCCTGGCGTGCTCTGGTCCAGGGGGTCACGAAGAGCCAAACACGACTAAACGACTAAACAACCAACAACCAGTGAAGCTGGAAGTTAGAAAGCAGCACCTTCTGGATCTGATCTGTAATATTGTGTGTGTGTGTGTGTGTGTGTGAGAGAGAGAGAGAGAGAGAGAGAGAGAGAGAGAGAGATGGGGAGCCACTACCAACGTGCATGCTCCATAATTGCTTCCACAAATACTGTACTATCTTAAAAGCCAGCACCCAAGGACTAGGGTGGGAGGCTACCCTGGGAGGGGTGGTGGTGGTGTGGGCCTCATGATAATGATTGACTTGGGTTTGGGGTGGCTGTTGCTAAGGGATGAACTGTCAGAGGAGGAAGAGCTGGCAGGGTATGAAGGATGCCTTTGGCAGGGAGAAGCCCAAGTCAATGGATGGGAGGCCACCAACCCTTTGTCTGCAGAGATCAGGGAAGGGGAGGCAGTTCTGCTGGCTCCCTGTCCTGCCCCATACACAGAGTGGAGAGATTCCCTAGCAGCAGGGTAGGTTGTCAATCATTCAGGAGTCAAGGCTAAACAGCTGGAGAAGCCCATGGGGCTGATCTCCATCTTATCACAAAAGAACACAGCAGCAGCACCTCCACAAACGGGGAAGACCCATGGCCCTTGGGGAAGCCCATGCCTCCAAGTAAACCAGTCTTGTAGAGAGTCTTGGAAATGAGCAAGCTGAATCTCAACTTTAAAAGCTGGCAGGGGGCCGTGCCAGGAAAGAGAAGAAATGCCATGGTGCATCTGGAACAGCAAAACCTAGGGCCTTCACCTGTCCCAATTACAACAAAACCTGTCTCTTCCATATCCGTCTCTACAGTCGCAGCAGGCGTTGTAAGCTTCCAACAGTTTGATTTCACTCTCAAAGGCACATTGTCTCCCAAGACAGAGAGATGCCAGCCAACCACTTATGTTTAAGTACCACGAGAAGTAAAGCATTCAAGGCCTTTCGGTTGAGACAATGATACATATACTGCCATTACCTTGACTTTTGGCTTGCCATACTCATGGGGTAGATTTTATTTATAGTTCATCAGCAGTCAGTAGCTGTTACTATGGGGCAGACAGTGCTTATTTCTAGGGCAGTAAGGCATTCAATTATGATTAAAGTGACAGAATGAGGTTTCCAAGTTGTGGGCTAGAAGCCAAATCAGGCTTCTGAAAGGACAGCTTCTTGGAAAAATCAATCAACTCCTTCACTTGCCTAAGAAAAAGAAAATGTGAAGAATCCCAACATGGTTATCAGGAGATTGAACTCCCTCCACAAATAAAAACAAATGTTCTCATTTTCTTTCAACAATATTTGTCTCAGTGTAATAACCATTCTTAGCGTCTTCTATGCTTCCAAGAGGTCTTAAGGTGTTACATATATTTAATGAACTATTTTCAGTTGTGTAGTAGTATCCTGTGAATAGCATGGGCAATCTGCTTAATTATTTGTCATTTTAGCTTAATGGAACTTTTAGGATACACCTCTAAATACCAAGAGCTGGGGCAAAACAAAGGACAGGTGGTGCCTTCAAATCTTGCATGCAAGAGTTCTAAGGACATCTGGTGGTTGGCCACTTCTGAAGATGTTGATGGCACCCGTCTGTCTCGGGATACAATGGAGGAATGCACCTTTGGGGGTGGAGTTAAATTGTTGGAAGGTTACAGCAACTACTGGGGGGTTCCACACATTTGCCAAATATCCTCATTCCCAGTCGCAATGCCTACTTTAGGTTATCTGAACAAGCCAACTTATGCATGGCTGTCAACAAGGCTAAAGTTTTTCTGTTGCAAAAGAATAATTAGCCAACTAGCTTTGTTTAGATCTGTATTTAAATTCTGCAGTGCTATTGCTGAAGTTCTTGAAATGTTATTGTTTGTTTTTTTAAACTGGAACACTGAGTGCTTTAAAACCACTTTCTGTATGTTGTTATTGCAAACCCCCTTGAGGGCCTGCTGCCCACTTCAGGCCAAAATGACAGGATGCAAATTTATGGATGGGGAGGGGGGGGGAATGTGACTGGTTACATTTGAATGATCTGTATTCCAAGTTAGGCTTGATCAGGAAAGTGCTAGCAGGTCTGAGCTCCCAGGATTTGAGAAAATAGATCATGTGAACCAACATGCAGCTCTGTTCCCATACTATGCCCTGCTGCTCATTATCAAAAACATTCGGTACAGAGTGAAAACAATCCTAAGTACTTCTTGGTAGACCAGTGGAAGTGTAGGATAACTGGAACAAGACAACTGGGGGAGCCTTTTAGGCTACATCCAGTGCACTGGCAGGAGCTGAGGAAGGAAGGTGTGAGGCTGACTGAGGTATGGTTTGACCACTGGGTATGAACCCAACTACCGAGAGCATGCTTCAGGCAGAGTAGTAAACAATGAGAGGGGGCTAAAACCAGGACCCAGACCTTGAGTCTGTGCAGTTTCCCATCCATGTTGGTTCTGCTTGGTCAGAAGGGCACAAAGCCTGGCTCCAGTATTTATTTCGAACCAGAGTAACACAGAGGCCTCAAACTGCCTGGTGTGTCCTCTCTATCCCTTGTGTGCTGGAAGAGGGCTCTGGGGGTTGAACGCACACTACAGTGGTACCTCAGAACTTAATTCGTTCCGGAGGTCCGTTCTTAACCTGAAACTGTTCTTAACCTGAAGCACCACTTTAGCTAATGGGGCCTCCCGCTGCCGCCGCGCCGCCAGTGCGCGATTTCTGTTCTCATCCTGAAGCAAAGTTCTTAACCCAAGGTACTATTTCTGGGTTAGCGGAGTCTGTAACCTGAAGCATCTGTAACCTGAAGCATCTGTAACCCGAGGTACCACTGTAATGGGTTAGGTCCCAACACTGGACAAGTTCTCAGTTCAAGGCCTGAATTCCCTGGTAAGAGTTCAGCGTCCAAATGGCACACACATGAAGTGGATGCATGGGGATGAAGAAGTCACGATAAGCACATTTTGGGTGTCTTACTAGAGCCCTTTTTAATCACCCACTAAGTGTATCGTGAGGAGTCTACCCCCCACCTTTCCTTCACAGAATGAAATGAAAGCTTTCCAAAAAAGGGTTTTAAAACATGTTTTGAATAAAGAGATGGTCTTGGCAATTGTGCTGTTTAGTTTCTGTAGCTGAGGCAAAGAAATTCCATGGGCGGCTTAAGGACTACCAGATGGCAACGCTTGTCCCGTTTTCCAAGTACTGCAGAAGCTGGATTGCAAAGGCAGAGCGCAAAGGTATATAGGTTACATTCAGAATCATAGGCAACAGTAAAAAGAAAAGGCGGAAAAATAAAGCCTGAAGATAGGGTTTGCAGTTTTAATCAACTCACAAAATCTCTAGACTAAAAACCTTTGTTGTCTGGTATGCTGGAATGATCTTCCAGCAACTACACCTGGGTGCATAAAAGTAAATAACTGAGGTCTTAAGGGAATTTGCCAAATTAGCCTTGCTGAATATAACTGAGAAAGCACATTTTGCCAGAAGCAAAACACTGCTTCGAAACTGACAGCTTTCCCAGTTTGTTCTCTGCAACTGAAGAGCAGTAACAAAAAAAAAACAAAAACAAAAAAAAGGGGGGGGGAAATTAACTTTAAAGTTTCCTCCTGCAATTTCCCCGCTGTCAAAGCACACTATTACATTGTACTTATTTTACTCAGGATTAACTTGGTGTAATACTCCAGAAAGCTTCTGTACTTCAGAGAAGGCAACTGACTTTCTATGTCAGTGTAAATTAACTAAATCTGTCAATTCCATCTCTCTCACACACAGACAGCCATTGCATGATAGTAGGAAAAAATCATTTCGGTGGGAGTTGGTGCGGTGTACTGCATTCCCTTGTATGAATGCCATTGTTTCTTGCCCTTTAATCAGACGGCAAGAGCTTAGGACAAGCTTCTGAAGGGAATTTCCCTCTGCTTGGATGATGCCAGGACCAGCCCCATTTGCTGCGCCAATCAAGAATGTCACTGTTACAATGAGCTCCTCCTCCTAGTACAGTACCAAATACCAACTATCCACTGCCAACATCATAAGACTATGCAATATAAAGACGGTTTTTCTATTTTTTAAAAAATGCATTATTTCTTAACATTGTGTGCAATGGAGGGTTCTTCCCAAGAGCTCTTCTCAAGGCCTTTAAATAGTTTCCCTTTCTCTAGTCATCAAGCTACTCCCCACTTTTCTCCATCTCTCTCCTCCCTCTACAGGTTTTCCCCACAAACACATCTCTCAGCCAACAGAGAAAACACAGTAAATGTGGAAATGACTCTAGTTAAGAGCTGGAACATGCAAGCAACTGTCTTGCATGGCTGATGCTCAACAGTAAGGGAAAGACTGGCTGTTCCCACAGGTAAGCCATCCCTGCACCTATGAAACTAGGATGACAAGGTCAGCATGGATTTCATAGAGATGAGTTCTAGCTTTATCCACAACATACATGCAAACCCTTAATATGGGACAAAGGAGTTAAATATACAACTCCTGCCCCACCTGGCAGGCTGAAGTGGTACCGTCTAGTAACAGAGGAATCTTACATGTCCGATGCTCATGCAACTCAGATTGTCACTCTGCTTTCCCCTTTCCCCTGGCCTGTCTTTGGATGCAAAATGAACACGTAACACACAGGTGGGAAACCTGCTGACCCTGATCTCGATTTACATGGCCCTGACACCCTCTGAAACTGCCTTGTTCTTCTATCTCACCAGAGTTCCTTTCTTCCTGTTCCTTCCTGCCCCATTTTTCCCAGCTTTAAAAAAACATTTATCCTTCTTTCCAATTATTCTGAAACGGCACAGAAAGGAAAGGATTTCATTTTGATAGAAAATGATTTCTGAAACCTTTCCCCCCATGGTTGTATGCCTCAATAACTATGTATGTTTCAGAAAGCCACCTAAAGTTGAAAGCAAGGGAAACCAAAGTAGGGCAGGCTGAGCGATTCCTAGAGTTTTCCTTCATTGATATTATCTCAGTTTTCACTAGTTTTTCCCCTGGAGGGGAAAGTAAACCCCTTCTACTTAAATGTTCTTTAAAAAAATGAAACAGAATAAAGTAAGCTCAAAGCCTCAGGGTTGGTCAAACGACTGCTGTGCTTGATCATTAAGGGGTATGGTCGTGTTTCACTGATTCTTGTTGCAAAACACACAGCTAAGAAAATGCTGTGCCAATTTTCACAGAAACATACTGTTATAAGAATTCTAAGGTCTCAAATATAGAATAAGTGCTCATAAACGTAAAGGCAAACACACATGAATAAGTATATAAGCCATGTGTCTGAAATAGTACAGGATAGCAATCCTGAAGCCATTTTGACTCTCCCAAATGGACTTCATATTTCTCTGCAAGGAGGAAGGAAATGGGGAAAGCTTTCCAATTGTCTTTGGACTGTAGGGGCTTACACCTCCCTGCAAATACAGTCTGGCAAGTATCTGTTAAGCTGAGCAAACTTTCAATATGTGTAAGAGATTTGGGGAACTAAAGTATTTCAAAGGAATGCTACCCAGAAAATGCACTCAAGTTAGGCATTATCAGGTATCCTGGCAGACAGGAGAGAAGCAACACTCCCAAATTTCTGCACACCATTGTTCTGGGTCTCTCCTACCTCCTTGCAAGGAGGGGAGGGAACTCTGTTGCAACGGGCACAGATGTCACTAGATGAAGTCACTAGAGAGTATGTGCATTTCAAGACTGCAAAAAGATGTGTGATTCAAACTCATGCAGCTATCTTGACAATGGACTTGGGTTTACCCTATATGGGGAAGACCAGACAGTCCACAGGACATATGGTACAACAGATCCCAGGAAACAATGCTTTGTTGATCTGAATCTATTCATACCTAAAGTTATGTGGCACTTTCCTGGAGAGAGAGAGAAATAAGTCTTTCGCTAAAGAAACTCACAACCTACGGTAAATATTGTGCTACTGATCTTGTGAACAAAGGATGGTTCTTAAGTGTCTTTAAAGAACAAGGCTTTGTGATCATGACTCCTGCCCAAGCATAAGCAAAAACATACATACACAAAAGAACTCCCTGACACAACCCAAGTGATTTAAAGATTTTCTTGGCACATTTTTAACATGCTTAATAAGTTACATCAGGACATGGAGAAATGCAGAAGAGCACAAGAGACAAACTGCATGACCATCCAAATTATGACTATTTAGATTTATCAAACCCAAGTGATTACAGATGAAGCTACACAAAGGACAAAATACAATTCTCTAAGATGGGACACATCTTTAAAAAACAAACAAACAAAACCCCAAGTGTTTCAGTGTTTAAAATTTAAGTGACATGTCAGTACACTAAAGCTTGTGGCTTCAGAGAAATGAAAAGGGGGTGGAAAGAGACAGCATGTAAGCTGAAAAGTTGGGAAAATCCACTTTAGGGCTGGATAAATTCCCTTAAAAAAGGAAATGCAACTGAATGTGGGGATATTTCTCAGCGCTGTCTGGCTCCAGTGAATCATTAATGATATTGATGTCACACATCAACATTGAGAACAAAGAAACCTCAGACAGGACTTGCTGCTAGATTTTTATTGCTATGGGAATCTGAGAGATGATCTTCCATCAGAGTTATGAGTTTTATGCAATTTAACTAACAATAATAAGGCTGTCTTTGAAGGGAGAGGTGATTTCAAACAAGCCACATACCAAACATTACCACAAAAGCAAGGGTAACATTTCACTGAATTATCCATGTATTCTACTCTTAACTGAATGCATGGATAATTCTACTCTTAAGATCTGGATAATTTTAACTATTACCAGATATTCAGTAATAGGGCCTCACCCCACTGCACTGACCTGGTCCTCTTGGACTTTAAATCTTGAGTCCAACTTGGAGACTGAAGCTTAGCTATGGACATTAACAGAGTTTATATCAGAAGTGAGATTGTAAGTGGGATCTTCATGGACCATAGCTCAGCCTTTTGCCACTGAGCTACTGCTTAGTAATTATTTGGGGGATTTGTTAAGATACACGGGAGAAATGAATAGTGGGGTGGGAGTTGGCTAACAAATGCAAAAGGATGTGATTTTATACACATAGTGCATAAAATCTGTGCTCACACAAATGAAGACTACACATAATGTGAAGAGCACAACTGGATCAGAACTGGAAGTTAATTTGTACTTCATCAGTTTTACCAAGATCATTATATGAAAGCATGTTTAGGATGTTTTATTGTCGATTTATGCATTTGGCCTATGCTTAAAATATTCACTTGAATGAAGGTCAAGCGTTTCCATTCTCTCCAAAGCTGAAACAGCACTTTGTGAATGCTCTTTTTCTGGGGAGGGTCTGTTGCAGTGCCAATGAGCTTTCGGGAAGCAAGACTAATTGGAAGTGTCCCAACATACTGAAGACATAAAAATATAAAACAGTAAGAGAGAGAGAAAAGAGGGAAGAGAGACTTGCAAGCAGTGGAATTGTTTCCTGCCAAAATAATCTCCCCGATCATCTACATGAAAAGGCTCTCGCTACATTTTAGGAATTTTCTACATGGATTTTAAAACAATTGAAACACATGGGGGGGGGAATCAGATTAAGAAAAAGCTTATGAGTCACAAAAGAATGGCAATGTACTGTATAACTATCAGATGTAGGTTTTTGTTGACAAAAAGGTTACTTTCAATATGTGGAGGCTGGAAAATGTTCTAAAATTAATGATTTTTAATGGGAAACATTCCAATTCTTGGTATATTTTTATTGAAACTTTTCACCATACAATACACTAAAAATCAAACTAATATAAATAAAAATAAAGAAGAAAATAGAAAACAAAACAGAAGAAAGAAAGAACACTGTGAATTAACACAAGTCAATTTGGGCAAGTGGAATGGATACTAGTACCAGTGAAATCTTAAATCAAAGCTGTAATTACATAACTTTTTTCAGATGACAATCTGTAGAAAGTACATTTCTACACAGGGCTCTGTTATACATGCTAAAATTAGCGTGTTTTATTACTTTCAGTGCCTTCATTTTTGTCTTTATCTGCCCCAGCCACAACAAAACATGTCTCTCCCGTATTGGTCTCTTCAGCCACAGCAGGCGCTGTAACTCTCTGATGGTTTGACTTCACCTCCAAAGGTGCACTGCTCCACTGTCTCTCGAGACAGATGGATGCCAACAACCACATACAGTGGTGCCTCGCAAGACGAAATTAATCCGTTCCATGAGGCTCTTCGTATAGCGGTTTTTTTGTCTTGCGAAGCAAGCCCATTGACAGCTTAGCGGATTAGCGGTTTAGCGGCTTTTAGCGATCAGCTGTTAAGTGGCTTATCAGCGGATCAGCTGATAAGCGGCTTAGCGGCTTAGGAAAAGGGTGAAAAAAGGGGGGGAAAGACGCAGGAACTCGCAAGACATTTCGTCTTGCGAAGCAAGCCCATAGGGAAATTTGTTTTGTGAAGCGCCTCCAAAACGGAAAACCCTTTCGTCTAGCGGGTTTTCCGTCTTGCGAGGCGTTCGTCTTGCGGGGCACCACTGTACTTTGCTTTTGACATACTGAAAAATCCTGGGGCTCTGAAGGCCATTTCACACATTACACATTGTCAGGGAACTGCCATCAGTGCCGGAGGGAGAGAGCAAAATCCAAAGGGGTCCCAGAGAGCGTCCCGGGATTGGGAGAGGCAGCCCATCTTCTGGGGAAGAGAATCAGCGTAGCACCAGTGGAGAAGGAGGGCAGATGGGGGAAGCGGCGAGGCGGTCCCATGACTCCTTGCCGGGGACCAGCGGGGAGAGTAGGGGTCCTCCGCTGCCCTTGCCCTCCTTGCGCAGAAGGCTTTCGCGCAGAGAGAGTAGGAGGAGACTAGGCATCAAAGAGCTTCTTTGCTGGAAGAAGTTTAAGAAACACCCACTGACAGATTCTGCCAGCGACTGAGACAGCCATGGGTGAGTGGCTGTCCGGACAGAAAAGGTTCACTCAGGCAACCCAGCCAGGTGTTTGCACCGGCTTACGCACGAGCAACCCCTAGAACCACTACACACATTAACAGCAAATACGGATATTATAGAAAGACACACTTTGCTAAAGAGCTGCATCTACTCCTGCCTCTCTCACAAAAAGTGGTTCGAAATACATGCTTGTGTCATTCATTCCCAAGTAGGACGCCAACGGAGGTGTTTTAACCTTCCTGTACTGCCAAAGTAGTGCACATTTACACACCTCTACCTTGAACTACCTCTTCAGAAGGCGAATTGCAGGCAACAGTCTCCCTTACCTACTCTTTCCAGTTGCAAATGCCAAACCATTCGAAGGATCATTGGAGGTATGTTTCAGTAGCAAGTTAGGCCAACTGACATATCATAAAACTTTACTTCCTTCCCATCCTGGCTGATGATTTATCTTCCTCTGTTTGAAGTTTTTATCTGAGGAACACAGCAAAAGACATGCTAAAGTAAAGAGGGGGGAGGGGAGCTACAGGGAACAGAAAGGTGTGTGGATTACTTGCCAGGAAAATCCCACTGGGATCCTCTGTGAGTCTGAGGCCTTAACAACAATTAGCCACAGGTTTCATATTTCTTATTATCCAGAAGCCTACTAAAAGATGAGTGGAACTCATTCTCATAATTTAAAAGCCTCCAGATTTTGGAGCTAGAATTGAGCTTTGCAACACAACTTTAGGAAGACTGAATACTAGGCTACAAGGGGACTCTCTTTAAACATTCCATTAGGACACTTTCAAGGTGTTATTTTCAGATGAAGGCCATCTCCTCACTTTATTTAAAGCATTGATTCCCTGCTCTCTAAGCCAAAAAGGTTCCCAAAATGGCTTACAATCTAAGAGACATAACAATCGGGGACTCAAGTTTCTGGCTCTATTGGGAGAATGCCCTCCCAGGAAAATTTCCTCCCATCAGATATTGGAGAATAGGTGATATAGTACTGTCCAGGCCAGAAGAACAAAACAGCTGCTGCTGCTACAAGTTATTCCATCTAATCTGATAGATATCAAGTTATTTTTTCTGGGACCAATGCACCTATATCCTTATTAATAGCCATGACTAATGAGAGATACACTTAGTCCTCACTAGTAACGATGCCCTGTCCAAATCTTTTCCACTTTGCAATGGATACTTTAATCTGATCTGCAAAGGTTTTAAAACAAAGGCAACCGATAATTACGCTCTTGTCTCCAGGAAGCAGACAGGAACAGGACATGACTGCCAATAGAACTTTCACTTTAAGGGAACTTTTGGCTATGTCCTGGCCAGTACTGCAATGTAGCAGACCAGTGATCCAGTTTAAATGTCATGCTGGCCATACAGAACCCCTGACAGTTAATGGGAGTTGAGCCTCACAGAGGGACTATCAATTTGCAAGCAATCTAACTGTTCTGTTCAACAGGACTGCACTTACCAATATTTCAAAATAACTGGCAGTTAAAACCTGGCTACACGGGCAGCAGAAACTGTTCTATAGCCAAGTCAGAAGTTGAGTTTATGAATGTTGTAGACTTTACAGGCAAACCCCACCTTTCTCCTTCTTCACCCTTACTTTAAAATATTCCAAATCTGAAAAGATTTTCGGAGAAACAATATCTGTTTCAAATTATCTCCTAGTCAGTTTCATATTACCTCCCTTTACTTAACAGCACATATAAAAGCTCAGGCATTATGCCATTCTGCAGAGTTTTTGTTCCTCCCAGGCTTGCTTTTTTATGCCTATCAAGATGTAGCCAGTTGTCACCTAACATGTGCAACTGGAAGAACCAAGCAGCTCTTTATAGAATTTTATTGGCAGTCATAGGGGTGGAAATTTTAAATAGCATTTCTGAATGCCAGAGGACATTCTGTCCTGATTGAGACCCTCTCCCTGGAAAAAAAAAAAGGGGGGGGAGACACACCAATCATACATATAGGCTAGCGCATAGCAACTTTGGGAGATGATTTCTACCTCACTGCCTAGCTTTGTTTCACTGCCACCCATTCAAAATACAGTGGTGCCCCGCAATACGAACGCCTCGCAAGACGGAAAACCCGCTAGACGAAAGGGTTTTCCGTTTTGGAGGCGCTTCGCTAAACGAATTTCTCTATGGGGTTGCCTCGCAAGACGAAAAAATCTTGCGAGTTCCCGCGGTTCCCCCCCCCCGCTTTTTTTTGCCCTTTCCCTAAGCGCTAAGCCGCTTATCAGCTGTTCCGCTGATAAGCCGCTTCTCAGCTGA
The DNA here is from genome assembly GCF_964252035.2 of Podarcis erhardii. Classification (NCBI taxonomy): domain Eukaryota; kingdom Metazoa; phylum Chordata; class Lepidosauria; order Squamata; family Lacertidae; genus Podarcis; species Podarcis erhardii. Next base: position 4,317,125 of record NC_138497.1, on the reverse strand, counting down.
TCGCTAAAAGCCGCTAGACCGCTAATAGCGCTAATCCGCTAAGCTGTCAATGGGCTTGCTTCGCAAGACGAAAAAACCGCTAGACGAAGAGAATCGCGGAACGGATTAATTTCGTCTTGCGAGGCACCACTGTACCAATGATGCACAATGAGATTATGTTTCAACACCTGAAGAGACAGAACATCCTTTACAAGAACACACACCTTAGTCATGCAGCCACTTTCATCTTCACCAAGAACAGTTGCTGAATTTATTTGTATAGATAAAAGGCATACCAAAATGCTTTACAGAAGCTGTGAGGCACAAGTTATTTGGTGAGCACACACATGGTGAGAGTTGGTCCAGCAACGTTTGAAGGGCACCATGTTGATGACCCTTGAATTAGGCGAAGTGTTGATGCAAATTTAACCCATGACTGACCACGCTTTTAAAACACAGTCACCAAAGTCCGAACCCAAATGCTATTATTTCTATTGCAAATAAACTTGCTCCCAAAGATATGTAGAAACCTGTGTATGCAGTTTCGAGTAACATCCAAACCAGAGACTGATCCAAACCATTATGGGTCCCCTGGCCCTTAATGTTTTGATTCCACCCTTCTCTTTTGCCATGTGTGTGCACTGTGTGTAGAAATGAGCTGTGCCTTTTGGAAAGCCATTGCAAGGAAGCAGGAGCCGACTAAAGCGTGCTGAAAGCCAAGGACCCTCAGTCAAAGGGGGCAACATCCTTTACAGTCAATGCTCCCCCCTGCTGCCATCCCTGTTCTCCAGAACATCCCTTCTGCTTTATTAACCTTTAAAAAAAATCTGTGGCCAGCATCCGGAATGTGTAACGTAAAAAATCCTTTCTGCGAGCTGCAAGCCAGTTGTGGATGGGGCCAGATGCAAAAGGGAATGGAGCAAAAGAAGACTTACTTTTGTACAGTAAGGTTACATTAGTAGGGTGCCACAGAGGTCTGTCCTGGGCCCGTTGTTGTTCAGTGTCTTTATAAATGACTTGAAAAGAGGAATTGAGGGGATGCCCATCAAATCTGCAGATGACACCAAACGGGGGGGGGGGGCATAGCTAAGACAGAATTGGGATTCAAAATGACCTTAACTGATTGGAGAACTGGGCCCAAACCAACACAACGTATACAGCAACAGGACAGTTAGTATGTTGTCAACAGATTGACTTGTGGGGAAATCAAATGATTATAACCCTACTCTTCCCCACCCCTCCCCCACCCACTCCATTAATTAGTATACACTGAGAAGTATTAAGTCTCAGATGTTCAGATTCTTTGTTGTTGTTTAGTTGTGTCCGACTCTTCGTGACCCCCTGGACCAGAGCATGCCAGGCACTCCTGTCTTCCACTGCCTCCTGCAGTTTGGTCAAACTCAAGCTGGTAGCTTCGAGAACACTGTCCAACCATCTCATCCTCTGTCGTCCCCTTCTCCTTGTGCCCTCCATCTTTCCCAACATCAGGGTTCTAGAGCTTTGCTAATAAAAACACTGCTACCAATGGCTTTTGTCTAGGCTTCATAAGCTGGACTTTCAGTCTTCATTGATGAACAAAGCAATCAGTGTTCTGGTATATGAGCCTTCTGTGCTACAAGGAAAATGCTGTGCTCTACACCCCTCAAGAAACACAGAGCATAAAAAAGAGCTGTAATTGTACACGTTCATAACATGCTCACTTAACAGAAGTGTGAGAAGGCAAGAATTTCCAAAAGCCTAAGCATTTAAGAGAGATAGTATGGTGGCAAAGTTCAGCCTGGTCAGTACTGCCCAGTTCACTGCGAGCAAGATTACTCAGCTATGTTTCATATCAAATTCTTTTTCTACTTTGCATCATTTTACTGCTGTTCTTAATCAGACACCCAGGAAATCCTAATGGGCACACAATACAGTTTCTAACACCTCCCCCCCCAAAAAGCCATGTATTCTCTCAGTTTCAGAAGAAAATTTGCAAGTTTTAATGGCTGCTCACTTAATATTTTTCTTTAAGGTCTCCCCTATGAAATTGCCTTATATACTGTTGTTCCTTAAGACATTTATCTTGAACACTAAATATAAATTGATTTCAGTATATTAGGCAAAGTAAGGTCTCTCTTAAGGTGGTGTGAAAAATCTAAATAAACACCATCATAGCTTTTCAAATCCTCTATTTCCCTATGTGTTCTGCGTCTTCAAGAATAAGCCTCAAGTAGCACTAGCACAACATGTGACTTCCTCCGTTCTGCGCTACACACAAAAACAGTGACGGGAGTAGGGTGTGCTGACACTTAAGAGCAACATGCTGCCCAGGCCAAGAGCGTGATATGCTGCCTGGGCCAAACAGGAGCCCTATGCCTAGTAATAACGGATGACAAGCAAAGTGATATCTTGCTCTATGCCAAGGGAGACTGGTTCCAAGGTGCCCAAAATGCCTTGAGGATGGTGCATACATGAGCGTCTCCCTCTCTGCCCCCTTGCACAGTGCACTGGGAGCCAAACGATGCATGGCATTGGCAGCTGTTGCCAGAATAATTGTGGCGACCCACCCCTACTTTACCAGAGCCATTAAAGGAGGACATGAACACGCTCCCTTTATTAGTGCTATGAAAGTCATTCCACTTCCACCACAAAGTCAAGCATTTTAACAGCCTATTTTTAACCAGCTCTTCACTCACGGGTTCCAAAGAGCCATGTGTCCCACAGTTACTCAGATTCTCTGAAGTCCTTCAACTCTCACAGCTATCTAAGAATAAACATCCTTTCCCTTCTGGCACAAGGGGAAACTGTGGCTCAGGCTGCTGTCTTAAAGACTATCATTATCCAGGCATTTTCACAACCAGGAGGGTGAGGAGAGTAGAAGAGTTATTTCCAGAGGGGGAAAGCGTAACCAGAAGAGTTTGGTGGCAGGATTTGTAACAAAAAAGAGCTACGGGGATAGGGGCTACACACAGCTTTTCTCTCTCAAAAAGTAGGATTCTGGCAAACAAAAGTTCACAAGGTAACAGTGATGGGGGTAGGCGAGAAAGACAATGATAGTTGTATATTTGCACACACAGCTTCAGGCATTTTGTTAGGAGCATGTACTTTACCATGGAAAACCTGTTGTCTTTGTCCATGGAGTTTTCTTGGCAGGGATACTGGAGTGGCTTACTGATGTATGGAAGTGAGAGCTGGACCATAAAGAAGGCTAATCGCCAAAGAATTGATGCTTTTGAATTATGGTACTGGAGGAGACTCTTGAGAGTCCCATGGACTGCAAGAAGATCCAACCTCTCCATTCGGAAGGAAATCAGCCCTGAGTGCTCACTGGAAGGACAGATCCTGAAGCTGAGGCTCCAATACTTTGGCCACCTCAGGAGAAGAGAAGACTCCCTGGAAGAGACCCTGATGTTGGGAAAGATGGAGGGCACAAGGAGAAGGGGACGACAGAGGACGAAATGGTTGGACAGTGTTCTCGAAGCTACGAACATGAGTTTGACCAAACTGCGGGAGGCAGTGGAAGACAGGAGTGCCTGGTGTGCTCTGGTCCATGGGGTCACGAAGAATCAGACATGACTAAACAACACTTTACCACGGAATCCCAAGAAATCTACTTGTAAGAATCAAAGAACGAACAAAAATATGTTGGAAAAATCCACTCACGTAGCAAACGTTAAGAAATTCATTTAAGAATTCAGTTGAAGAGGGAAGCTCTTTTACTCTAATAGTGGTGGCAGGGAGAGCAGAAAAGCACACAGAGACAAACAGGGAAGATGTGACATGTACACACCACCCCCTTGGCATGATTCAACCAGTAATGTAGTTGTTAAAAATAGAAAGTCTCTCCTTTCATTAAGTTTCATCAAATTTAGGTTGGGTTTTCCCTGCCGTGAGAATTAAAAGGAAAGTTGTACACAAGACATTATACCACAAGTATTAAGTAGTCAGACAAACAAGACAATAATGAAAATAAACACTATTTACGACACGGTTATCACAGCCCCATTATAAGGGAACATGCTGAGAATTTTAAGTTTTCTGTTTTTCTTCTGCTCCCAAGGGGAGAGGGGAGGAGTGGGGGTGGGGAAGAGCCTATCCTGGAAAGGGGTGGGAGCACAGAGAAATTTAATCCCAGTGGGAAACTACTAGCCAGTGTTTCCTCTAGTTCTTTTCTATGCAAGCTGCATTGAGACAAGGGGGTGGGGGGAGAGAATCACCACAGGGTTTCTTTTTGAGTGGGGGAGGGAAAGACAGATCACATCTGGAAAAAGACATTACAAAGTTCAGCAAAGTTGTATATCAAGAGCATACAGGAAATTAACTCTCACTTACAGAAGAGCTACTGTCCGGCAGGGGCTAAGAGGCTGAGTTGTGAAACAAAAAGTCCTGGATCAATTCTTGCTTCGGCTGTAAAATTTGCTAGATGTCTTGAGGCAAGCCCCTAGCTCCCTGCCTCAGTCCCATCATCCAAATCCATTAACACCGCAATAATTACACCAAACACTCACTTTTGAATGAGAGTTCAATACATATTCTCATGGCTGCTGTAAGGATTGCTGGAGCAATATTAGGCTAAGCTCAAGAGAAGTCTAAAATGTTTAAGATCACACAAAATGCCACAGAAACAAAAACACACTTTACTTTTCCCTTGAGAATGAAATTCTCTTTCTGTATTTACATCAGGGGTAGGGAGATGAAGGTCCCCTACCTCTGCTCAAATTTAAGTACAGTGGTACCTTGGGTTACAAACTTAATTCGTTCCAGGGGTCCGTTCTTAACCTGAAACCGTTCTTAACCTGAGGCACGCTTTTGCTAATGGGGCCTTCCGCCACCGCCGTGTGATTTCTGTTCTCATCCTGGGGCAAAGTTCTCAACCCGAGGTACTTCTTCTAGGTTTGCGGAGTTTGTAACCCAAAGCGTTTGTAACCCAAGGTACCACTGTACTGTATGGCAATTATAACATGATGATCTTAAGGCACATAGCAAATTAAGCCATTTAAAAACACTCAGTCAAGACTTTCTCAAGTATCACAACACATACAGTGAACCCTCGAGTTACGTACCGCTCTGGATGCGTAACTTTTGGGTTGTGAACACGGCAAACCCGGAAGTGTATACTTCTGGGTTTTGCTGTGCACGCATGTGCAGAAGCGCTCTATTGCGCCACGTGTGCGCGCAGCAGCAACGCCTCCAATTACAGACTTTTCAGGTTAAGTACGGACCCCCGGAACAAATTTAATTCGTATCCGGAGGGTTCACTGTATTGCAAACACAAATGACCAAACACACCTGAGCAGCCTAAAGCAGTTCCAATCAAACACCAATTAAAAAGCCAAAGCTCTTCAGTCACCACCTGCCTCATTCCCAAAGACAGGATATCCAGAGAACAGCCTCATAATATTATCTCAGCATGTGGACAGGGTTAGGCCCAACATACTTTTGAGGCAGTCTTCTTAATGATACTGCTGTGCCAAATTCAGAACAACAAAGAAAAATCTTGTTGACTGCTCCCCTCTATTTCTCCCTCCTCCCCGAAAGAAATTTGTGGATTCCCACCTGCTAAATCTGCACACACACTTTTTGGAAGAGTAGTAAGACCTCCTTTTGATCTGGCTTTCTAGACTCAGTGTGGCTAGGGTTGTTGTAGTTTTTAAAGGAAGCATTCTAATAAAGTGCAATTTTGTTTGTACATCAATGGGTTTATGCTTGTTTTCTGCCCCAGCCTTTAGAATCAGTATGGGAAATGATCTAACGTGAACTGGAAGGATATTTTAAATCAATCATCAATAATACTACATGCTTTTAAATTAATTCTCCAATTTGTGGCTATCACTTTGATGCTATAATACGTTTGCTTACAGTGGCTCACTTCCTGCCTCTTGACAGAAATAGGTCAGCCAAGAGTTACCCATTTTTATTTTAAAAGCAAAAAAAGATTGATTATAACAAAGCTCAAGTTGCAAGATTCCGGTTGCAAACTCTGACTTAGTTTTCACTTCAGAACTGGCCTTTATTTAAATAAGGCTGGACAATACTGACACCAACATCTCTCAGAAGACACTACACAGAGAATTAGGCAGATAAAACAAAGTTAAGTGTTGCTGTGGTCTGTTAACACTAAATCAAAATGTTTGACTGAAAAACAATGCTATGGGCAGGGTTGGGCACTCAGAAATCTTTCCATTCACATATTCAAACTCTTCTCTGCGACTCTTATCTTAATAATATAGTAGAGGGGGTGCAAATTCCAATAGCCAATTTTATCAATAATCCATGGGCTACAAATAAAGCCTCAGGGCTGAATGTGGGCCACAGGTTGCCCACTTGTATTCATGCTCTCTTCCCCATGCCCTTCTTTTCCCTGCAGCACTGAGTAGGTAAGGATTCTCTCTCTCAACATATAAACAGAAGTTTGTTTGTTTAAGGATGCTCCCACTTTATGGTTCAACAGAGATCCTAGCATTCAGCATGGATGGGCGTGTTAGTAAAGGTTATTATTAGACATAAGGCACAAATGGTGTTTTGCTTTTGACAAGTAACCCAAAGTAGAAATTTGACATAGTAAAAGAAGAATTCAACAGTATGTAACTTTTAATTGATCAGCACAGCTTCTGTAGCAAGACAGAGGGCCAAACTAGATGCAAGGATGTGAAACACATAATTAGAAAGTATTTATAGGCATTGTTGTTGTTGTTGTTGTTGTTGTTAATTTAAAAGCAGGGAGGGCTGTGAGATTTTCACTGGTATCAATGGGAGCTCTTTTCTTGGGGGGGCGGGGCGGGAGATTTTCAATGAGACTGCAACTGGGGAAGGAAGGATTCCACTCTCAATCTCACACACTGCAATCCTGATTAAAAGCTCACCCTTGTATACTGTCTAATTCACATCTAGTTTGGTACTAAGGCACTCCCAACAGCTTTTTAAAAAGCAAAACCTGGATGAAGGGCAGGATCTTTTAGAATAAATTGTAGCTGAGGAAGTGTGTGACCGACCTAAACATCCACGTATTTAGCAGTGTTAAGAACACAAACTGGCCTCAACTAGCTGGACCTTTGGTCTGATCCAGTGAGCCTCTTCTTATGACGTTTTCTTATGTGTGCATGCACATGTGTGTTATGAATCAGATTTCATATTGTATTATTAACATCTGTTGTAAACTGCCTTATCATTCCAGTTAAAGGCAGGGTATAAATCTTTTAAATTAAACTTGTAATATTTATATTCACCAATATTCATAATAACTCACACACCATCCAATAAAAGAGACAAATCAAATCAACAAAGATGTCACCAAAACCAGCACAACAAAAAAGAACAAAGGCAAGCAACATTAAAGAGCTAAGGCAGATTTAGCTTGAACTCTGAGTCAAAAAGATTTGAACTTGGACAACAAGTTGGGCAGCTTTGATCTATGGGAAAAGAATGGCCTTTTGATAGCCATTTTTCTTATAAACACAGCACCCTCATAATCTGCCTTTAGTGTCAGTACATCTTATGACCAGCTGCCAATCTTCCAGTACATTCAAATAAGGGGATTTTTTCCAGTCTAAAATGCAAAGGATACAGGCAGTGCTTTTTTTCTTTAAAAAAAAAAAAAAGTTTAGGGGTACTCTCATTTTGACTCAAGAAAACCACAATTTTATAGTTCAAATTGGGCAGGGTTCAAACTAAAAGAGTGGTAGTTAACACAGTGTCCTCCAGATGTTGTTGGACTTCCAACAGCCCCAGCCAGCATGGCGGGAACCACAATGACTACTATTAGTTTAGGGAAAGGTGCCCTATCGATTCACTTTCGATTTATATAATTGTTGTTGGCAACTGTCTGTACTGAGTGCACCTCCGGAGGTGAAGTCAAACCACTGTGTTAACAGCACCAAAGTGTGTATGGATGTCCTGGGCTGCCCAGACATCAAGACCCCACGCTCAGCCTTGATGATGTGGTCCAAAGCAAAGCAAAGCAATATGTTTGGCACCAACTTGGCTTATGGGCTCCACTCGGGATTATCTACCTTAGCTTTTTTCTTCTTCCGAAGATAACAGCAAGCCACTGTAGGTTTAGGATCAGAGTTGACCTTCTCCTCGATGGGCTACCTTCTCAGGCTGATAAGCCCCATGTGCCCTCCACTTCCCTCTACAGCATGTACAGAAGCCACCTTCTTGACCACTGATCCCACTATTGGTCTCATCCACTAGAGCCTGTCTTCACATGCAGCAGAAGTCCCTAACTCACTGAGGATTTGAGACCCATCGGCTACCCTCACCTGGTTTAGGTGGCCAGTAGTTTCCTAGTGACGGCCCACTGACAGCTTCTTGGAGCCACAGGTGAGAGAGGGTGGGGACCAAAGGTGGACAAATCTTCATCACCACAGAATCATAGAACTGGAAGGGACCCTCAGGATCATCTAGTCCAACCCCTGCAATGCAGGACTATGCAGCTGTTTCATACAACGATCGAAACTGCAATTTTGGCATTATCACCATCATGTTCTAACCAACACTGTCCATCTGCCTGGGTTGCCACAGTCACTCTACAAACTACCCCAGAAGGAGTACAACATGTACCACTCTCCTAATGCCTCATACACATAATTATGTGCCTAATATAACACCGTTCCAACTTACAGAGAATCCTAGAATGGTGGCACTCGAAGGGATCGCCAATGGGTCATCTAATCCAACCCCCTGCAATGCAGGAATCACCGCTGAATAATCCCTGACAGCTAGCCATCCAACCTCTGTTTTAAAACCTCCAATGAAGGCAAGTCCATTCTGGAATGTACTATTATCATCTATTAACATAAAACTATTAGCATATTTTATGTCTTTCAAAGAACTTACAGCAACTTTTATACTCCAAATCATGGAATATTTTTTATAAGACACCTTTCTAAAAAAGAATGATCTTCCACCCCATCGCTGCAATCTTTCTGGACAAAGCCTAACGCAACTCTCTTGTGAGAAAGGTCTAGGAATGGCCACCGAGAAGGCCCTGTTCCTTGTGGAGGCTGATTTAGCCTCTACGCAGGAGTTTTCCTCAAGCCTCTGCCATTCCATTTAAGCTCCTCCAACTCCTTGGAAACTAAGGCGCCAACTGAGCTCCAGCCGATGGGAGATATCATCCACAAGTATATCAAAACCATTTAAACAAAACAAGAAACCAGACGTGTTTGCCAGATTTCAATGGGATGCTGACAGGATGAACATTCCTTTACCAAGCCAATGAAAAATCCACATATTAAACCACAATTTCAAGGACACAAACCCCCAATAAACTCTATTTTAAATTGTATAACAATCTCCAAGTGTCTGGGGCTGTACCATAAGGAAGCCAAGAGGAATAGGAATGTCTGGAGAGCATGGAACTGTTCGCCTGCCACAATGTTCCTTCATTGTACAAGCTGCATAGGGGAAATAACACTGCTTTCCCCTTCTTTAGTGTCTTTGAACCAACAGTGCCCATGACATCAGTCCGCTCCACTATCTCAGATCTTTGTAGGATCCTGATGCACCACGTGTCTCCACATGTACCTGCCCTCACAACCAAGATCCTCAAGGGTTCCTTGTTTGCCAGGGGGCTACCCTGGGAGAAGCCCTTCTTAGTGGAACTGCCCTGTGGAATGCTCTCTCAAGGGAGCCTCACCTGGTGCCTACTGGTTAAAGGCAATGAGTTTTAATATATATATATATATCTGACCTTGGCTGGATTTGTTGTTTTTGTGCTGCTCCCAATGATTTTATTTTTTTCTTTGCTATATTTCTGCATGGTTTTAATTTGTATGTTTTAAATGTGTGGCATGCTGCTCTGGGAATTTTATTAATCTGTGTGGTATAAATTCCTCAAGTAGTAAATATATTTGTGCATAACTGACAAGATTCCCACTGTCTGACTGGTATTTTACTAGTTCCACCACCCAAAAGCTTTTCTTTCCTATTTTCACAAGGGCCATGTGCAATAATAAACCCTTAGGAAGTTGAAGAAGCAATCCAGAGGAAGCAGGCTAATCTGCATTTGCTAGAAAGCTGATGCTTCAGATAACTATCGCATTACGGAACAGGTATCAAGAACGGCTGCCGCAAGCTGCTTATTTGGCTCCATAACCAGCAGATACTCACTGAAGGTCTTGCAGATGTCAGACACAGCTTTGAAGACTCGATCAGAAAAGTTCACTTTCACCTTCACGTACTTCATGTTGGGGAGCTGAAGTCGGAGGAGTTTGTGCTGAGGAGTAAACTGTAGTTTGGCGTCTGCCTGTATTCCATACTTATCCAAGGTCCAGTGAGTTTTAAGGAGCCATGTTCTCTTCTTTTCCCACCACAGGGCGTGGTCGGACCAATCTTTCTTGACGTCTAGGACAGCAAAGATAAAAAGATTAGGAAACAAACAGAAGAATCAAGTGAATCCAGTCCATACAGGTTACTGAAATATTTCTTTGGCTACAGAGTCATAAGCTGTTACTTCTACAGAGTGATAATTAAATGGTACTGATTTTTATTTTTTAGGACAGTTATTCTTCAAACAGCTTGAAGTTATATAAACGCTAATATACTATTTGGAAGCTGTGTTACTGAACATTTACTCTTAAGGTGGCTAAGCAGCAGATAAGGGCAAGAGAGGTAATAGTTTCAGCTCATGCAATGATAATACTATTTGGTCATGTACACAAGACCCAGAGAAGAAAACCAGTATCAGGTCCAGACACAAGAATTCAGTTTCCTTCAGCCCAGAAAACAATTATATGAAGCAAAACTTCACCCCCCTGCTCCCCTCCAGAAGTACTTATTAGAATGCAATAAATATTCTGAATATATTTGTGCAGGTCTATTTATATGCAAAGGTAAGGTGGTGCTTGCCAATGCATTTTTCCACCTCGGAAGAATAGCTTACAATTGGCTGTGAAAAAGGTGAGTCTTTGCAAAAGAGACGTTCAAAAGGAAGTGAGGTTGGCATATCAAAGCCTTTATCGGCCTTATCAGGTTCATGTTTCAAGATTCATTTATTACAGAATAAAGGTAACTTGTTCCAAAGTAATTCTGCACATTTTAACATAGAAAGCTGCATAACCTATTTCCAAACTGTGGTGGTGTGAATCTAACCTAGTCTGGGTTTCGCCAGAGCCCGGCTACAACCCCAAATATACCACTTTGAGTTCCATGATGGAACAGAGGCGGGATATCAATAGCATGTTGCCAACCCAAATTCTTACAATAATCTACTCTGCCAGATTAAAAACAGGTTGGGTGGAATTTAGTGTAGTGATATAATTGTTCCATCAATGCAAGCTTTTCTGTTTGCCAGAAAAAATGAACACCCCACTCCCCACAAACACTGTTCTAGGGTTTCTCCAGATAATAATAATAATAATAATAATAATAATAATAATAATAATAATAATTTATTATTTGTACCCCGCCCATCTGGCTGGGTTTCCCCAGCCACTCTGGGCGGCTTCCATAAAAACCAGAAATACACTAAAATATCACAGATTAAAAACTTCACTGAACAGGGCTGCCTTAAGATGTCTTCTGAATGTCAGGTAGTTATTTATCGCTTTGACATCTGATGGGAGGGCGTTCCACAAGGCGGGTGCCACTACCGAGAAGGCCCTCTGCCTGGTTCCCTGTAGCTTTGCTTCTCGTAATGAGGGAACCGCCAGAAGGCCCTCGGCGCTGGACCTCAGCGTCCGGGCAGAACGATGGGGGTGGAGACGCTCCTTCAGGTATACTGGGCCGATGCCGTTTAGGGCTTTAAAGGTCAACACCAGCACTTTGAATTGTGCTCGGAAACGTACTGGGAGCCTCTTCCCTCGTACAGATTCTCTTCCCTCTCCCTTTCAGTGAGCAGTGAGGACAAGATGGGGCGGGAACCACAAGTGAGGACAAGATGGGGCGGGAATTCCACGTTGGGAACATAATCCAACGTCCTGAAAATCTCAGCTTTCATTAGGATAAAAAGTTTCTATTCATGATGGCTGCTTGAAAATGTGTGGGAGCATTTGATGAAAGCTGGCCAAACAGGATTTCTAGTGGTTGTTGCCTTCCAAGGCTTCTTGCTTCTGCCTTAGTTAACAAAACTGGAATTATGGCAAAGGATGAAAACCGCCCCTACAACCCACAGAACCTTTCTTTGCCCAATGCAGATTTTGAATTACTTTTCAACGAGTTTTAACCAAGCGCGTGCAACCCTGGCTCAGAGCTATTTAATGGCTTAGGACAGTGGTTTTCAACCTGTGTGCTGTGGCACCCTGGGGTGCCTTGAAGGATGGTTGGGGTGCCGCAGGCAACACTGGCCTCTGTCCCTCTTTCCTTCCCTCCCTCCTCTGATGCCCTCTCACGTCTCTGCCTCCCAAAGGCTTGCATACCTGTTTGTTGCAGCAGCCCTGGCTACAGGTTCCGCAGGCGAATGGTGCCTCTGGGTCTGACCAGGGGGTGCTTCCCAGGGCCCTGCGGGCCAGTGTGAGGAGACGCCTCTCTTTGGGGTGGGGGTGGGGCAGCTCAGAGGCCTGGAGGAAGCGGCTGCCGCTGCCCAGGGAACTCCCAAGGAGTGGGGAGAGGAGAGGAGGCTGAGGGGGCACCCTACAAGGGAGGGTGTTCAAAAAAGGGGGAGAGGCTGCCAGCTCTGCAAGCAAGGGGTGACCTAACTGGGCTCCTGAGCCCCACAGGAATGCCGGAGAAAAAAACGTAGAGCCATGGACTCAAAAAGGTTGAAAACCTCTGGCTTAGGAACATCAGAATCCTCTGCAAACTTACAAGTAGGGAGTGCTCTATGATAAGAGAGGAAGGGCTTATCAACACACAGAACAAGAAACTGTTTAAAGGGACACAGTGAAGGCGTTGCACCACCACAGCAGCTAAATTAAGGGTCATAAGAAATATAAAGCACTTAAGATTCTACTTCCTAACAAGAAAACATTTTCAGAATTATTGAGAAACACATGATCTTTCTGAAAAGCTTAACTTGGGCAGAGAGGAAAAGGGAAGGCACAGTTGGTTCTAAAGACATCAAAGCACTGACATCATAAAAACAACAAATTCTTTAAAGAGAAAGAGAAGCAAGTTCTGTTGGTGCAATATAGCTGGACATCAGGAGTGGCAGCCAGGATACTCTACCATCAAATTAAACAAAACCAAATATAGAAAAGCATGCAGCTTGCAACGAGGCTTGGCTGCTCTCAGAGAATTCTGTCAAATGACTATGATGAACTGTGGGCCAAACTTCTGCTTCTCTGAAAAACACTGAGGGTGGAGGAATGGTCTTGGCACTGAAATAAGCTTTCTGCATCACCAGCACTTCTGCTGCTTCAGGTTTAGATGTATGTGGCAGATTCCAGACTGCCGTCCTCAAGAGCAGTTTGATCTAAAACAAACTTCTAAATTCACCATTCACTATGATAATTGTTTCCAAGACTATTGGTATACAATGGCCCACGTACAGACGTAACAGACATTGGGCTGAAACGTATCTTACGGTAAGCCACAGTAGAAAGGAAACCATTGCTTACTGTAAGTGAGCTGAATGCTGGTGCATACTTCTCAAATGTATACTACACTTCACTCTGTCTTGTCCAGTACTGGGAGAAACAAACCACAAGACTTGACCTAGCTTTACGTTGATGCCAACATTCCTAGTTTGTCCCAAATGAAAAACAAGTACTGTACTAAGCCTTGGCTTCTACTAATCAGCTTGCATGGAGATAAACAAACCATGAATGTTGGTTCACATGTAATTCCAAGCCAAGCTTCATGGTTTGTTTCCCCCAGTTCCAGCTCAAGATAGTGTAGACTTCCATATCTAGAGGAGTTTTTGTGTATTAGCTTTTCCAATACCCAACTGCAATACAGAATGCCCCCGTTTCTGTACCCATGGGCAACTGAATTTCAACCCAAAAGAAAAGAAGAGTCTCCAACACTCATAAGCTCCCTTTAAGTTCTGATACTTAAAAACCATTAATGCCATGCTTCCATTTAAAAGCACAAGCTATCTTTATAAACTTAACTTTAAGCCAGAGCACTGCAAATTTTCAGTGGGAAAAGGGAACCGGAAAAGTCTCAACTGGATGGCTAAATGAGGCATCTGAATGCCTTATTTCAAGGCATTGAAGAGCGCAGAATCAACTTCAACTGTTGCATAGTGGCAGAGGCTGGTTCATGAACCAGGAAGTCTATAGTTCTAATCTTGCCTTTGGAATGAGTTCATTAGATGGCCATAAACAAACCTCTCATCCTTCCATTTGCAATATGAGGCTAATACTGACATACCTTACAAGGCTGAATACTCTAATACACACCAAACATAATTTATTGCATTAGAATGCCTAGTTTTTGTTCACTGGGTTTTTATTTTAAGAGGCATTTGACACACAAAGCAGTATGGGTGCATTTCCAGACCATAATAACTGATGTTAACTATGTCTTTAGGAATGCAAGTAGCAGCCCCAGTCATTCCATTGTATGATATCCAGCCACCCATCCAACAAAACATTGCTGATTTACATTTCATTCTACTCTCTCCAAAGCTCATAGCTTGATCACAAGTAGTCATGCTGACTCAAATGAAGTTAGGAGAAAATGTTCTAAGTAGGGATACTTGAAGAAGACACACATTCCTTAAGAGAAAATGTTATCAGCACAGCAAATGGAAGAGTCATAAATAGGAGACACACGAGATAAGAATTAACTTTGGATTTTTTTTAAAGAGTTTAGAATGCTTGTACTTTGGTCCTGAAAATGGGTAGATTGGAGAATACGAAATTTAGCAGGGCAGACACACAATCGCAAGGTCAGGGTAGTCCAACACATGGCCTATGGGCCACATGAGACTTGCGAGGCCTTTTTTGGTAGCCCTTGACAACAATGTCAATAATTAGAATATACAGCAGCAGAAGTTGTTGGAGAAAGCCCGTATAAGTTAAGCACTCCACTTCTCACCCCCCCCCCTTATGATACTTGTCTTGGTGCCTAGCTCTCAACTTACTTGCAGCCAAGGCAAATTTTGCAACCAGTGCAGTAATAAAGCCTGCCAGTGTTCCGAATTCCCTGGGCTCTAGGAGCATGTCCAATTACAGCCAAGTGAATATGTGTTTTTACCAGGATTGGCGACCGACATCTCCACCATTTGGCTGGTGTCCAGCTGTGTTTTCTGCTGCCATGCACACCCCCACATGTCCCAGTACAGTGGTACCTCGGGTTACATACGCTTCAGGTTACAGACTCTGCTAACCCAGAAATATTGCTTCAGGTTAAGAACTTTGCTTCAGGGTGTGAACAGAAATTGTGCTCCGGTGGCACGGCAGCAGCAGACCCCATTAGCTAAAGTGGTGCTTCAGGTTAAGAACAGTTTCACGCTAAGTATGGACCTCCAGAACAAATTAAGTACTTAACCCAAGGTACCACTGTACCAAGACGCTGGTGCACGACAGCGTGCCGGCCGATCTGTGGAGATTTCTTGCCAGTTTTATTCTAGATCGTTTTATTTGATGTTTTAATGTGTTGTAAACTGTGTTGAGATTCTTCTTTAAAATATAAAGCAGTATAGAAATGAAATGAACAACAACCCTCTCAGCAGGGAGGAGAATGGCAACTAGACAGTCTGTTGTGGCAACTGCAATCTAGGCTTAAGGTGCCATTTGGTGATTAGTTTATATATCTGTGTTTCTCATACTGAAGCATGTGTCCTGGAGGTTGCTCTTCTCAGCCCCCACTGCTGCTTTGCTGCCAACGGCACCCACAGTCTACCTTGTGGCGGTTCACACACTGCCTATCTCAGTCAAAGCCTTGGTTGCCTGCCTCAGTGGCAGCTACGGTATCTGATGCAGCAGAACCCGGGTCTCCGGCATTGGCAGACCCAACTTGGAGAGAAGGGAAGGAACAAAAAAACATGGAGGGATTTTCCACATGAGGGAGGGAAAAGCAAGGTGGGTCTCTCTCTTCAGTGACTTGGTGTGCCTGCTGAATGCACTTCTCAGCAAAGACAAGGAGCCAACAGAATGCAGTGTGTGAGCTCCTTCTCTGTGGATGGGACTCGCTTGCCAGTCCAGAGCTCTCATGTATTCTCTCAAAGGCTTCAGAGCCACAAGACTCCCTGGAAGCCCCACCCTGTGACTTGACAGCCTCCACCCCTCTGTGTGGGGTTATTTATCAGGTGGTAAGGGAAAGGAGTTCTCAGTGTGCCTGAGCAGCCCACTTTCATATGCCACTGGAAAGAAGCTGTTCCAGGGCTGAGCCCTGAGATGGTTTGGGCTTGCCTTAAGCTCCTCTTGAACCACTGCTTGGTTCCTTCTCCACTCGAGGAGGTGTAGAGCTACTGTGGGTGCAGTCTGTCCTGTCTATGCACACACATTATGATGGCACAGCTGCCCTCTCAGCCCTTTACCCTAGAGTAGGAGGGGGTTGTTCTGTCAAGACCGCTCTGATCAGCCCCTTCCATCTGCCACTAATAGATAACAGAGCAGGGCTTGCTCTCTTTCCCCTACCACAGTACAGAAGGGAAGGAAAGAGAAAATGAAATGAAATGCAAGCAGTGTAGGAGAATTCTGTCCAGCTGTAGTAGCTTGGGGTTCAGGATAGCATGGAACAGACATTACTTTGTATGTCATGCTATTTTAGGATATTACATCTATTAATTGTGCACTTAATATAAATATATTTAATTAAATATAATTATTACCTATATTGCGAACACTTCAATTTATGATATGGAAATTTAATTCAGTGTGTGGCATGCAGGTTCTGTGTCAAAGTACTCTTGCAGCCCACTTGGTCTGAGAAGTTGGACTGGCCTGCCCCAGTTGATGTTGGGACTCCCAGCTCCCAATATCCTGACTATTGGCCATGCCGGCTGAAACTGACGAGAGCTGAGAGCCCAACAATATGTGGAAGGTCACCAGTTCCACACCCCACTACATTTTTCATCTTCTATTTTGGAAGAGAATGTTGTTTGTAGTCACTCGGCATTAATTTGGTTAATTAATCTCACTGTATACAAGTTGTCCAAGTGACAATAAAGTATTTCAATTAAGCAGCATCTTAAACTACTGCAGTAGAAATAAGCACAGAATTTCCCCCCCTCATTTCGTGAAGAGCATATTTAAAAACGGAGAACTATATGCTAATGTTCTTGCATAGTCTTAACTGCACTACCTTTCAGCCTTCTTCCCCAGCCCCGTATGATCCTCTGTCAGAGGCAGAGAAATACAGATAGGTACAGTGGAACCTCAGTTCCCAAATGCCTCCGTCAATGTACATTTCGGTTCTCAATGCAGAAAACCTGGAAGTAAATGCTTCTGTTTTCAAACATTTTTCGGAACCCGAATGTGCAACGCGGCTTCCGCTAACTGCAACAGGCTCTTGCAACCAATGGGAAGCCGCGTCTCTGGTTTTCAAACGTTTCGGAAGCCGAACGAACAGTTTGAGAACTGAGGTACCATTGTATTTGTACGTATTTTAGAGTGAATGTGGATACATTCAGACAAACTTGAAGAATAGTTGCCCTGAAAATCATATGCTGCCATTTCTGGAGGCATTAAAAGTTATTATATGAGATTTGACTGGGAGGTTACCCAAAGCTCCCCCCCCGCTAACCCTTTCATCAGAGTAACTTCTGCCTGCGGTCATCATCAAGAGGCCCTGGGATTTGGGAATGGAACGTCAATGTGGCTCAGCCCCCTTCCCTTCAGTGGCTCAGACTCAAGAGACCTTGAGTGCTCCTGGATGACTGCCACAAAAGCTTTCTACACAGTGACACAAGGCTGAGGACTCCTCTAACAGGTCTGATTCAGCCACTGTCATTCATGCCTTTGCAACAAACCTATCTGATGCTTGTTCCACAGCTTTTGAATTCTTCCTTTCTTGGCCTCTGCCAAGGCCCAACAATCTTCCAGAGGACAATTTGAAAATTTTGTTGAACAAGTATTTGGAAGTCAGATTAGAACATTTTTAAGATAATGAACACAATTTCCCAACATTGCTTTTCTAATATTTTATGTGGCAATTTTATTTCTATACTATTGTTACCTGTAGTGAGTATAGAGAAGATTATGTTGGAGGAACTGGACACAGAGGAAAGGGTTGATTTCATTCATGTCATGGGCACAAATTACCCCATGTATGAGAGGCGCAAGGTCAGCCAAGCCAGCTGCAAAGGTCTGTGCCTTCTATATAAACGATTAAAGCATAATCAGTGAATCTGTCCATGTTACATCTGGAAGCTGGAGCAACAGAGCTACTTTCTACTTGTATCTATCTGAATCAATATCTGCAAAGCCTACAAGCTATATGTATAGATCATTTTTCAGAACTGTATTACTGAAGCCTAATCTTCCACAGCAGTAAACTATTTCAGACTTTACTTCTGCATGGTGACTGGAGTTGAGGGCAACTTCAGCTATGTGGGTATCTCGCCTCAGATTCCCAAGAGATTATATAAATCAAATAACTAAGAATTTACTTTATTAATGGTCATCATGGGCTCATTCCCCCCTAATAATACTGATGTAGAAATCCCTCAATTCATTTTTCAACAGTCGCTGAAAGGAAGGCCAGACAGATTTTCACCCTTTTCACTTGACCAGATACTGTTCTCCAGGGCCAGTTCATAGCTCAGAAGAACTGCCAAAAGTCACCAAGGGAGTGGGCTGTATAGTTTTTGTGCAATGGGCCCCAAAGATGCTGCTGGCAGCATCCGCCCTCAAGGTCCCTCAAACCAAGCCAGAAACACGCAAACAGCTTAGTAACCCTGCTTTAGAAACTGTTCTATAAACCACAACAAATTACAATTAAATTAGCCTTTTATAAAATATAGGCACAGTTCCCTAGAAAGTTATGGATAAATAGCTGTGGAACTCTGGAACTCTGGAAATAGAAACAACAAAATCACAGTCTTAAGAGGAAGCTACTGATTTGGGCTGGGTCTAAACTACAACCCAACTGTTTCCTGCCTGTGGTATAACAAAACCAGTGCTTTAGGATTGCTAAGAAGACTGCAATCTTTCAGACCAAACCAGTTCTCAGTGCTGTTTCTGTCTTCTTATAAGGAAACATATAAGATTATTCTATTCTATGCATGCAGTTAATTTGAAGGGAGCAAGATAAACTGTTCTGTCCTCTTGGAAGTAAACAGAACTAAATGAACTGATAACAAGAGACAGCAGTTATCTATAGGAATTCCCTCTAATAGTTTTGGCAGCAGAAAGGGCTAGGAAAAGAGCAAACTATTTGTCATATGACTCCTGCAATTTAAAAATATTTTAAAAATCCTACTTCTATGACCCCTGCCTGAGTATTTCCTTTAAACTTGTAGCCCCTGAATGACTAATTCAGTTATAAATGTTTCCTGTTACTATTTATTTAATTGTAAAAAAAAAAATGTCCCATTTTGAAAACCAAGGTTATGGTAACAGAATGTACATTTTAAATGACATAACAAACTATTTAAGGCAAAATGAATATTTTCTTTCTAACAGCTTGTACAAAACCTTGGTTCTTGAACGCCTTGTGACTTGAACCTTTTGGCTCCTGAATGCCGCAAACCCAGAAGTAAGTGTTCCAGTTTGTGAACGTTTTTTGGAAGTCGAACATCCGATGCGGCTTCTGATTGAGTGAAGGAAGCTCCTGCAGCCAATTGGAAGCTGCACCTTTGGGCTTTCGAAAGTCGAACAGACTTCCCAAATGGATTCCGTTTGAGAACCAAGGTATGACTGTACTACATGGGAAAGGTTCACCTAACCAGTCCTATCAGCGGAAGCTGTGCACAAGATCTTCCATTTGCACAACACACAGCTACGGTAATGGCTCGCCTCTCCAAAAAGTTATGGGAGAATGTGATACTAACAACCAATACAGTGGTACCTCAGGTTAAGAACTTAAATCGTTCTGGAGCTCCATTCTTAACCTGAAACTGCTCTTAACCTGAGGTACCACTTTAGCTAATGGGGCCTCCTACTGCTGCCGTGTCGCTGGAGCACAATTTCTGTTCTCATCCTGAAGCAAAGTTCTTAACCCAAGGTATTATTTCTGGGTTGGTGGAGTCTGTAACCTGAAGCGTCTGTAACCCGAGGTACCACTGTACCAAGATTAAGGTCTACCAGATGTGCGTGTTGGGCACGCTGCTTGCTTTATGGTAGAGACACGTGGGCAACTTACACCCAGCCAGGAGTGATGCCTCAATACCTTCCACATGCGCTGAATCAGGAAGATTTTGGGCACCACATGGCAAGACAAGAGTCTCAAACAAAGATGTGCTCTCCTAAGTCCACATTCCCAGGATGTTCACACTCCTGTCTCAGCGACGTCTACGCTGGCTTGGTCATGTACAACAGAAGGGAAGATGGCAGGATCTCCAAGGACATGCTCTACAGGGAGCTGACGTCAGGCCCCAGGTCCATTGGCAATGAAACATGCCTCTCCCGTATTTAGTCTCTACAGCCACAGCAGAAGGTGCTGTAACTCTACAACAGTTTGACTTCACCCCAAAAGTGCACTCTTCCACCGTGTCCTGAGACAGAAGGATGCCAACCAATCTTTGGCAAGACTCTCTTAATCTAATCTACCATGAAGCATTGTGTGTGGACAGGATACAAGATGTAAATATATACATCCAACACTTTTTAATAAAAACCCATGCAGTAAATATCAATGACATACTAATAAAGTCAATGTTCTGGGTATCAAAATACTTATAAATATTAATGGACTGAAGATAGAAACAGCCAAGAGCCAGAGAAGAGCTCTTGAGTATATTATGCTGTTGAAATTGGCATTCAGATCCAATTGCAGCATTTGGACCATTCACTGGTCTGATCCAAAGAAGCTGTTCCTATCTCCTAAACAAATCTATAGCAGTTAAACCAAAGCCATCTGTTGGCAGCTGGGGGAAGCTGTGAGCATTGACAAGTCTCAATATTACCATCCTGCCTCCTAACACCAGAAATCAAACAGCACGTTTTTGACCAGTTATTTAAAAGTGACCTTTCGGGGTGGGGGGGGGAGAGAATCCATTTCACTACAGGCACTGCATAACAAATGCTTTATGCTCAAGGGCAAGTCAACAGCTAGATATTTTGCTTTGCGGAAAATCCTGCCAACTGGGTAAGGAGAGTGCCAAAGCTTGTGTGTCACTTCCTCTTCGGAAAGGACGCTGATGGATGCTTAGCACACAGAGTCATTTGCCTTATTTAAAGCCTGCTTGCTATCATGTCCCCGTTTGTTCCTCCTCCTTTATTTAGACAAACCAGATTCACATGCCTGTGACTTCCTAAGAAGAGGGGTTTTCCTTCAAGAGGATGCTTACATCAGAGCAGACACATTAAATCACAAGTCTAAAGAACCATGCCAGCAAGCAGCTGACAAACCAAGGAATCTGAAACTCAATTTAACTCAGGCATTGAAGGGCACATTTTTGTCCACCTAAAATAGATAAGACTAATTAGTAATAACATTCTAATCATACACACAGTAAGCTGCAGGAAGAACACTATACTAGTGTAATGCATCCTTTTCTAACCTGGTGCCCTCCATATATTTTAAACTACAGTGTAATGTTTTGGGAGCTGAAGTCCAATCTGGAAGGCAGCAGGCTGGTGAAGGCTAGCTGAGAGCAAGCAAAGAGATTTAATAAAACCTCTGTTAAATAGCAAGAAGTGCCAGACTCTTAGTCACATCAACAGCACAATCCTATGCATATTCAGAAGTAAATCTCACGACATTTAGAGAGAGGCTTACTCCTAGGTATGTGCTTTCAAAGTACATTTTCTTTTCTGTTGACCATCAAGCTGGCTTCCCCTCATTCAAAATACTAATCAAGGAGCCCAGTTACATGCAGACACCCCAAGGGGATATCACAGTGGGGGTTTCTGTTTCAGTTTCCCAAACTACAGTCCCCTATTCAACAATGCAAATTGTTTATTTTATACCCAGGGGAGCTTTAAAAGCCTTTTGCAATGCAGAAGGGGTGGAAGAATGGAGGGGAATTTGGGGAAATGTTAAAGAAAACTGCAATTTGCATTTACAGATAGGTAGCCGTGTTGGTCTGCCATGGTCAAAACAAAATAAAAAAATTCCTTCCAGTAGCACCTTAAAGACCAACTGAGTTAGTTCTAGGTATGAGCTTTCGTGTGCATGCACACTTCTTCAGATACACTGAAACAGAAGTCACCGGACCTTTCTATATAGTGAGAAGGTGGGGAGGGGTATTACTCAGAAGGGTGGTGGGAATGGGTGATTGGCAGATAGCTGCGATGAGCCTGTTGACGACTCTTAACGACTGCAATAGGTCTAACAGGAAAAAGCAAGGGGTGAGAAGGTGAAAAATGGCTTTGTCATGTATAATGAGATAAGAATCCAATGTCTTTATTCAAACCAGGTCTCTCCATAGTTTTAAGTTTGGTGATAAGTTGCAATTCAGCAGCTTCTCTTTCCAGTCTGGAAAGAGAAGCTGCTGAATTGCAACTTATCACCAAACTTAAAACTATGGAGAGACCTGGTTTGAATAAAGACATTGGATTCTTATCTCATTATACATGACAAAGCCATTTTTCACCTTCTCACCCCTTGCTTTTTCCTGTTAGACCTATTGCAGTCGTTAAGAGTCGTCAACAGGCTCATCGCAGCTATCTGCCAATCACCCATTCCCACCACCCTTCTGAGTAATACCCCTCCCCACCTTCTCACTATATAGAAAGGTCCGGTGACTTCTGTTTCAGTGTATCTGAAGAAGTGTGCATGCACACGAAAGCTCATACCTAGAACTAACTCAGTTGGTCTTTAAGGTGCTACTGGAAGGAATTTTTTTATTTTGTTTTGCAATTTGCATGCAGATCTCCCTGTAGCCATCTATGGACTTGAGCCAAAAACCCAAATTAAAGAGGGGGGAAAGGTAGGGCTGAGTGATGAAATGAAGTTATATAAAAGGCAACAGAGAAAACTGAAGACTTATTCATTGAAATTATAACAACTTTTAATGGAAAAACTGCAACACTGACCATTTAGACTAAATTGTTTTTATTTCTGTTGCTTACAGAAGGTTCATTACAGATTCAACTCAATGAATCTGCAAGCATTCCCTCCATTACAGTAAAACCTCAAGCGCGCTCAAAACTGGTAAATCAATAACACTGCATTTTCTTTGTGTTTTATTCATAAACCTTCCTTCTCTCACCAACCCCCATGTTAATGGGAAAGAGAGAAATCCACCACTAAATGAATGCTTGTGCCCTGAATTTCACACATTTATTCCTGAGAGAAACACTTGAGCTTGCTATCATCAGGTTTCCAGTAACAGAAAGGTTCTGAAGGAACAGACTATCTATCTGATTTGCAGGGATTAAAAGTTCAACAGAAAAACAGCTGAAAGGGTTAAAGATTGAAAGCTCCACCGAAATAACAAATTTAAAAAATGTCTAAAATGAGGGATGGAAGAATGACAATGAAGAAAGAAAATATCATAAACCTGTCTCCAAAATAACATCCATGCCCAAGCAGCATATTGGGCTATTTAAACATCACATTTCCATCATTAATTACTTAATCTGAAAATGAAAGTATTCCTGAACCAGCGTGTGGCAAAAGGTAATATTGCACATTATCTGTGCTACCACTGGATTCTATCCATGATTCGAAACGTGCACCAGATAGGACAGCCAATCTTCTATAAATAGCATTGTAACTTAAGTTTGTTCTCCACGTTGGTCAGATTCAGAGCAGGAAGTTAGTACAATAGCTGTCTGACATATCACTAACAACGCATTGAGAATGCTTCCAGACAGCAGTTTACTGTGAAATAAGTGCTGCTTGTGCACGCAACTTTTTTGCACCGTCCAAATGACATCATCATCAAATGCCACTCCATATTTTTTACATTTACCGGTAATCTGGATTTCCAAGTACTGTGGAAAAATTGTTAAGTAAAGATAACTAGTTATATGATATCACTGGTGTGGAAGCTCATTATCCAATTTGGGGGTGGGCTGGGTGGTTTTGTCATGTGCAGTGTTCAAAACTCCCATTGTTCTAGGCAGGGAATTTCATTAGCGCGAGCAGTTTCTGAGGAAAGGAGGGACCTTTTTCTGCCTCCCCACTTCCAGCCACTCTCTGAAGACTGGAGAAGAGACCCTCTTAAGAATATTAGAGGGGTGGGCAGGGGAAGTACTAGACCATGTGAAAAATGAACATAATATTTTAGCTGCAGTGCATTCATTTTCAGCTTTGTATTCTTGTTATGGAAAAAGCGCACCTACATTCCGTTGTTGCACCCATAACCTAGGTTTAAGGTGCCATTTAGCTCCTAGCTTTCATATCTCAGTTTCTAACACTGGTTGTGTGCATGGTGATTTTTTCAATGGTAGTCTCTATTGCCATACTGCTATTTCCACTTGGCTCCAGACCTGAACAAAACCTAACTACAGGTTAGGTTGAAATTGGAATTTCCATCGAGTTTGGAGGAACTATTCCAGGAATAGACAACCTAAGGCCCATGGGCCACAAGCTACCTACAGGGGTTGTTTAACTGGCCCATGAGCAGCCCCCGAATCGAGCCGCCCACTCAGCAAGTCCCCATGAGCTGCACTAAACCGTATTTATTTTAGATCTTGTTGATTTATGTGGAAATTGTTCAGGTTCATTGTGTATTTTTTTATGTTTTATTTCTTCTTTATGACTACTTTTATAGCTGTATAGTTACATATTTTTAATGTTGCAAGCTGCCTTGAGAATGGTTTGAACTGTGGAAAGGCGGCATACAAATAAAATTATGTATGTATGTATGCTGACGGAACAGGGAATTAGATAACAGGAGCAAGGGAAATGATTCTTCTCTTTCACCTACACTGTTCTTGGTCCCACCTCTCCAGTTTCCTAATCCCAGAAGCAAAATGTATTTAATCAACAGGATTACTGGGTAAGGATAGGTTTATTCTTGCTCATCAACACCACATCCTTCCAGTCTCAAAACAAATATCCCTCTGCACAAGGACTCCTTCTCCATGGCTAATGTCACAGACCCTGAACTGAGGGAAATGGCAAGATGGCTCAGTGTGTTTCACACACAGAGCAACAGTACAAGCAGAAAGAGTCCTTGAACCCATCAGTTAAGCAATTCAAGTGATTCTCTAAGGCTTACCAGTTACACAGGGTGCCACAGTTGTAGCAACTAAAGCAATTTGCTAAAGTGATCTCTGTTAAGTTTTGTAACTGCCAGTTACTTATGCAATTAACAGTTTCACTGAAAGCAAAGAGATGCAATCAAAGATACCTTAGTTTACCATGTAGCTTAAATAACCAAAGCAGACAGCCACATACGAAAGCCCACACAATATATCACAAAATTTAAGCAGCATTGCTAGTCATGTAAAGGATTTGTCTTGGTATCACCGTTTCTATGACAACAACGGAGGCCCATGTCTTCCACCCATTTGCAAGAACCCTGTGGCATTTCCCCATATCTCTTAAAAGAAGTGATGGGGAGCCTAAGTGAGCCTTGTGCCTAACCTTTCAGGGGCCATATGACAGCAAAGTTGTACACATCCATTAATGTACTCACACCCACACATTCATTCACTCGCATGTGAATTGGGCTTGAAAAACACATTTCAGTCCCCGTCCCCCCCCCAAGTCTAAATGCCAGAGGGTGGCAGTCTTCATGGAGACAGCAGCTGAGGAGAGGAGCATTAACCCTTCCCTTCCCAGCTGCAATATGCACAAAGCTAACTCTGCACACAACACATTCATTCACACAAAAATAGGCTGAAAACAGCTTTCCATTGGCAGCTAGGGAAGCTGCTTTTCAAGCCTAGATGCCACATGGGGAGGGTTCAAGAGGGGAGAGCGAGTCACAGAGAGGAATAAGCCTTTCCTGTCCAGTTAAAACCCCCTCCACAAATGCCAATGGCTGCAATAGGAGTCTGTTTTCCAGCCTTACTGCTACTGGGGTCCGGGAGGATGGAAGTTGCATGAGGAAGCACCACAGGCTACATCTGTAGCAGTTTCTGACCCTCATCTTAAAGAATGGACCGTACAGTGGTACCTCGGGTTAAGTACTTAATTCGTTCCGGAGGTCTGTTCTTAACCTGAAACTGTTCTTAACCTGAAGCATCATTTTAGCTAATGGGGCCTCCAGCTGCTGCCGCGCCACCGGAGCCCGATTTCTGTTCTCATCCTGAAGCAAAGTTCTTAACCCGAGGTACTACTTCTGGGTTAGTAGAGTCTGTAACCTGAAGGCTATGCAACCCGAGGTACCACTGTATTATACATATAACTTGGCATCTTCTTACGGTCAGTAACCTGAAACATAGTGGGATTTGAAGCATGCATAGGATTGCAGTGCAAAATTGTTATATGCAACAGGTGAACAATGAGAGAGAACACGGGAAACTGCCTAATACAGAGTCAGACCATTGTTCCATCTAGCTCAGTCCCACCTGATTGGCAGTGGCTTCCCAGGATTTCAGAAAGGATCTCTCCCAGTCCTACCTGGAGATGACTGGGACTGAATATGAGAACTTCTGCATTCAAAGCATGTGCTCTACCCCTGAACCATCCCACAAAACAAACATTAATTTGCAGTGAATTAATTAGGAATATAGAAAGTAGCCTTATAACAAGTCAGGCCATTGGACCATCCATTTAAATACTGCCCACACCAGTAGTTCCCAAATATTTCACCTTGGCTGACCACTTAATAATTTTTTTCTGGCTGTTTTTAACAATTGAACTGCACTGTGCTAGATGCTGTATTATTTAAATTGTATATATTGCTTATTTCTTATAAAATTGTATTTTATTGTACTACAGTTCAATTACCATAGAATTCCAAGTGGAATACAATAGAGTACAATAAAAACAAGAAGAATACAATTAAAATGTATATATGAATATTATATCTGACTAAGTTCACGGGCCACAGTGTGGGAACCCCTGGTCTCCACAGACTGGCACTGATACTCCCAGCCCTACCTGAGTTGCCAGGGATGGAATCTGGGACCTTCTGCAAGGAAAGCCACTGAGCTACAGCTACAGAAGTGACCACTACAAATTTATTGTCATTCTGATTAGAGACTTATCCTCCACAAACAGATGTTCTTCTGCTAAATGGAAGCAATCAGAAAGCTGCATTGGTTACAGAGTTAATGAGAAGATGCATACAAAGTATTTCTATTCCAAACACATTGCTATCCCAAGATTTTTCAGGCCAAACAGGATGAACAACGCTGCAAATATAACGTTTTTTCATAGTTTCTGTTTACAGTCATTATCTTTTAAAGGCCAGTTTAAAGAAATGTAGTTCTATTTTTTTTAAAAAACACAGCTGTCATAACCATCCCAAGTTTCAGAACTGTTTTTACTTGTATGGTCCTGTTAGCTTTTAACTTGATAGATATTACAATCTGGCCTACATCCAAGGTCAAAGGTATTGTAAAAAAGTTTCCACTATTTTCATCTGGCTTGTAGAGGGGACTTTGACCCCAGCACGATCTCCTTCATGATCTACACATTATCAAACAGCAAGCTTACACAACCTGCTCCTGGAGCTTTATAAAGCCCACTGCAAAAGAGATTCACACATGATCCTCATTATGAGACATTTACACAGAATCTTAAGAGTTAGAATGAGGATGGCCTCCCAAAATATATGTTTGAACTTCAAGTAAGCTTTTATCCTGTGGAGGGCAATTAAACTCATCCCACAGAGCATCTTAAAAACTTGCTGTCTCCACTGAATTCCATCCTATACTTTGAGTAAATTATACACATGTGGACAATTCTCATCAATGACACGCAAAGCCAATAGAAGGCATGACTTATTCATTATGTAAGAGACTGTGGTGATTCTTCGCTTAATATTTGAAGAGGCTGAACAACTTTAAGTGCTGAGGCCTGCAATCACCTTGAAACATTCTTTTCATAACCCAAGGACAAAAAAAAAAATATTTCTAAAACTGATTTTCTACAGTCCCACAAGCCTTATCAAGCCTCAGAGTCCTTCACGGACACACAAACTTCCTTTTGAACCAAGTATTTATATCTGCTTTTCCTTCCTTATTACATCAGTACAAAGTTTTAGTACAGTGGAGGACGACTCTTTCTTTTTAGCTGCACCAGCTATGACTTGTGTACATAACTAGCCAGCAAATCAAGTATTTACATAGCACCAGAAGTGTGCTGCGGAGCTGATAAGGATGTTGTGTTTAAACTAGTATACTATTCAGACTCAAATGCATTATTAAGGAAGGAAAGCCTCAGATTACCAACTGTATAAACCTCAGCATCTTTTACCAGCACAGGAACTTTAGCACTGAACCACACTGAACTCCACAAAATGCAGAACACACTGATGAAAGCTCACTAGGCATAATGCGCCAAGCAGAAATGTTCTAATGGCAGTACTGTACAACTTGCTGTATAGCAACAGCTACCATGTCTCATTAACAGGTGCCTGACATAACCTAGGATACTCTCTAACGCAGGAGGCTGCATCTAAGCCGTAACACCATACACTGGCCTAAGAGAGGTAGCTAGCTGTAATAACACTGCAATGACTCTTTCAGAAAGTCAGAAGTTTTTTGGGGTGTGTATGTGCAGGAATGAGTATTTTAATAACTGTTTACAATAGTAAACATCACCCTGCTTAACGATCTTAAAGTTTTTGTAATAACCTTTCCTATCACTTGGTCTAAACTCCTAGAAACCGAACTTAATGAGTCCAAAGAAAAGGAACAGCCACATACAATAGAGCATTCATTAATCTAGAATTTAGAAACCACCTATCATATTTGAGAAACTTTCCCTAATTTGCAGTGAAAACAATGCTAGCCTAGATTCCTTCAGTCACGTGCAGTGCATTTCTGGTATTACACGTGAAGTCTATCCCCCTCTCAGAAGCTCAGGACTTTTGGAGGAGGAAGGGGGGGCACTCCATCTATGGGTAAATCCTCTCTGTGAAGCTTGAACATACAAGCACAGTTTATGCAGTTCTTCTGACTGCAAAAATCAGCCTTTACATTTAAACACATGTATGGTCAAATCAAGATCCTTAGACTCCTTCGTCTCTGCCACATTACTGACCCAGGATGGCGCCTCCTACTACTTGTCATTACAAGTTCCTGTAAATACTATCACACTTGCATTTATGTGCAAGTATTGTACAGAACCCAGCAGCCATTGTACAAACTACAGAAAGGTATGGTAGCTAACCAGGAGAAGGGTTAGACTCAGATGTGGCCTGTATTCTGCCTGCTAGAGAAAGAGATCCAACATCAAGTTTCTCTAACAAAAAAACCTGGCATTTAAAAATAGTTATGTGTTTCTGAAATCAGTCCCATGTGCGATGCAAATATGCAATTTCATTTCCACACCCAGCGCTTCGCCTTCCAGCTTCCACCAAAGCAAGGAGAAAGGCCACACCTTTCCCCCTAATAGTTACAACTTACCAAGTTTTTCCACCAATTTCAGCATGACGCCGCCAATATGGACCTCTCCTGTGACCCTCAGAGTTACATCTCTGTTCAGGTCTGTGACATGGACGTTTAACTCCCACGTCCCATCCGCATAGCAGCCATCTGGCATCCGTATACCGTCCAGAGCCATCGTTCCTCCTTCCTGCAAGCAAGCAGCAGAGGAAACGGCATTCATTAGCTAAGCAGAAGCCTCACACTCGCAGCTCATAAGCCTCTCCCTGCTTCCCATTTACTGAAGGAAAAGCATGAAGGAGCCAAATCCAGGGAAGGCAAACAAGATTTCCCTAAGTCAGCTGCAAAGAAGAAAGAAGAAGAGGAGAAAAGGCTGAGAGCTCCCAACACATGGCTCAATTTACAAAGAACTTAGTGAGGCAATTGGTGGGGGAGGGCAGAGTCGGGCTGCAAACTTGCTGTTGGGCAGCTGGAAGAACGCAAGCATGAAGGCAATGCAAACCAAAACCTTATTTAGCCCCAACTCTGCCTAATATATTTAGAGGAGGGATTACAATGCCCTTATTCAGCTTCTCACCTACACCTACAACACAATGTTTTCCTTATTTGTTTACTGTTCATCTTCTCTCTCTCTCTCTCTCTGTGTGTGTGTGGCACACATCATCCATACTCAAAACAAAATAAAAAAATTCCTTCCAGTAGCACCTTAAAGACCAACTAAGTTAGTTCTAGGTATGAGCTTTCATGTGCATGCACACTTCTTCAGATACACTGAAACAGAAGTCACCAGACCCTTCTATATCGTGAGAAGGTGGGGAGGGGTATTACTCAGAAGGGTGGTGGGAATGGGTGATTGGCAGATAGCTGTGATGATCCATACTATCAATTTTCACCAGGGCACTCAACAGGGATGCGTGACATGCTCCCTCCTTATTACCCTGAGTCTGCACATCCCCTCCAACATCTGTGCTAAAAGGGGTGCGAAAAATTAAGTACCCCTCCAAGGGAAAAAGAGCGCCACCCCTTGACCCATAAAAGGGTCTCCTTAGCCCTTCCCTCCTAGAAAATACAGATATTACTACTACTATTATTAATGGTATTTTAAAGGCGAGTCAAGGGCAACTCTATAGAGCAGCCAAGCCTTTGCTTGGGCGGAGAGAGGGAGAGTCGGAAAGGAACAAGGGAAGCTCTATTCCGGCTGTGCAAGAGGGATGGGGAGGCGGGGGGGGGGGGAGAAGATGGAGGGAAAAGGAGAAAAAGGAAGAGAGGAAGACCCACAATGACGTCCATCCAGAGGAGGGTCGCATGCAAAGAGGGAAGAGACTCTGGAAAAGAAACCCGGGGGGGGAATTGGGGGGGGTGGGTGGGGGAGGGAAGGGGAGAGGGAGGGAAAGGGGGGTCAGGCAGACATAGCCATATACAACCACGACCCCCATTGGCACCCACACCCAGCCCAGCCCCACAGCGCGGTGCCTTAGGGATGGGCATGGGCAGGGATGCGCCCCCTCGACCTACAAGTGGGGAGAGAGAGAAAAAAAAGGCAACCCCCTTATCTTTAAAGGGTGGGGAAGCAAAGCCCCCCCCCAAATTCATACATACGAAAACCCCTCGCAGACACAAAGCCCCGTCCTATTCGCACACTGTCTCTCGCCCGCAATGCACGGGTGCGTTCACTCGCCCGCACCATTCACACGTTCACACAAATTCCCGCACACTTAGAGAGAGAGAGAGAGAGAGACTCTTCGCGCGCGCGCGCCCCCCGCCCCCCCCCCGCAGCCCGCCCCACTCGCCTGCCGGGCTCCTCTTCTTCCTGGGCCGGGGAGCGTCCCTTCGTGGGGGCTGCGAGGAGGAGGCGGCGGCGGCGGAGGGCGCTTCTCGCTTCTGGCCGCCGCGGACGCCGCCAGGACGGGAGCCTTCCCCGCCCCCCGGGGCGCCGCCTGAGGGGAGGGAGGAGGGGGGGGAGGCGGCCAGAAAGGCCCGAGGCGGGGCGCGGGGGGGGGGAGGCGCCGCTGCCCTTTTATGGAAGCGGACGGCGGAGGAGCGGGGGCGCGGGGCCAACATCCGGGACTCCCCCGTGGGCGGGAAAGGAGGAGCGGGGAGGCGGGGGGGGGAGGAGGAGGAGGGAAGCAGGAGGGAGGGGAAAAGCGCGGGAAGCCGCCGCTCTGAGGCGATTGACCTCACAGTCGCCCTCCCGCCCCACAGCAATGGGGGCTTGCGGGGAGACCCTCGCCGGGCTGTGTGGTCGGTTCCAGTCAGGCTGCCTGACAGGGGAATCTTTTTCTTTTTCTTTTTTGAGATGTCAACATTTTATATTTTTATCGTGGTCTCTGGGGCCAGTGATGGGGTCTGGGGAATGCAACCCCTTTTTCTTTTCTTTTTTAGTGACATATTTTCTTGATTTACAAAAGTGTGTTCTTTATCTTGCCGACTTAACGTAACTGACTTCGTTTCGTCCCCTTCGCCCGAAGAGCCCAGGGCGGCTCATAGGAGAAAGGTGCGCAATGAGAATAGAAAATGCACGATAAAACAAAACAAATTACAAAGCCACAGAATAAACCAGCCCGAAGAGGCACCTGGTTGGCAGCCCTGAGAGCAGGAGGGGCTGTTTCTTAATAAATACATAGATATACGTGTGTATAAATAGATACGTGTGTGTGTTTCAGCCTTTGCCGACCTGGTGCCCTCCAGTTGTTGCAGGTCGACCACTATCACTTAGTGGGAAATTCAGGTCATAACCAGAAATTTGCAGAAACCGCTCGCTTTCTCCAAAATACTGTTTTTATGACAA
The DNA here is from genome assembly GCF_964252035.2 of Podarcis erhardii. Classification (NCBI taxonomy): domain Eukaryota; kingdom Metazoa; phylum Chordata; class Lepidosauria; order Squamata; family Lacertidae; genus Podarcis; species Podarcis erhardii. The sequence continues at coordinate 4,284,986 of NC_138497.1, read as the reverse complement.
GTGAGAGGGAAATGCATGGAAAAGTGTGGGGCACGGGTCCCTGTAAACAAATGAGGGTGAATGCTCAATAAACAGGTCATAGCTCAGTCCGCAGAATGTGAGACTTAATCTCACGGTTGTGGGTTCGAGTCCTGCTGCGGGTTGGACTAGATGACCCCTCGGAGTCCTTTCCAACTCTACAATGCTATGACTACCGTCTGATACCTATAGATCTTCAACGCTACCCTACTAATGTTCCTATTTTGCCCTTGACTCCCAGCTCTTTCCCCCCATTTTTTTAATTGATTTTCCGAATTTATAAACAAACACATAAATCCTAACTGTAATCATTCCACAATTATTAACATTGTTAAGTGACTTCCTCAAATCCCCCTGGCTGAATTTCAATGTATATCATTGTAAGAGTTTTCCAAGACTAATTTCTCATAAAATTTACTTAGTCACTTAACTTCTTTCTTACTTTTCATATAAACTTTAAACATGTTATTATATAAAATCACATATTTATATCCTAATGTGGTATCTGCAAGTGTTTCTATTTAAATTATCTTAGCATATTTAACTAAATATTCTTTAAATTTCATCCAATCTTTCTTGTACTCCTCCTCCTTCTGGTTTCGGACTCTTCCGGTCAGGTCGGCCAGCTCCCAAAAGTCCATCGTCTTCATCTGCCTTTGACTCCCAGCTCAAGAAACAAATGCGAAGTTAATTTAGATCCGGGGCGTGTAGTGAGGATGTTAATGATAAAGAAGCAGAGGAGAAATTGGTGTAAGAGGAAAGATGCCTGCCATAGAGTTTTCTTTAGCCCAGGTAATACACTTCTGATGTTGTTTCTTGTTCAGGAGCGGCTTGACAAGAGGATTATGACATTTGAAGCCCATCTCCAGGATCCATTTCTGTGTGATAGCTCTTGATGCACTGACTCCAGCCTCAGTCCACTCCTTGTGAAAGTCCCCAACACGTTTGAATGGTCTTTCCCTGACAATCCTCTCCAGGCTGCGGTCATCCCTGCTGCTTGTGCACCTTTTTCTTCCACACTTTCCCCTTACGCATAACTTTCCATTAATGTCCTTCGATACAGCACTTTGAGAACATCCAACTTCTTCTGCAATTACCTTTTGAGGCTTTCCCTCCTTATGGAGGGTCTCAATGATGGCTTTCTGCACAACTGTCACGTCAGGAGCCTTCCCCATGTTTGTGCTTCCTACTGAACCAGACTGAGAGACCATTTCAAGGCTCAGGAACCCATTGCAGGTGTTATGGATTGAATAGCTACTGCACCTTTTCACAATATTCTCATTTTCTGAGATTGTTAATTGGGGGTTTTCATCAGCTGTACGCCATAATCATCACAATTATAACAAATAAAGGCTTGACATATCTCGCTTTGCATGTCATGAGTCTATCTCATATATTAGTTTCACCTTTTAAGTTGAATTACTGAAATAAATGAACTTCCCGCAATATTCTAATTTTTCGAGTTTCACCTGTAAGTCTGGCTTAGAGGGAGAACGGCATGGATGCAGTGACAGCCCCAGAGGCCTTGAAAATATCAAGGCAGAAATATCGTTCCCTCTTTCTGGAGAAGCAGCCCTACATGATTTGTTTTTCTTTGGACAAGAGACAGCAGGAGGCTTTACGGCATCCATATAATAAACATAAGGGACGCGGGTGGCGCTGTGGGCTAAACCACAGAGCCTAGGACTTGCAGATCAGAAGGTTGGTGGTTTGAATCCCCGCGACAGGGTGAGCTCCCGTTGCTCGGTCCCTGCTCCTGCCAACCTAGCAGTTCGAAAGCACGTCAAAGTGCAAGTAGATAAATAGGTACCACTCCGGTGGGAAGGTAAACGGCGTTTCTGTGCGCTGCTCTGGTTCGCCAGAATCGGCTTAGTCATGCTGGCCACATGACCACGAAACTGTACGGCGGCTCCCTCGGCCAATAAAGCAAGATGAGCGTTGCAACCCCAGAGTCCGCCACAAGTGGACCTAATGGTCAGGGGTCCCTTTACCTTTACCTTTATAATAAACATATGCAATTATGCAAGCAAACAGGCACTTCTACTGCAAAGCCCTCGAGCAGGAGCTCAGTGCAACAGACTTCTCTGCAGTGCTCACCTGTCCAAGCAAGGACCACACCTGTACCTGCCTAGCTTCAGCGATGTGCCTTTAGTTTTAGACCATACTTGGGGGTTGAAGTTGGCTCCAAATAAAAACTCTCTTCTTCTCTGTCGCAGGCTCAGTGTGCAGGCTCTTTCCACCTCCCCTACGACAACGCTGGCTGAGAACTGGCTGCAGAAGCCGTCTTGCAGGTAAGCTAGCCATCTGGGAAAACATCTCCAACGGTTAGTTCCTCTTGAGGGAACATCAGCCTATTGTTCGTGACTATTAATAAGCAATCACCTTAGCAAAGAAGGGTCACCCAGCAGCTGTAACAATATAGAGACTGGATAGGAACCAAGAGGGCAGCCAGGGAAAGAACAGAGAGCTCATTATGTCAGCGAGGGTGGGACTGGGATCAAGGAGTCCTATGGAAAAAATTCCCCCGAGGGAGTCAATCTGTCCCAAAATAACGTCTCAAAGAGTCTCACATAGCACTGATACCCTGAAGATTTAATTCCACACACATTTTCTCGGTGTTTTCACTTCAACAAGCTTGCCCCAGGAGAGAAGTGGAGTGACGTGACCCCATCCCACCCTGTGATTGTTTTCTTTTAACCGAGGGTAATCACATCATTGCAGGGCCCTAATTGCATTATTACTAGTTTGGGGTCAGTGGTGGAATCCTCCTGAAATAGCCTCGGTTTTCCGAAAGTATCACTCAAGTTTATTTATATGCCCCTTTCCTGCCACCATTATGCTCAGAGTGGCTTTGCAACAGATCTTGACCAAGCAGCAACGTAACAGATATTACAGAAAAATGCATAACTCATCAAAGCACAGTTACAGATAGGTAGCCGTGTTGGTCTGCCATAGTCAAAACAAAACAAATTCCTTCCAGTAGCACCTTAAAGACCAACTAAGTCAGTTCTTGGTATGAGCTTTCGTGTGCATGCACACTTCTTCAGATACACTGAAACAGAAGTTTCCAGACCCTTCTATATAGTGAGAAGGTGGGGAGGGGTATTACTCAGAAGGGTGGTGGGAATGGGTGATTGGCAGATAGCTGTGATGAGCCTGTTGACGACTCTTAACGACTGCAATAGGTCTTACAGGAAAAAGCAAGGGGTGAAAAGGTGAAAAATGGCTTTGTCATGTATAATGAGATAAGAATCCAAGGTCTTTGTTCAGACCAGGTTTCTCCATGGTTTTGAGTTTGGTGATAAGTTGTAATTCAGCAGCTTCTCTTTCCAGTCTATTTCTGAAATTCCTTTGTAGTAAAACAGCTACTTTGAGATCTTGTATAGAATGTCCTGGGAGATTGAAATGTTCTCCTACTGGTTTCTCTGTCTTGTGATTCCTGATGTCCGATTTATGTCCGTTTATTCTTTGGCGTAAGGTCTGGCCTGTTTGTCCTTCAGCTCTCTATATTGGACAAACAGGCCAGACCTTACGCCAAAGAATAAACGGACATAAATCGGACATCAGGAACCACAAGACAGAGAAACCATGGAGAAACCTGGTCTGAACAAAGACCTTGGATTCTTATCTCATTATACATGACAAAGCCATTTTTCACCTTTTCACCCCTTGCTTTTTCCTGTAAGACCTATTGCAGTCATTAAGAGTCGTCAACAGGCTCATCACAGCTATCTGCCAATCACCCATTCCCACCACCCTTCTGAGTAATACCCCTCCCCACCTTCCCACTATATAGAAGGGTCTGGAAACTTCTGTTTCAGTGTATCTGAAGAAGTGTGCATGCACACGAAAGCTCATACCAAGAACTGACTTAGTTGGTCTTTAAGGTGCTACTGGAAGGAATTTGTTTTGTTTCATCAAAGCACAGTGTATTTTAGAGGTTAATGTGAAAGAGTTCTGGATCTGCCCTGCTTGCTTGGAAGGCGGGAAAGAGAGGCAATGGTGGTGGTGGTAGAGACATGGGGGGGGGGCGCTGTGGTCTGAACCACCGAGCCTCTTGGGCTTGCCGAATGTAAGGTCAGCAATTTGACTAGCTCCCTCAGGCTGAAAGCGGAGATGAGTGCTTCACCCCAAAGTCGAATTCGTCTGGACTTAACTGTCCAGGAGTCCTTTACCTTAGATGAATTGGAGAGGCTGATTGACATAGAGCGTTATTCTTGGATTGCATAGAAATGCTGTACATAATTAAATAAACACAACATTGCAAGCTACTTCAGAGGCAGTTGTATTTGAGTTGAAAACAATGCATTGATAACAACAGGCATAATTATTTCTGCATACATAAAACTTTTGTGTTTCATGGATTAAGACAACCAGTGCCATGCAATGGTAGTGCTGAGAGCATGGTGGATCTTGTGAGCATCCCAGCATGTGTCAAGACAGCAGATGACCACATCCTGGCTGAATCTGTGTTTCCCCAGTTGTGGTGAGACCTAATCATAGCTAGCTGATGAAATAATGGCTTTCAAATGCCAAACTGGCAACTTGGGCTAAAACTTTTGTATGAATCTAGCTCTTTCCGCGTGTTCAGGGAACCTGTGGAAGGAGGATTTGGAATGCAACCACTGTGCTCATTCCCAGCATATATGCATAGATGTACAATGGCCAAATATAGGTGCTCCCCATGTGACCAGGAATCCTTCAAAAGGTGCACAGAGCCTAGGTGTGTATATCCCTGGCTCTGTTCAGAGTTTCTGTTGAATAATGCAGGTCAGAAATAGGGGAGCAGGTGCGACCTGATTTCCCCTCCGTGTTTCATTGGCTGCTGTACAGTTGTCATGTGAAAAAGGCTTTTGCCCAATAGCACACACAACTGGAGGAAAGAAGATTTGCATGACTAACATATGCCTTGCTGTGTGTGCCTAAAACCTAGAAAACTGAATTATAACAGTTCAAGCTTGCATAACTTCTCTCAGCTTGAATGCAAAAGCAAAGGAGACCAGTTTGAAGTTTTAACTTCTATAATATTTTGCTTCCAAGTTCTCACTGAGCTCTGGACTTGGTGAAAGTCTCCCAGAAGAATCAGAAGACTGGCAAGAAACCCTCTTTGCTCCCAAGGGCTGATAATTTACCAAGTAGCGTTTATCTTGTTGTGCATTTTGTTGTTGTTTAGTCGTTTAGTCGTGTCCGACTCTTCGTGACCCCATGGACCAGAGAACGCCAGGCACCTCTGTCCTCCACTGCCTCCCGCATTACACTGCTTTATAAATTGGTCATCTGTGGGACAAAGTATGTGTTACATTAAATGTTAAATTTAATTCAATATGCAACAGGTTGCCATATCAACCAGTCTGGGACTTGTGTTCTGCAGGGGAGGCCTGGCTGGTTGTCCCATCAATTGCATTGTATAGCGTCAGCTCCCAGGCTGTGGAACTTTCCCCATCCACAGAGGTGGCTTCCTTCTGATGTCAGCAAAAAAATATCTTTTTGCGCTGACATGGCAGGGGGAGGCATTAATCTAATCCCACTTTATGGACTCCTGATGTACTGAATTGATGTTATGCTTGTTGTGCTATTTTAATATGTTTTAATTCATTCATGATAGTTGGTTTTAAATTTTATATTGTAAATCATCCTAGGGCCATAGAATTGTTGGAAAGGATGCCAAAGGTCTTCTTGCCCAAGCCCCTACAAGACAAATCTAAGGGTTTAAGAAGAGCCTGCCCACTGGATCGGACCAGTGGCCCATTTATTCCAGCATTCTGTTCTCACATTGGGCAACCAAATGCCTACAGGAAACCCAAAAGCAGGACCTGAGCACAACAGTACTCTCCCTATTATAGCCTCCTAGATTATAGAAGGACCACAAGTGGGGCTGGGAGTATTTCCACAGGCCTCCAATACCACTGTTCAAATATAAAATTAGGCCCAAGCCAAACATGTCATTTTCAGGCCTTTCTGATTGATGCCCACTTGACTCCTGCTAGTTCGTCACTTGCTTTCTCCACATGATTTTTCTGTCCATCCTCAAATAGGTGGATCGTGTGAAGAAATGCAGTGTGTGGACAATACATTTTGCTGCAGTTTTCTGCAGTTGCAGCAGCAACTCCAGATAGATTGGAAATTGCACCCTGGAATTTGAAGGCAAGGTTGGAAATTCAGGCAACTTGCGTCATGAGCTGTTAAGGAGCTGTAAGCTCTTCCCATTTGTTTGCAAGAACTGCTCGGATTTTATAGGCAGCTGTATCCAAATAAGGTACTGAAACAAGAGGGCTCAGAAGTTGACATAAATTACATCAGCCAGACCTGGCTTCAGTTTAGCTACTGGACCTGACAGTCTTATGGCTCTCTGCCTTTCTCTCTCTGCAAGAGAGCTTTTTTTCCCTTTCTGCTGCTCAGCACCTCAGTGTCACAGCCTGGCTCAATAGTTTGTAACAGATGGCCAGTTTTAAAATCAGATTCATCATTTTTCATTCCTCATTACACAGGCATTGCTTATGCAAAGCATTAACCTTCATAATTGCCACTTACTTTGGGGATCAGATACAGGGCTTTGTGGGCTCTTGGGCACCAGGGTGCCAGTGGCCCACCTTCCTCTCCATCACAGAGACCCCTCCCCGCATGGGACCTTTCCTCTGTCATGGTTTGGGGCAGCTGATGGTGCTTTTGCTTTTGTTCCTACACTGGGGTGATGAACCTTAGGCACATGGGCAGAAGGTGGCTCTCCAGACCTCTCAATTTGACCCACAAGACTCTCCCTTGGTCATGCACTCTCCCCACTCCACAGCCCCCACTGACCCTCCTGCTCTGGGCCCTCCTCAAGTGCTTATGCTTGGTTGCAATGTGTCTTTGAGCTGTAATAATGCTACGTCTCTGCCAGAATGGAGATGTGTGTCTGGCTTTTGCATGACTAGACCAAGACCTACTGAACAAAGGTAAGAGATGCATCCATTGTGCTACCTAATTCTGCCTCTTGTCCTGCCCACCACTAGTATGTGGCCACCTGTATCATTGCCCAAATCAGAATGCGGCCACCCATCCGGCTGAAAGAGATTCCACATTAGGAACATTAATGTCATTTATTTTCAGCAGAAAGTGCCTTATGTCGCTTGGGAATTCCAAGAAACCCAAAAAATCAGCAGAGTTTTGAAATCCCTGGTTAAAATGAGAGGAGTGCTGAAAGGTTCTGTCTACCATATTGTTTCAAAATGTCATCCAGTTGTATCCAAACATAGATAAAACCTGTTCTTCAATCTCAGGAATCATCATGGAAAATTTGGTAATGATATTTTAAGAAATGTCTAAATGCAAAGATACAAACATTTTTGTTGTTGACGTCTGTCTCAGGATACAATGGAGGAGTGTGCCTTTGTGGGTAAAGTCAAACTGTTGGAAGGTTGCAGCACCTGCTGTGGCTGTAGAGACTAATATGGGAGAGACATGTTTTGTTGCATCTGGGGCAGATGAAGGCATCCAGTTGTGCTGATACAGATGTACCATGGTGTTTCTTCTTTCTGGACTCCTCCTCTGGTCGCTAGTATGGACACATGACCTGACAGTCTGTCTCTAGGTACTGCAGTTGTCTGCCATGGATTCCTTATGAGGAACGGTTGAAGGAGTTGGGGATGTTGAGCCTGGAAAAGAGGTGAGTGAGAGGATATCAAATATCTAAAGGGCTGTCACATAAAAGACGGAGCAAGCTTGCCAGTGTGGTGTAGTGGTTAAGAGCGGTAGTCTTGTAATCCTGGGGAACCGGGTTCGCGTCTCCGCTCCTCCACATGCAGCTGCTGGGTGACCTTGGGCCAGTCACACTTCTTTGAAGTCTCTCAGCCCCACTCACCTCACAGAGTGTTTGTTGTGGGGGAGGAAGGGAAAGGAGAATGTTAGCCGCTTTGAGACTCCTTAAAGGGAGTGAAAGGCGGGATATCAAATCCAAACTCTTCTTCTTCTTCTTCTTCTTCTTCTGCTTTCTCCTGGTTTTGTCTTTGGTTTTCATTGGACTCTAACCAATGGCTTCAAGTTGCAAGAAAGGAGATTCCAACTCAATATCCAGAAGATCTTTCTGCCAATAAGAGCTATTTGACAGTGGAATGGACTCCCTTGGAAGGTAGCGGGCTCTTCTACGTTGGAGGTTTTTAAGCAGAGGTTGAATGACCATCTGTCATGGATGCTTTACCTGAGATTCCCTCATTGCACAGGTCAGACGAGATGACCCTCAGGACCCCTTCCAACTTTGTTATTTTATGTATGTTAGGGTTAGCTGCATTTGGCGTCCTGTGGGTTCAATCTGGAGTTCAATCAAGATTCAACCCAGATCCTCTGCAGAGCCCTTGCACACAAGGAGCCCTGTTATGCACCTCAAATGCATTCTTTCGTGTGCACAGAGGGTCTTTAATGACTTTCCACTCCATATGATCAGCCAGATTCACATCCAAATAAATGAACTAGCAAGGAGACAATGGAGCATTGTGTTATCGATACATTCCTTGTGTGAAAATCCTGATACAGTTGAAAAACCAGCTTTTGCCAACCTGGTGGCCCCCACATGTTTGGGCTGCAACTCCTATCAGTTGCAACCAGCAGTTAAAAATAAATGATGGAGTCATTGGCTCCATAATTACCTCCAAATGAATCAATGAAGTTTGAATGTATGGCTCTTTGAGCAGATCGCACACACAATATCACAGTTTTCTGGTTTAACAGCTGGGATCTTGCAAATTGCATGATTATCTGATTGAAGCTGGAGAATCGTGCAGGCTTAGCCACTGGCATGGCCCTTGATGCCCGCATGGATGGGAAAGTAATAGGAACAATGACTTGTTCTAGGGGCGGCACCTTAGTACTCAAAAGGGAACAAGAACCTTGTGGTTAGACCACAGACCTCGGAAACAGGAAATGCGGATTTGTCTGTCAGTACCTAGCTTTGCCACAGATTTCTGCAGGGCATGGAGTCAAGCCAACCCACTCAGGGCTTCTGTGAAAGCGTGCGGTGAAATGTTATACCTTGAGATGTATTTGCCCACCAAGATGGTGACTGAATGGCCAGCCGTGGGTCTGCCATGCCTCTTGCAAACTAAAGGATGGGTGTCCGATTTCCTTCCACGATTTCATCATCCACAGGTTGTTGCCGTGGTTTTTCAGGCTGCGTTGTTGTAGAAACTGAAATTTTAAAAATGCACTTAGGAAAGAAGAGCAGAGGTAAATCCAATAACAATGTCAACCACACTTGTATAAGATAAATGGACATTAAAAGGTAGCTATTTTAGCCCTTGGGGTAAATTCCAAAATCCATATTAGGTCAACCAATGGCCATTCTGATCCGGGTTATATGGGACTTGCAGTTCAAATTAACTAGAAGGCACCAGGTTGGTGGAGACTGGTCTAGATGGTAAAACAAAATTGGTGGATGGTGGAGTCTTGGAGTTTGCAGGTTCCGCCGGGCTTGCAAGGCTTGCTGGCAGCAGCCTGTTCTGGGGGCTGGGGTCAGGGGAAGCTCGGGCTCCCCCCCCAAAAAAAAAACTAGGTGCGTCCTATGGGACGGTGCATCCTATGGGGCGAAAAATACGGTATCTAACTGTTGGGGAGGCAATAGGAATAATGCTTCTCTAAAACCTATGTTGAAATATTTTTGGCAGAAGGCAACAAACTTATCAACAGAACTGTACAGAACAACCTTACATTTACAGAGCAAAATATCCTTTTGAATTATATACCCAACACATGGAACCTTACAAAGAGACAATAAGAGTGGACTCTCTGCACCCTTGCCATGGCAAAAAGACAGATACTGATGAACTGGAAAAATAAAAGTGCAATTCCCTTCTCCGATTGGATTGAAGACCTACAAACTCTCAACATATGAACAATTTATACCTGTAACTTCAATATAAACGCAGACTTGCCATGGACAAATTCAATGATATTTGGAATCCTTTCTTACAAATATTGTAATAGGTTAAGATCTGGTGAAGTACAACAACAACTTTGCAAAGTAAAAACAATCAAAAAACAAAAAAGAATGGCGAAAGCTGGCAGGGAAAATGTTCCTGTGGGCTGAGCCACGGGTAGGCAAACTAAGGCCCGGGGGCTGGATCTGGCCCAGTCGCCTTCTAAATCTGGCCTACAGATGGTCTGGGAATCAGAAGAAGTGTGCATGCACACGAAAGCTCATACCAAGAACTGACTTAGTTGGTCTTTAAGGTGCTACTGGAAGGAATTTGTTTTGTTTTGACTATGGCAGACCAACACGGCTACCTATCTGTAACTGGGAATCAGCGTGTTTTTACATGAGTAGAATGTGCCCTTTTCTTTAAAATGCATCTGTGGGTTATTTGTGGGGCATAGGAATTCGTTCATCCCCCCCCCCCATATAGTCCGGCCCCCCACAAGGTCAGAGGGACAGTGGACCGCCCCCCTGCTGAAAAAGTTTGCTGACCCCTGCGTAAGCATAAGCGTAGGGCTGTTTGAACCCTGGAGGAAGAGGCTGTAACAAGAAAGGTTATTTCCACAGTGCCTGAACTCCTGTGGCTTTGACAGTCATTTACAGGAGGCCTTGGGTATGAAAGGCTTTCATATGAGCAGGCTCGTTAAAGACTCCAGTGCCAACAGCTGGATCTGTTTGCACATCAAACACACCCCATGAACCGCCTTGCTTTGTTGTTTGCTGGGCCCCGAGCCATTAGAGCTGCTCCTTGCTCCACTCCATGGGTTGCAGGGTGATTCTGCAGGCTTCCTGAGCTGCTTCTACAGCCTGCAAAAGAGAACAATTTGGTGGCTCCCCGCACCTTGTGGCACCTTAAAGAGCAACAGATCCATTCCTTCTGGGGGGGCTTTCATGGACTTGAGGGCACTTGGTTAGACAGATGAAATATATATATATATAATTAAAGAATTGTCCAGTAGACCTTGTTGTTGTTGTTCTTTAGTCGTTTAAAGGTAAAGGTAAAGGTACCCCTGCCCGTACGGGCCAGTCTTGACAGACTCTAGGGTTGTGCGCCCATCTCACTCAAGAGGCCGAGGGCCAGCGCTGTCCGGAGACACTTCCGGGTCACGTGGCCAGCGTGACATCGCTGCTCTGGCGAGCCAGAGCCGCACACGGAAATGCCGTTTACCTTCCCGCTAGTAAGCGGTCCCTATTTATCTACTTGCACCTGGGGGTGCTTTCGAACTGCTAGGTTGGCTTAGTCGTGTCCAACTCTTCGTGACCCCATGAACCAGAGCACACCAGGCACTCCTGTCTTCCACTGCCTCCCACAGTTTGGTCAAACTCATGCTGGTAGCTTCGAGAACAGTGTCCAACCATCTCGTCCTCTGTCGTCCCCTTCTCCTTGTGCCCTCCATCTTTCCCAACATCAGGGTCTTTTCCAGGGAGTCTTCTCTTCTCATGAGGTGGCCAAAGTTTTGGAGCCTCAGCTTCAGGATCTGTCCTCCCAGTGAGCACTCAGGGCTGATTTCCTTAAGAATGGAGAGGTTTGATCTTCTTGCAGTCCATGGGACTCTCAAGAGTCTCCTCCAGCACCAGAATTCAAAAGCATCCATTCTTCGGTGAGCAGATCAGTAGCACCTTAGAGACCAACTAAGTTTGTTCTAGGTGTAAGCTTTCATGTGCATGCACACTTCTTCAGATACACTGAAACAGAAGTCACCAGACCTTATATATAGTGGGAAGGGGCGGGTGGGGATGTTGTCTCCTTGGTTAAGAAGGTATGGGAGAAATATATAATGTATCTAAGAGAACACTGTAAACAACTAAAAACTTTGGCAGGATTTGAGTAATGCTTGCAATGTACAAAAAACTATGGGAAAATGGACTATTAAAAAAATTAGAGAAAATAAGATAAGCAGATGAAAAAAAAGAATGACAGTGGTAACCATGGAAGGGTGGAGGGAAGTCAAGGGATTCAGAGAATCCTAAATGAGGAGGTGAATGATGTGTTTGAATTTAAATATCTTATGTAAATATTAATAAAAATATATTTAAAAAAAGAAATGTTGTCTGCTTGGGGTTTCCATGGAAAAGCTCAACTGATGTGTACAAGAAAAGAATAGTGGTCCATTAACAGATGCAATTGTGGGAAGCAATACTATATTTCTTTCTATGCTGTGTTATGCTCTGCTGTCAACCATAGTGGGAATATAAACCCACAAGTCCCAATTAAGTCCATGTTTTTAATAGAATAAAAGAGGTTGTGTGTGACATTTAGAGCTCAGGCTTGCTGCTCTTTTAGGAAGTGGGCTTCTCTACAGACATGGTGCTGAACCTCTGCATTTAAAATGCCTATTTTAAGACAGTCAGATAGCAGCTGTGTGGGGCTGGCAGGGCTGCTAATTGTAATTGCCACAGGCAGGGCTGGGGCAGGGAGTTTAACCCTTTCCAGCCCTGCTGCAATCTGGATGAAAGGTGCTCCTGTGAAGCTGCTGCTTGCATCTGGAGGGGAAGTCTCATTTCCCATGGCATCTGAGGGCTGGGCTCTAGTGGGGGAAGGGGCTCCCTCCAGTAGTAGCTGCTGCTATTTGCATTTTTAAAAAAGTACGTGTGAAATGCAAAGGCTCTGTTTACTTTCAATCTAAGATAAACCATTGAAATGTTCCTTCGGGTTACCCAGGGGGCCAGCAGTGTTTGTGGGAGCTCTTCCCCACTTCTACCTGCTCTGCTCTGGTACTGCTTATGCTCCCCAGTGGCTGCCAAGAATGACAATGGGAAAAGGAACGTTGTTGTTGTTAATTGGTTGCTATTTTAAGGAAATGTAAATCAAAGCAACAGGAGGCGGGTGGTGCTGTGGGTTAAACCACAGAGCTTGCCAATCAGGACTTGCCGATCAGAAGGTCAGCAGTTCAAATCCCCATGATGGGGTGAGCTCCCGTTGCTCGGTCCCTGCTCCTGCCAACCTAGCAGTTCGAAAGCACGTCAAAGTGCAAGTAGATAAATAGGTACCGCTCTGGCGGGAAGGTAAACGGTATTTACGTGTGCTGCTCTGGTTCGCCAGAAGCGGCTTAGTCATGCTGGCCACATGACCCGGAAGCTGGACGCCGGCTCCCTCGGCCAATAAAGCAAGATGAGCGCCGCAACCCCAGAGTCGGTCACGACTGGACCTAATGATTGGGGGTCCCTTTACCTTTACCTTAAGTCAAAGCAACACACATCAATATACATGATGATGTCCCTTCACTTGTTTCCAAAACTACTTCAAACCACATTACCAGGAGAGAAGCAGCTCAAGGTGGGGTTGCTGTTTTGAGCAGGAAACTTGCATCGCAATCATTCTGTCCGAAGAGCTTGAAGCTGGAATTTCTTGCCATTTCAGACGTTCAAAACCCAGAAGACAAAACTATGTCAATATACTGTTTGAAAATATAGATTTTAATGCTCCTTTCCAGATTGTTTTGATGCCTGACTCCTGTCTCTGGAAGACTTTTTGCAACTCCACCCAGAAAGAGTAACTGTTATTTAAGAATTTTCCATTATGGAATGAAATACTAAAGCTTGGGGTGGGGTAGGGAAGCAAACACCATCCACGTTTGGGGGGCATTCTTCTTATCATTGTCCCACATTGGGGGGGCATTCTTGTTATCAATGCCACACTTGTCACTAATATCCATTTATTTTGTTTCATTCCTCTGCTGTACCTTTCTGTTGGCTCAGGGTGGAGAGCAACACTTTAGAATAGGGAAAAAATGGTCAAGCAGAGCCGCCAGCTTTTGAATAATAAATCAAACACATCCATGTGCAACAATTTTTCAATGATTTTATTTATATGTAATCTTCTTAGGTTTGGGCTTAGCTGCTGAGTTTCAGCTGAACCAGGAAAGTCTGAGGGCACTTTCAGAGGATATTCAATGTCAGGCCTTGGTGGACGTCTAGGGACAGGAAATTCTAGTGAGCGAGGAGGCCCTTCCTCTGTTGGGTGTACATGGATGGAACATCAAGAAAGGGGCCTTAGTTCATCTCTATTTGAATGGAGGAAAAGATAGCAGGTGGTCCCTGCTATCTTGGGAAGAGACCCAAACATTAAGAGAGGAGGCTATGAAGAGCCATCAACCCACAGTCATTCACCCATGCAAAAAGTCAATCAGGGACCAGAGCCATTGGTGGGCAGAGCTAGGGCTGCAAATGGGTGGAGCTAACACCAAATTGTTGTTGTTGTTTAGTCCTGTCCGACTCTTCGTGACCCCCTGGACCAGAGCACTCCAGGCACTCCTGTCTTCCACTGCCTTCCGCAGTTTGGTCAGACTCATGCTGGTAGCTTTGAGAACACTGTCCAACCATCTCGTCCTCTGTCGTCCCCTTCTCCTTGTGCTCTCCATCTTTCCCAACATCAGGGTCTTTTCCAGGGAGTCTTCTCTTCTCATGAGGTGGTCAAAGTCTTGGAGCCTCAGCTTCAGGATCTGTCCTTCCAGTGAGCACTCAGGGCTGATTTCCTTCAAAATTGTGAGGTTTGATCTTCTTGCAGTCCATGGGACTCTCCAGAGTCTCCTCCAGCACCAGAATTCAAAAGCATCAATTCTTCGGCGATCAGCCTTCTTAATGGTCCAGCTCTCACTTCCATACATCACTACTGGGAAAACCATAGCTTTAACTATATGGACCTTTGTTGGTAACACCAAATTGCTCCACCCCTTTACTCTCTCTGCCACCCTCTTTGCCTAATAATAATAATAATAATAATAATAATAATAATAATAATAATATATTTATACTCTGCCCATCTGGCTGGGCTTCCCCAGCCATTATGGGCAGCTTCCAACAAAATATTAAAATACAGTAATGCATCAAACATTAAAAGCTTCCCTAAACAGGGCTGCCTTCAGATGTCTTCTAAAAGTCTGGTAGTTGTTCTTTTCTTTGACATCTGGTGGGAGGGCGTTCCACAGGGCGGGCGCCACCACCGAGAAGGCCCTCTGCCTGGTTCCCTGTAACTTGGCTTCTCGCAGTGAGGGAACTGCCAGAAGGCCCTCGGCACTGGACCTCAGTTCCAGGCAGAACGATGGGGGTGGAGACGCTCCTTCAGATATACTGGACTGAGGCCATTTAGGGCTTTAAAGGTCAGCACCAACACTTTGAATTGTGCTCGGAAACGTACTGGGAGCCAGTGTAGGTCTTTCAAGACTGGTGTTATGTGGCCGCTCCACCGATAATAAATGCTTATCTTCCTCTTTCTGCCATGCACCCCTCTCTCTGCTATTTCCAGTGGAATGTACAGGCAACTCCCAATTTATGTGGGGGTTAGGTTCCAAGGCACTACATGTTTAAGTGAAATTGTGTGTATTTGAAACACCATTGAAAATGCCTGCAAACCCCCCATTTCACCCCTGCTCCTCCCTGTTCTGCCCCTTCTCCCTCCTTCTCACAGCCGTTCCCCTCCAAACCACTGCTGTTTATTGGATTGCTTTTCTCTCCCTGGCTGCCCATACAGTCCACCATCATCACCCCAGCATTCCCAGCATTGTTTCGGTTTGGCTGGGCTTCACAGCTGTGCCCAGGGCAAGAATGGGTTCTGTAGTGCCAACACAGCCGTTCCATTGACAGCTCAGCGTTGATGTGGAAACTCCATCCCTGGAAGAGCCACAGAAATCTGGGAGGGATGTTGTGCTTTTGGCAAAAAGGTGGCCTTCAGCCTCATGTATTACATGTCTAAGTGCAATTTGTGGGGAAACGAGCCAGAAGGTGCTGAAGAGTTACATTGCTCATTACTGTTCACGCCACAATCAGAATATGATATACAGTAGTTCTGTGCACTCTGGATTTAAAAATAAAATTTAAATGTTGCCAGCAGGCAACCCGAATTCTGGGCAAACAAAAGCTCCCACAAAATGCAAATCTGAATTCCATAAGCTGGAGAAAGCATGCGTTTGCAGAACTTACTCCATTTTTGACTAACTTCCCTTATATAGTCTATGTTTGTGATCAATGGTATGGATCAAATTGCTATGCAGAGCACTGAAGATCTCCACACACACTCCAAAAATCCTGCTGGAAATCTTATTCATAATATCCCCCCACTTTTGAATCTACAGCAGCATTTCTGCCCACACACATTCAAGCCAGCATTTATTTGTACCTTAAAAAAAAGGGGGGGAGGAAGCCAAGAATCTCAAAAAGCTGGATTCTGCACTGGGTGACTGCAGTTAGCAACAGCTGTGATGTCTTTGAGAAGAATCCATTTATGCTAAGTAGAAAATAGTTTAGTGCCTGCACATGAGCAGAATTATCTGGGCATAGGATCCCATGCAACAAACTGTGTAGCAATTACTCATTTATTCCTTATTCTTTTTTAATGGAAATTACAAAAGCCCTCAGCTTTGCCCCCAAACACTCTGTTCTCTCTGCTTTTTTACAATGTTTTCAGATTTTATAATCTTTGAAAAGTTGTGCTGGTTCGTTTCCCCTCACCCTGGGCTACATTTGAGAGGAAGGGCAGGATATTAATTTTTTTAAAAAAATTACAATACCAATGAATAACAGTAATGAGGAAGGTCCCAATATCACCAGATAGGGCCAGGTGAAGCCCTCATCTGAAACACTGGACTGAATCATTGCTGCCCCTGAATAGTTGTAGCACTTGAAATCTGCTGGGCAGTAAAAGAGTTTTCCATGCAGCTTTGAGCTCATATTCTTCTCTGTTCCTCAGTAGATGATGATGTATTGAATTTATATACCACCCTATACCTGGGGGTCTCAGGGCAGTTCATAGAAAAAAAATCAAAATATAAAACTTATTTTATTCTATTGCTTCCACCACCATCTCTGCCTTAATGTAGGCTTCCCCAACCTGGTGCCATCAGACATTAGATCCCATCAGCTCCTGCCAACATGACCATGGGCAATGGAGGGCACCACGAGGCCAACGTGCCTGGAGCTCCTCTCCTCTAACCCCAGCTATCTAGGCCTGGCTGCAATTGACCAGCAGCGAGGGAAAGCTAGTCTTTGGCTTCTATGCTATGCACTTTTTGATATATATATTTAAGCCAACACCCCTGAATTCAGTGGTTTTTATTTTTGAGGCTGTGTTAGGATTCTGGTGCAACTCTTGCATGGGTCCTGGGGCTGGACCATGTGATAAGAGAGGTTATGGGACTTTCCTGGAATCCCTCACCTGATCAAACTGGACCCACAGGCCACAGTGCAATGGGAGATCAAGGATTATAGATGAGTGGCTACCCAGGAAAATGATTTACAGTTTGTGCAGTTTTGAAAGGCTAATAATTTGTAAGGGAAAGAAGTGAGGGGAGAGTTCATTGCTGAAGAAAACACTTTTGAAAACAAGGGAGAACCATTAAAATAGATGTTCTGGGTAGAAAACATATTTTGAGGATGAATCAACAAGAGGAGGTTGGGGAGGGCGGGAAGGAAGAGAAAAATGCACCCCTTTGGTTAATGAAGAAACCAGAAGGTAACGGACAATGCAATGTTCCTCCAGCCAAAACCAGGGCTGCAGCGAGGACTCATTCTGACTCATGCACACTGTTTAAGGCCAGAGATAAAACAGGCAGCTTTCCTGGCCATATAAATACAAAAGTGGATCAGAGAAGAACATTTGACCAGGCCCGGTTATCTTGCAGAGGATGATGTTCTGCTTAGCAGATGGATTGAGAGACATGATTATATACTGCCAGACCTCTAGAGCGGCATTCCAGTATAAAAAAATGGTTTGGTGCTTCCCACTATTGCTTGTTGTCTTGTCTATTTTTGCAAGCCACTTATGAGACTTTCAGCATTAGGTCACATATAAAGCAGGCATAGGCAAACTCGGCCCTCCAGATGTTTTGGGACTACAACTCCCATCGTCCCTGACCACTGGGTCCTGTTAGCTAGGGATGATGGGAGTTGTAGTCCCAAAACATCTGGAGGGCCGAGTTTGCCTATGCCTGATATAAAGTGTTGGATTTTCTTGGCAATTGGCCATTTACATGTATGTTTAGAACCATATAATTGTAGTGTTGGGAGGGATCCCCAGGGCCATTACAGTGGTGCCTCGCCAAGACGAAATTAATCCGTTCTGCGAGTCTCTTCGTCTAGCGGTTTTTTCGTCTTGCGAAGCAAGCCCATTGATGGCTTAGCGGATTAGCGCTATTAGCGGCTTTTAGCGGCTTAGCGGATAAGCAGCTTAGAAAAAGGGGGGGGAAAGGAAAAAAACCCACAGGAACTCGCAAGACATTTTCGTCTTGCGAAGCAAGCCCATAGGAAATTCGTTTTGCGAAGCACCTCCAAAATGGAAAACCCTTTCGTCTAGCGGGTTTTCCGTCTTGCGAGGCATTCGTCTTGCGGGGCACCACTGTAGTTCATCCCTCTGCAATGCAGGAATCTTTTTTGCCCAACATGGGGCTCAAACCCATGAACCTGAGTCTTATACTCTACTAAAGCACTGCCATAGCACTTTGATTTAGCTCCGCAACACTTAAATCTTGCACCAGGCCCTGGGCACAACTCAAGATTATGCTCAGGGTCACTGTCCTCAGTGGATGGCTGGCCAATGAACATAAAACTTGGCACTGCTGTCTGCTTGGAGCTACAGAGCAGCAGTGGTTGTGGACCTAGAATTACACAGGTGGTGCACAGCTTGAAGTGTATAAAGTTGCACAGACCTCATCTTTTAAGTGGGGGAAGTACCGAGAAGCTGGGTTTTCCTCTTGAAAGTTCCTGGTTCTGCTCAGCACACTGCCCAGGCACCACATGCAGATAATGGCACCTTCTTAAATACAGCCAATAATATATCCTTAGGTATATTATCATTTTCTAAGGAGCAGTAGTACTGCTGAGGATGGGCGTCACAATCTTTGTTAAGTCATAAGAATGGAAACGGGGATTGCCACATCCAGATTGATTTCTGGAAAAGGAGATGTCGGAGTCTGCCAGGAACTACTAACTTCGGGCATTTAGAAGGCCTTCCTTCCAAATCTGTGAATTCCACTCGTCGTTGGTAAGCTAAATGCACTCTGTAGCTGCCAAAGGCCACTTTCATTTCATGTTACTTTATATATTAATAAGAGCAATTGCCTGACAATTAAAGCTGGTAATAGGGGATGACATTTTTAAGCACCCCCTTCTATCTCACCAGTGAACCCAGGGTTGTGGACATGATCAGACAGCATGTGAGTTTTTCCAGTACTATGCCATGTTTTCTTTTTTACTGTCTGTTCCTTCAGAGAAATAAGCATTCCAAATCACTCTGACATTAAGCTTTGCCTTCACAAATTTGAGATAATCACAGATCTTGAAAGGATTTCAGCGGAGTCTGTTTTTAAGCCCGTTTCATGACTGTTAAGAAGCTCGCTTGCATTCCAAAGTGCCAGAAAATGAAGCAACCTTTGACATTCCAACACACAATAATCAACCTCTGAAGATACCCACCCTGTTGCAAAAACCCTCAAGCATGCTGACATTCTACCAAACTACCAAATTTGCAACGTAACACTCCCGACTGCCAGTTTGTGTAGCATTTCCATGCGGTTATTATACTTCTGAAATCTGGAGATTGTAAGAAGATTGTTCTGCCCTTTTCGGTTATTATACTTCTGAAATCTGGAGATTGTAAGAAGATTGTTCTGCCCTTTTCGGTTAGAACATTCAGCTTTGATTTAAATATGCTTGTGGGCTGGTTTTAAATTGCTTTATTGCTGTTTGCAATCCCTATGTGCTAGTGTGGTTTTCTGTGCTTTAATCTGTTTTATCGGCAGTTTTTTATTTATGTCGATTGCGTCGAATACAAAGTAGAAAGGTGTCATCAAGCCTGGAAGGCCTCTGAAGAGTGTATGTTGGAGTCAGGGGACCAGGAGAGTGACCCAGGAGAGGGGACCAGCAATTTATGGGGTTTGGCGCCAGGGCAGGGGGTGGAGGGAGAGTCAGGGCAGTCCAAGACGGAGGAAGGTGGGCAGGATGTGGCGTTAAGGTGAGAGATGGGTCAGTAGACTCCCTACCTCCCCCTGCCCTGCTGCCTGCTTACTTCCAGGCAGCAGAAGTCTCAGGTTGCGGGCGCGCAACCTGTCGGGGGGGGGGGGTTACTTAAGCTGGCAGAGGGGTAGGGCATCACTGCTGCAGTAACTGCCCCACAGGGCGCACATCTGTGGGGGACTGTTGCTTAGTGGCTAGAGGTGTGCGCACCCGGAGCACCACAGGAGTTGTTGCGAGCGCTTCTTGTATCAATAAAAGCTATCAGGCATCTGTCTCCTTTAGCTGGGGTGAGCCAGGACAAAAGGAGACTCAGATCCACATATAAGGCTAATAAGCAGCCATCTTATTGTGCGTTTCGAAAATGCTACGTGAAACACTGAGAAGGGGGATGTCTTGGGAACAGGGAGCCTGTCTGGAAGCTGATTTTTGCTGTTCTTTCCACAAAAGCGGCCCCTTTGAAAGCAGATGGGTCTCACTGGCACTGCAAACAGTTGTTAAGAAAAACAGCTGACAAAACTATGGATGCCTCTTTTTTGGATCCTGGCTAGCATCACTTTCCCAAGTCTCTTAAAAATGGTTCAATCCGCCTTTCCCTAACCTGGTGTTCTTCAGGTTAGGGCTGATGGAATGTGTGATCCAAAATACCTGGAAGGCACAAGCTCCAGGGCCGCATGCTAATACACTCCTTGATGACTGAGGAAGTTGAAGTTCAAGGCTCAGCTTCCACCACTTGCTTGCATTGAGAATTCCTAAATAACATTTTAGAATTTGAGAAGAAATTGAAGTGCTGCATGTTCTCCAAAGTGCACGCTACGCAGGGAGAAGCCTGCTCTCCACAGAGACTTTACTTACCCACAGAGAAGAACTGTTTAGCAAGTGTTGTTTGTGTGATCCACAAATGTTTATTTTTAATGAAAAAATACTGAAAAGTGTGCCACAGTGTCCATAGCTCCTTTTGAATAGTACAAAGATATGTCATTTGAGGAATAAAGTCTTAACACTGTAGAAAATAAATGTGGTTCTTTAAATTATGCCCCCCCCCAACAAAAACAAAAAAAAAACGGGGAAAAAACAGTAGAAAAGTAACGCTTTTTACACACTGGAGTGAAACAAAACGGTTAGTCAGAGGTAATAATAAATTATAATTACAGTATTTCAAAATATTTGCCTCATGCCTGTTTTAGTTTCTGGATGAGTTGTGTTAGCACATCCCTTTGTGTCTGCCATCCCAAAGGAATTTCAATGGAACCTGGAGCAACAGACTTCAGATTAGAACTATGATACCCACTTAGCTTCTTATTTACCAATACAAAGGACACAGAGCATGGCTGTTTTAGGTTTGCAGGCATTTTTTTCTGAAATGAAAATGAATTCTGGAACCAGAGTAATCTCTGCACTTAAAAAAACGAATTCTGTTAAACAGCAGTTATGCTAACCTGGGGAGACGGGTGCTGACGGTGCCGCTACAGGCTGTAAGAGGGGGAACTGAGAGCGGCCTTCTGGGAAAGCCTCAATTAGCACAGAAGTGGAAATGTGCCGCAAAGGAGAAATGATCTTGGAAGGAAGGAATCCGGACATGCATTTAAACCTGAAACCTCCATGCCTTAGAAACAGAAGTTGAACTTCGGCTGCTTTGTGCCACTTGTCAAGTTTCATCCTCTCCCTACTCCCCCCCCCTACCCACCCCCACCCACCCCCGAGGCTACAATCAAACAGGCTCTAAGTGTGACTTGATGCCACCCTCCTCCTCTTCCTCCTCTTGGTCCTGCTTGTACATGAAGGTGAGAAGAAAGAGAGCAATATCCATGGATGACCAGTAAGCCGTGTGTGATGTGACAGCAGACCAGTACCTGCTCTCCACCAGGCCTTCCCTGAGCTCAAAGTCGATCCTGTGCTCCAGGTCCACTAGGAAGGAAGCAAGAACAAAACCACAAAGGATTATTGCCAGATCAACACAGCGCTCCCAGTTCTTTGATTGTTCTTATTGGGGTGGGGGCTCTGGCAACAACTTACTAAGCTGTTCCCTCACCTCCTGATTTGATATGGATCCCAAAATAGGGGGGTGGGGGCTGTGACAGTAGCACCGTTGGAACTAAGCAGCCCATTGGCCAGATCCTACTAAGCGTGACGCAGGGAACAGCCAAGGGTAGATGTGATGTTTCAAAGTTGTACCCTTCTGTGTAAACCATGGTACCCTTCAGGCCATGGGTCTTTGGACAAGGAGGGGAAATCAGGAAAAAAGCAAGGACTACACAAACTGTTTGTCCCAAGAACAGGAAAAACAGGTGAGCCTGGGGAGGCTGGAATTTCTACCATGCTTGATTTAGGGAGCCTGGGCGTGAGGCAGTTTTAGGAACCCCAGATTTGTAGGAATGGAACACACCATCTTTAAGACTGCTACAGATGCACAAGGACTCCACTGCAAGAGCCCACGTGGCCCATTTGTTTTCAACGTACACCCTGAAAAAGTTTCCCTTTTGAAGAAAAAGGGGAAGCCAAGGCTAGGATTTCTGCTGCTTTTGCTCACTTGTCGGATCTAAAAAGCCAGAGCTGCTGTGTGGGAAGGTCTGAGTTCCGATGGACGCCTGGCTCAAGGATGGCTTCTTCTCCTCCAGTTCTGGCCCTTCTTTTCCTGCCTCAAGTGCTTGGGAAGCGGGAGCACTGGCACGTCCAAATCTCGAGAAGAGCATCCCTCCGAGGCCTTTCCCGATGCTAGCAGCTCCTGTATTCAGCACAACACAAGGGGAGTTTCAACTTGGCAGTCACACAGCACTGCGGGACAAAAAACGTGTCATGATAAACACATCCCCTCTGCCCCAAACCAGAAGCCACGTCTTCCCCACACCATCATGTTGGCCTTTTCATCTGACTCTGCTGCCACCTTGTGGATAGAGTACAAGCTACAATACTGCAGATGCTAATCTTGAAAAGACACCACTATTCAAAGGGTTCACTAATTACAACTTTAGGTGAACAGCTTAAAAATGTAGTGTATTAAAATCCTGGGCAATCTTTTCTTTAAAAAAATGTCTAAAATATTAACTGGTTTTATATCTGCTGCTTTTTGTATTTTTGCTTTTGCTACGATAGCTGCTTTTGTTTCTGATCTGTTTTATATTTGTTTTACGGTTCTCTTTTGTAGGCGATCTTGGAAATCTAGATTAATAAAATTATGTTTTTATTTTTTAACAAATGTAGAATGTGATGGTAGTATTTAGATACACTCTATAATATGATCAAGGAGGAGCTGCTGCTTTCTTGTTGCAGGGAGTCCAGACAATGTGGGGGATACCACATTTCGCACTGTGCTCAACCCACTGCCTCCTGACATAGGGAAAATACCATCTCCCGCCAGTTAGCGCCTCCACTGCAATCATGCGCACCATGTGGAATCTCATAGCACAAAAGCTAGACACCACTTGGACAGGGCCTGTGGCATCATTCACCACTTAGAGACTCTTGCAATTAAGCAAAAGTGTGGTGGAGTCTCCTTCTTTGGAGGTCTTTAAGCAGAGGCTTGACAACCATATGTCAGGAGTGCTCTGATGGTGTTTCCTGCTTGGCAGGGGGTTGGACTCGATGGCCCTTGTGGTCTCTTCCAACTCTAGGATTCTATGATTCTATGATTCTATGATTCTAAGCAGTATATAAGCTGTCAAAAAAGGGACGCAGGTGGCGCTGTGGGTTAAACCACAGAGCCTAGGACTTGCCGATCAGAAGGTTGGTGGTTCGAATCCCCATGACGGGGTGAGCTCCCGTTGCTCAGTCCCTGCTCCTGCCAACCTAGCGGTTCGAAAGCATCTCAAAATGCAAGTAGATAAATAGGTACCACTCCGGTGGGAAGGTAAACGGCGTTTCCGTGCGCTGCTCTGGTTCGCCAGAAGCGGCTTAGTCATGCTGGCCACATGACCCGGAAGCTGTACGCCAGCTCCCTCGGCCAGTAAAGCGAGATGAGCGCCGCAACCCCAGAGTCAGTCACGACTGGATCTAATGGTCAGGGGTCCCTTTACCTTTAAACTGTCAAAATACTAATGGTGAAAAGTGACACCGTCCCCCAACACTATTTTGCAAACTTCAGAAGATTGTCACTGAGGGCAAGGACGGGGACTCTGTGGCTTTCCAGTGGTCACTTGACTACAACTCCCATGATCACTGGCCGTGGTGGCTGAGGCTTATGGGAGCTGGAGTCTAAGCAACACCAGGAGGGGCCACATGTCCCCCGGCCCTGATTTTAGGGTGAAAATAACCCAGGTTTGGTGGTGGTGGTGGGAATACCTGCCCAGCCATCAAAATCTGCTGGGTGACCTTGGGCAAATCTCTCCAAGATAGATATTAGCTACCCCTATCTTTGGTGCCCAGGGCGTCTTGGGGGCTGTGCCCCCCATCAGGTCACTGTGTGAGCTTCATAAAGGGACCCCTGACCATTAGGTCCAGTTGTGGCCAACTCTGGGGTTGCGGCGCTCATCTCGCTTTACTGGCCGAGGGAGCCGGCGTACAGCTTCCGGGTCATGTGGCCAGCAGGACTAAGCCGCTTCTGGTGAACCAGAGCAGTGCACGGAAACGCCGTTTCCCTTCCCGCTGGAGCGGTACCTATTTATCTACTTGCACTTTGACGTGCTTTTGAACTGCTAGGTTGGCAGGAGCAGGGACCGAGCAACAGGAGCTCACCCCGTCGCGGGGATTCGAACTGCCGACAGATCATTTTATTCCTTGGAGGGTATGATATGCACACAGGGGCACAAGGTTTTCCAAGGCTTCAAGAATAGTTACCCATTATACTTGCTTTGCCTATATTGGTTATGGACTCCCCATAGTGCCGTCGAGCCAGGACAGGTGACGTTGTTGGGCTGGGCAATGTTGGGAGAGAGTCGCTCTCAGAGACTGAGGTAGATTCTTTTGCCGGGTTGAGGAAACTTGGCTTCATGTGCTCGTAAGGTAGAGGGTTCGTGGTGTTATACCAGTGGATCTGGACTGGAGAAATGTTGCTATAGTGCTTCAGAATTAAGGGTTCTAGTCTATAGGCCTGTAAAGAAGAAGAGACGGGAGGGCTTGAGTGGAAGGTGACAATTCACTTCTCTTATTCCTTCCATTTGCAATCTGAATACTTAGAAAGGACAACCACTGCTGTCTCAGGGCCCTTTACTTATGACATGGACCTATTCTAAACAGTGAATGCTTTATGGGAGAGACTTGTTACTATTATTTTTCTTTGTATTAAAACTGGGCATTCTAAACTCCCCCATCTAATGAGTGACTAAGTAACAAGCAGCATAGAATCATTCCAGGCCAAGGAACATTGGAGATCACATGCTCCTTGCTCCCAGAAGTCTTGCTAAAGATGAAGAAATTGACTGAAGGGAAGGTTTCTGGACAGATGCATTTTTTTTCTTCCAAATTTCAAGAACAGCTACCCTGCATCTGTGAAACCCCAAATAGCTGTTGCTTCAGGGTTTGATAATGGTATGTGCAGCTGGTTCACACTGCTAAGGGGTTCTATCTGTACAAGGCTTTCAACTTGCCTGATGGAATGATCTTCCCTCTTCTCCCCCCCCCCCCACGTTCTGGGGTTCTCCCAATCCCCATAGAGCAGAGGGGGGTGGGGGCACAAAGGAGGGGGAGGGAAGCCCTGCTGCAGAAACAGAAGTCCTTGCTGACAGGGTTCATTACGTGAACTACTCCCAATGTCTCTGAACTGTGTTTAAAAGAAAATTTCACGGATATTGAACATTTCACCACAACTTCCCTCTGATTTCAACACAACCGAGAATAAATAAATAAAGTAAGACGCTAGAAGTACACTAAACATAGCGTTTCAGGCTGCTCTAGAAGTGCCCTTGCTGCATTCTGTTAAAATTGTACATTCCCTTTTGCAGTGTGCATCGTGTGTGTGTGTGTGTGTTTGTGTAGCCGGTTCTGTAAGTTTCCAGCAGAAGCTGCCCATTTTTGACCTTGGCTCCTTTCAGAAGAAAGGCAGGATATAAACCAAATGATAAATAATATACCAATTGCTGGGTGCACTGGGATAATGCCAAGCAATGCACGTGCTCCAAATCACAAGAAAAGTTCTGTAGTTTAATTAAAAATAATAATAATAAAGAAACAGACCAAACAACAACAAAAAAAGCATGATGCTCACACAGCCCTTTTAAAAATAAAGAAGGCATAGATTGCTGATCCAGCATCCGATTTGCTGCCAATTGCAGGAGGTGGCTAAGGATTGGGCTTTGAACTCTCCTTGTATTGCATCTTGTCTTCACCCTAATGGAAGATGGCTTGTTCTGCCAGGCTGTGCTACATGCCAAACCTACTTGCGTCAATGGGGACATTTTTGGTGAGCCAATGCCTTTGACAGGTCTTCAGTAGATGCTATTTAGAAATACTCTTGAGCAGGGCCGGCCCAAGACATTTTGCTGCTTGAGGCGGAAAACCCAAATGATGTGTGCTCGTCAATTCCATTGACAAAAATCTGGGGCACACACAACCCACTGACAAGTCCTCCTGTGCAATCCCCATCGAAATGAAGGGTAGCAACAAAAATCCCTTCTTTTTCAAACCCATCCCTTCCGGGATTGTGCTCTGTGGCTCCCACCTGACTTTTCCACTCCAAAATCCGCAACCTGAGGGGGCCGCCTCACCTTGCCTCATGGTAGGGCCGCCTCTGCTCTTGAGGTGAAAGCTTGTTACTGCACTAACACTCACCACTGGATCTGTTGGATGAAAAATGTTTAGCAACCGGTTACAAATAGTTCTGGGCAGAATGTGATCTTGACTTCCACTGTTTCCTGGTCGGATGCCACGCAAGGCCAAAAACACTGCTAATGGAGATCCCATACAGAAGAAATTCTCAACCTAAGGAGACATTTATTTGATATTAACAGGCAGAGAAAAAGGCAGCTTTCTAGCATATACTGGGTTGGGTTGTTTTTCTGTTTTGCAAGGGTTGGGTGTGTAGAGCTATCTCATCGCTTCATAGTACGTTACAAATTGGGGGAAATCACAGTGTGTAATAATTACTAGTCTTTTTACATCTTTTGATACCTATAGGAAGGCCACATGGGCTACTTGCAAATATACCTCAAAACTGCTGTCTAAGCAAATTCCAATGAAAGAGGTATCCCATGGGAGGTGCAGGGGAGGCTGGGAGACAAAGATGACCCTTTAGAGCACAGATGGAGAAGTCTTTTCTATAACAAGATGCTTCCCCCAAACCTAACTGCTGCACTGAGGAAGAGGCTGCAGGCAGAAGGTTTTGGTGCATTTCCATAGCAGAAATGCAGTTGGTGACAAATGGATGGGAAATCGGAAGAAGCTTGTAACTACTACTTAACTATCTTTAAAAATAATGCTCTGCATGATTAAGTTTCTTTTTTAAGAGCATCAAGCAAGCAGAAAAGATAGTTCCATAAAAATATCCAACATGTGTACATGCTGCGTATCAACTTACTACATACCTTATACGAAATCAGGCTGTGCCTTAACTATGTTTAATTCAACGCATGAGCCTTTCCCAACCCTCGTATCAGAGACCCACCTTGCTGGGGATGTCAGGGGTTGAATCTGAAAGCTCTTATGTGCCACTGAGTCACAGACCCTACGGACATCTTAACAGCAGAGGCCCCAAATCTCCTCAACAGCCAAACCCTTCATATTTGACAACCTTGGTCCCAAGCAAACTTATGCATTACACATTATTACTTGACCTTACAGAAAAATCGAACTAGATTCACTAAAATACAAACTCCGCTCAATATCAGAGATGTGGCTTGTATTCAAGACAATCTAATGAAGCGGAGCTTGTATATGCATTAACTGATCAATGTTTTGCAGATACAGACTTCCCGTTGTCTTTGTGCTGTTGCTGTTAGTTTTGATGCTGATTTCACTGGATTTGTAGTTATTTTAGATAAATAAAAACGCATGAGCATTATAGGCTGGGCCGCATTTCAAGGGAGAGCAACATTAAGAAACTGAATGTGAACCAATTCTTGCTGGAGTGTTGGTATCCTCCTTCTGGACTGCCTTCCCAGAATGGGCTTGGAAGTCACAGTGGGGTGTAGAATCCAGTCCTTTCTGGTGAGATGCAATCAGCTGGTGGTGCTGGAGGAATTTCCCTCCTGACTACTGCAAAGTCCTGTACTCTCCCTCATGCTTTCTAACATCTACATTAAGCCACTAGGGGAAAAGTGTCATTAATATGCTGATAACACACAGTTCTGCATCTTTGTTTCCACCTCTTAATCCCATGGAGGTGGTGGAACGCCTGAACACAAGCCTCGAGGAGCGATGAGAGCCAGCAAACTGAAACATAATCCAGAGAAGATGGAAGTACTGTGGTAAAGAAGCAGACTGCTCTGGGTGGAGATGTTCCAAGTGGTTCTGGGTAGTGTTGCACTCTCTCTAAAAGGCCAAGTTTGTAGTTTGAGGGTCCTGTTGGACTTGGCAATATCTGTGGAAGTGACAGTGCCTAGCAGTGGGTCTTATCAGTCTTAAGTTTGGAAGCTTCAACTCGTGCAAAATGGAGCAGACCAGATGCTGGTGGGAATGAAGCACAGACCACATTGCATCAGTTACAGATAGGTAGCCGTGTTGGTCTGCCATAGTCAAAACAAAAAAATCCTTCCAGTAGCACCTTAAAGACCAACTAAGTTCTAGGTATGAGCTTTCGTGTGCATGCACACTTCTTCAGATGTGTATCTGAAGAAGTGTGCATGCACACGAAAGCTCATACCAAGAACTAACTTAGTTGGTCTTTAAGGTGCTACTGGAAGGATTTTTTTGTTTTCACATTGCATCAATTCTACACCAGCTATACTGGCTGCCTATTCACTTAAAGGTCCAATTCAGAGTGCTGGTATTGACCTTTGAAATTGGGATCAGTTACTTCAAGGACTGCCTATACTTCTTATGAAGCTGCCTGAGCATTTAGATCAGCTATGGAGGCCCTTACTTTTTTGGGCTCCATGATCACTGCAGGTGGTGACAGCAGTCATGAAATTAAAAGACGCCTGCTCCTTGGGAGAAAGGCGATGGCAAACCTAGACAGCATCTTAAAAAGCAGAGACATCACCTTGCCAACAAAGGTCCGTATAGTTAAAGCCATGGTTTCCCCAGTAGTGATGTATGGAAGTGAGAGCTGGACCATCAAGAAGGCTGATTGCTGAAGAATTGGTGCTTTTGAATTCTGGTGCTGGAGGAGACTCTGGAGAGTCCCATGGACTGCAAGAAGATCAAACCTATCTCCTTTGGCCAACTCATGAGAAGACTCCCTGGAAAAGACCCTGATGTTGGGAAAGATGGAGGGCACAAGGAGAAGGGGACGACAGAGGACGAGATGGTGGGACAGTGTTCTCTAAGCTACCAGCATGAGTTTGACCAAACTGCGGGAGGCAGTGGAAGACAGAAGTGCCTGGCGTGCTCTGGTCCAGGGGGTCATGAAGAATCGGACACGACTCAACAACAACAACATGGAGGCCCTGGCAGTATGCCCACAAGTAGGCATGATTAGGATAGTGGACCACACAAAAGAAAGGGCTTTTTTGTTGGTGAGGTCATGGAGTCTATGGAACTCCCTCCCCCAAGAGATATGACCTGCTCACTTTATTCCAGTTTGCCTTTAGTGTTAAAGGTAAAGGTAAAGGTACCCCTGCCCGTGCGGGCCAGTCTTGACAGACTCTGGGGTTGGTGCGCCCATCTCACTCAAGAGGCCGGGGGCCAGCGCTGTCCGGAGACACTTCCGGGTCACGTGGACAGCGTGACAAAGCTGCATCTGGCGAGCCAGCGCAGCACACGGAAACGCCGTTTACCTTCCCACCAGTAAGCGGTCCCTATTTATCTACTTGCACCCGGAGGTGCTTTCGAACTGCTAGGTTGGCAGGCGGCCTTTAGTGTTGGTTAACCTTTTTTTGCTTCATGTGCTTTCAGTGCCTGAGTTAGGGTTTTTTACTTTCTGCTTTGAAATGTTTTGACTGTTGTACTATTTTAACTGCAGTTCTGAAGATTCTAAAAAAATATTTATCCCTACATATTTATATTTTGAGTGGCA
Source organism: Podarcis erhardii (assembly GCF_964252035.2). Classification (NCBI taxonomy): domain Eukaryota; kingdom Metazoa; phylum Chordata; class Lepidosauria; order Squamata; family Lacertidae; genus Podarcis; species Podarcis erhardii. The sequence goes on along the minus strand of NC_138497.1, from coordinate 4,255,038 downwards.
GCTTAGAAATCTATTAAATAAATAGCAATAAATAAAGGTGGAACCTGAAAAACATTTCTTGCTAAATGTGAGCCATTAGCAGAACAGCACATTTCTTACTTATTTGTACCTTGAATTTTAAGGCAGGTGTCTTAGATATGGTGGATTTTTTCAGTCCATGCAATCTCTCTTCTATCTCCTTCAATCTAGGAAAAAATACAGACATTTTGAGTTCTTTTGATTAGAAACAGTTAATTGGCCCTAGACCTGCTGGAATAGGGCGGTATATAAAGTCTAATAATAATAATAATAATAATAATAAAGCTACATTAAGTACCATGTAAATTAGTATAATTCACCAAAACAAATATTCTGGAGACAAATTTTGTAAGACTAAAAACATGAGTTTTAATGTCATACTACCAAAAATGTTCCGTCCATGCAAGCACATCGGCTTGACAGTCCCTTCCCAAACTCCCCAGGACCATTTCAGGGTGTGTGTGTGGGGGGAGATGGGGGGTGGGGGGAGCAAGCCTCATTTCTCAGGACTTCTGTGGACAGAGCTCCTAAGGTAAATCCTGCCCTAAGACATAATTGCACTCTCTCAGCATAGGGGAAAGGAAGAGTTTAAGCCAGGGGTAGGCAACCTAAGGCCCGGGGGCCAGATCCGGCCCAATCGCCTTCTCAATCCGTCCCGCGGACGGTCCGGGAATCAGCATGTTTTTACATGAGTAGAATGTGTCCTTTTATTTAAAATGAATCTCTGGGTTATTTGTGGGGCACAGGAATGCGTTCATCCCCCCCCATAAAATATAGTCTGACCCACCACATGGACTGAGGGACAGTGGACCGGCCCACAGCTGAAAAAGGTTGCTGACCCCTGGTTTAAGCCCTACCACCTGACTATCCCAACGGCAGCCTTGCTGCTTAAAAATCTCAAGCACCACGTTTGGCCCTTTCTCTGGCTCAAGACCCCTTTCAAGTACCACATGCATGACTGGCTGGTCACAGTGCCCTTTGTGCGTGCAGGTATTTCTCAACGAGGCCCAAGGGCTGAAAAATAAGGGTGGGAATGTCTTCCAGAGCTAGTCAACTTCTAGTTGCCTTGTGGTGGCACAGCTGAGGTAGGAGCTGGGTGGTGGCGCAAAGCTGTTCACTTGTTAAAAAGAGACCCTGGGCTCACTCAGTCAATTTCAATACACCAAGACCTGCTCAATACTAGAAAGGAAACTCTTTTACCGCCGCTTGGTCAAGTAAAACTCTTCTAGCAGATGTTGCTCCTCGTAGCTCATCCAGGTGTCCTCGAGGTCATCATACTCCTTTTCAAGCAACTGTTCGTAGAGTATAACCGGATTCCATCCTGTCATGATGTCGTATGTGATTACGCATCCTAAGGAATGTGACACAATTGATACTTTGCCGCCCTTTTCTATGAACTCTGGATTCCGCGTACAGAAAAGCGTGTACAAACGATTCAGCTCCTGTTGAAGGCCTTTTACCAGCTGTTATAAAGAGTTAGGGAATGGGGAGAGAAGGGACATTTCTTATATTCCGCATGTTGCTCTATATTTAGCATCTGGATTTCTGCTTACTCTTACTTGCATTTCTTTAGGCAATGGCTTTGTCAGTTTGCATGAAATGACTCACTGACAGCAGCCAGCTGAGACCTCAAGACCAGAAATAGCCTGGTTTTCAGATATTGCTGTTTGGGTGAAGGGTGGATAAGAGTTCAACACTTAAAAATCAAACCAAGAAAACTGATCAAATGCTTTCAAGGTATGCTTTAAGTGCAAACTCCTTAACAGCATTTCCCCTTCATTTTTGGAGGGGGAAAAAGTGTGTCCTATAGGGAGAAAAATACGGTATTTCTGTTCTTGAATAACAATAGGTTTAAGAACACTCCCAATATCATTATTATTATTTAAAAAATTATACCACCCTATACCCACAGGTCTCAGGGCGGTTCACAAGATAAAATTACAATATAAAAACACCAAAGACATAATCAAAATAAAAATAAAAACAACCTGATAACCCCAACACATTTTAAAAGGGCACTGGATGACAGGGCCTGGTTAAATGCCATGTGCTCCATCAAATCTGCTAAGAGAGGTCCCACATGCTGAGGCCATCAGGCCACTTCATTGGCTCAGCGGAGAGGCCAATAACACCTAGCTTCTCCTTGCCTTCTACTTTCATTCCAGTTGGTTGATATAAAAGACTTTGTAACCAAGATCTAGTGCCCGAGTTTACATATCTTTTTCTCATTCCAAATCCTTTCCTTCTGTACAGATTCAACTTTGGTTGGCAAAAGAAATATGCAATGTGAAAAACCAAGGTACACTGGTGAAACACATGCATATTTTTGAACTAATGGAGCGGAACCACCTTACATCAGCAAGTCTGCTTCTCCGGTAAAATAAAAGCTCCTAACATGCTGCACCAACATTTGTTTATTTCAATTTCTCAAGCAGGAGAGAAGCCCCTGAGACCAGATTATAAAGCTGTAACTCAAGCTGATGAGCTGTCAGGGATTGTTTCTAAAGCCTAAAGGAGAAGGCACCTGACCTAGTTGGAGAGATCATTTGCCAATGTTTCATCAATCATCTTTACTAAAATATCACAAGCTTGCCCAATACCTTGTAGCTAACAAACCTTCTAATGATAAACGTGAGCTAGAGTTCACTACAAGACTATATATGAAAATCTAGATGTTCAGTACAGTAAAAAAAAGGAAAAGAAAAATGTTATCAAGCCTTGGCTAAGATTTGGTGATCCATGTAGGCTGGCCCTTGAATAGTACAATTTGTAAAGTAAATGTGGTGTGTCACAAAAGTTAACCCTAGGAATGCAAAATTTTATTACAAAAAAAGTAAAATAGCTAGCCTGGTACTTGGTATTAGCTGCTTCCTACTGCAAACAGACATGAAGTCCCCTAATTCCAATTGTGACTGCGGTGGGGACAAAGGGCTAAAGCCCTACACCCAGTCTCAGTCCCACTCAAGGATTACTCATGTCATGAACGTCATGCCACGTTTAGTCCTCCACAGGTGACATTTCTGAATCGTTTACTATGAAGCACAACTGCTGAAGCTTTTAAATTCTGAATATTTTTTGAGAAAAGGCAGAAAGTTCTTATCCGATGAGAATTTTTTGAAAATTCATTAATATTGAATACTGGGCTACATGGAGCTCTAGTCTGATTCTTTATGGCAGAGTGGTCAACCATTTTTCTCTGATGAGCCAGATTTTGACCTTCATCCACCTAGCTGTCAATCACCCAGCATCAGGTAGATCAGATCCTTGCCAAAAGCAGTGGCACTTACATTCAGCACCAAATTTAAACAGTGCCAAATGCAAACCCCACCACCAATGAACAACCAGGCTCACCCAACTCTTCTTTAAGTGGGTGCAGATTTGCTTGTCCCACACCTTTACCTGAGTGACAGGTATGCATGGCCTGTAAAAAAATGGCTGCAAGGGCCTATTCATCCCATGGCCAGAAGGTTCTCCACCCCTACAAGGTAAAGGTATAGGGCACCTGACAGTTAAGTCCAGTTGCAGACAACTCTGGGATTGTGGTGCTCATCTCACTTTACAGGCCAAGGGAGCTGGCCTTTGTCCACAGAGTTTTTCCGGGTCATGTGGCTAGCATGACTAAGCTGCTTCTGGCGCAGCGGAACACCGACACCAGAGCAGTGCACGGAAACCTTCCAGCCGTAGCGGTACCTATTTATCTACTTGCAATTTTTGGCGTGCTTTCGAACTGCTAGGTTGGCAGGAGCTGGGACTGAGCAATGGGAGCTCACCCCGTCGCGGGGATTGGAACCGCCAACCTTCTGATCGGCATGCCCAAGAGGCTCAGTGGTCTAGACCACTCGCGTCTCACCCCTGCTTTATGGCAATTCTTACATAATATGCATTTGGATACCTTTGTGCACAGCGCACACAAAGTTCCATACAATAAAGAAAGCGTAAAAGTTCTTGAGGTGGCAGGGTATCCATGCTGTGCACATGTGTGAAATACAAAGTTTGCTAAGCAGAATTTCAGGAAGTCTGATGGTTTGGCAGCAGCAGCATCTGGCTGAATTAGCCTTTGTTTCAGCCCACTGGGAACTTTGCTATGTGGCTCTTCCAACCAAATTCCTTTCTTCCTGCTATGAAGACACTGGGCGGTTTTAAATCCTGCTTGTAAACTCTCCAGCTGGAACAAGCACCTCTCTACCACTCAGTTTGTACCTCAAGTCTGGTATGGTACTGGAGGAAGCAGAGTGCAGAAACGGGCAGGGAGCAGCTTATCCTCTCACCAAGGATATACCGTATTTTTCCCTCTATAACACGCAGATTTTTTCTCCTAAAAAGGAAGGGGAAATGTCTGTGCGTGTTATAGAGCGAATGTGTGGTCCCTGGAGCCGAAAAATCAGGCAAAAATCAAATCGTGGCACTGCACGCTGCACGGAGAAGCGAAACCTGAAAAGAGGAAGCGGCTGCTTTCCTGCATTCTGCCTCAGGGTCTTACTGCCCACCCTCCTCTGTTTCGTTGCTGTGTTTGCTGAAACGGAACAAAGAGCAGGGAAAGCCCCTCCCCTCCAGGCAAGCAGAGGGGAATTCCTCTCTGTGCTGCTGGGGGAGAGGGGGGGGGGGGAAGGGAGAGAGAGGGGGGAGGGAGGAAGGGAGGGAGAGGGAGAGAGAGAGAGAGAGAGAGAGAGAGAGAGAGAGAGAGAGAGAGAGATGGCTGGCTTGGGTGGGGGGAAACTTTTGCCTTTCTTTCCTCCCTCCCGTTAAATCCCTCTCCTGCATTCTTAGCCAGCTGCTTCTCTGCACACCCCTCTCATGTCCCTTCTTTGTTTTTCCTTCGCTCCCCACTTAAAATGTGGTTACAAAGCATAGATCCACATGGCTCCTCAGGATCTTTGCATTGGGTCACCCCAAATTCACCATCAGATCACATAGCATGTCCATGGCTACAGCCTGCCCCCCCCCAAATCACGCACCCACTGTTGCCTGGTGCAAAAACGTGGTTACAAAGCATGGATCCACAGGGATTCTCAGGACCTTTGCATTGGGTCACCCCAAATTCACCATCAGATCACATAGCATGTCCATGGCTACAGCCTGCACCAAAAAAATCACGCACCCACTGTTGCCTGGGGCTGCAATGGTGCAAAAACGTGGTTACCAAGCATGGATCCACAGGGATTCTCAGGATCTTTGCATTGGGTCACCCCAAATTCACCATCAGATCACATAGCATGTCCATGGCTACAGCCTGCACCAAAAAAATCACGCACCCACTGTTGCCTGGGGCTGCAATGGTGCAAAAACGTGGTTACAAAGCATGGATCCACAGGGATTCTCAGGATCTTTGCATTGGGTCACCCCAAATTCACCATCAGATCGCATAGCATGTCCATAGCTACAGCCTGCACCAAAAAAATCACGCACCCACTGTTGCCTGGGGCTGCAATGGTGCAAAAACATGGTTACAAAGCATGGATCCACAGGGATTCTCAGGATCTTTGCATTGGGTCACCCCAAATTCACCATCAGATCACATAGCATGTCCATGGCTACAGCCTGCACCAAAAAAATCACGCACCCACTGTTGCCTGGGGCTGCAATGGTGCAAAAACGTGGTTACCAAGCATGGATCCACAGGGATTCTCAGGATCTTTGCATTGGGTCACCCCAAATTCACCATCAGATCACATAGCATGTCCATGGCTACAGCCTGCACCAAAAAAATCACGCACCCACTGTTGCCTGGGGCTGCAATGGTGCAAAAACGTGGTTACCAAGCATGGATCCACAGGGATTCTCAGGATCTTTGCATTGGGTCACCCCAAATTCACCATCAGATCACATAGCATGTCCATGGCTACAGCCTGCACCAAAAAAATCACGCACCCACTGTTGCCTGGGGCTGCAATGGTGCAAAAGGATCCACAGGAATTCTCAGGATTTTTGCATTGGGTCACCCCAAATTCACCATCAGATCACATGTCTGTGGCCGCAGCATGAAGCCCAAAAATGATACATCCACTGTTTCATTCAGAATGTTTTTTCCCTTGTTTTCCTCCTCTAAAAACGATGTGCGTGTTATGGTCAGGTGCGTATTATAGAGCGAAAAATACGGTATTTACAGCAGCTGCAGAGGGCAAGCTGATGGCGGCAGCAGCAGCCTCTCACAACAAGAGCCCCCTTTCTGCAATATATCTCCTTGCAGAAAACAATTGCTTCTTAGCTGAATAAACTATGACCTTCCAAGCTGCAAATTGTGTCTTGGCCCACCTCCTCCCCCGCTTGCTAGATTAAACAGCATTTTAAAATACCTAAGCATCAGCAGGACAGCTGTTGTGCCTGTTCTGAAAGTGCTCTGAGCTTTGAAAAAATGCAACTGGGGTTTCCTTAGAATAGCCTGGAGACATGATGCTGTTGCACTGCAAAAGGTATACAGGTTTCAGTCTGGTCTGGGCCTGGAGGGGAACTGGGTAAGAGCCCCACAGAAGCCACTTGGCTTCCTGAAGAAGGGAGGGAGAGCTAAAGAAGTACGACAAACACACAACACACTATGCATGAACAGAGCATGTGTCATCCTCAGGCTGCAACAATTACTGCTTTTTTTGTAAAGGCCCTGTAGCCTATGGGATATTGCACCAGCGTTCAGATCCCCGCTCAGCTAGGATACAACTCAGTAGTAGACTGAAGACACAAACTACTCTATTTGATTTCTATGCAAAGAATGCCCACAATGGCAAAGTCTATCTTCAAGATGTTGGGAAACAGAGGTACACTTAAATTAGGAAACCCAACTTTGCCATACCCATTATTTGTCCATACCTGAAACCAAACACTTAAAAATCACACACATACCTCATCTCGGTAGAGGGGACTTGTGTAGTACATTATGTCCATTGCACTGCTGTTAAGCATGTCCCTCAAGCCACGGACTTTATCAGGAGTAATAGAGTCAACAGTGTCTAAAATAAAGAAAAGAGACCCAAGTGTTTGACTGAGGCGTAATAAAGCTTGGAGTGGGTTTAAAGTCAACAATGCAGTACCATATGAGCACAAATTCCTAGGAACATTCAAATCTCTACTTAAAGTGTTGAGATAATAAAAACAAGGAAATTAAGCACATGGTCTATTTACAGAATGGTAGGTTTTCAAATTGTGCTTCCGGGGAAGCCCAAGGGATTATCAGGGGAGTTCCTCTGTGGGAAGTTCAGTAAGGATGGACCAATTTCCCCTGGAGACAGCTGCCCAATTTCCCTTTCCAATAATTACCTACAGGGAGTGGCAAGGTGTTTGGGGTGACTGATAACAGCTAATAGCTCTAGGCAATACCTTCCATGAACAACTAGAAAATGCCGGGGCAGAATTATCCTTGGCAGAACACATCGAAAGGGTACCCTGAGTGTAGAGTTTACAAACCATTGCTAGAAAAAAACTAAAAAGTGTTACTTTCCAAATGTCACCAATAGTACTTCTGGCAGTCCAAAGGAAAAAGTACCTCCGTCAAGTGCAAGCTTAGATCTCCATTCAACTGGCAGGAACTCAACATGTGTTGCAAGGTTGCTAAAATATTTGTCTTCTATTTTCCTTGCAGTGTCCCGCATCCTAAAAATTAGATGGAAAGCACATATAACATTGAGAGAGGGGAAAATGATTCCCACTCTGAGCAATTTGTCATCACCAGCAAACTTGAATGCTTCACTGCTCATCCCTAACACTAGTTCCTTCAAGTGAGTGAAAGAGCGCAGATTTTAATACAGGTCCCACTTCTCATCACTGGGAGAACTGTCCATTTATTGCTACAGGCAACTCCCCATTTATGAACGCTGAACTAAATATGCATTGCTGCAACCCTGGTAGTGGCATGAAAAGGGGCAAAAACGGCCCTAAAAGAGAATGAAAAAGGCAAAAATAGTGCAAAAACAGCCTTCTAGGAATCCCACGAGCCTTTGCAAGTGCAATCCCAGGAGCCCTCGCACCAAACTCTGGCCTTTGGAGAGTTGGGAGTTTGAGCATGGAGGTTTGGAGAGCGCGATTGTGCAGGCTTTGCCAATGGTGTTCCCAATATATGCCATTTCACTTAAACGCTTATTGCTTCGGAACGTAACCCCCAAGTAAATGGGGAGTTGCCTGTACTCAGTTCCTTGTTCCTTAAGCAGCTGCTGGCCCATAAAAGAGACTCCTCTTTTATGCTAAGCTGCTAAGCTTACTCAGGAGTCTTTGGTGAGGGACTTTTAATCAAAGCTTTCTGAAAGCCTAAGTACACAATGTAAAGAGGACCACCTCTATCCACGTGCTTTTGGACACTCTCCCAGTCGCCTGAAATAGGCTTAGGTAACCTGCTTCATCCAAAAATACCTGGAGTTGAAATGCTACTGCATTCTCAATCAAAACAAAAACAAAACCTATCAACTACTGTGGCTTTGAGGAGACATTAAGCAAACAATACAGTTATAATTGATATTATGGAAATGCTGACAGTAAATATTAACACGAAGGCAGTTTTAATATTTGTGGACGCGGAGAAAGCCTTTGACAATATTTCTTGGAACTTTATGAAGAAGAATCTCCAGGGGATGGGGGTAGGCCAAAGGTTTGAAAATGGTATAGGTGCAATATATTCGGAACAAAAGGCAAAGTTAATTGTAAATAATGTGGTTACTGATGAACTTCCGATAGAAAAAGGGACACGGCAGGGGTGCCCAATATCCCCATTACTTTTTATATCAGTCCTGGAGGTGTTATTAAATATGATCAGGGGGGACCAGTTGGTAAAAGGAATTCGGGTCGGAGCCAGACAGTACAAATTGAAGGCATTTGCAGATGACCTCGTATTGACTTTACAAGAGCCAGACACTAGCACAAAAAGAGTTTTAGAACTAATTCAATTCCTTGGCCAGGTTGCAGGATTTAAACTGAATAAACAAAAAACTAAAGTCCTGGGAAAAAACTTAACAAATGGTGAAAGGGAGAAGTTCCAAAGTGAAACTGGGTTGATGGTGGCTTAGAAAGTGAAATATTTGGGGATTAACATGACATCTAAAAATGTTAATTTATTTAAGGACAATTACGACAAATGTTGGACAGAGGTAAAGAAAGATCTAGAAATATGGTTGAAATTGAAGCTTTCCTTGTTAGGCCAAATTGCTGTGATCAAAATGAATGTTTTGCCAAGAATGTTATTTCTGTTTCAGACATTACAGATTGTGGATAAACTAGATTGCTTCAAGAAGTGGCAGAAAGATATATCTAGATTTGTCTGGCAGGGCAAAAAGCCCAGAATAAAATTTAAGATATTAACTGATGCAAAAGATAGAGGGGGGTTTGCCCTGCCGGATTTAAGACTTTATTACGAAGCAGCAGCTTTCTGCTGGTTGAAGGATTGGCTACTTCTTGAGAATACTGATATTTTGGATTTGGAAGGGTTTGACAATAGGTTTGGTTGGCACGCTTACATATGGTATGACAAGGTTAAAGCTCATAAAGGTTTTAAAAATCATGTGGTTAGGAAAGCACTATACAATGTCTGGACTCGATATAAAGATTTGTTGGAAAACAAAACTCCTAGGTGGTTATCACCAATGGAGGCTAAAGAAGTGAAGAAACTTAATATGGAATCTAATTGCCCAAAATATTCTGAAATCTTAGAACAAGAAAGTGGTAAATTTAAATTAAAGAGATTTGAAGAAATAAAGTCCATGGTAAGAGATTGGCTCCATTATTATCAAATAATGGAGACCTTTAAACAAGACAGGAAAATTGGCTTCCAGGTGGAGAAATCTAAATTAGAAACAGAACTGCTAGAATCCAATACTAAGAATTTATCAAGAATGTATAATTTGTTGCTGAAGTGGAACACAATAGATGAGACAGTCAAATCAGCTATGATTAAATGGGCACAGGACATCGGTCATGACATTATGTTTGCGGACTGGGAACAGTTATGGACCACCGGTATTAAATTTATGGCATGTAATGCCTTAAGAGAAAACATTATGAAAATGATTTATAGGTGGTACATGACTCCAGTCAAGCTTGCAAAGATCTATCATTTGCCCAACAATAAATGCTGGAAATGTAATGAAACTGAAGGTACCTTCTTTCACCTTTGGTGGACCTGCCCAAAGATCAAAGCCTTCTGGGAAATGATTTATAATGAAATTAAGAAGGTACTTAAATGCACTTTTCATAAGAAACCAGAGGCATTCCTCTTGGGCATGGTTGGCCAACTGGTGAGAAGAAAGGACAGGACTTTTTTTATGTACGCTACCACAGCAGCAAGGATACTACTAGCAAAGTATTGGAAGACGCAAGAATTACCCACACTGGAAGAATGGCAGACGAAAGTGATCGACTTTATGGGATTGGCAGAAATGACCGGCAGAATCCGTGACCAAGAGAAAGAGACGGCGGAGGAAGATTGGAGGAAATTTAAAGTTTATCTTAAGAACTGTTGTAAAATTGATGAGTGCTAAAATGTTAAGGGGAAGGAAGATGCAGAATTGCAGCTGAAACTGTTTGATGAATTAAGATGAAACTGAGAAAAAATAAGTTATAAATATAATTGGACTAAGGGGTTGCTGAAAAATTGCAAAATAAGGATGCAGAGAGGGGGAGGTATGGGGAAGTCCATGAAAGAAGGTTTATGAAAAGGAGGATATGAAAAATATATGTGTGTATGTGTTTGTTTGTTTTGTTTGTTTTAAAATGAAAAACCAATAATATTTTTTTTTAAATGAAACAAGCCCCCACCCCCCAAAAAATAAACAAACAATACAGCAACACGCAGACCAGTATACTAGATAGCACTGTCATTCTTATTGCATAATATACATGAAAATATATAAACTTCACACATTACAATCAATATGCTGCAACTGTAGCATATGGATTGTAATGTGTGAATTGGTTTCATATTTGAATTCTTCTGTAGTTGTGCTGAAGAAGATTCCAGCAAAATAGTCAGATTATTCGGGGTCACTGTTCGTTGTTATTCACCTACTACTTCGGCACCACGAACGCCTAAAAAGAGTCTTAAAGACTGACAGACGTGTGTTCAATTGATTTCAACTATATTAGGGAATTTACAAGTGCATACATTTTGTTTTTGTTACTAAATCATGTATATTATGCAATAAGAATGACAGTGCTATCTAGTATACTGGACTGCGTGTTGCTTGTATTGTTTGCATGTTGTGTTAAGTTTGCAACACAGGAGTTTGTTCTATTTGAGGAGACATTGGCAGGTCTGGTTTAAACAAAATAAAAAAATTCCTTCCAGTAGCACCTTAAAGACCAACTGAGTTAGTTCTAGGTATGAGCTTTCGTGTGCATGCACACTTCTTCAGATACACCCTTCAGATACACCCTTCAGATACACCCTTCAGATACACTTCTTCAGATACACAGGTCTGGTTTGTGAGGGTTTTCTGGGGATGAAATACTGGTCTCTCTGTGTGTGCACGCAATATAGAAAACACATGCTGCAGCTGAGATTCCTGCATTGCAGGGGGTTGGACTATCAGTGTTTTTCAACCTTTTTTGGGCAAAGGCACACTTGTTTCATAAAAAAATCACGAGGCACACCACCATTAGAAAATGTTAAAAAAATTAACTCTGTGCCTATATTGACTATATATAAAGTAATTCTCTTGAATAGGAATCAAATAAACACAAAGAAAGTATTTTATAATTACTTTATTATGAAATAGTAAGTAAACAGAAATATGAAAAATTATAAAATACTTCATTTTTAAATCTTTCGAATTTTTCAATTTTCCCCACGGCACACCAAGCAACATCTCGCGGCACACTAGTATGCCGCGGAACAGTGGTTGAAAAACACTGGACTAGATGACCCTTGGGTCTCTTCCAACCGTAAGATTCTATGTCAAAATTTATCGTATTCGGGGCTCCTTGGTCTCTCCTTTGATCAGAATTCTTTCTCTGCTAAGTGCAATACAGCAAAGTAGCATTTGGAAATGTTTGCCAAAAAGACTCACAGCCTAATGATTAGGAAGTAAGATGACCTCAGGAACATACACAATTAAAAACAGCACCCTTTGTGAAAAAGGGAAAACCACAACGCCCGCAAATCCAATGTTGTCCACTTTCAACAGAGTGAAACGAAACACTCACATGGCTGTGTTTTTAATAATCCTTCCTTGGTCCATTTTCTGACCAATGCCATGTACAACAAATACAATATGAGTTGTTGGTGATGGCTTGTCTTCTAACGTAGCCTCTTCAACATAACCTCTATGCAGCCTGGTCCCACTGCTTGAAGCTGCAAAAGAGCAAGTAACAACATTTAAAGTTCCTTTCACCTGGTTGCCTGTGTCAAGTAAAAGTACTCTCCAAGTGATCAAGCAAAAACCTTGCATTAACTGGCGTTTTCTCTTCCCCGGCCCACTTACACACTGACACAAAGCAAATGACATGTATTACACATGTAGGAAAACAGCCTGGTAAATTGTCCAGACTTATTTGCAATATGGGTCCTTTGCATGGACTTGAAAAACAGCTATTTGTATATAGTGCAAGGCCAACTAGCACGACCTCCTATTACTAATGAGCCAACTCTTCTTCAGACTCATTTTCCAATTTCATCATCTGTCTGCAGCCACCAACTCTCAGCTGTAAATGGCAGTCATGCATCTTCTAGACAGCGGCTTCGTAAACTGCTTATCGGGAGTTCATGATGCACCTCAAAGTGAGTCAGTGTGTGCTTTTTTAGCCACCCACTGTTTAGAGCACATTAATACACGATGAGAGCACAACCCTAGAGTGTCAAGACTGGCCCGTACGGGCAGGGGTACCTTTACCTTTACCTATATACTGCTGAATAATTTTTTAAAAAACAACAACCCTTTAAGTGGTTTTCATAAAATAATTACATGTCTCAATAGGCTTGCCCAAAGACAAAACTTCCCCCATCTTTTCAGGGAAAATTCGGAACCAGCAGGACCAGACTTTCCTAAAGGAATGGAAGAAGTTTTTTGATATATTTGGAAAGCAATTGTAACCAATTGACATCACATGTAGGGTTAAAAGAAGTTATGTAAGGAGTAATTTATAAATTATTGTGAAAAGAATTAAGAATAGATGAACTGGAAATTTGAGTTTATAGAAATAATTATAGTAACAAAATGCATAATTAGAAAGACTTTAGAAAACCATCAGTCGAGGTTGAAGGAAGTCTTAGGCTGTGATAGCCAAGTATTTCAAAATGATATTTAAAAGGATGTTACGCTGCTTCTGCCCTGAAAGAAAGGCACACACAACAAACACTGGGTGTTTCCTCCCTTTTATTCTGAAGCAACTTGCAAGTCACAACCACACACAGACACACACACAGAGAAGCAGGAAAGAGAATCACCAGCAAGGAAGGAAGCAACTCGGAAGGGGAAGGGAAAGAGAAAGAGGAGAGAGAGCGCATGCAAGCGAAGCTGCGCAAGGCAGACTGAGCTGAAGAAACATGAGGCTAATGAAGCCTCTCTTGCCATGATGCCATAGCTCCAAATGAAGCATCAACTGGGCACACTAACAGAGGGAGGAGGGAGTCAGGGAGCCACAATCACCTCCCCCAGCAGTATAGTTTTAACAAGGGGTCAGCTGCCACTTACAGAAAACCAGGTGTGAAGTGTCGGCTGGGTTAATAAAAAAAAACCACAATGCTTTTTGCCCGATAGCTGCTGCTTCACAAAAACAAATGCACCACACACCCCACCAACAGAAGTGGGGGGGAGAGAGAGAGACACACACACACACCCGTACACACTCGCATACCCATAAGCAGTACACACACAGAGAAGGAGGAGGGAATGACAGAAGAGGGCCAAATGGCAAAGGAAGGTGTCTGTTTTTTACTAACCCCAGTTTATGATTTTATGGGGGGAAAGGGACCCAGAAGTCTGAACCTGCAGGCTTTCCCTAAGCCAGCTACCAGCCTGGTACCTTTAAGCAAGAGCCTTGAGGGAAGAAGTCCTTGCTTGCTGGCTAGATAGCCAGGGCGACGGAAAGCTAACAGTCTCAAAGCTCTGTTTGGCAGTATCAGCTGGGCAATATTTGAGTCAGCCTGCTGTACTAATTTGTAGCTATTTCTTTTTGCTGCAGGAGGCAGGGAAGAACTGACTGAGGTGGAGTTAGCTAGGGCTGCACACACAGGAAGCAGCACCGGCTTCCTGTTTTTCCAATATTGTGATTTTTTAATACCACACACGTAACACACAATAAATTGCAACATCATTTTGTAAAAAAAACAGTTATCATGATTTGATCTAAAACCCTGTATCAGACAATACATTGATTTATAGCACAGACCTACACAAGACTGACGCGGGTGGCACTGTGGGTAAAACCTCAGCGCCTAGGACTTGCTGATCGCATGGTCGGCAGTTCGAACCCCCGTGGCGGGGTGAGCTCCCGTCGTTCGGTCCCAGCTCCTGCCCACCTAGCAGTTCGAAAGCACCCTTAAGTGCAAGTAGATAAATAGGTACCGCTTTATAGTGGGAAGGTAAACGTTGTTTCCATGTGCTGCTCTGGTGCCGGTTCGCCAGAGCAGCTTCGTCACGCTGGCCACGTGATCCGGAAGTGTCTGCGGACAGCGCTGGCACCTGGCCTCTAGAGTGAGATGAGCGCACAACCCTAGAGTCTGTCAAGACTGGCCCGTACGGGCAGGGGTACCTTTACCTTTACCTTACACAAGACTGAAGATTTCAGTCTTCAAAATCAGCAAGAACTGAAGGTCTCTTCACAGAATATGAGGTGAAACAATTTAGTCAGTGCATACTATAATCAAATAACCTTACCTTTGGAAAAACCCAGCTTCTGTGTGACAGTTCTTGCGATTTTTGACGTTGTTGCATCACTGTAAAGATACACTTCATCCACACTGTGCCAGTCCACATGGGTGCGACTAAGCTTCAAACTATGAACAGCTGGAGCAAAGAAAGAACTGCCTTTAGCTCAAGTAAGGAGAGTCAGGACCTCTTGCATAGCCAGGCAGAGCAAAAAGAAGGAAATGGACACACAAAAGCAAGCACAAGACTGTGTGTATTCCATGCATCTGTGTGCTGTCCCCAAGCACATCAATCTGGAATGCTGAGAACATTTTAAACAAATTTAAGGATCCAGAATTGTAGTCAATGAAGTTCCAGCAACACACAAGTCTGATAACACTGATCTGTCTTTGTTAAGCATTCAGAAACCAGACTTGTGGGCAAAACATGCTGTGGTAATAGATCCCTAGTACGTTTCCTTTTTGCTTGGTTGCCCGGGCTTCCTTCCACCATTCAGCACCACCATTAAGTATTGCACATTAAAATGTAAATGTCATTTTAATTTTCAGAATTTATTCTGAATCCACACTGCACATTTGCTTGCTGTACAATTTGTTCATAGCCGGGGGAATGGGGAGAGCTTGCAGAGAACACACAACCTGGGTGTAACTGAATACTTTATGCAGTTTACATGAGGCTACTTAACCCCTTCCATTGCACAGATTCACTAATTCAGAATAGGCAAGTGGCTATTCAGGTACTTGGAGAGTAGGGAAAGGAAGCTAACTGTTTGGGGGCTCCTTTGTGCAGAATTGGAGAAATCACAGAGAGGTGTCTGCATTTCTAAAAATCTGCTGGCATCACCTAGGAGTTTTAAATATTGATGCCTAGTGCATTTTCCCTTGGTGGAACAGAAAGAAACAGGATGACTCATATGCACTGCAGATACAAAAGACTTACATGGAACCAAACTAAAGGAAAAGCAGAGTAAAAGGGTAAGCATGCCCTGGCAAGTCTTGGACACATGCTAGTAAATGTTAAACAACCAGATAATGCTCGATAAAAAGATGAACTACAATGATGAACTAGATATTATGCACAAATGTGTCTAACAACCTTAGATGACTTTTTTCTTCTGAACAACAAACAAATATTTGGGAGGAGGTGACCTGAAATGGCAGGGTGTGCTTAAACTGTTCCCTACCCATTGCTTCTCCATTCAAATCCCACCTGCCCCTAAGTTACTTGCCATTTCTAAATGTTTATGTACCATAAGAAAGATTTGGCCTTTACTTGTCTGTTGCAAAGCTGAGAACACTATGAAGACTTGTGATTGCACTGTGATCAGAAAAGCACAAAACTGTGTCTTTTCCTGAGGGCAAAAGAACTATAATGAGGGTCATTATGCTTCTGCATAATCCATCAGTGAGGCAGAAGAACCCTCTTAGAAAAGTGAACTTGCAAACAGTTCTAGTCATGACTTTTTTTTTAAGTGAAAAGGTTCACAGGATAAGATGCTAAGCAGTAGTTGCCAAATGCAAGATTGCACATTATTAAAACAAGTACAAGCAGTAATGATGATTCCCCAAAAGTTATTTTATTGGATCTGTTATGGGTACCAACAAGGCAGAAAAATACAGCTGCTAGGAGGTGTTTCCCCCTTAGAGTTGGAGAATAATCACTCTTGGCTATTCAATTCCTTCCATCAAGTTTCTATTGCAGGGAGAATGGGAGCATTGTTTTGACTCATGGCAATACAGGCAAAAATGCAAGTGAGCAAAGAAGAACAATGAATTGACTTCTCTAGCTTACTGTCAAAGAAAAATGCTCAAGCCAGCAATCAGTCCCCTCCCCCTAGAGCCCCTCCCAGTCACAACCACCTTTTGAAAAGAAAAGTCTTATGTTTAAAGTGTTTTCATTTTTTTTCTTGTTGCCAGCCATCTAGGAGGCACCTGCTGTCAGGCAGCAAGGCAGGATGTAAACATATTAAATAAATTTCTCTAACACTGTGCATATAGATGAGTGCTTGAAATTAGGTTGAGACTCAGAGATTTGTCGAAGTCCACTCAATGAGCTTGAGATGAACAGCGATTTGAAGTCAGGGCTGAAATCAATAGGTGGCCAGACAATGGACAGGATCTGTGGATAATTTAACAAGCTTCTGAAAGTTGAAGTGCATGCTTTGGGGCAGGGATCCCCCCCTTTTTTTTGAAGCAAACAATGCTTTAAAAGTGATTTAAAATTCCTAATGAATTGTTAGTACACACTGTTAGAGACAGCAGTGTCAGCCTCTAATTTTCTCTGTAACAAACAAAGCACTGATCCACTCACTAAGATCCACAGTTTCTTCCTCCTTTTGGAAGAGGGTAGCAGCATCATGCAGCGGGGGAAGCAAGTGGTTATCTAAAACACTACACTGAAAGACATGAACTACAACAGAAAGCTTCCTAGGCAAGGAGAGGACAAGAATACAAATCTGCAATTACTGTACCTTCAGACCACTTGCGTTTAAGCCCTGCAGCCTCTGTATTCTCCTTATATCCTCTCCATTTGAACAGAGAATGGAGGGAGAAGGGAGGGAGGTGGTAGATAACTAAAAGCAAAAAACACCGAAACACCGAGCTTCAAAGTGAAATTTAAAAAAGGGGCATCATTGGATTTTGCACATCACTAGCTAAATAAATGCAACAAACATAGACAATATGTATAGGAAAAACACTGCAACAAATTTTAGCAAAACAAAAGAATACTGCTTTCTGGGGAATTTCGTTATTCATTTTTATCTTCTCAACTTTTTAATGAAATGCTTATTGGTGCAAATAAAACTCAATTCAAAGCATAGAAGAATGACAGGCATGCAACAGCAAGATAGACAGACCCATCCAGCACCTTTTGAGTTAGCAGATACATGTGCACGCAATATTTTGGGGGACCGTAATACTGTACAACTCAAAAGAATGGACTCAAAATGTGAGCTAGCCTCAGAGTGATCACTAAGTGCCCCCTCTAGAACAGGAGGAAAGGCCACTGGTGGCTAGATTAGCAGAAGCTGCCTACTGTTCAGACTTTACGAAAGAACGAGAGATGCATCCCAGCATGCACTGTCTATAAACAAGCCTTCCAATCCTGAACAGCACTGGAGTTTCCTTGTGGGGGTAACTGCAAGTCCACTGTGATGTTTTCAATACTCATTTTATAGCTTCCAGGCTATTCAATGAGGATATTGAAAGAAGTGATACCCCTTGAAATTACTGTGCTGTGATTTGATGGACTTACCTTACCCTCACAGGTAGATGCCAGTGCTGTTCAGTGTGGGAAGGGACATCACAAGGTGAATGAATGCTGTGGTATCTCACAAGTGGGAAGTTAGGGCTCAAGAGGAAGCTGTTGTGCCCCACCTAAGAAACAGGAGAACAATAAGCACCATGAAGGTCAGTCGTGGTTCAAACAGGGAGTCAAACTGAACCAGAGTTGAAACACAGAACACCACCGTACATTGTTAAAACGAAGCCATTATTTGGAAGTCTCTGTTTAAACTTAACACAAGACCAGATTTTTAATTCTTTAAAGGGGAGAGACCAGACAGAGTGGTACTCAGAAGGACTTTGATACATTTCGTTTCCGTCTCGGCTTCTCGGTTCTGCTGCCTTTGAGGATGAGGACGAGTAAGGCAGATGCAGGCTGCAACTAACTGACAGAACCAGTCCAGCGAAGAAAGGCTCAAGAGGAAGGCACAACTTCTTCTGTATACAGCAGGATGACCCCCTCATGACATACTGCTCAGTCTGACTCAATAGCTCCCTAATGCCAAAACTGTGTGCCACAAGAGTTGCCAGTGTGCTTGAAGCAATATACAGAATGGCTGATGTGAGGCCAGCTGCCTCTTCTAACCAGCTTTGATGGGGGGTTGGGGAAGGAGACGTTATTTCTGCAGAGATGTACCACAACTCCCAAAGCTCAGAGAAGGCAATTCAATGAGTCTCTGCATGAATTTATGTTCTGGCCTTCTCTTCTTCCAACTAGAAGGCATGCCTAGATTAGAAACAGATACAGTAACACAGTAGTGGGATCCTTGGGGCGGGGCGGGGGGGGGAAATAATTTTTCCTCCTGCAAACTCTTAACTTTATCAGGCTTATGAGCAAAAGTGTCTTCAGTGTTAACTCAGCAAAATCCTGCACTTCAGTACCGAATATGCATGATTCTCAAAATGCATTTAAGGAGTTAGAAGAAGAAGAAGAAGAAGAAGAGTTTGGATTTGATATCCCGCCTTTCACTCCCTTTAAGGAGTCTCAAAGCGGCTAACATTCTCCTTTCCCTTCCTCCCCCACAACAAACACTCTGTGAGGTGAGTGGGGCTGAGAGACTTCAGAGAAGTGGGACTGGCCCAAGGTCACCCAGCAGCTGCATGTGGAGGAGCGGAGACACGAACCCGGTTCCCCAGATTACGTGACTACTGCTCTTAACCACTACACCAGTGTTTCCCAACCTTTTTTGGGCAAAGGCACACTTGTTTCATGAAAAAAATCTCGAGGCACACCACCATTAGAAAATGTTTAAAAAATTAACTCTGTGCCTATATTGACTATATATACAGTGGTGCCCCGCAAGACGAATGCCTCGCAAGACTGAAAACCCGCAAGACGAAAGGGTTTTCCATTTTTTGAGGCACTTCGCAAGATGAATTTCCCTATGGGCTTGCTTCGCAAGAAGAAACCCTATAGGGAAATCTCCGGGGACCTCTTTTAAATGCTGGCGGTGGGGAGCAAAGCCTCCCCCCCCCTCCGGCCTTCAGAAGAGGTCCAGGAAGGCCGGCGGGGGCCGAAAGGCTTTGCTCCCCACCGCCAGCATTTTAAAAGCAGTCCGGAATAGCAGGGAAGCGCTTCCCGCTATCCTGGACGGCTTTTGAAGGCAGGCGGGGGGAGCAAAGACTTTTGTTCCCCCGCCCGCCTTCAGAAGAGGTCCAGGACCTCTTCTGAAGGCTGGCGGGGGGTGAAAGTCTTTGCTCCCCCCTGCCTGCCTTCCCGGGAGAGCGGAGAAACGCAGCGTGTTTCTCCGCTGTCCCGGACAGCTTTTGAAGGCAGGCAGAGGGGAGCAAAGACTTTCGCCCCCCGCCCGCATTCAGAAGAGGTCCTGGACCTCTTCTGAAGGCTGGCGGGGGGCAAAAGTCTTTGCTCCCCCCTGCCTGCCTTCCCGGGAGAGCGTAGAAACGCAGCACGTTTCTCCTCTGTCCCGGACGGCTTTTGAAGGGGGGGAGCAAAGACTTTCCGCTCTCCCGGGAAGGCAGGCACGGGGGAGCAAAGACCTTTGCCCCCCGCCCGCCTTCAGAAGAGGCCCTGGACCTCTTCTGAAGGCAGGCGGGGGGCGAAAGTCTTTGCTCCCCTCTGCCTGCCTTCAAAAGTTGTCCGGGACAGCGGAGAAACACGCTGCGTTTCTCCGCTCTCCCGGGAAGGCAGGCAGGGGGGAGCAAAGACTTTCACCCCCCGCCAGCCTTCAGAAGAGGTCCTGGACCTCTTCTGAAGGCGGGCGGGGGGCAAAAGTCTTTGTCCCCCCTGCCTGCCTTCCCGGGGGCTTTTAAATCGCCCCGGGACAGCGGAGAAGTCCTCCGCTGTCCCGGGGCGATTTTTAAATGCTGGCGGTGCACTTCTTGCAGCCGGGTCCCAGGCCCAAGCTGGGCGGGCGAAACCCCGACGGATGCCGGCCTGAGGCGCGCCTAACCCTGCCCCGCCGCAGGGTCGAGGCCTAGCCCTCCTCCAACTGCCCTGCTCCCCGTGCCCGTTTCCTCCGAGGTAAGTGGCTCCAGTGGAGCTGCCTCCCGCCGCGCGCGGACTGGGCGCCCCGGGAAGGCGCAGCGGCGCCCCGACCGCCCCTCTCCGCCTGCGCTCGCTCCTCAGCCGGGCCAGCGGAGCACCGCCTGCCCAGCGCCCGCCACCCAATCGCGCGTCCTGGCGGCGGGAGGAGGGGGCGGCGTCGGCGCCCGGAGCCTGTGAGCCGAGGCGATGTGGGCCGGGCCTAAGCGCTGCCTCTGCCGTAATGCTTGTTTGCTTTCAATGAGTGTGCCCTCCCACGGCACACCAGGCAACATCTCACGGCACACTAGTGTGCCGCGGAACACCGGTTGGGAAACACTGCACTACACCACACTGGCTCTACTACACCACACTGGAGGAGTTAATAAGCACATGGGAGGAGGTTATGTTTAGTTGCAAAGAAAAATCAGCAGGAGAAAGTGAGGAATGCAATTCCTCCACCCTACCCCAAGAACAATCCCCGCCAGCCAAACTTGATTCTGATTCATAGAGCATTTCTGGGGCTACAGAAGAGTTTCCCTGATGTAGCAGTTATAACTTGCCAGCTCACGGTATGTGTTCTGCTGAACCTGAGCATGTTGCCCAAACCTGTACAGTGGTACCTCGGGTTAAGTATTTAATTCGTTCCGGAGGTCCGTTGTTAACCTGAAACTGTGCTTAACCTGAAGCACCAATTTAGCTAATGGGGCCTCCTGCTGCCGCCGCGCCGCCGGAGCACGATTTCTGTTCTCAACCTGAAGCAAAGTTCTTAACCCGAGGTAATATTTCTGGCTTAGCGGAGTCTGTAACCTGAAGCGTATGTAACCCGAGGTACCACCGTACTATTATTAGGTTACTCCCAATGGAACCCCTGAAGGCCATTAAGCCCTGCTGCAAATACAACAAAGTAATTTTTAGTACACATCACACAACAGGTAAGCTGCTGCTCCCCAATCTCTTTCTTGGGGATGATTATGCTGCTCAGGAATGCAGGCATCTCTGGGGGGCCCACTCCTAAAGTAGGGTTGCCATATTCCAAAGACCAAAAACCCGGAAACCCCCCATATTTAGGGCATCCCCCACCATCCCACATCTCTGTCACTCACCCTATCTGAGGCTGACCCCTTCCTCACCCCCTCCTTCCAATCCCTCTTACCTTTTGCTGTCTTCGGCCTCTTGCTCTCTTTTCATGGCACAGGCCAGGCGCTCCTCCTGGAAGGCCAGGCCGGCCTTCCCCAGGCCACGGCCAGCCTCCGGAGAAGCGGCGCAGGCCAGGCGCATTGGTGGCTCTGTGGTGGCCTACAGGGGCTCTGGCCTGGGCCTGGAGGCCACTGAGAGGAGGAGGAGGAGGAGGAGGAGGAGGAGGAGGAGGAGGAGGAGGAGGAAGGCAGGCATACACACGGTCACCAGACGTAACAACGCCGTGGCTGCCCCTTCCTTCTCTGACAGCACCACTGCTCAGCCAGTAACCTCAGCTCGCCAAAAACAAAAAACAAAACCCTGGACATTTTAAAAAATAAAAAATAAAAATCCACCCAGGAAGTGATCTTACCCTTGAAATCCCGGACGGGTGTGAGAAATTCCAGTTGTATGGCAACCCTACTTAAAGGAGTCTAGGTTCATGGGAACACATTACATCAGAACTCAAGGTTTCTTCACTGGCTTTCTAGGCATAATTCAAAGATTTGAGGCTCAACAACTTGGACTGTAGACACAATATACCGTATTTTTCGCTCTATAACACGCACCTGACCATAACACGCACATCGTTTTTAGAGGAGGAAAACAAGGGAACAAACATTATGAATGAAACAGTGGATGTATCATTTTTGTGCTTCATGCAGTGGCCACAGACATGTGATCTGATGGTGAATTTGGGGTGACCCAATGCAAAAATCCTGAGAATCCCTGTGGATCCATGCTTTGTAACCACGTTTTTGCACCACTGCAGCCCCAGGCAACAGTGGGTGCGTGATTTGGGGGGGGGGCAGGCTGTAGCCATGGACATGCTATGTGCTCTGATGGTGAATTTGGGCTGACCCAATGCAAAGATCCTGAGGATCCATGTGGATCCATGTTTTGTAACCACATTTTTGCACCATTGCAGCCCCAGGCAACAGTGGGTGCGTGATTTTTGGGGGGCAGGCTGTAGCCATGGACAAGCTATGTGATCTGGTGGTGAATTTGGGGTGACCCAATGCAAAGATCCTGAGGATCCATGTGGATCCATGCTTTTTAACCACATTTTAAGTGGGGAGGGAAGGAAAAACACAGAACGGACAAGGAGCACGAGAGGGGTGTGCAGAGAAGCAGCTGGCTAAGAATGCAGGAGAGGGGTATAACGGGAGGGAGGAAAGGAAGGCAAAAGTTTTCCCTCACCTACCCACCCAAGCCAGCCAGCTCGCGCGCTCTCTCTCTCTCTCCCTCCCTCCCTCCCTCCTGCATGTTTTCAGCAGCACGGAGCACAGAGACGACACTCTGCTTTCCCCTCTGCTTGCCTGGAGGGGAGGGGCTTTCCCTGCTCTTTGTTCCGTTTGAGCAAACACAGCAAGGAAACAGAGGTGGGTGGGCAGTAAGACCCTGAGGCAGAATGCAGGAAAGCAGCCGCTTCCTCTTTTCAGGTTTCCCTTCTCCGAGATGCGCGATTTGATTTTTGCCTGATTTTTTTTGCCTCCCCTCGCACCATTTGGCTCCAGGGACCACACATTCGCTCAATAACACGCACAGACATTTCCCCTTCCTTTTTAGGAGAAAAAATCTGCGTGTTATAGAAGGAAAAATACGGTAGACCACCTACTTTCCTGACCTGCCCCAAGATCTATTGAAAGGACTCTGTTAACAATGCTGCCCATATAACAGGCTTTGAGCTGGATGGGGAATCAATGCCTTTTCATGACACAGTCGTAAAACCATTGCACAGCGGACAGAGATGTATTACAAATGCCACTACAAATAGCTAGGCAAGAAGACCAGTGCCTTCTGATATTGCCATTTCTAAACAATCTGTAGATTAACATTAATGTGTTTTATCTGCCTTTATTCACAATTTTAAAATAGAGGCAGCCACCCAGTTTGTTCTTGATTACTCTTAAACTCTGTTCTACAGTATGAGACAGTCCCCAGACTGGGGAAGAAATCAGAAAGAGATGTTTATTTCATAATTGTTTATTTACCCATGATAAAAAATTGCACATAAACAACTTGCACTTGACGAATGCTGATTTTGTGTGCTTAGTAATTTATTATTAATGTGCTTAATGTGCAAATTATTTCAAAGTATGTTGGCCTCTCCTGGTCACAGCAGAGTCGAGAAATGGAAGCTCATGAATGAAAAGTCATTCCACGCTTCCCCTGCTGCAAACACTGACGTAAACAGAGCTGGTTTCTGCTCTGAGGCCAAGTCTGAGGACCTAGCTATCATGTTTCCCACTAGGCATCTGCGCTCCAATCACAATTCACCTGCCCGTGAGCATCTAGGAGGAACAAAGCGCAATTCCTGTAATATCTACCACAGAAGTGAGCTGACCACATTAACTGAGCAATATCCTCTTTGATTTACAACAGAATTCTATCTAAGCATACTTTACACCAGGGGTTCCCAAACTGTGGTCTGCAAATCGCTAGTGGCCTGCAAGCTTCATTCAGGTGGTCCTGTTTCTGTAAAAAAATACAATTAAAAATCCTGCAGCCATTTTCAAGTGGCCCATTGGGAAAAAAATCACTTAGGAACCACTGCTTTAGACCCAAAGACCATTATACTAGTTGCCAGAGACATAAAAGCCACTTGTGTGTACACAGGTAACAGCACTTAGCCATCTCCCCTATTTACATATAGCAAAGCTACTTAAGGCTGCGGGGGGGGGGGGTCCTTCAAACGCTTCAGCAAAAGCCGAGTGTCATGTGTGTCCCTGTTTCTTTGTGATGAACAAAATAACTCCAGAAATAACTCAAAGTGCATAACTCTTAAGGTTAGGACAGCAGTCAACTGCCCTTGGACAAATATTGCAAAATGTTCCATGGAACTATGAATGACCTTCTCCCCGTGATGGGTTTCCTTGAACTGTAAAACAGGATCATCTGACAGGAAAGGCACGAGTGCTATCTCCTTATTTTAGTTTCTGTTTATCTAGTTCGTACATTTTCATCCCACTCAGATCAAGGAGTGCAGGGCTGCATACACAGCCCAGCCCCACAAGCAGCTATGAAGTAGGCTAGGCTGAGAGACTGTCACGGGTGCAGGGCCAGCCAGTACGCTTTATGGTGAGGAGGGACTATGAGCCTGGGTCTCTACTGCAACACCACGCGGACTCCTTACTTCACAACCCTGCTTCACACACTTCATTTAGTGCCCTTTATTTAACAACCAGCTTTTGCCATTTAGAATTACTGTTTGTGCTTTATTTAAATGAAGGTCAAACAAAAATTGCAACTGTCTATGGCCTATCTGTAATGGTTATAAGGGGTTGCTTGTGCGTAAGTTACCGCCACTGCTGGCTAGGTTGCCTGGTTAAACCTGTCTTGGCTGACAGCCCCTCCCTCCGTGGCCATTCAGTCGTTTGCAGAATCCGTCAGTGGGCGTTTTTTGAATCTCTTCCAGCAAAGAAGTTGTTTGAGGCCCAGTCTCCTCCTACTCTCCCTGCGCGGAAATCTTCTGCGCAGGGAGGGAGAGGGCAGAGGAGTGCCCGTGCTCTCCCCACTAGTTTCGGGCGAAGAGTCTTGGAGACCCCTCTCCGAATCCCCCATCTGTCCCCCTTCTCTAATGGTGTTGCGCTGATTTCTTTCCCCAGCCGATGCGCTTCCTCTCTCCCTGCTGGGCCCCTCTCCAGCATCGCTCGGGAGCCTTGCCTCCACCTCTGACTCCGATGTCAGTTCCCTGACACTATCCTTAGACGTTTGTGATAAATGGCAAGGCAATTTGGTCAGCCTCTTGACTATCATTTAGTATGTTCAGGTAACAATATAAACTATAAATGATTCCAATACAGACAACTTTAACAAAAGAATGGCATTTTCTTGGGTTTTGGGTAATAAGTGCAAGTCTCTACATTCAATATTTGCATGGGGCACTGGTTGAGAGGCTTATTTCATGTGTGGACTCAGCAGGGTGGGAAATGGGCATGTTAACGGGTCTTCCATTAGCAGTCCTTCTCTCCAATCCAACAAGTATGCTCTATTTCTCCTTGACATCTGCAGGTGAGGCAATGGAAGTGCTGGACCGGTGTCTTGCCTTGGTAATGGACTGGATGAGAGCCAACAAACTGAAACTCAATCCAGATAAGACTGTGGCACCGGATGGGTGGGCCTGCTCTTGATGGTGTTACACTTCCTCTGAAGGAGCAGGTTCATAACTTGGGGGTACTCCTGGATCTTTTCCTGTCGCTTGAGGCTCAGGTGGCCTCAGTGGCCCAGAGCACCTTCCATCAGCTTTGGCTGGTGGCCCAGCTACGCCCCTATTTGTATAGGGATAGCCTAACTACTGTTGTCTATGCTCTGGTAACCTCAAAGTTAGATTGCTGCAATGCGTTCCATGTAGGGCTGCTTCTGAAGTCAGTTCGGAAACTTCAGCTGGTGCAGAATTCAGCGGCCAGGTTGCTCACTAGAGCAAGGCGGTTTGAGCATATTACACTGATCCTGGTCTGACTCCACTGGCTACCAATTAGTTTCCAGGTCCAATTCAAAGTGCTGGTTTTGACCTATAAAGTCTTAAATGGCTCAGGACCCCAATACCTGAAGGACCGCCTCTTTCCATTTGAACCTACCCAGACCCTAAGATCATCTTCCCAGGCCTTTGTTAGTGTGCCTCCTCGTTTAGAGGTCCAGAGGGTGGCAACACGAGAACAGGGCCTTCTCTGCAGTGGCTCCCCATCTGTGGAATGCTCTCCCCAGGGAAGTTCGCCTGGCACCATTATACACCTTTAGGTGCCAGGCAAAAACGTTCCTTTTTAAACAGGCCTTTGGTTGATTTGACTGACATCCGATGCCCTTTTAAAATTTAGGTTTTTTGGGGGGAGGTTTTTGGGTTGTTTTTTTTATTTTGATTATGTATTTTGTAGTTTTATATTTTGATTTTATTCTGTGAACCACCCCGAAACCGCCGGGTATATGGCGGTATATAAATTCAACTTACAACAACAACAACAGGACTGACCTGCTGGGAGCCTGAAGGGTCCTGCCCTTCTTCTCTCCACCTGGCTTGGGACGGGGCCTGACAAGCTCCATAAAGGAGTGCTGCTGCTGCTGCTGCTGGGCAGAGAGGGCTCCGTTTTTGTTTTCTTTTTTGTTTTTAAATAGCTTTTCTTTTTTATCTATGTCATTTGTAATTGTGATTGCTATTAATGCTGTATTCTTAGTTTTAGATTTTATGATTTATGTGGAAATTGTTTTCCATTTGGTTGTGTAGTTTTTTTATTTGTTGTTTATAACTTTTGTTATGTTGGTAATTATGTAAACCTTGTCATGTTGCAAGCCGCCTTGAGCATTGTTTTAACTATGGAAAGGCGGCATACAAATAAAATGATGAATGACAAATAACAACAAGAAGAAGAAGTGGTGCTATGCAGAGGGATCATTTCCAAAACTGCATGAATTACCTTTTTGGGAATTAAAGTTAGATCCTCCCTGCTTCCATTTCCTCAGCAAACTATTGATTGGCAGGATTGTATCTATTCTAAAAGGGCTCCATTTGGCATGACCCAGCTGCTCTGTGCACAGCCCCATAGAGGATCAGTCCTAATTTGTTGCAACTATCAGATTTCTAAAGGGAAGGCTGAATTCTTGGGAAAGTGTTAGAATTTTGCAACTTCCAAGGCCAAGAGTACCTTGGAATGTGGAACACTGTGACACTGCAAAACTAATATTCTTCTTGGCTCTAATATTCTTCTTCTGAAGTTGCTAAAATCTCTGCCTTAAGTTCACTTTTAAGAGTGCAATCGTAAGAATACTTACTTCTCAAAAGGTTTATTATAACCTATATACTCCAGAAGAACATAAGCCAAACAAAATTATTTAAAGATCAAACACAACAGAATTGAAGAAAAATATTTAAAACTTGCATTCCTCCTCGTCTCACAAATTATTATTAGCATGTATAAATTTCCTTTCATCTCATTTATGGTTGAGCTGCCAGTATAATCTCTACCAGTAAATGCTTAATGAGACTTTCTTCCAACTGCTAAAGAGTTATGGAGGGCACAAACATTGGCTTCTAGTAGCAGCTGGCAGGACTGTGTGGATCTTTTCTTGTTTTCTGAATGCACTGCTGCTCTGCATTCAGAAGAAAAAGGAACTGGGAGATGGTGCAAGCACAGTGCAGACCCAGCAGTCGGAATATTGGGCTGGCTTCTGCCATGGCATCCACACTGAGCTCCCACTATCAGTAAGTGGCAGCGACACATGTGCTCAGAAGTCTGGGGGGCAATGTGGCCCCACCCATGTAGTCCTGACAGCCACTACTGTTGCTTCAGATATAGCCACTTAACAATAGTCTAACTCAGTTCTAACTGTACAGGTGGGGGAGTAAATCATCCCCAGCCACCAGACATAACTGACACCCATAAACTGAATACAGTGGTGTCTCGCAAGACGAAAATAATTCGTTCCGCGAATAATTCTAGCGGTTTTTTCGTCTTGCGAAGCACGGCCATTAGCAGCTTAGAAAAAGGAAAAAAAGGGGGGACTCGCAACACGTTTTCGTCTTGCGAAGCAAGCCCATAGGGAAATTCGTCTTGCGAAGCACCTCAAAAAATGGAAAACCCTTTCATCTAGCGAGTTTTTCGTCTTGCGAGGCATTCGTCTTGCGGGGCACCACTGTATAATCTTGCACATAGGCCCCATGTAAACATTACATCCAATGCAGAGAAATTAGCTTGGAGGCAGGGCAGTCAAGATTCTTTTCAAAGAGGTGTTTAGCACCATCACTGTACAGCTTCCACAGTACTCTGAAGATGTACCTCTGAGATGTGTTTTTTAAGACCCACCCTATTCTTCTACTGAAAATGGGTTTAACTGATTTCAATATTGCATTTTTATATTGTTGTAACTTTCTGTCATAATACCACCCCACTCTAGATGTACCAGAATTAATGCTCATCCAGCCTCAGTCTTAACAGCGAGGCATGTTCAAATTTTCCATCTGGAAGACATATCAGTGTAAACCTACTGCCCAAAACAGAGTTCAGTAACTACAATGAAGCTGGGCTCAAGCCGCAACCCAAAAAATGAAATTACTAAACAGATGGAGAAAAAACACATAAAAACTATAAAAATAATATTCTATTCTGTACTATCTGCCCAAACTCCCACTTTTAACTCTTTGTTTTCTAGTGCAAATCTTGAAAAGTCAGGGTCAAACTATTTTACCAAGACTTAAATCTGCAAAATATTTTGTTTACTGGAAATTAAATGGCAAGTACAAACGAACCATTTACTTTGCTGTTGGGCATCAGCCCTAGAGGAGGAACCAAATGGTCAGCACCCGCTTTTCTTCTAGCAGCAGCCCATCACTAAGGCCACAACTTGGCAAAGCAAGAGTCTTAGGCCGTAAAGAATGATAAATAGTTTTGCTGATAATTCAAAAGGCCTTAAAAATAAGCAGGGTGATGCAATACATACAGCCAAACCTGTACTACTGTCCAGGGCACTCAAATTTGGGGAGAGCTCTGCTGTTTGTCTTGCCCAAAGCAATTGGGTCTTATTGCACAAGATAAACAACTCAATTGCAGCAATGTCAAACTGACCAGTCAAATATTATCAAAAAAAGTCAAGTATTTTTAAAACAATGATTTTATGAGAACAAGTTTGATACTCAGTGGTTTTTTCCAGGGAGTACCCAAGGGTATGCAGTACCTGCACCTTTTTGTTGTTGTTAAAAAGTGTGGCACTTACAAGTTCGTGGTGAGTACAGTGGTACCTCTAGTTACGAACTTAATTCGTTCCAGAGGTTCGTTCTTAATATGAAACTGTTCTTAACTAAAGGCATGCTTTTGCTAATGGGGCCTCTTGCTGTTGCTGCGCCGCCGGCACACAATTTCAGTTCTCATCCTGGGGCAAAGTTCTCAACCCAAGGTAACTCTTCCAAGCTAGCGGACTTTGTAACCTGAAGCGTTTGCAACTCGA
Source organism: Podarcis erhardii (assembly GCF_964252035.2). NCBI lineage: Eukaryota > Metazoa > Chordata > Lepidosauria > Squamata > Lacertidae > Podarcis > Podarcis erhardii. The sequence goes on along the minus strand of NC_138497.1, from coordinate 4,225,363 downwards.
GGTACCACTGTACAGCGGTGCACCTATTTTTCTAGAAAAATGCATTGTTGATACTTATACCAATTTGAAAAAAAATTAGTTAACTGTTTTGTGAAACAATGATACTAACTCTAAGAAAATTATAGCAAATTATCCACAAAAAGAATTGTTTGGTGATACCTGCTGTTACAGCAGGTGGTCATTAAAAGCAGTTTTGCTGTGTTACTTGATTTGGCTCCTGGGCTGCAATGGGGCTAGAGGCAAAGGTGTCTCACACTCGTCCTTGCTAACCAATAGAAAGTAAGCTGTCACCTGGACAGTAGCATTCTTGGCTTTATGGAATACTTGTGGTCAAACTGATTTTTAACCAGTAAACTGACTGGTATGGCCTGCTGATTCTACTAATCACTCTACTCCTGTGAAGTGATTATTCCGAACCTAATGGAAGGGATGTCAAGACTTATCAGTCTGGCCATTTTAAACAGTATTTTGTTTGACCACAAAACAACTGAAAGAATACAAGTGAAAATGATTCTACCAAGCCTGGACTGACCCAAAATTAAGAAAATATATATCTTTTGGCCTCTCCTGGTTGATAGGCTGGATTTAAAAAATAGTAATATTCAAATGGTTTAAAAGTTTCCAGGGGCAGTCTGGGAGGACTTCAACTTGAAGCAAGAAAATGGTTTGAAAACGAGGAAGTTCTCTATTGGTGGGTGGGTGTATTTATGGTAACACAAAATAATGCATAATAAAATAAATAATGCATAATAAAACATGCTGTTTTTGAGAAGTGCTTTGGGGAAGAAACACCACTCAGGTGCAATCCCAGACTTCGTCAGGTAGAGCAGGAAAATCTGAAATTCAGGACAGCTGCTGCTGCTGGTCAGTGTAGGTAATACTGAACTAGATGGAATAAGGCAGTTTCCTATGCTCCTAACAATAATAAGAGACTGAAGCAAGTAATGGCTAATCATGCAAAACGCACCATCAAACATGTACACAAAAGGTTATGACTATCATAAAAAGAAACATGAGGCAGGACTATTGATCCAGCCATCCCTTACCTTCTTTTCCATCCAAAGGTTTTGATACTTCCATGTCAAAGTTTTCTTGCAACTGCTGCCCCTTGAAACAGCTGAGATGTTCTTGTTCTATCAAATTGCTTTCTTCTTCTTCTAGTGGCTGCCATGTGCCATCAACAAACCACTGCCCACGCATCACAGGGATCTTCTCAGATTCTGTAAAGGTGACAAACACAGTATATTTTAAGATATAGCAGAGCAGTTAATGCAAGAGAAAAAGATGTTTGGGCAAAATCTATCACATCTGTCAGAATGTGACTGCAGTTGCCTTGCAGGGGGCTAAATGATCCCACTCTTAAAGTGGCTGGCAGCCCTGCAGTTCCAAGGTATTTGCTCCACTTGAATCGATAACATTATGGGCCCTGTTGCCTTGAGAAAGTAAATACACAGCTAAGTGGCAAAGTAGGTTTCAAATAGTCTAGGTTTCAGTATTTAAAGTACTTTAAAGTGTCAACTATACTTTCCGGATGTCTTTGAAAACCCTAAGTCAACCTTCTTCAACCATTTTGTGTTATACACAAACATATCTCACACATGTGTCTTCTGTGTACAAATCTGTTAAAGACATCAGACACAGCAGCTTTACCCACCCACAAAACACATGTAAAAGGAAACGTCTGTCTTTAAAAATTGTAAGTTTGCATTAGCTTTACAACAGAAAAGTAACTTTTGGCAACTTGCTATTATGATGAGGCCACGTTCCCTTTCTGCCACTGGTACAATCTGTATAGTTCACTATTTAAAAAAATTAGCACTGAATTTTTCAGTATTTTGTGTTTCAGTTTTATATTGGATGTTGCTTAAAGCAGACAGAGGCAAACTCCGGCCCTCCAGATGTTTGGGACAACCATCATCCCAGACCACTGGTCTTGTTAGCTAGGGATGATGGGAATTGTAGTCCCAAACATCTAGAGGGCTGGAGTTTGCCTACGCCTTGCTTAAAGACTTGGGATGGAATCCACGCCCCTCCTTTGCATTTCACTAGGGGTTTGATCAGGTGGAGCTGTACCTTTGCCATCCTGGCCTCTGTCCATGGACCAATATCAGTGTTGCTCTGCCAGTGCAGAACTCCTTGTTCTGCCCCCTGAACGCTCAGCCAGGTGCAAGTAGTACTGGTGGGATTTACACCAGTAGTAGCCAACAGAATGCTCCAAACCAGGACATGGGGGGGGCAGGGAGGGGCCCAACTTGCCTGGGATCAACTTGATCCTGAGCTGGCCCCACTGCTATCACTTGGTAGCACTGGGTCATAGCTGGGCCTAATCACTGCAGACAGGGAATTGTTATATGAAGTCCTACGTCCTCTTGTCACAAAATGCCACTGTAGCGCATCATCCTTTCGTTTCAATGGAGCTTGCATGGGGGATTTTCTTAATGCTAATCCTCAGACTCACACTCTGTAAAGACCAGCTCTTGGAGCTTTGTTGAAGCTTGCAGCAATGGTGAAGGGCACCCTAAGGTGGAGTCATTGGGAAGCAGAACAGGTAAGACAAGCGGCAGATGAGTAACACTGAGCAGTCACCTGCTAAAAGCAGTCTCAAGTTGCTTATCTGAGAGGAAAGACTCATGAAGGAAGGAAGATTCCGCAACAGGGCAGGGCAGGGCAGGGCTTACCGAAGTACAATTATGCTGTGATACTAGGGACTAACTATAGAGACTCCTACAGAGGAAAAAGACCTTACTTATTACTACACCAGCTGTCATTTTAGTTCAGTAAACACAAAGAGCTACCCAAGGTAAGGAGGTCACTACTACTTTAAATTACTGGGATGCTTTCCGTCAACACCCTTAATCTTCTCAAGATCAAATGCTTACTTCCGCTCTGAGCACAATGCTGCTTTTGATGCCAGCACCCAGGAACCTCTCTCCCCAAAGCTTGGAAATCCCTCTGTGAACAGCATATGCTACTTTTTTAAACATCTGCCACCCAGATTTAATGAGAAGGAGAAATTACTTCCAAAATGAAAAGCAACACAGCAGGCCACCATTTTCACTCTCTACTTTGTTTATGTTTACTGTTTCTCTGCCTTTCCCAAGCTTTTGTTTTCTTGCTGTTCCTACACTTTACAGCAGGAAAAATTAAAGCAATCGATCTTCCTGTATCCATGCCAAGAAAGTCAACTACCCACTGGCAAATTACTCAATAAGGTCCATTTTCTCCACTCTCATTCCAGCAGATAAATGGCTGCAAAAGCAAGAGCACTGTCAGGGCTGAATGTGCTCTGCCTCAAACACTCAGCACCAGGAAAACCACATCCTGCATCCAGAATCTGTGCAAATGTTCATACAACTGCTCATTTATTTCCTCATTTATTCTGTTTATGAAAGGGGATTTTAAACAAGGACAGCTGAGCATATGGAGATAGTGCATAAGGGCCCTTTCTTCATATGTGACATTAACAATAAGGATGCAAATACAGAGTTGAGTAGTAAATAAAATCCCAGTCTTTGACCAGTGGAAGCTCGGAGGGACCCTTATCAGGCTTCTGAGATGTGGGCGGTCTCTGACGACAGGTTCAAAGTTTTCTCTGCTGAAATCAGGGTTAGAAATCATCTGACCCCAATGCAAAATTATGCACTATATATATATATTTCCTATGTACTCTTGCTGACCACAAAGAAGGAAGACATCAAAAAAAACTGTCAAGAAAGGAAGACCAATCTACAGTGTAATAACCAAGCTGGTGGTGGAACTATATGGTGACCACAGTTGCACACAACAGTTCTGGTCTTCTACCGGAAAGCAATTTAGGATAAAGACAGTAGATGAAGATCTAGATAATTGTTTGTGAATAAACGGTTCAATCCAACAAGATGTACAAACGAGTGTTATAAACCACCAAGCTCTGGTTTTCAGTGGAAGAATCCAAGAGGCAACTGGAAATCATGGAGTTACTTTCAGTTAAGGTGTCTGGGTCTCTTTTTGTCCCTTGGGTGCAGAGACCAAGCTTTTAAAATTATCAGTTAAATTCTATAGACACTTAGCAGTGCAAGACTAGCAAGGTTTAGGCCAAGAAACAAAGAGTGCATTTAGAACTCACAAGCAAAACTTAAGAACCCTAAAACAACTTTTTTTTAACCCAGTAATCAAAGAATTAAGTTATTAAAAATGAGAATGAAAACACATGCTAGCCTAATTTAATAATGCCTGGGCTAGCCAAGACACAACTTGTGTGATCTTTGTGGCAGCATTACCATTGCAAACAGAAATCTCAGCAGCAAACTAAGTGTGTCACATCTGCCCCATTCTCCAAGTGGGACAGAGGCTTGATTTTTATTTCAAAAGATGTGTGTGGCGGGGGGTGGGGGAGAGAACACCTAAATCCTCCCATTGCCTTACCACCTTACAGCATTTAACTCAAGGCACTTTTCTCTCAGCAAAGTCATGGTGGGTTGGGAGAAAAGAGGCTAACGCAATGCACTGTGGGGAGCTAAGACAGAAGAGAATTCAGCTGCCCTCACCGACATAGCCATTATGATGTAAACAACAAACACCCACCACCACTTTATACACAAATGGGGCAGGTACATGAACAAACAAACATGGCTGCCTATGGATAATTTCAGGCAAAACAAAGCATTTGCCTAAGGAGAAAATCCGGTATAGATGACTTTGGTAAGAACACAAGAATATATTCAGTCTGCAAAGTGGGGAAAATAAAGAGATCCCTCTTCACTCTGCCTGGATTGTGCAAAGACAAGCAAAGAAAGGTGCTGTCTCATTCATTCCCTGCCCAGTGAAGTCTGCATGAGCCATCATCCACCTCTCCTCTTGACATAATGATTGATGGTACTGACATTCATAGACCTTAAGGATACCGCAGGCTAACAGGATTGTGCATGCCTGCTCCACCATCAGGCAGAGACAAAATTAAGTGATTCAGTCTCAGCTGCCTTTAACCCTAACTCAAGAGTGCACATTCATGTCCGCAGGATAAAGCAAATTTCTTAATTAATTCCTACTAAAGATGTGCAAGGGCCTATATTACTGGGTTTGGCTCACAAAGCACTAGCAGCTTAATGAAGGACAAGAGACATGCAAACTCACAATTAACCTTTCAACATAAACAAGAAGTTCTGGTAACTCCTGGTCCACAAAGTGATAAGAAAACTGATGCTGCCCTGCAGAAGGTACTGGACAGCAAGATGGTGATAGACTAGGGTGTGATAAAGACGTTTCTTTCCTTTCCCTTTACTTTTCTACTTATAGTGTTATTAAGCAATGATGTAATGCTTCATTTTCAATGTATTGTTTCTTAAGAACTTGTAATTTTCATTTGTTTGTTGTTCTGAAAACCACATTCTTAATTAAATCTGCCTAAAATAATACATACTTCCAGAGAAAGGAGAGAAAGAAAAGAAGCTGCAGTTGAAAGTAGAGCAGAACAGACAAAGGGAGTAATCCAGACTGTGTTTCCACAGAAGTCTCAGAATGCAATACAGATCATACATGTTTTCCCAGAAAAGCAAAGGGCAACCCTTTGCCCTTATAGCTGCAAAGTGTATGGGCAGTGCCTCCCCAGCGTAATCTCGCAAGTTAAGAGAGACTTTGTTCTAAAACTTCATGCCACTACTTGTGGCACCAGGAAGAGAGACAATTATGCAAAAGAATACACATTGCAGTTTCTTACTGCAGAGTTTATCTTATGTTGGCACAGCATTCTAACAACATTTTTAGGGACAGAGTACATGCAGGCCTTGGGATCAGTGAATGACAGCCAGTCAAACTGCCATACCTGTCTTTTGTTCACACTCAGGCAGCCTTTCTCAACCTGTGGGTCCCCAGATGTTGAACTACAACTCCCATCAACCCTAGGCCAGAGCTCAGGGATGATGGGAGTTGTAGTCCAACAACACCTGGGGACCCACAGGTTGAGAACCGCTGGTTCACAAGAAGGAGTGCAAAAGGGATGGAGCTTGAAGGAAATGCAAACCATCTCTTTAGGATTGCAATGGGCAGAGATGAGGGAGGTGCCACATGATAGTGGAAATTTGTGTACAGGAATAGAAATCATAGTTCTACAGAGCAGCAGGAGTGTAGTTTGGAAAAGGGAGTAAGAGGTTAAGTACAGATGTTATGATTTAGCTTCCTGCCTAGATAAGTGAGCTGGGCACATAAGAACAGGTACCAACTGAGTAAGAAGGAAGTAGCTGACTTAAAAAAGAGCAGGCACAGGACCTCCCTGCGACATGTATAACTTGTGTGTGTGTGTGTCTGTATAAGCATAAGCCATGTGAGAAGCAGATAAATGAATGTTTAAGGAGGAAAATTAAGGAGATGGGAAGCACAATGCAACCTTACGGCAAGGGTGCTGAACAAAAAGAAAATGCAGTATTAAGGCAGGTTGTTAATAAATGCTTAAAACCTTTGGCCCTCCAAATGCTGCAGAACTAGAACCTTCTTCCAACCAGGTCATTTGCCATGCTTCCAAGAGCTGCACTTCAGCAACATCTGGAGGACTAAAGGTTCCCCACACCTGGTTTGGAACATTGCTTGCTTAGGAGGGAAAAGGAGAAAAGAGGAAATGGGTTAAGCAACACTTCAGGTCTGTGGGTCTCTGATAAAATGGTCATGAAAGCAGAGCAAAAGGAAGGTGACAGCTGGCCAAGGATCCAGGAGTCCCTGAGCATCCACCCTTTGGCGTGCCTAACTGTTTATGTTGCAAGCCTCCAGGAAGGACATTGTGAGCCTCCTTTAAAAAATAAATATAGAGCCTTGAGAATTATGCATCACTGAACTGGTGGGACCAGCTTCCAACGTCAACGTGCATGGAAGGAGCCGGTAGCACTAAGGTTCCAGCCCGATCCTCCCGGGCAGGTTGACTCTGAAGCCAGACCCCACCGGGTTTAACGGGACTTCAGGCACCCCCTAGCTAATGAAACAAGGCAAGCCGCACCAAACCTAATCCATCGCATGACACGGCACACGCACAGCCCGTCTGAATGGCAATGCCCACGATGTGGGGGTGGGGGCCCCTAAGATATTTCATTGTGGGGGTCGAATGGGCCTCGCCCCCCTGGGATTTGGCTGCTATGGGGAGGCATCGGCGGCGACTTACGGTTCCAATAGACCGGGTAGGACTCGGAGTTGGCCACATCCACCTCGTAGAGGCCTCCGCGGACGCAGACGGGCTCGGAGGGAGGGGTGCCGGGCGAGCCGGGCTGGAAGGCCTCGGGGCTGCTGCTGCTGCTGCTGCCGGCGGCGACCCCCTGGGCTTGGTCGGCGGCCTTCCTCTCGAGGAGCCCCCAGGCCCGGTAGGCCAGCTCGATGCGCAGCGAGTCGTAGCCGATGAAGGGCTTCCAGCTCTTGCGCTCCTCGCGGTAGAACCAGCGCACCTCCTCGGGCCCCAGCTCGCGGACCACCTCGTAGCCCCCCCGGCAGGAGCCGCCGCCCACCGAAGACGCGGCGGAGGCGGCGCGGCTGGCCGGGCCGCCCGAGCCCCGAGCTCGCTTGCGAGGCTCCGGAGCGCCGCCGCCCGACAAGGACAGCCCGCTGCTGCCGGCGCTCTCGCTGCTGCCCAGCGGCCCCGGCCCGTCCTCCTCGTCCAGGGCCTCGTCGTCGTCGTCGCCCTCCTCCTCCTCGTCGTCGCCCTCCTCGTCCTCGTCCTCGTCGTCGTCGTCGCGGCCCAGCGGCGGGTACAGCAGCCCGCCCGAGCCGCCGCCGCCGTCCATGAGGGGCCCGAGCAGCAGGAGGCGGTTGGCGCCTCGCCGCCGCCGCCGCCTGTGTCCCGGGGAGGGGTGGTGGTGGTGGTGGTGGTGGTGGGGCGGCGGGCGGCGGTGACGCGGAGGAGGCCCCTCGGGAGCCGCTCCGGCCGCCGCCGCCGCCGCTGCCACCGCCGCCTCCTCAGACGACGACGACAGCGGCTCGGCGGGCGGCGGCTGAGGGGATTCCCGCGCCCGAGGCAGAGGAAGAGGAGGCGGCTGAGGTGGCCCGTCTTCGTCCTCGGCCGCCGCCGCCTCAGAGTCCAGCAGCGGCTCCTCGTCCGACGCCGCTGAGCGCTTGTGGGAGCCGCCCGGCCGGCTTCCCGCGCGGGGGCTCGAGGCGGGGTTCTCCTCCATGCCGGCTCCTCGGCCGGGAGGAGGCGGGACGGCGCCACACCAGGCGAAAGGCCGCCCAGAAAAAAGAAGCAGCGCCGGCCGCGCGCGCGCGCCCGCCCGCCCGCAGAGGGGGGGACGGGGACCGGGAGGCGGGCCCAGGAGGGTTAGGAAGGAAAGAGGCGCGCGCCAATCAGGGCCGGAGGAGCCGGCGGGCAGCCCAATCGGCGCCCGGAGTCGGCGGCAACCGTCGCTGCGTCGAGGGGGAGAGAGGGGTGGGGCCTGGGCGCGAAGAAGGGCGGCTTGGCGCGGCTGAGGGGACGGGAAAGGCCGTGAGGGGATGAGGGCGCCCACGCCAGAATAAGTGTTATAGACACACGCAAAACACCCCCCCCCCCACCAAGGGTCATTCAGTCTAACCCCTTGCGAACGCAGGCGCCTCAGCTGAACGTGGCTCCAGCCTGCCCGTGAGGTGGACACGTGTATTCATGAAACGTGTTAAGTTGTGGGCGAACATATCAGACGACACAGCGATTCTTTATTCACAGGCCAGAACAGAACTGAAGGGTTCAGCCAGCCTGCTTATATAGAGAGCTCCACTACAACGCAACAGTAACCACTTTCTGGAACTATCCAGTCACTGAACGTCACTTTCAACCCCTTATTTGCATATGTGGACCTGAGTGAAAAGTGTCCCCCTGCTGGCCCAGGGTGAGAACTTCAGTACATAACAAGATGCACACATCAGTTTCCTTCCAAAGGTACATGCAGGAATCTGTCAGTGGAGGAGTGCGCCTTTGGGGCGAAGTCAAACCACTGGAGAGTTACACATACCCTTCAACGTTTCTCCGATGAAAACAAGGACGGCTTATTCCGTGATATTTTATTGTTCATACCGTGCCCACCTGAGTTTCCAACATACATAAAAACATAATAAAACATGAAACATTTAAAAAAAACTTCACCTTTATAGGGCTGCCTTCGGATGTCTTCTAAAGGTGTAGTTACTTATCACCTTGGCTTGGGTGGGGGGGTCGCATAACTCCACACCCTCCAAAATTTCTCCTGTGAAAATAGACATCCTAAGGAAATGTGGGACACTCTGGGATCAAACCAGAAACCGGGATGGCTCCTGTAAATCTGGGACTGTCCCTGGAAAATAGGGACACTGGGAGGGCCTGGTTACAGCAACTGCTGTGGCTGTGGAGAATGATACGGGAGAGACATGTTTTGTTGCAGCTGCAGCAGTGGAAGGCGTCCTGTTGGGCTGCTGCAGATGCATCATGCCATTTCTTCTCTCTGCTCTCCTCCCAGCAGTCATTCCTCCTCTGGTCACTGTTGCGGATGCACGAACTGACTGTCTTCTCCAGGCACTGAGGTCATCTGCATGGGATTTCCACACAGCAGGGTTGAAATCCAGCCTTCATGTCACATTTGCAGACATCTTTGTAACAGAGTTGGACTGACGTCTGAGCCTCTACCACCTGCGCCTCTGCCGCTGCCTCTTCTGCTGTCTGAGCCTCTTCCTCCTGCGCCTCTGCCGCTGCCACTGGTGCCTCTGCCGACTGAGCCTCTACTACCTGCGCCTCTGTCGCTGCTGCCTCTGCCCTCTGAGCCTCTACCTCCTGCGCCTCTGCCGCTGCTGCTGCAGCCTTTGCCGTCTGAGCCTCTACCTCCTGCACCGCTGCCGCTGCCGCTGCCTCTTCTGCCCTCTGAGCTTCTACCTCCTGCGCCTCTGCCTCTGCCTCTGCAGCCTTTGCCGTCTGAGCCTCTACCTCCTGCGCCGCTGCCGCTGCCGCTGGTGCCTCTGCCGTCTTGAGAGAATCGCAGCAGCTTTGAACATCCCTGGAAGCAAAATGCAGGGGTCGTGAGTGGAATGGCATCTATCTGGCTACGTCACCCAGACACTTCAGCCTGGTGACTTCACCCGTTGACTTCATCCAGCCAGTTCCCACAGGTTTAATCTATTTATGAATATCCAACATCAGATTCACACACAATTCACCTTTCATGGATCAGTTTCCTTCCAAACGTCACATCTGAGCACATACATACCAGGATCGTGTAGAAACATGCCAGTCGCTCACGCAAACATACACCGGCCAACATCTGTGAATATGAATACAGTAGACCAGGGGTCAGCAAACTTTTTCAGCAGGGTGCTGGTCCACTGTCCCTCAGACCTTGGGGGGGGGCAGACTAAATTTTGAAAAAAATATATAAATGAATTCCTATGTCCCACAAATAAACCAGAGATGCATTTTAAATAAAAGCACACATTCTACTCATGTAAAAACATGCTGATTCCAGGACCGTCCATGGGCCGGATTTAGAAGGCGATTGGGCTGGATCCGGCCCCCAGGGCCTTAGTTTGCTTACCCATGCGGTAGACACATTTGCTTATCACTCCCTCTCCATTGCTTTGTGCTTCAACCTACAAATAGCCCCCGGCTTCTTTGGACCAGCTTCCGAGGCTGAAATTCAACCAGCTTCCATCCACAAACACCGGCCTGCTTCAGCCCTGAGGTTTCCGAATGCATCTGCCAGCTTCCGCTAGGTCCATCATCATCATCATCATTATCATTTTTAATTTGTATACCGCATTTCTATCTTACAATACTCAAGGCGGTTTACAAGCTGAAAAAACAAAAAATGTACTTTTTATAACAATCTAATGCAATACAAAAATGTGATAATAAAACATAACTTTAAAGTAGGCAACCGACATCAAAAAAGTAACATTCAACAATCATTAAAAGGTAAAGGTGCTCCTGCCCGTACGTGCCAGTCGTGTCCAACTCTAGGGTTGTGTGCTCATCTCACTTAAGAGGCTGGGAGCCAGCGCTGTCCGGAGACACTTCGGACGCCAGCGTGACGAAGCTTTTCTGGCGAGCCAGCACCAGCGCAGCACACGGAAACGCCGTTTACCTTCCTGCTATAAAGCGGTACCTATTTATCTACTTGCACTTAGGGGTGCTTTCGAACTGCTAGGTGGGCAGGAGCTGGGACCGAACGACGGGAGCTCACCTCGCCGCGGGGATTCGAACCGCCAACCATACGATCAGCAAGTCCTAGGCACTGAGGTTTTACCCACAGCACCACCCGCGTCCCATCAACAATCATTAGAATAGTATAAAATAATAATATCAACATATAAAAGTTAAACAGAAATCCACTCAACAGTTACAATAATATCTAAACTATAATCAGTAAAACAACGGCAAGCCGCAGTACATAAAACAATACAATACACATTGAGAAGCACAGGGTGGAGCAAGGCAGGTGGAAGGAGGCCACCCTCATTGCTAAACACCAACCAGTTTCTGACCTGGGATATATCAGCAGGCTTCAAGGACGCAAACTTGGCATATTATCACTCCATAGCATCCCACCACCTGACGATCGCCGCCTTGCATTCGCCAGTTCTCCGCCTCCAAGTGGAAGAAAACCCCAGGAATGATGAAGGTCACAGCTGTTGCCAGCTGTGTTCTGCTTTGGCCTAAGGGGTCTTCAGCTCCCCAATGAAATAATTGAGCCCCCCCCAGTTGATGGTGCATGCACTGCGTCTTGTCATCGATTATGTGGGGCAGGGCTTACCTGCTCTCTCCCCCCCCCCCCATATTTTATTCAGGTTGGCATCCCTGCCCTTGTTTATAACCGCTCTGCTGCCAAGTGCTTTTGTGACATCACAGGCAGTCCGTAGCCAATGGCAACAGCTTGGGAAGCCTCAATAGACCCTCCCAGTGTCCCTATTTTCCTGGGGAAATTGCAGATTTACAGAAGCCACCCTGGTTTCTGTTTTGATCCCGGAATGTCCCGCTTTTCCTTAGGACATCACTATTTTTATCGGAGAAATGTTTGGGGGTATGGAGTAATCTGGCCCTTGAGCCATCTGAAGGCAGTCTTGTACAGTTTTTTTTAAATGTTTAATGTTTTGTTCTGTTTTTATACACAGCGGTACCTCGGTTTACAAACTTAAACTGAAACCGTTCTTAAACTGAGGTGCGCTTTCCCTCATGAGGCCTTCCTTCCACCATTCGGATTCCGTTCTTAGACTGAGGTAAAGTTCTCAAACCGGGACGCTATTTCCGGTATTGCGGAGTTTGTAAACGAAATCATTCTTAAACCGGAACTGTTCTTAAACTGAGGTACCACTGTATATTGGAAGCTACCCAGAGTGGCTGGGGAAACCCAGTAAGATGGGCGGGGTACAAAAAGTATGATGATGATGATGATGGAATAGGATTCTGACTGTTTAAAGTGATTTGGCACTGCTGCGAATGTATTGTGCAGATGTGACCATAGCTGCTTCCCTTCGCTCGCTGGGATCATTTCCCTGAGCTGGGAGGATTTTTCCTATACTAATTTCGGTTTCTGTTGCAGATTTGTTCCACAGGGCATCACGAATGTATGCAACTGCTTCAAATCAATAACAAGGATACTTCAAATTTGGATGCTTCAAATTAGTAATGAGGGTAATATACCGTATTTTTCGCTCTATAAGACGCACCAGACCATAAGACGCACCTAGTTTTTGGAGGAGGAAAACAAGAAAAAAAATATTCTGAATCTCAGAAGCCAGGACAGCAAGAGGGATCGCTGCGCAGTGAAAGCAGCAATCCCTCTTGCTCTTCTAGCTTCTGGGATAGCTGCACAGCCTGCATTCACTCCATGAGACGCGCACACATTCCCCGTTACTTTTTAGGAGGGGAAAAGTAAGTCTTATAGAGCAAAAAATACGGTACATACTTCGCATATATTTCCAAGAGAATTCTTTCCTCTGACAAAAACAGGAGCCCCTGATCCTTGACTGCCATCTCCAGGATATCAGAGGTAGTAGCGGATGAAGGAGTCGTAATCTGGCTGCTTGGCATTGAACATTTGATGTTGTTTAGTTGTTTAGTCGTGTCCGACTCTTCGCGACCCCCTGGACCAGAGCACGCCAGGCCCTCCTGTCTTCCACTGCCTCCCGCAGTTTGGTCAAACTCATGTTCGTAGCTTCGAGAACACTGTCCCACCATCTCGTCCTCTGCTGTCCCCTTCTCCTTGTGCCCTCCATCTTTCTCAACATCAGGGTCTTTTCCAGGGAGTCTTCTCTTCTCATGAGGTGGCCAAAGTATTGGAGTCTCAGCTTCAGGATCTGTCCTTCCAGTGAGCACTCAGGGCTGGGGCAACCTTAAAATGGGAATGAAATCTGCCTCTTAGGTGGGAGAAGTGAGGACCTGTGTTTGTCACGGAGCACTTTTAATCAGGATGATTTACAACTGCAAAGGTGTGTAACGGCACCACCTCCCTCTCTCTGCAGTGTTGTTTATTTATTTCCTCGTCCCCATATCGTGCCCAGTGGCAGCACCAGGGGGAAAAAATTCTGGGCAAAGTATATTTTGAAGTGGCTGAGCTGCGTGTCCCAAATGTTAAGATTTCCCTGAAAGAAATGTATATTTATGTTACACTCCTCTGCTTGAGTTGTGTTTCCAAACTAAATTCAGGAATTTATGATTTTACGAAAATTCTAACCCTTTACAGAATCTAAGGATTTGGAGCCTTGCTTCCCCCCCCTTCACCCCACACTCATAACTACACACACACACACACACACACACACACACATACACACACACACAGAAAGAAGTAAATATTTCCTTTTGTTTTCCATGATAAATCTTTATTGGTTTAAAATACCAATGTAAACGATCATTTACAACGAAGGTAAATATAGAAAAATTCAATGCAGAAGGGAAAAAAATCACGACATAAGAGTAAGAAAAAAGTTAAAAAGACGAAAAAGAAAAGAAAGAAAAGACGAAGGAAAAAGAAAAAAAGAGAAAAAAACCCAAAATTTATACAAACAAGTAGCAGAAACAAGTAAATGTTAATGACAGGAGTCCAGCAATGGGGGAGCGGGCAATTGGCCTCCTGGCCTCAGGCACTTCCCAGTATAATATCACATACGCAGCAATGCTAACAACTCTCAGCGCATTTAACAAACTACAACTCCCAGAATTCTTTGGGGGAAGCCATGGCAGTTTAAAATTGGTATCATAGTGCTTGAAATGTGTGGGGTGAATGGGACCAGCGAGAAACTCAGATGACCCTCTTCTGACTATGTGAGAGAGGCCATATTCCGCTCTGATACCATTTTAAACAGCTGTTATATAAAAAAACCTTCTTTTCTCTTATAGGGTATCCCAAGAACCCTTATAGAGTCCTTAAGTGGGTTCCCTATCGGTAGAGAAAATAACAGAGGCCAATCAGAGTGCAGTATATTTAGAAGCAAATTGGCTAGTAAGCCTGGTCTTTATTAACTGTTGCAACAGGGTCCCCACTCACCACAGTCAGGAGGAACCCAGAACAATGGTGCACAAGTCCTTAGTACCTCGGGTTAAGAACTTAATTCGTTCTGGAGGTCTGTTCTTAACCTGAAACTGTTCTTAACCTTGAAGCACCACTTTAGCTAATGGGGCCTCCTGCTGCCACCGCGCCAACGCTGCACGATTTCTATTCTCATCCTGAAGCAAAGTTCTTAACCCGAGGTACTATTTCTGGGTTAGCAAGGTCTGTAACCTGAAGCGTATGTAACCCGAGGTACCACTGTATAGCCCAAGACCACCCTCCAAAGCATCGTACATACATCACAGAAGGAGGTGGTCTACAGCAGAGGAGGTGGTCTATAGCAGAAATCCTGTTTGCCAGGATACCTGATAATGGTCACTGATTGCTTTACCTGGGCAGCCTGGCCATTCTTTTATGATGGTCAATACTTTAGTTCCTGAATCCAGGTCACAGCCTCACCCTATTCATACACAACTATGCCCTTAAGACAGGAATTGTCAGCAAAAAGACAATGGGAAGGCTTTCCCCATTTTCCTTCCTTACTGCAGAGGAATATTTGATGTCACTGGGAGAGTCAAAATGGCTTCAGGATTGCTCTCCTGTACTATTTCAGACAGGGACGTGGGTGGCACTGTGGGTTAAACCACAGAGCCTAGGGCTTGCCGATCAGAAGGTCGGCGGTTTGAATCCCCGCGACAGGGTGAGCTCCTATTCCTCGGTCCCTGCTCCTGCCAACCAAGCAGTTTGAAAGCACGTCAAAGTGCAAGTAGATAAATAGGTACTGCTCTGGCGGGAAGGTAAACGGTGTTTCCATGCGCTGTTCTGGTTCGCCAGAAGCGGCTTAGTCATGCTGGCCACATGACCCAGAAACTGTACGCCGTCTCCCCCAGCCAATAAGGCGAGATGAGTGCCGCAATCCCAGAATCGGCCACGACTGGACCTAATGGTCAGGGGTCCCTTTACCTTTACTATTTCAGACACGTGATTTATATAGTTATGTATGTGTTTGCCTTGTAAATATATGAACATTTATTTTATATTTGAGACCTTAGTAAAGGCTGAAGAAAGCTTTTGAAGCTCCCGAACGATCGACCAGGAGGGAGAGAACATGCCGGTCGGGCATGTGTCTCTGCCAGGGTCCTACTCGAGTGTAGGCTGAACTCCTGATGTGAATGTGGGCAATGTCCACAGCAGCACGACATGGTGGCTCCAATTAGACTTCTTACAGGAGTCAACTTATTCATAGAATCGTACCGTTGCAGAGTTCAAAGGGACCCTGAGGGTCATCTTGTCCAACCCCCAGCAATGCAGGAATATGCAGCTGTCCCGTACGGAGATTGAACCTGCAACCTTGGCGTTATCAGCACCACGCTCTAACCAATCGCCCTCCGCCCTCGCTGATGTCAGTGGCGCACTGGGTGTCACCCAATCCATATGTTTCACAGCAGCCTGGAACTCCTGCATGGAGGGATCGACCAGCCCCAGCCTGTTTGGAGCTGAAATTAGAGGCCCACTTGCCACACAGGTTTCTAACTTCCTCGTTGAACCCTGCCTCATTTGCCAGAAGGTGGCAGCATGGAACCAGGACAGGCTGAGAACAGCTGCCCACCCCTGAGCTCATTCTTCCCCTAATTCCCCCCCCCCCCCAAATAGGGATGGGGATATCTGCCACACCCGGAAAAATAATCTCTCAAAGGACCTGTTGATGGTATTTTACCAGTGTACTGTGGAGAGTGTATTCACTTATGGTCTCTGTGTGTGGTTTGGGAGCTGCACGGTCAGGGAAAAACAATGCTGTCCAGGGTTGTAAAGACTGCGGAGAGAATAATTGGGCGCACTCTTCCCACCTTGGATCAAATCTATGCTTCCAGGTATCACAAGAAAGCTGCAGAGATAGCACAGGATAGTGCGCACCCGGGATGATCTCTTTCAGCTTCTGCTTCTGGAAGAAGGTACAGTGGTACCTCGGGTTACATACGCTTCGGGTTACATACGCTTCAGGTTACATACGCTTCAGGTTACAGACTCCACTAACCCAGAAATATTGCTTCAGGTTAAGAACTTTGCTTCAGGATAAGCACAGAAATTGTGCTCCGGCGGTGCGGCGGCAGCAGGAGGCCCCACTAACTAAAGTGGTGTTTCAGGTTAAGAACAGTTTTAGGTTAAGTACAGACCTCTGGAACAAATTAAGTACTTAACCCGAGGTACCACTGTACAGGGTTATAAAGACTAGGACTAGCCGCCTGAGAAACAGTTTCTATCCAAATGCAATTCTGGTTTTAAACGCGGTGTAAGGTAGTCTCTGTGGGAGTATATTGTATTTAATTATGGGGTATCAGAGTTTTTAGAGGGTTAACCAGGCTAGGATAGCTGGGATAGCAGGCTTGTTGGTTGTTGTTTTTTTAAATGATATTTATTAAAAGTTTAAAGATTACAGAAAGAAGAAGAAAGAAAAATAAAAAAATAAAAAAGCAAAACAAATCAATACATTACAATACACACAAAAAACCAATACATCCAAAACAAAAATAAAAGCAAAAACAGTTAAAAACACATCCAATTTTTCCATTTCTTTGTCTTTCATTTACTTGTTTCATCGACCTCCTCACACCTCCCTTTTTTGTATTCTAGTTATTAATTATTTCAGCAAATCCATTCTTATCTTAATTTATTTTAACATTATCTTACCATTAATACCATAAAACTTATTTGTACTTAACTCCTTATATCATTTCTACTAAAACCATGTAATTTCATTCCAACATTTTTCTAACACTCATTAATTTTACAATATTTCTATAAATAACTTTAAAACTTTTTTCCCAATCTTCTTCCACCGTCTCTTTTCCCTGGTCTCGGATTCTGCCAGTCCTTTCTGTCAATTCCATATGGTCCATCAACCTGGTGATCTTCTGTCCGAGGCTCTTAACTCTTTTCCATGTCCCTTCTGCGGATCGTCTTCATATTTATACATACGCTTTACTTTATCTTCTGCTGCTACAGATAGGTAGCCGTGTTGGTCTGCCATGGTCAAAACAAAATAAAAAAATTCCTTCCAGTAGCACCTTAAAGACCAACTGAGTTAGTTTTAACTCAGTTAAAACTAACTCAGTTAAAACTAACTCAGTTAAAACTAACTCAGTTAAAACTAACTCAGTTGGTCTTTAAGGTGCTACTGGAAGGAATTTTTTTATTTTATCTTCTGCTGATCTTGTTCTTAATTTCCTTCCTTTGGCGCTGAGGAGTAGATCTCGGGGAAGCTCCAACCTAACAATGTCTTTATTCCTTCTCGACAGGTCAGCCCATTCTCCGTAGTCAAAATTAAAGTCCAAAAGATATTTCAGGACATGTTTCAAAATCCCTCCAAAGCTGGAGGCCCCCACAACTCCGATCTCCTCCTGACCCAAATCCAAATCCCCAAAGCCAGAACATCCCTGTATAAGGGGATCTGTCCATCTTTCCTTCTCCAGTCCAAGCGAGGCTCCGATCCTCAAAATCTGACTTTCTCTAAATTCAGTCATAGAAGGCAACAACTTATATTCATCAAATTGCCTCTGTAAGGCTGGGGCTCTCTCCACTTGTATTACTTGAGGTTCAACAACCACTTCCTCCCTCGCCTTCTCCACAACTTGCCATGTCGTAGTTTCTGTATAGATGTTCACTTTTTGCCCCAAGTCAGTCACATTTTGTCCCAGATTATCAATTTTAATAATCATAACATCTGTCTTCTTATCAGGCTTGTTGGTTTTTGAAGGTCTGATGTAGATTTTTTCAATTACGTTGTTCTGTATGGGACAATGACAATAAAGATTATTGTATCGTATCGAAGAAGCAAGCTTGTTTTCTGCTGCTCCAGGGGGCAGGACCCAAACCAGTGGATTCAAATGGCAGATTCCAACTAAACTTTAGGAAGACCTTTCTGACAGCAAGAGCTGTTAGGCAGTGGGACAGGCTCCCATGAGAAGTGGTGAACTCTCCTTCCTTGGAGGTTTTTAAGCAGAGGTCAGATGGCCATTTGTCATGGATGCTTTAGCTGAGATTCTTTCATTGCAGGGGGTTGGACTAGATGACCCTCACGATCCCTTTCCACTATACAGTTCTATTATCCAGCAAAGTTGGCGCCAATTCACCTTTCAGACAGGGAGGTGCCATAGCCACTGCCCCACCAATCCTGGCTCTGCCTTCACCTCCACCTCCACTTCCACCTCCACCTGCCAGCCTTCTTAATGCATCGGGTGGCACTTCCTGTTCCCCTCCTCCTCCTCAGTCTCAGTGTTGTCCTTGTAGAACTCAGCAGGGAAGAGGATGGGGACAAAACAGGAATTTGCTGTGCCTGCCACTTGCTCTGGTACCTCCTAGTGTTGGACTTCCTGCCAGTTGCTGAGAAGACCCACCAGAAACTTCTTGTTCCTTGATCTTCCTTGATCAAGGGACTGTTATGCTACAGCACCCTAGAATTTGAGAGCCCTTGTCATTTATTGCAGATATTAATATTGCACAGCTTGAAGCAACTGGGTGCATAAAATTTGACCCTTTTTGGAATAAAACATTGTCCGGACCCATGTTTGATTCAAAGCTTTACTTGCAGATCTTTCTTCAAAGCAGAACAAAAAACAGTAAATAGTACAGCCGAACAGTTGTACAATATCTTGTGCGTGTCCAGCACAGGCTCAGCATCTTAAATATATATCACAGAGCCTGGGAACAAAAACATAACAAAAGGCAAATCCCTTCAAAATAGCGATTTGCAATTCAATAGCCTCCCATGTGATCTAAAGTTAAACACCTTGTCAGAGCCAGCAGAGAGCAATAACAGTTAATTATCAACCCATCTAGGCGCTCAGAGAGCTTGCTATAGCCCCATGGAAAATCTCTGTGTTAAATCCTTCAGTAATACACATTAAAGCATTCTCCATTTCAATGTGAATTAAACAATTATACTTAACATGACTCTCCAGGACTGGGGATTATGAGAAGGAGCCCCTGTGTCCAGGATTATGTTTTGCATCCATACTGCAGTTTCACTTTCACCCAGAAGATGGCAGGAAAGCGAAGAGCGTTCAAAGTTTGTGCCTGATTGCCTTCTTTACAGAATAAAACTGAGAAATTGTATTCTGAAATGAAAGGTTTGGGGACCCCAGTTGGCCTGAAACCTCCAATATATATGGGCTGGCTCTGGTGATTTAATGATAATGTATTCTCTTAGAGGGGATGCTGGTGGCGCTGTGGGTTAAACCACAGAGCCTAGGACTTGCCGATCAGAAGGTTGGTGGTTCGAATCCCCACGACGGAGTGAGCTCCCGTTGCTCAGTCCCTGTTCCTGCCCACCTAGCAGTTCGAAAGCACGTCAAAGTGCAAGTAGATAAATAGGTACCACTCCGGCAGGAAGGTAAACGGTGTACCTCGGGTTAAGTACTTAATTCGTTCTGAAGGTCTGTACTTAACCTAAAACTGTTCTTAACCTGTTCTTAAGCTGTTCTTATTTAAGGCAAATACTTAATCTTATTCATGCTGTCCAATCTTAAATTGTTGTTATGGCCTAATCTGTATTGAAATTGTCCTTTGTTTTTTCTGGTGTTATGTTTCGCTGACTAGCTGTACGAACCAATCTGGTCTGTGACCGTTTAATAAAATTTGATTTGTTCTTAACCTGAAGCACCACTTTAGCTAGTGGGGCCTCCTGCTGCCGCCGCGCCGCTGGAGCACAATTTCTGTGCTTACCCTGAAGCAAAGTTCTTAACCTGAAGCAATATTTCTGGGTTAGTGGAGTCTGTAACCTGAAGCGTATGTAACCTGAAGCGTATGTAACCCGAGGTACCACTGTACCTTCTTCCACACCGCTGGAGCACGATTTCTGTTCTCATCCTGAAGCAAAGTACTTAACCCGAGGTAATATTTCTGGGTTAGCGGAGTCTGTAACCTGAAGCGTATGTAACCCGAGGTACCACTGTACTTCTTAATTTAACAATAATAATGATAACAACAACTTTTTTTCTCTTTTCTAAAAAAAAAGTGTCCCCAGATTCTTTGAAAAAAATCTGGTAACCTTAATTAAAACACACCTCAACATTCCACATATCCTTGCTGATGAATTTGCTCCCGTGAGGCCCAGAGATGGCCACCGACTTGGATGGCTTTAAAAGACGATCAGACACCTTCATGGAAGATCAGCCTATTAATGGCTGCTGGCCCCATGGCTACAACCTCACTTCACTGTCTTAGGCAGTAAATGTCTCTTAAGACTAGTTTCTGGGAGTCACAACTTATGGAGGGGGCCTCTTGTGTTCAGGTTCGGCCTTCAGGTTTCCCAAAACCTTGCGAGATCTTGCAGAGCTCACGAGATTTTGGGGAGATCTTGCCTGAAGCCGCGTCCACACAAGCCAGGAGAGCGAGGCTATGGCGACTAGCAGCCATCTATAGCCCTTCCCAGCGGCGTAGCATGGGTTGTCAGCACCCGGGGCAAGGCAAGAAATTTGTGCCCCCTAACCCGGGCAAGGCAAGTAATTTGCGCCCCTAACCTGCCGCCGCTGCCAGCTTCTTCTTGCTGCTGCCTGGGCTGGGGTATTTACGGTAAGGTAGCCACAGCGGCGGCGGTGGGGGGTCCGTGTCAGGTGATCTGAGGCGAGTTGCCGCTGGCGCTGCCGCCCAAACGACGCCGCTTGCCTGGAGGAGGAGGAGGGCAGAGAGGCGAGGAAAATGCAACATGGCCCAGCAGCTGCAGCAGCAGTGGCGGCGGCGGCGGCGGCGGCAGGGCTGTTAGGAGGGGCTGCCTGGCACGCCCTCCGTGGCCCTGACGCGCGGGGACCGCGGTGAGTGCTGAGAACCGCTGCCTGCCGGACGCCTTCAGCCCAGACGCGTGCATAGCTCGTCGGTTCCGCGAGACATGGGGCTCTGCTACAGCCTGCGCCCGAGGCTCTTCGGCGACTCCGGAGGCGGCGAGCGTGCCCCCCCAGATGTTGCGCCCGGTGAGCCGGCCCCCCTGCACCCCCCACGCTACGCCACTGGCCCTTCCTCCTCCTCCTCCTCTTCCTCCTCTTGTTAAACTGGAGAGGATACCCGGGACAAGAGCCTGGCGCTGTTCAACTCATAAGCTTTGCCATGGCAGCCCCTGCCCTGCTCCCTCTCGCTTTGTTCAGGGCCCAGTGGGGGTTGGCAGGAAAAAGGCAGCAGAGGAGGACTAATGCCGCGAGGAATAATTAAGCCAGAACATTTGTAATAATAGCTGTGCCCTGGATTGAATGTGTGTGTGTGTGTGTGTGTGTGTGTGTGTGTGTGTGTTTTTGGGGGTAGGCAGTGTTCTCTGGCACACTTCATCGACATGATGCTGCGAGATGCTTTGTGAGGCTCACCCACACGCCGTTTATCTGTGAGCGCTGGGATCAGTGTGTGGGCCGATGCGAAATGTTCTTTCACCCGCAAATCCTTTTATGGATCCGGAGGGAGCTGGGCATATGTGTGTGAGAGAGATCCTTATCGCCATGGAATCGGCAGGAGAAAGCATCTCTGGGTGAGGATACAAAGGCTCTCTCCTGAAACAATTCAGTCCCTTTCGTTTGGTGTAAAAGGTAAAGGTACCCCTGCCCGTACGGGCCAGTCTTGCCAGACTCTAGGGTTGCGCGCTCATCTCGCTCAAGAGGCCGGGAGCCAGCGCTGTCCGCAGACACTTCCGGGTCACGTGGCCAGCGTGACAAGCTGCATCTGGCAAGCCAGCACAGCACATGGAACACCGTTTACCTTTCCGCTGGTAAGCGGTCCCTATTTATCTACTTGCACCCGGAGGTGCTTTCGAACTGCTAGGTTGGCAGGTGCTGGGACTGAACGACGGGAGCGCACCCCGCCGCGGGGATTCAAACTGCCGACCATGCGATCAGTAAGTCCTAGGTGCTGAGGTTTTACCCACAGCGCCACCCGCGTCCCATTCGTTTGGTGCCATCATCATAATTCCTTTTATTCGCCAAGTTCAGAGGTGAGGGGCAATTCTATGCAGAGAGTACTTCTTTATGCCGCACATAAACTATGGAACTCACTGCCACAGGAGGAGGCAGAGTTATGGCCACCACCCTAAAGTTAAAGGGTAATAATAATAATAATAATAAATTTTATTTATATCCCGCCCTCCCCAGCCGAAGCCGGGCTCAGGGCAGCTAACAACACTAAAGTAGTAAAACATTATAAAAACATTATAAAAGTTAATTAAAATCAAAATTGATGGCAACCATAAACTAAAGTTTTGTAAAGATTGCCAAAGGAGGGAGTCAGGCTGTGCCCTGACCAAAGGCCTGGTGGAACAGCTCTGTCTTGCAGGCCCTGCGGAAAGATGTCAAGTCCTGCAGGGCCCTTGTCTCTTGTGATAGAGCGTTCCACCAGATTGGAGCCGCAGCCGAAAAAGCCATGGCTCTAGTTGAGGCCGGCCTAACCTCTCTGTGGCCTGGGACCTTTAAGATGTTTTTATTTGCAGACCGTAAGTTCCTCTGTGGGGCATACCAGGAGAGGCGGTCCCGTAGGTACGAGGGTCCTAGGCCGTATAGGGCTTTGAAGGTTAAAACCAGCACCTTAAACCTGATCTTGTAAACCACCGTGAGCCAGCGCAGCTGGTATAGCACCGGGTGAATGTGATCTCGCAGCGAAGACCCCGTAAGGAGTCTCGCCGTGGCATTCTGCACCCGCTGGAGTTTTTGGGTCTGTCTCAAGGGCAGCCCCACGTAGAGCGAGTTACAATAATCCAGTCTGGAGGTGACTGTTGCGTGGATCACAGTGGCTAGGTCAGGGCGAGAGAGGTAAGGAGCCAACTGCTTAGCTTGGCGGAGATGAAAAAATGCGGCCTTTGTAATAGCTGTAATCTGCGCCTCCATGGAGAGGGAGGTATCGAAGATTACACCAAACTCTTAACGGACGGTGCTGGCACTAATTGCGCCCCTGCAAGAGATGGGAGTTGCCCCCTCAATCCCATATCGCCCCGTCCCAGCCAGAGGACCTATGTCTTCGAAGGATTTAACTTCAACCGGCTCCCACGTAACCATCCAGCCACAGCTTCCAAGCATCTGATCAGTGTGTCTGGGGCCGAGTCAGGATGGCCATCCATCAACAGATAGAGTTGGGTGTCATCGGCATACTGATGGCAACCCAGCCCAAAACTCCGGACAAGCTGGGCGAGGGGGCGCATAAAGATGTTAAAAAGCATCGGGGAGAGTATTGCACCCTGGGGCACTCCACACACCAAGGAGTGGCGCGATGACAATTCCCCCCCAAGCGCCACCCTCTGTCCCCGACCAGAGAGTAACGAACGCAGCCATTGAAGGACTGTGCCCTGGATCCCCATGTTGGCAAGGCGGTGGTCCAGGAGTTCGTGATCGACCATGTCGAAAGCTGCTGACAGATCTAGAAGAATCAGCGGCCCCGACCTGCCTCGATCCAGCTGTCTACGAAGATCATCTGTTAGGGCAACCAGAGCCATCTCGGTCCCATGACCAGCGCGGAAGCCAGACTGGAATGGATCCAGAGCCAATGTTTCATCCAGAAACCCACCAAGCTGTTCAGCAACCGCTCTCTCAATCACCTTACCCAGGAATGGAAGATTCAAAACCGGGCGGTAATTGGATAGATCTAAGGGATCTAATGATGTTTTCTTTAAGAGCGGGCGCACCACTGCCTCCTTCAGTTCCCCTGGGAATGTCCCGGTGCCAAGGGACAAATTGATGATATCCCCCAGGGGGGCCCGCACCTCGTCTGGACACGCTCTAATCAGTCAGGATGGGCACGGGTCGAGAGGAAAAGTGGTGGGCTTTCCAGCTCGGAGGAGTCTGTCCACATCGGCTGGGGATATCCGCTCAAAGTGGTCCAATACTGGACCCGAGGACAGTCGAGGGGCCTCCAGTTCCTTTATTGTATCCAAATTGGCAGGGAGGTCATGGCGGAGCAACAGAACCTTCTCCGCAAAAAAGCTCGCAAATGCCTCACAGCTGTCTGTCAAATTGTTATTTAAATTTGGCTGTCCTTCGAGGGACGTTAAAGACCGAATTATACTAACTAATTGCGCCGGGCGAGAGCTACCGGATGCAATGGAGGCCAAGAAGTAGGACTTCTTAGCGGCCTTCACTGCCATCTCATAGGTTTTCATAAAAACCCTATAAGATGTTCTTGAGGCTCCGTCACGGGCACCCCGCCATACTCGCTCTAGCCGTCTGAGGTCCCGCTTCATTTTCCGAAGCTCCTCGGTAAACCAGGGAGCCCGGTTTCTGCGGGGTCGCAGAGGGCGCTTAGGTGCGATCTCATCGATGGCTGCCAGGAGCTGGGTATTCCAGCCCTCAACAAGCTCAGTCAATGAGTCGCCAGGGGGAGAAAGGTCCCGCAAGGCTTGACGGAATCTATCAGGGTCCATCAGCCTCTGCGGGCGACCCCTGACCATTAGGTCCAGTCGCGGACAACTCTGGGGTTGCGGCACTCATCTCGCTTTATTGGCCGAGGGAGCCGGCGTACAGCTTCTGGGTCATGTGGCCAGCATGACTAAGCCGCTTCTGGCAAACCAGAGCAGCGCACGGAAACGCCGGAGCGGTACCTATTTATCTACTTGCACTTTGACGTGCTTACGAACTGCTAGGTTGGCAGGAGCAGGGACCGAGCAATGGGAGCTCAATTAGATCTTTGGGAGCAGTGTGTGTGTGTGTGTGTGACTCCCATGGGACAAGACCCTCCTTCAAATCCGCAGGAGCCAAACCCTTGGGCCATACCCCCCTCCTAGAACTGCACACACTTTCTGAATCCTGATCATCTGAGTCCCCTCCGCCTTGTCATTGGGCTGTATCACCATCCCACCATCTCTGCTTCTGGGGGCAACGCTGGCAGGCTGCCCGGCTCTCTGCTGGAAGCCATGCCAGTCGAGCAGTACAGTCATTCCTGCCTGCCCACAGCATGTGAGTCACCCGCATGGAGGACGGTTGGTGCCGGAGAAACACAAAGCTGTTCGGAATCAGAAAACTCCTCGTGGCAACTTCTAATTATTTCTGGAGGCCTGATGGACCGGCCCCACAATCCAGCTGCTCCTACGCCAGGCCTTACCCTCACAGAAAGTGCTCAGGATTATCCTGGGCTCTCCTGGCATGACAGTCAGAAAAGCACCAGGGTGGAAAGGAGAGACAGAACCGTGCCAGCAGAGCCATTTGCTGCCTCAGGGTCCCTGGGGCAGGGACCACCAGCCTCAATGATGCTTGCTGGTGGCATCTCCACCTTTGCCAAGAATGGAAGGGTCCCAACCTACACACAGTGATGGCCTGGTGTGATGGCCTGGGATTCGGACTCGGAGGCTGAACCTGAGGAATCTCAGCCTGCACAGGATTCCCCGCCTCCAGGACCGGCTGAGCCGGGGCTGGGGCCTGAGCCTGAAGGGTCCTCACCTGTGCTGGATCCTCAGGTGCAGGCACCAGCTGAGTCTGCTCTGGCTCCTGAGGTGATGGAGGACCCATTGCCTGCAGGTGCTCCACTCTCAGCCCCTTCAGAGGAAGCTGAGATTGCCTCTGGGTCCGGTAACCCTCCAGCCTCTCCTGAGCTGCAGAGGCTCAGGGCAGAGAGGCAGAGGGAACTAAGTTCCCGCAGGAGGAGGGCTCGCCTCCAGGCCAGGAGAGGCAAGTCACCTGAGGACCGGGGCCGCTGTGCCTCGGGGCAGATAAAAGCCAGTCAGCCCCAGGTGATGGTGTGATGGGTAGAGGGCAGAAACAGCTGGAGCAGAAGCAGCCTTCGTCCCCAAATCCAGTTGCAAGAAAGGGTGCAAAGCAAAAGCCAGGCAATTTTTCAGCTCTCCCTGCCATATTGGTTGGCCTGAGCTTTGCTTTTTTTAAAGACAAACCATGTCAGGTGTTTAGCTGCAGCTCATGACTGCTGCCAGCGCTGCTGTGGGTTAGTTATTTTGCAGTTTATAATTAAATAAGGCCTCCCGTTGCTTGGTAACAGGGAATTTGAATTATTCTAATAGCTTTTAGCTGCTGATTATGATCTTATCATTAAGTTGGGAGCACCAGTGCTCAAATAATGGGTGAAAGGAGGATGCTTTAGTAGAGATTCTTGCATTGCAGGGGGTTGGGGGTTGGGCTAGATGACCCCTGGGTCCCTTCCAACAATTCTAGGATTCTATGGTAACCCACTGGCCCAGGGATCCTCAACCTTGGCCCTCCAGATGTTTTTGGCCTACAACTCCCATGATCCCTAGCTAGCAGGACCAGTGGTCAGGGATGATGGGAATTGTAGTCTCAAAACATCTGGAGGGCCGAGGCTGAGGAAGCCTGTATTAGCCCCATCTACTAATTCACTTCAAGTTTTTAGCCCAAACTCTGTCCCCTTCGAAACAAAATAAAAAAATTCCTTCCAGTACACCTTAGAGACCAACTGAGTTTTCTTATTGGTATGAGCTTTTGTGTGCATGCACACTTCTTAATGGACGTGGGTGGCACTGTGGGTTAAACCACAGAGCCTAGGACTTGCCGATCAGAAGGTCGGCGGTTCCGATCAGAAGGTTGCCGGTTCGAATCCCCACGACGGGGTGAGCTCCCGTTGCTCGGTCCCTGCTCCTGTCAACCTAGCAGTTCGAAAGCATGTCAAAGTGCAAGTAGATAAATAGGTACCACTCTGGCGGGAAGGTAAATGGTGTTTCCGTGCGCTGCTCTGGTTCGCCAGAAGCGGCTTAGTCATGCTGGCCACATGACCTGGAAGCTGTATGCGGCTCCCTCGGCCAATAAAGCAAGATGAGCGCCACAACCCCAGAGTCAGCCATGACTGGACCTGATGGCCAGGGGTCCCTTTACCTTTACACTTCTTATGTACACGAAAGCTTATAAACTTAGCTGGTCTCTAAGGTGCTACTGGAAGGAATTTTTTTATTTTGTTTCGACTACGGCAGACCAACACGGCTACCTACCTGTAACTAGAACTGTCCCCTTCAAGAGCTGTGCTGGATCAGACCAAAGGCCCATTTAATTCAACACCTCAACCAGATGCCTATGGGATTTTTGACTATTGCTTTTTGACTTGCAGGAGAGGGGAAGCCATCAAGTTATGTGAAAGTAGCATCATTCTCCAGCCTGTCAGGATGTCATAATTTCAGTCTCCCCTACATGCGTTTTCCATTCAGGTATGAATTACAGAGGAAATGAATATGAATGGAAATAAATTACAGGTGAAATGGATTCTGAGGCAGGAGAGGAAGTCAGCTAGCGGGAGAAAGGGGGAAGGGAGTCAAAAGGCCAACAGCAAAAGGCCTCCAGCGAGACTTCTGAATACTGTTTGCTGGAAACCACAGGCGGGAAGAAGTCTCTTGTGCTGGAATCCTGTTTGTGGGCTTCCCACAGGGATCTGGTCAGCCACTGTGAGAACAGGATGTTGGATTAGATGGGCCATTGGCTTAATCCATCAGACTCTTCTTATGTTCTCAAATCTAAAAAAGGTAAAGATAAAGGACCCCTGGACAGTTAAGTCCAGTCAAAGGCAACTATGGGGTTGTGGCGCTCATCTCGCTTTCAGGCCGAGGGAGCCGGCGTTTGTCCACAGACAGCTTTCCGGGTCATTTGGCCAGCAAGACTAAACCGCTTCTGGCACAACAGGACACCTTGATGGAAACCAGAGCTCACACAAATGCCGTTTACCTTCCCGCCGCAACGGTACCTATTTATCTACTTGCACTGGTGTGCTTTCGAATTGCTAAGTTGGCAGGAGCTGGGACAGAGCAACGGGAACTCACCCCGTTACGGGAATTCGAACCACCAACCTTTTGAGCAGCAAGTCCAAGAGGCTCAATGGTTTAGACCACAGAGCCACCCGCATCCCTTTTCTCAAGTCTAGCAGAAATGCATGGAAGATGGAGGATCAGGCTTGGCTACTAGGCGCAAGGAGGGATGAGCAAATCTGTCAATTTTGGTTTCTCTCGGTTTCTTGTTTTTCCAGTCCATAGTCCTGGGCAGGGTTGAGTCCGCAGTGTCTCTCACCTCGACCCTCAGCATCCTCAGGTACGCAATGGATGTGGGACTGTTGTAGCCCAGCTGTTTGGAGCACCACTGTAATTTGACTCACCAGGAGAACCATAAGAGGTGTCCTTCAGCTGTGCTGCTGGTATATAATTTAGCCTATTTCTTCACAGCACTCAGCATGTCTGTAAAAACTCTCTTTTCTGTACATAGAGAAAAACAACGCTCTGTGCAAAAGGGTTACACGGAGAGCTTTTGGAACCGGAGTACAGGACTGAGTGGACCTTTGCTTGTTTAGTTCATAAAATGTGTACACGATTTGACAGGTGTGTTGTTGTTGTTTTAAAAAAGCTCCAAGTGGTTTATGTTAAGTTGTGGGCGAACATATCAGACGACACAGCGATTCTTCAGACAGCTCTTGTTTATTCACAGGCCAGGACAGAACTGAACTGAAGGGTTCAGTCAGCCTGCTTATATAGAGCTCCAGTACAATGTAACTGTAACAATTTTCTAAAACTATCCAATCACTGAACGTCACTTTCGATTCCTTATTTGCATAACTATCTACAGTATCCCCCTGCTGGCCCAGGCTGATAACTTCAGTACATAACAGTTTACAAAAAGAACAAAATAGAAGGACTCTTTTAAAACATTCCGAAGAGAAAATCAGCGACAAACTAAAAACAGATTAAAACAGATGGGACTTCAGCAGTTCAAGACATTCATCCTGATTTGATCCCAATTTGCTTGCATGAATACATCTTCCTATTAGCGATTTGTTCATCCCTGCTTTTCAATCCATTTTCCTGTAACTTTCCTAACCATAAACATTTTGTTTGTTTGTTTTCCGAGCGGATTTGTTGCACCTGAGCCCTTCAACGGTGCGAAGCTGAATTTCTGCTGTGCGACTGAATCCTCCGCACAAAGTAGTGATGGACTGGAGGCATCCTCTGTAGTTCAGATGGTCAGAAGGTGGAAGTTGAGGGAGAGGAGAGGTCAGTCAGCGGCTTTTGACCACAAGAGCCAAATGGAAGCTCTCTGTGTATCTTTGGAGGGGATGGAAAGCTCTGTCAGTTCTGGGTCTCTCTCATTTTTCCAATCTTAAATTCAGATCTCAATATTGGTTGGAGAACCACATCACAAAATCTAGATATGTAAGTTGTTGTTGTTTAGTCGTTTAGTTGTGTCCGACTCATGACCCCCTGAACCAGAGCACGCCAGGCCCTCCTGTCTTCCACTGCCTCCCGCAGTTTGGTCAAACTCATGCTGATAGCTTCGAGAACGCTGTCCCACCATCTCGTCCTCTGTCATCCCCTTCTCCTTGTGCCCTGCAGTTTGGTCAAACTCATATTAGCAGCTTCGAGAACACTGTCCCACCATCTCGTCCTCTGTCGTCCCTTTCTCCTTGTGCCCTCCATCTTTCCCAACATCAGGGTCTTTTCCAGGGAGTCTCCTCTTCTCATGAGGTGGCCAAAGTCTTGGAGCCTCAGCTTCAGGATCTGTCCTTCCAGTGAGCACTCAGGGCTGATTTCCTTCAGAATGGATACGTTTGATCTTCTTGCAGTCCATGGGACTCTCAAGAGTCTCCTCCAGCAGCATAATTCAAAAGCATCCATTCTTCGGCGATCATGTAAGTGTAAGATATGTAAGTGCCAATTCCCAAAACACAGCTGCTATTATATTACTTCAGAAAGTGTGGGAGTGGGAGAGTTGCCTTTAAGGCAGGCTTCCTCAAACTCGGCCCTCGGGATGTTTTGAAACTACAATTCCCATCATCCATGACCACTGGTCCTGCTAGCTAGGGATCATGGGAGTTGTAGGCCAAAAACATCTGGAGGGCCAAGTTTGAGGAAGCCTGCTTTAAGCCACACTTCTGCCTAGAAATCATGGGTCTGACTGGTTTTGCTTTTACCCCACTGTTCCCGCCCCCTTGGAAATCCTGCTCTTTAGTGCTAAATTGGAACAAACAGCAACCTGTGAAAAACCCAATTGTCGTTTGTTCCGATTCCTTGCTAAACCATGGGATTTTCCGGAGGCAAATGGCAGAGCAAATGGAACTGCGGATGAATGCTGATGGTGAACTGAATTAAATTCCTGCCCCATTCCTATAACCCCTGAATGAGAGGTTTTGCTGGAGGAGAGTCTTCATGTCCTCCTCCTCCTCCTTGATTTGGAACCAGAATGCAGGACTAGCTGGGCATGAAAGAGCTGTAATCTGCATTGGGAAACAGCAGAACCAGAGGAAAGGGGCGCTGAAAATTCACCGCCCTTCTCTAAAGTTTGCAGGTGACCATAAAGGGAAGAGGAAGTAGCGAGGATGGGCTTGTGCTCGCATCTTCTGTTCTAGCATCATCTTGCTCACAACACAGGGTGGATATTTATATCTCTACAGTTTAGGAAAAGCAGAGGAGCTTGTCGCTCGGATGTCTTCTGTGCGTATTTTGAGCCTGTTATATAACCAGCAAAGAAAGAGCAGAAAGAAAATAGTTTCTCAGGGCTGCCCCCTTCCATTTACTTAGAAGACTCTGAATGCGCCGAACCTCCAGGCAGAGCGTCATCTTAGTGCCATTTAATGCCAATTACACGGTGAACATGGAATGTGCAACAATCAGATGCACAATAGGTATTATATCGAGAGCTTGTTTGCATCATGCGTTTGAGGGAGGGAGGGAGGGACATGGGTGATGCCACCCCAATTTCAGCCATCAGGGGTACAGGGAGGCACAACCCTGGGGAGGTGATAAGTCATTAAGGCTACTTACACTTTGTTCCTCTATTCCTCCCCTCCCATGGCCAGGTTCCTGGTTGCTCTCCTGCTGTGTCCACCAGCCTGTGCATGCTGTGGTTTAACATCAGATGAGTACGTAACAAGACCTCTGAGCAGTTTGCAGCTGGTGCTCTAAAAGCCTCATGAAAAATACTAATACTAATAATATAATATTTATACCCTGCCTGTCTGCCTGGGCTTCCCCAGCCACTCTGGGCGGCTTCCAACAAAATATTAAAATACCGTAATGCATCAAAAATTAAAAGCTTCCCTAAACAGGGCTGCCTTCAGATGTCTTCTAAAAGTGATGAGAGGATGAGAGGAACCCCCAATAAAAACAACATTAAAAACAAGGTGTGGGATGTAATTCACTGGAAGCAGTCAAGTACAACATTCCTTGTTTTCCTAGAGTGGACCTGCAAGGGAATGTTTGGTCCAGCCGGTCGAAACTTCCTGTTCCTCCTGGGCTGGAGCATCCTTCCTTGCATGTGACTAGTGGGTGGACGTGACCTTTCCAGACCTGGTAAAAGGACAAGCCATGCTGCCACTCTCCCTCTTTTCCATCTTCCTTTCATCCTGCAAACTTCCTAGACTGCTAACTGCAGTCATTAGGTCAACCCACATATGGGGAAAACCTGTTTGTATACGCTTGTAACTTTAAGCCTTAAGCCTGCCTTCAGGGATCACACTCTGCTCTGCCTGATCGTGAGGAAACTTTTTTTTAATTGCTTATGAACAAGACTGTAGTATCTTTATTCTTTTAGGAGGGATTCAAGGGGTCTTACCAGGAAAATATTAGAACACATTTCAATCGGGACAAGCCAGTATTGTCTTAAGAAACTCACATGAGTTTGCAACCAGCTTTCTGCTGCGCAAGAAGGGGAATGCACAAAGTGAAGAAACTTGCTAGCACAAGTTGGGAAGGATATTAATAAACAATATATCCTCTCCTGCCACCCTCAACATTCCCACCCAAGTCAGGAGGGCTACTTATTGTCATATAAGCTGCCTGAACACAAACCAGAACAAATGGTCACTAAAGACCGGACATAGTCTAACTTCCGTGTAAGCAAACTGGGACGAATGCTCAATAAACGGATTACCTAAGGTATCCTTTAGGTGAGCCGAATTCTGAGTCCAGGTGCCTCACTCCTCCATTGTACAGATCATCTCATTCACACAACCACCTGCTTGTCTGCTTTGCTCCCAGCCTGAGGGAGGAGGGCCCCTCTGCAATGACAAAAAAATTAATAATGGAGGTGTTTTCTTTTCTTGTCCCCGATCCCACATTTGGTCTGTTCCAGCAAGATGTTTCAGGGCCCACGGCCATCTGTCTGCTGGCTTGTTTCAGAGAGATGCTACTGCCACCACTTGCATTTTTTGCTTATTGATGAATTGCCTGTTTACTTATCTCCTGGAAGGTAGGAAGAAGGCTGGATCCTGTCTCCCCCGCGTAAGCATCACCTCTGAGCTGTGCCAGACCTGCAAAAGGATGAAGGTTTCACTTACTCCTGTTCCCTTCCTTAAAATGCAATCAAAGGGATGCTTCAGTTTGCTAAACTCCTAAAACGCGCCAAGTGTGGCTGAATGGAACAAACGGTTCACTCACCCCAGTATCCTGTGCTTGGCAGAGGTCACGAGATCTACTGGAAGGATGGTGGGCAAGGCTGTTCTCAGAACCATCTGAAGTTGCTGTCAAGGTTCAGGCTCTAGAGTAAAGTTGGCGTCAAGGCTGCTTATGCAATTCTTCCTCCCTGATTTTATTTCCAAAGTGGCACGGATGTGTTTGAAGTCTTCCATTCTTCTGCTTTTTTTATTTATTTAAGGGCTCCCCTTTAAGGACTTCTGTGCATATACAGTAAGGTTACGAGGTTTTTTTCAATGAATTCAGGGACACTTTAAACAAACAAACAAACAAACAAACACTACACGTTGAGGAGCAGCCCCATCCCAACTCCTACTTGCGTGTAAGCAGGAGGGGGCAGGGATCTCTCAGGCAGTGCAATGCCTCCCTTCCCATCAGAGCAGCCCCAATCCAATTCCTACTTGCGTGCAAGCAGGAGGGGGCAGGGATCCCTCAGCTGGGAAGGGAGGCTTCCCATTGCCTAACTGAGATATCCCTGGCCCCTCCTCTGGGCGGCTTCCAACAAAGATTCAAAATACATCAAAAGATCATGCATTAAAAACTTCCCTAAACAGGGCTGCCTTCAGATGGCTTCTAAATGTCTGGTAGTTGTTGTTCTCTTTGACATCTGGTGGGAGGGCGTTCCACAGGGCGGGTGCCACTACTGAGAAGGCCCTCGGCCTGGTTCCCTGTAGCTTTGCTTCTTGCAGTGAGGGAACCACCAGAAGGCCCTCGGCACTGGACCTCAGCGTCTGGGCTGAACGATGGGGGTGGAGACGCTCCTTCAGGTATACAGGACCGAGGCCGTTTAGGGCTTTAAAGGTCAACATCAACACTTTGAATTGTGCTCGGAAACGTGCTGGGAGCCAATGTAGGTCTTTCAAGACTGGTCTTATGTGGTCTTGGTGGCCGGCCCCAGTCACCAGTGGAACCCTGGAAAACCACTGCTAATCAGTGTAGACAATATTTAGCTAGATTGATCAATGGTCTGATTCGGTATAAGGTGGATTCCCAAGTTTTTATTGAGGATTCGTTCTGATTCACTTGTGGAAGGTCCATGTGGCTTCCCGTTATGCTTCTGTTCATCCCATGCTTTTCAGTGCTGTTCCTGTCACTATCCTAAATGCAAAAAGCCCTTTAAAAAGAAGTGGATTCCCTGCTCCAGGGTGACAGAGGACATTGATCTGCTTTAATCATGCAAAGCTAAATTTCTGGTATGCTCTGGAATCCCTTCCACAGAATAGTGACAGTCTGGAGGCATCTTTAGACTAGTAGCTGTCATTCTTTCTCTCTCTCTCCAGGGAAGACCAGGAACTGCCAGTCGGTGCTGCAGGGCTGTGAATCAACAATAGGAAATTTGCTGCATCCTTCCCAAGCAGCTCAAAGGATGCTTTGGAGGGGGAACCATGACTGCTATAAAACCAAACTTTGTTTTTAATACAGTGGTGCCCCGCAAGACGAACGCCTCGCAAGACGAAAAACCCGCTAGACGAAAAGGTTTTCCGTTTTTCGAGGCGCTTCGCAAGACGAATTTCCCTATGGGCTCGCTTCGCAAGACGAAAACGTCTTGCGAGTCTTGCGATTTTTTTCGCTCCCCCCCTTTTTCTAAGCCGCTAAGCCGCTAATAGCCGCTTTGCCGCTAATAGCCGCTAAGCCGCTAATAGCGCTAATCCGCTAAGCCGCTAATAGGGTTGCTTCGCAAGACGAAAAAAACGCAAGACGAAGAGACTCGCGGAACGGATTATTTTCGTCTTGCAAGGCACCACTGCAGAGAGATGCTCTGATTGGTCTGCAACATCTCCCTTGAGAAGCTATGGACTCTCCTTCCTTGGAGGTTTTTAAGCAGATGTTGGATGGTCGTCTGTTATGGATGCTTGAGCTGAGATTCCTGCATTGCAGGGCATTGGACTAGATGACCCTCGGGGACTCTTCCGACTCTACAATTCTATGATTCCATGAATGACATATTCCAGCCTTTACCACCCTAGTGGCATCCAGATGTTTTTGGATTGCAGCTTACATTAACCCACTTCTGAGAGGAGCTGCAATCCAAAAGATGTTAAATTATTTTTGTATGCCACAACTGCTGCTCGCATTTTGTTAGCTAAAAAGTGGAAAACCCAAGAATTACCAACAATAGAAGAATGGCAGATGAAGATGATGGATTTTTCGGAGCTAGCCGACCTAACTGGAAGAGTCCGCGACCAGAAGGAGGAGGAGTATCAGGAAAAGTGGATTAAATTTAATGATTATTTAGTTAAATATGTTAAGTTAAATTAACTGAAAACAGCTTGCAGATACCTAATTGGCTTAGGATTTCATTTATGTTAAGTGATGAATTAATATGTTTAATTCCATAATGTGAAGATTTAAGGGTGTTCATGTTTAAGTTAAATTTCATAAGAATTGTGATTTGGAAAACTGTTAAAAGGACATGCAATGAAATTCAACCAAGGGGAAGCGAGGAAGTCACTTAACAAAGTTAATAAGTGTGATTTTCAATATGGTTATGATTTATGTTTGTCTTGTGTGTTTGCTTGTTTATAAAATTATGAAAACCAATAAAAAAAACTTGAAGGAAAAAAACCCAAAAGCATCTGGATGCCACCATGATGACATAGTCAAGCCAGGCAAAAACACTCCGGGTGTGAAGTAGAGCCCATGAAGGGGCGTGGCTTGAGGAGAGGGGCGTGGCTTGGGAAAGAGCTCTGGGGGCCAGAGAGAGAGGCCTGGAGAGCTGGATTTGGCCCCAAGGCCTGAGGTGTTCCACTCCTGCTCTGTTATTCGTTGGAGAGAGAGCAGGCGGGCAGGCAGGGAGAGGGAGGGGAATTGAGGCTTACAGATCTCACTTTCTTTCAATTCCGGCTGCAAATGACTTCGCAACTGCTCTCCCACACGCTCTCAATACGGATTCTAGCAAGTCATCTCCCACCCACATGGAGTGCATCATTTTAAATCTGGAGAGGAGTGTGTGCGTGTGTAAGAAATGACAGAAAAGGCATTCTTTGGGAGATGAAGTTGGCACACAACTCACTAAAATGAGAGGGCACTCATTTGGCCCTTCTTCCACTGGTCTTGGTGGCTGCTGGCATCAAGTTTCTTCAGATCCCAGAACAATCCAATAATACCTATTATTATTGGATTATATTATTATTATTATTGGATTATATTATTCTTTTATATACATTTTTATTAGTTTTTTTAGCATATCGTTTCCAACAATCATATAACATAACTTCTTATCTTATACAATATTTTAGACTTCCGCCAACACCTCTGCTGATTTTCCGTTCTTTACCACTTATTTTGCATTTCTTAATTTCTCTATTACTCTTAATTATCATTAACTAATAATTCTCCTCATAGCCTTTCTTGCAATGTTTCAAATAATCATCCTTACAAAACTTCTTGCAATCCTACTAGCGTAATCTGTTCATTACAATTACTTTTCAAATAGTTCGTAAATTTATTCCAGTCTTCTAAGAATCTCTGGTCCCGCAGGTTTCAAATCCTTCCTGTTAATTTATCCAGTTCTGCATAGTCCATCAATTTCATCCGCCAATCTTCCTCCGTCGGTAATTCTTCTTGCTTCCATTTTTGTGCCAATAATATTCTTGCTGCCGCCAAGAGATATTAATTAATATGGATTCCATGCATAATTAATTTGATAATTAAGAACCGAGGAGGAGCTTGCAGCTGGACCCGATCAATGGTCCATCTGAAGGAATGGGTTTCTGTGCAGTCAGTTTAAAACTGACTCAACCCCCCCCTTTTCTTCTTAGCATTTCCAAAATGCTTTAACTTGAGCTGTTGAGCAAATGCATAACAAGAACACAGCTGCATAAACAAGGCTCTCTCCTTTATCAGTCTGTGACGATAAGGATGGCCTTGTCCACTCTAAAGTGGAACAGGGATGACACTCTAGGTCTTATCTTACCACAACCCTGACGCACAGACATAAGTCCAGGAACAGAGCCAGAGTGTGTTCTCGGAGATGGTGACCTCTTCCTCCAAGATAAGAGTAGGAACAGGAAGATCCTTTTATGGTCAGAAGTACAGGAAGGAATACCCTTTTATGGTTAAGAGTGCCGGAGCAGGAACATCTGTGATGTCAACCTGTGTGTATAGGCTGAGGTGGCTGGATTTCTGGGGAAGGACGGAGAGGGTGCCTGGAGGATATATATACTGCATGAAATTTCTCATTTCTTGGGACTTGCTGTGGACTCACCACGCAAGTGCCTTCTGCTATCCGGAGAGCAGAATAAACTCTTTCTTTGAACTAACCTTGGTGTCATTTGACTTCCTTCCTCCTGTCCCGCAGCAACGCAGACCCAATCGGTGAACTCCAATAAGGCTACACATCTAGACATGCATCCTTTTCTCACAGTGGCCAACCAGAGGACTCTTTGGGAAACCAGCAAGCAGGATCTGAGCACAGGAACCCTCTTTCCTCTTGTGCTTTCCAGCAATTGGTATTCAGAAGCAACACTGCCTTTGACCGCGGAGGCAGCGCAGAGCTGTCACGGCTAGCAGTCATTGATAGCCCTCCTCTGATTCTCATCAAGCAACAAAAGCAGAAACAGTGCGTGTGTGTAGCCCAAGCCAGGAACAGGTTAGATCTCTGCAGGAAATACTGTCGTTCTGCAGGTGTTGGCAATTGTGGCCAAACACATGTAACCATTTATTATTTCTGTTTTTAAAACTGATGCAATTGTATTGATGACTTTTATGTGGTTCGCTGCATATATGGAATACAGTGGTACCTCGGGTTACAGACGCTTCAGATTACAGACGCTTCAGGCTATAGACTCCGCTAACCCAGAAATAGTACCTCAGGTTAAGAACTTTGCTTCAGGATGAGAACAGAAATCACACGGTGGCAGCAGGAGGCCCCATTAGCTAAAGTGGCACCTCAGGTTAAGAACAGTTTCATGTTAAGAACAGACCTCCAGAATGAATTAAGTTCTTAACCCGAGGGACCCCAATGGTCATCTGGTTCAAACCTCTGTGAAGAAGGAATGGTAAAGGACCACTGGATGGTTAAGTCCAGTTAAAGGCAACTATGGGGTTGCGACGCTCAAGTTGCTTTCAGGCTAAGGGAGCTGGCGTTTGTCCACAGGCAGCTTTCTGGGCCATGTGGCCAGCAGGACTAAACTGCTTCTGGCACAACGGGACACCGTGACAGAAACCAGAGTGCACAGAAATGCTGTTTACCTTCCCGCTGCAGCAATACCTATTTATCTACTTGCACTAGTGTGCTTTCAAACGGCTAGGTTGGCAGGAGCTGAGAGAGAGTTCAAGAAGGACACTGACAAACTGAAACATGTCCAGAGGAGGGCAACCAAAATGGTCAAAGGCCTGGAAACGATGCCTTATGAGGAACGGCTAAGGGAGCTGGGCATGTTTAGCCTGGAGAAGAGGAGGTTAAGGGGTGATATGATAGCCATGTTCAAATATATAAAAGGATGTCACATAGAGGAGGGAGAAAGGTTGTTTTCTGCTGCTCCAGAGAAGCGGACACGGAGCAATGGTTCCAAACTACAAGAAAAATGATTCCACCTAAACATTAGGAAGAACTTCCTGACAGTAACAGCTGTTTGACAGTGGAATTTGCTGCCAAGGAGTGTGGTGGAGTCTCCTTCTTTGGAGGTCTTTAAGCAGAGGCTTGACAACCATATGTCAGGAGTGCTCTGATGGTGTTTCCTGCTTGGCAGGGGGTTGGACTCGATGGCCCTTGTGGTCTCTTCCAACTCTATGATTCTATGAGAGCAACGGGAGCTCATTCTGTCGCAGAGATTCAAACCGCCGACCTTCTGATCAGCAAGCCCAAGAGGCTCAGTGGTTTGGACCACAGCACCACTCGCACCCATATGCAAATAAAATAAATAAAAGCTACCTACTGTCTGCCTATCTCCAATTTACTCTATCCCATTTACTTTACCAGTTGGACACGGATACAACTTCTTTCTTACTCCAGGTTGAGTGCCTCTGTGTGCATGCATTGAGTGGGAGCCAGGATACTAGTTTGTACAAGGGGGAGCGTTCCAAAATGGCGCCCACCCCTCCCACTCTGAGTGGTGCAGCCCACTCTGCCAGCTCTGCTAAATATTGTACCTGCAAAAGGGTTTGGCTTTGTTACATAAGGGAGTCTACCAGCTCCACCTGGTATGCAGGATGAGACCCTCCCTGCCCGCGGACTGTCTCACCAGAGTGGTGCATGCTCTAGTTATCTCCCGCTTGGACTACTGCAACGTGCTCTACGTGGGGCTACCTTTCAAGGTGACCTGGAAACTGCAATTAATCCAGAATGTGGCAGCTAGACTGGTGACTGGGAGCGGCGGCCGAGACCACATAACACCAGTCCTGAGAGATCTGCATTGGCTCCCAGTATGTTTCCGAGCACAATTCAAAGTGTTGGTGCTGACCTTTAAAGCCCTAAACGGCCTCATCCCAGTATACCTGAAGGAGCGTCTCCACCCCCATCGTTCAGCCCGGACACTTGAGATCCGGTGCCGAGGGCCTTCTGGTGGTTCCCTCATTGCGAGAAGTAAGGTTACAGGGAACCAGACAGAGCGCCTTCTCGGTAGTGGCACCCACCCTGTGGAACGCCCTCCCTTCAGATGTGAAGGAAAAAAAGTAGCTATCCTATTTTTAAAAGACACCTGAAGGCAGCCCTGTTCAGGGAAGTTTTTAATATTTAATGCTGTATTGTTTTTAATACTTGATTGGGAGCTGCCCAGAGTGGCTGGGGAAACTCAGCCAGATGGGCAGGGTATAAATAATAAATTATTATTATTTTTATTTATTTTATTATTATTATTATTATTATTATTATTATTATTATTATTGAAAAACATTGTCTTCCACCCGAATGTGGTACAGTCCATTCTACTGACTCTACCACCTTATTCTGCTGCACATGTAGACCAGTGAGTGTTTGAACCAGAGTTTCTATGGATCTAGAAAATGTCATCCTGAACAGATCCCTAACTGGGAACATGAGAATGCAAACATTTTCTTAAGGGAGCATCAAGTATAGACTGTACGTGCGGATTCAGGAAGCACACATTGTTTGGGATTCCTGTGTTTTGTGCATAAAACTGAAGGCGGCTGCTACACATGGATTTGCCTTCCTGACCTAGAAATCCCCCTCCATCCCATTAAACCTTCCAAATCCATGTTGGAAATGTAAAACTGGTTTTGTAAAAAAAACTAGGTCAGGTATTTTAATATTTTTCATTCATTCTGATTACGTTGGTAAAAGGATATTGGAAGTCAAAGCACTGATCATTCATCATGCACTGTGTTAAGGCTAAATGGGAGATTTAAGCCTCATATTTTTCAAAATACTTTTTCTAATCTTAGGAGACTTCCAATGGATGCGGTGTGGGGAGGCAAGAGCATCTGTCTAGCTTTTGTTTATTAATCTGGAGCAAAGCAACTCCACCGCAAACTGAAAACTTTGTCTAGTTTTATGCACAGGAATCAGAAACGGTATTTACTTCATTTCCTGTTTCCTGTATTGACATAAGAACATGGTAAAGGTAAAGGGCCCCATAACAGTTAAGTCCAGTCGAGGGCGGCTATGGAGTTGCAGCACTCATCTCGCTTACAGGCAGAGGGAGCTGGCGTTTGCCACAGACAGCTTTCCAGGTCAATGTGGCCAGCAGGACTAAACCGCTTCTGGCGCAATGGGACACCATGATGGAAACCAGAGTGCATGGAAATGCCATTTACCTTCCCACCACGGTGGTACCTATTTATCTACTTGCACTGGCGTGCTTTCAAACTGCTAGGTTGGCAGGAGCTGGGACAGAGCAATGGGAGCTCACTCAGTTGCGGGGATTCGAACCGCCGACCTTCCGATCGGCAAGCCCAAGAGGCTCAGTGTTTTAGACCACAGTGCCACCCGCTTCCCTGTAAGAACATAAGACCATAAGAAGAGCATCTGCTGGATCAGGCCAGTGGCCCATCTAGTCCAGCATCCTATTCTTGTTGGCATCCTTTGGGGGTTGAGATGCCAGCTGGCTAGCCCCCAGCTGAATCATGCCCTTCCAGTGACAAACCCCCAATCTCTGGTGCAACGTAAATCAGCGACTCAGACTTCAAAAGTCTGAGCACGTTATATCAGCAGAGTGTGCTGCACAAATAGAATAAACGCCGAGGCTTGTGGAAACATGTTGTTGTTGTTGTTGTTGTTGTTGTTTAGTCGTTTAGTCATGTCCGCCTCTTTGTGACCCCATGGACCAGAGCACGCCAGGCTCTCCTGTCTTCCACTGCCTCCCGCAGTTTGGTCAAACTCATGCTGGTAGCTTCGAGAACGCTGTCCCACCATCTCGTCCTCTGTCGCCCCCTTCTCCTTGCGCCCTCCATCTTTCCCAACATCAGGGTCTTTTCCAGGGAGTCTTCTCTTCTCATGAGGTGGCCAAAGTCTTGGAGCCTCAGCTTCACGATCTGTCCTTCCAGGGAGCACTCAGGGCTGATTTCCTTCAGAATGGAGAGGTTGGATCTTCTTGCAGTCCATGGGACTCTCAAGAATCTCCTCCAGCATCATAATTCAAAAGCATCCATTCTTCAGCGACCAGCCTTCTTTATGGTCCAGCTCTCACTTCCATACATCACGACTGGGAAAACCAGAGCTTGAACTATATGGGCCTTTGTTGGCAAGGTGATGTCTCTGCTTTTTAAGTTGCTGTCTAGGTTTGTCATTGCTTTTCTCCCAAGAAGCAGGCATCTTCTAATTTCGTGGCTGCTGTCACCATCTGCAGTGATCATGGAGCCCAAGAAAGTAAAATCTCTCACTGCCTCCATTTCTTCCCCTTCTATTTGCCAGGAGGTGATGGGACCAGTGGCCATGATCTTCGCTTTTTTTGATGTTGAGCTTCAGACCATATTTTGCGCTCTCCTCTTTCAGCCTCATTAAAAGGTTCTT
The DNA here is from genome assembly GCF_964252035.2 of Podarcis erhardii. Classification (NCBI taxonomy): domain Eukaryota; kingdom Metazoa; phylum Chordata; class Lepidosauria; order Squamata; family Lacertidae; genus Podarcis; species Podarcis erhardii. Next base: position 4,183,662 of record NC_138497.1, on the reverse strand, counting down.
TAATTCCTCCTCACTTTCTGCCATCAAGGTTGTGTCATCTGCATATCTGAGGTTGTTGATATTTCTTCCGGCAATCTTGATTCCGGAAACATACCAACAGCTAAAGATTTATTAAGAATTTATTAGAGAAACATGTCGTCTCCCTTTCTTCTCCTTGAGAGAGAATCAAAAGCAAAAGCTATACACAAAATGGAAGTTCCCAGCAGACTGTGCTGGAACGTAAACAGACATGCGACACGCAACAGTTCCATGTCTGTAACTAAATGTGGAAGGGAATTTCCCAACAGTTCTTACTATGGGCAATCAGATACCCCAAAGGGAAGTGTGGACGCAGGACCTTAAGCCATGGCCTTCTCCCCTCCGGTGGCTTCCAGCAACTGATATTCAGAAGTTTGGCAGATTTTTAAAAAAGAAAACCCTTTCCCCCTTTTTTTTAAAAAAAATAATATTTATTAAAGTTTCAACCAAAAAAGAAAATTACAAAAATAGTAAAAGGAAAACACAAAAAATACAAACATCAGAAAAAACAAAAACAATCTAAAACAAATCCTTCTTTCTATATCTTACAGTTCATTTACTTATTTTCATGACTTCCTCACACCTCCCTTTTTTGTATTCCAATTCAAATGGTTAGTTCAGCAAATCCTTACCCTCTTTATTTTCTCTTAGTTCTTTATCTTCACCTATTATAACTTCAAATTTTCATCTAATATCAATCCATTTTTACATATTCCTTTTAACTTTATTGCTAAGACCGCTTTGTTTCGTTCCAACATCATTTTAACATTCAATAATTTTACAGTGTTTCTGTAAGTAATCTTTAAATTTCTTCCAATCTTCTTCCACCAACTCTTCTCCCTGGTCTCGGATTCTGCCAGTCATTTCTGCCAATTCCATATAGTCCATTACTTTCATCTGCCAATCTTCCAGGGTGGGTAGATCTTGTGTCTTAAGAAAACCCTTTCCCCACCCTTGGAGGGTATTGAAATTTCCCATGCCTACTGCTTTCGTCTGGCATGTGCACAAAAGCATCCCACCCTTTGCAAATGATCACTTTTCGGGTTTTCCAGCAAGAGAACACTTTATTTTAGAGACCCCTCACCAACTCCCCCTTTTATTGCCTCTATTCATTCCACCAGTGAAAATGAGGAGTTCCTTTGCACTTCCTGGGGACGTGACGACAACTCAGTTGCACCAAAGGACCTTGCTGTCTGCTGCTGATTATGTTGCAAGAGAACTTGCGCACTGGATTCCCACATGGACTGATAGGCAGGTCCCCTGAGGGCAGTGGCGTAGCGCGGGTTGTCAGCACCCGGGGCAAGGCAAGTAATTTGCGCCCCATAACTCGGGGCAAGGAAAGTAATTTGTGCCCCTAACCCCTAACCCCTAATCTGCCGCTGCTGCCAGCTTCTTCTTGCTGCTGCCTGGGCTGCTGCCATGGGGCTCTTCTACAGCCTGCGCCCGAGGCTCTTCGGCGACTCCGGAGGCAGCAAGCGCCCCCCCTGATGTTGCACCCGGTGCGGCTGGCCCCCCCTGCACCCCCACGCTACGCCCCTGCCTGAGGGGCTTGCAATGTGGAGTCTGACCCAAGTCAAGACATGGAAGCTGTTTTTGTGGAAGCTCTAACAGAAATCTAACATTTTAAAACCACAAATCCTCATTTTGTTTTAAACTTATTGTATTTTAAATCTCACTCAGGAGGTTGTGGTCTGTCCTTCCTTGGAGGTTTTTAAGCAGAGCCTGGGTGGCCATCTGTCATTGATGCCTTAACTGAGATTCCTCAATTGCAAGGGTTTGGACTAGACCACAGCGCCACCCGTGTCCCTTTTATTACCTTACACGTCCACTGTTGTTGTTGTTTAGTTGTTTAGTCGTGTCTGACTCTTCGTGACCCCCTGGACCAGAGCACACCAGGCACTCCTGTCTTCCACTGCCTCCCACAGTTTGGCCAACTCATGCTGGTAGCTTCGAGAACACTGTCCAACCATCTCGTCCTTTATCGTCCCCTTTTCTCCTTGTGCCCTCCATCTTTCCCAACATCAGGGTCTCTTCCAGGGAGTCTTCTCTTCTCATGAGGTGGCCAAAGTATTGGAGTCTCAGCTTCAGGATCTGTCCTTCCAGTGAGCACTCAGGGCTGATTTCCTTCAGAATGGAGAGGTTGGATCTTCTTGCAGTCCATGGGACTCTCCAGAGTCTCCTCCAGCACCATAATTCAAACACATCTATTCTTTGGCGATCAGCCTTCTTTATGGTCCAGCTCTCACTTCCATACAACACGACTGGGAAAACCAGAGCTTGAACTATCTGGACCTGTGTTGGCAAGGTGATGTCTCTGCTTTTTAAGATGCTTACACGTCCACTGCATATGATAAAAGGTGCCTACAGTTCTAAGATTCTAGGTACAGTGGTACCTCGGGTTAAGAACTTAATTCATTCTAGAGGTCCATTCTTAACCTGAAACTGTTCTTAACCTGAAGCACCACTTTAGCTAATGGGGCCTCCTGCTGCCATCGTACCGCCGGAACACGATTTCTGTTCTCATCCTGAAGCAAAGTACTTAACCCGAGGTACTATTTCTGAGTTAGCAGAGTCTGTAACCTGAAGCGTCTGTAGCCCGAGGAACCACTGTACTGCAGTGTGAAAGGAACATTAGAAAATGGGACAGGAGTACAGATGTTATTACCAGAAAAACTAGTGCCAAACCCCTCACATCTGAATGCCCCTTAGATGTTTATTGAGGGCAGGGACAGCCTTCCTCCCATAAAAGATGTTGAGATCTGCTGTCTGGAGCCCTTGTCTTTTGTGGCCCATAAATGTCCTGCTGGGATAACAAGCCATCCTGAGGACGCAGGATGAAGCCAGGGGGTGGGGTGGGGACACACACGTGAGGCCCTCTCTTTCTCCTGCAAGACTTTGCCTTGGAAACGGGCATGTTTTATAGGCTGTTCCAAGGCGGTCTCTGAAGCCTTTTGTGGCGCCTCTGCTGCCATGGCAACCTCTACAGATTCTGGTCACGGTGTCAGCCTCTCTCCCGGCCACCAAAAAGACCTTATCTAAATCAACTGACGCTCCACAAGGCAGGCGTGAACAGAGCTGTGTGTGTTTGTACAAGGGGGGTGTTGCCTTCAAGTGCTCCTGCTCAAGCCCAGAGAATGCATTGGGGGCTTTGGCTCCTTCGAAGGGGTCAGCAGCAGCTTGCCAGTGATGAGAGGGCTCTAGAGATGGACGCTCCTCCTCATGTGATCTCTGTCACACAAATGTGCAGGTACCACAGGGAGGAAGAGGTCAGGAGTCTGGCTGACTGAACTGGTCTTTAAAAGCAGCTGCATCTCGGCCAATTGGTGCCAAAGAAAGATAGAACATTTTTTATGTATGCAACAACAGCAGCAAGAATACTCATTGCGAAGTACTGGAAGACGCAAGATCTACCCACTCTGGAAGAATGGCAGATGAAGGTGATAGACTATATGGGACTAGCAGAAATGACCGGCAGAATCCGAGACCAGGGAAAAGAGTCGGTGGAGGAAGGCTGGAAGAAATTTAAAGACTATCTGCAGAGGCATTGTAAAATTAATGGACATTAGAGTGATGTTGGATAGAAATTAAGTGGTTACCAGCTGTAATGTAAAGGTTGAGCAATAAGTTATAATAAGTTACAACAAGTTACAACAAGGATTTGCTGAGTTAAGAATTTGAACTGGAATACAAAAGGGGGAGGTGAGAGGAGGTCTGGGAAACACGTTAATGGAAATAAGTAATGGAAATTGTATTTGTTTTAACTGTCCCCCCCCCTAAATTTTGTATTTTTGTATTTTTATTATTTTTTGTGTATTTTTGTTTTCTGTATTAATTTGGAAACTCTAATAAATATTTTTAAAAAATAAATAAAAGCAGCTGCGTCTTCCCCCCATCCCCCACCACCCAAAGTAAATACGGCAATATGCCAGTTACATGCCACCCCAATCTCAGAGCGGTGAGAAACTCCAGGTTCTGGGCAGTTAACCTGCTGTGGTCTCCTAGGAATGAAGGTCAGTGGAGATTGTGGTGTCTCTAGGATAAATGATTTTGTAAGGGTACCATCCCTTAGCCGTAGCTCTTACAACCCAACTCATTCTTTTGGGATGCTGATGGGGACACTTAAATTCATCCGCAGAATCCTCCCTTGATTTTAAACCTCACTGGGTACAGGACCTCATGAACTGGGAGGGACTCAGGGCATTATCCAGACTGACCCCCCCCCCTCTAAACCTACAGCATGCCCCAACCCCACTTTGCAAAGACTCCTCCTTGCCAGCTGCTGTGAAAACACAAAACCAACCTTTCTCCTTTGCTGGATACCTTAAAAATGATCGTAAGAAGAAGCCGTACACTAATTCAGACTGCTGGTGTAGGGGAAACACAGAAGACCATTCTAATTTCGAGGAGTTAGATCAGGGGTCAGCAAACTTTTTCAGCTGTGGGCGGGTCCACTGTCCCTCAGACCTTGTGGGGGGCCAGACTATTTTTTTGGGGGGGGGGAAATGAATGAATTCCTATGCCCCACAAATAACCCAGAGATGCATTTTAAATAAAAGGGCACATTCTACTCATATAAAAACATGCTGATTCCTGGACTGTCCGTGAGCCGGATTTAGAAGGTGATTGGCCGGATCCGGCCCCCGGGCGTTAGTTTGCCTACCCATGAGTTAGATGACATGTCTCTTTCCCTTTACATCCTTGGTTTAAAGTTTGCTGATTCATGCAGGTATAACTTGTTTTCCACACACCTGTGTCAGGAGTTTCCTGGGTCTCCTGTGTTCTAAGCACTGATTGGCTAGTGGGGAGGATACCCAGTTGCAGTGAATTGGGTTGGAGACTCTCAGCTGCTCCGCATTCCTGTTGAGTCACACCCAGTGTCCCAGGCTGATCATGAGGGATGCCTGATAACCAGGTGCAATCAATCAAGTCAATCAAAGTTGGCTATAAAAGCTGTCGGTTGAAGGGGTCCAGAAAGCTTTTTCACAGGTCAAGGTACCAGGTTCTGTGAGACTGTCAGCCAGGGTCTCTCTCTCACTGCTCTACCTGGGGCTCCGGGCAGCTGAAGGGGAGATTGTGTGTGACTTCTGTCAGGTATGCTATAATTTGTGTTTTAATAATAATAATAATTATTATTATTATTATTTAATTATATCCCACCCTCCCCAGCTGAAGCCGGGTTCAGAGTGGCTAACAACAATAAAAGTAACACAGCATTCTAAAATCAATTCATTCTAAAATCAATTCAAAATCAAATTAATGGCAACCATTGGGCTAGAGTTCTGTGAGGATTACCAAAGGAGGGGGTCAGACTGTGCCTTGGCCAAAAGCCTGGTGGAACAGATCTGTGTGCCTGTATGTTTTGTATGCCTGCTGCTGTCTGTTAACCTTACGCAAATAAAGCATTACTTACTCTTCATCCACTGGTGTGCTTATTGACTCCAGATCTGGAAAGAACCCTGCCCTTGGCAGAATAGTTAGTCCATCCAGCTCAGTGTTGTCTACACTGGCTGGCAGTTGCTCACCAGGGTTTTAGGCAGGGCTCATTCCCAGCCCCAGCTGGAGATATAAGGCACTGGACATGGCACCTTCTGGTTTTTTTTAATAGAATATTTATTAAGGTTTTCAAAAATAATACAATGTGGAACAAAAAGAAAAAACAACAAAAACACAAAAATAAAAACAACTAAAAACACATAGAATTTCCATTACTTATTTTCTTTTAACTTATTTTCCAGACCTCCTCATACCTCCCTTTCTTGTATTCCAATTCAAATTGTTAGTTCAGCAAATCCTCACCATTAGTTTTTACTTATTTCTAAAACCTTTTTTTTCATATCTCTTAAGCATTACAGCTGGAAACCACTTAATTTCTGTCCAATATCATTCTAACATTCATTAATTTTACAATATTTCTGTAAGTAGTCTTTAAATTTCTTCCAGTCTTCTTCCGCCAACTCTTTTCCCTGGTCTCGGATTCTGCCGGTCATTTCTGCCAGTCCCATATAGTCCATCACCTTCATCTGCCATTCTTCCAGAGTGGGTAGATCTTGTGTCTTCCAGTATTTTGCAGTAAGTATTCTTGCTGCTGTTGTGGCATACATAAAAAAAGTTCTGTCCTTCTTTGGCACTAATTGGCTGACCATGCCCAGGAGAAAGGCCTCTGGTTTCTTCAGAAAGGTATATTTAAATACCTTTTTCATTTCATTATAGATCATTTCCCAGAAAGCCTTGATCCTTGGGCACGTCCACCAAAGGTGAAAGAATGTTCCTTCAGTCTCTTTACATTTCCAACATTTGTTATCGGGCAAATGATAAATTTTTGCAAGCTTGACTGGGGTCATGGACATGGCACCTTCTGAATGCTCTACCACTGACCTACGGCCCTTTCCACAGAAGGGTTGTGTTTTATGTATCTACTAGTAGTCAGCAATCACCTAAGGCAGGGTTACCCAAACTCCCCATCATCCCTAGCTAGCAGGAGCAGAGGTTAGGGATGATGGGAATTGTAGTCCCAAAACAGCTGGAAACCCAATTTTGGGAAACCCCGGTTTAAGGTCATCCATAGTCCTTTAGCTATTGAGGTGCTGATTGATGAAATATGCTGTTAAAGGTAGAGGGACCCCTGGCCCTGAGGTCCAATCAGGGATGACTCTGGGGTTGCGATCCTCATCTCGCTTTATTGGCCGAGGGAGCCAGTGTACAGCTTCCGGGTCATGTGGCCAGCATGACTAAGCTGCTTCTGGCGAACCAGAGCAGTGCACGGAAATGCCGTTTACCTTCCTGCCGTGGCGGTACCTATTTATCTACTTGCACTTTGACATGCTTTTGAACTGCTAGGTTGGCAGGAGCAGGGACCAAGCAACGGGAGCCCACCCTGTCACGGGGATTCGAACTGCCGACCTTCTGATCGGCAAGTCCTAGGCTCTGTGGTTTAACCCACAGCGCCACCCGCGTCCCTTATGCTATCTGTTAAACTTATGCAAATAAAGCATTACTTACTCTTCATCCACTGGTGTGCTTATTGACTCCAGATCTGGAAAGAACCCTGCCCTTGGCAAAATAGTTGGTCCATCCAGCTCAGTGTTGTCTACACTGGCTGGCAGTTGCTCACCAGGGTTTTAGGCAGGGCTTATTCCCAGCCACAGCTGGAGATGTTGGGGACTGGACATGGCACCTTCTGAATGCTCTACCACTGACCTACGGCCCTTTCCACGGAAGGGTTGTATTTTTTATACCTACTAAAGGTAAAGGTTGTGCGCTCATCTCACTCTATAGGCCGAGGGAGCTGGCGTTTGTCCACAGACAGCTTCCAGGTCACGTGGCCAGCATGACTAAGCCGCTTCTGGTGAACCAGAGCAGCGCATGGAAACGCCATCTACCTTCCCGCCAGAGCGGTACCTATTTATCTACTTGCACTTTGATGTGCTTTTGAACTGCTAGGTTGGCAGGAGCAGGGACCAAGCAACGGGAGCTCACCCCTTCGCGGGGATTCGAACCACCGACCTTCTGATCGGCAAGCCCTAGTAGTCAGCAGTCACCTAAGGCAGGGTTACCCAAACTCCCCATCATCCCTAGCTAGCAGGATCAGTGGTCAGGGATGATGGGAACTGTAGTCCAAAAACAGCTGAAGACCCAAATTTGGAAAACCCTGGTTTAAGGTCATCCATAGTCCTTTAGCTATTGAGGTGCTGGTTGATGAAATATGCTGTTGGCTGTCAGCTATGCACAGTTCTAGGGCGAAGGTAATCTGCTCTGGACCCAGCATCCCTTTCTTTCTTTAAAATATTTTTAACCCATTCTTCCCAATGCAAAAAGCACAATTTTTTAATGTGAAATAAATGTTCAATCAATATTCCATTAGAAATCTTCAGGCTGCAATCCACCGCGGTAAGTACCACTGAATTCAATGCGACTTAACTCTAAGGAGGAGAGGATTACGCTGCTAATTAGAGACAGCGCCAGCAAAAAACTTTCATAAGACCCTCCAGCCGATTAACCAAAGACCTCACAAATAGGTGGCCCTTCCTATAAGTACCTCCTACATGTACCTTCCATTATGGGCATAGCCAGGGGTTTTGTTGAGGGGGCAGGACTTGGGGGGGGGCAGAACAGATATGATTGGTCAGTTAAGTATTTTTATTGTTTTACTTGATCTAGGGGGGCAGCTGCTCCCCCTACCCCCCCTTTGGCTGTGCCTATGCCTCCCACAATACCTGGACAACTACAAAGAAGATGGAGAAACCAATGGATTCAAATGACAAGAAATGAGTTTCCTACTAAACATTAGAAGAACTATCGGACAGTAATAATAATAATAATAATAATAATAATAATAATATAAATTATTTGTTCCCCGCCCATCTGGCTGGGTTTCCCCAGCCACTCTGGGCGGCTTCCAACAAAGATTAAAAATACATTAAAATGTCACACATTAAAAACTTCCCTGAACAGTACTGCCTTCAGATGTCTTCTAAATGTCAGGTAGTTGTTTATCTCTTTGACATCTGATGGGAGGGCGTTCCACAGGGCAGGTGCCACCACCAAGAAGGCCTTCTGCCTGGTTCGCTGTCGTTTTGCTTCTCGCAGTGAGGGAACCGCCAGAAGGCCCTTGGAGCTGAACCTCAGTGTCCGGGCTGAACGATGGGGGTGGAGAGTTGTTGGACGGTGGGATGGTCTCCCTCGGAAGGTGGTGGACTCTGCTTCCTTGGAGGTTTTTAAGCAGAGGTTGGGTGGCCATCAGACATGGATGCTTTAGCCAAGATTCCTGCATTGCAGGGGGTTGGACTAGATGACCCTTGGGGTCTCTTCCAATTCCATTATTCTATGAAGAGACCAGAGAGGATCACATCCACAACAGGGACTCTAGAATCTGGAGAGTCCCAGAAGGCCAAAAAGCTGGGTGACCACCAGCTTAGGCCAATGGGTTTTCTTACTTGCCACTACTCTGAAGTCATCGCCAAAGCCTCAGGGACACGTTGAAGTGGATCTTTCACCTCCTGCTGGTTCCATCCTAGCTTTTTTGGGTTGGACCAGAAAGCCCGGAGAAAGCGGACGCTGTAAAATGGTGGAAGGACAAAGTGGGTCAGCATGTTATTCTGTGGGCGGGGAATGTACAGCCTGTCTTCAGTCTAATTCTGTGCAATCTGTTCCACAGTGGGGGTTTTTTAGGATACATTGAGTAGGAGGCAAAAGAGAAAAGGAAAAAAAAAGTTAAGTTTCATCTTGCATCCTAGTGCTGAAATTTCCCTGCTGCCATGGCAACCAAATTAGCTAAAAATAAAAAAAGTGTGCTACCTTAAATGGCGAACCCTGGCAAGCTTCCTCTGACGTCGACTGTGCCCAACTTGAAATCTGCAATCATGGCTCTCTAACGGCATTCAAAGGTGCGGCATTTAATTAGCAGAGGAGTTTTATCTCTGAGCGAGGGCTTCCCAGCTGCTCTGCCTCCCTGCCTTGAAATTGGTGTGATTACAATTAGGCATTCTTCACAGCTCCTGAAATCCCCTGTTCCTCATTTAAAAACATCTTACCTAGAGAGGGAGATTGTAGAATCTCCTAGCTTGAGAATATGTTTGAAAGACAGCAGGCCTTGTCTTTCAGATTTCCATGTTGGGACTGAGCCCCACCAGACCTTCTATGGTCCCAGAGAGAGTGGACAACACCTCTGTCTATAAACCTTGCATCCAAATTCAAGTGGGCTACTTGCTGTTGGCTAGTTTCCCTCCAGGAATGTGCAGAAAGGATGGGCATGGCCAAGGGATTTATTTGTTTAGATGCACAAAACCACTTAATGATCAATGAATCAATCAATCAATATCTACTATATATTTTAGAAATTCATCATGTGAAAGGCTGGGCTGGATGAATCCCTAGCCGGAATTAAGATTGCTGGAAGAAATATCAACAACCTCAGATATGCAGATGACACAACCTTGATGGCAGAAAGTGAGGCGGAATTAAAGAACCTTTTAATGAGGGTGAAAGAGAAGAGCGCAAAATATGGTCTGAAGCTCAACATCAAAAAACCCAAGATCATGGCCACCGGGCCCATCACCTCCTGGCAAACAGAAGGGGAAGAAATGGAGGCAGTGAGAGATTTTACTTTCTTGGGCTCCATGATCACTGCAGATGGTGACAGCAGCCACGAAATTAAAAGACGCCTGCTCCTTGGGAGAAAGGCGATGGCAAACCTAGACAGCTTCTTAAAAAACAGAGACATCACCTTGCCAACAAAGGTTTGTATAGGCAGTGGAAGACAGGAGTGCCTGGCGTGCTCTGGTCCATGGGGTCACAAAGAGTCGGACATGACTAAACAACAACAACAAAATTTTAGAAACTGGTTCATTCACCATGCATTTCAACATCTCTTAAAATATCGTAACCAAATTTCACAGGATGATCCCTGAGATCAAGGCAACGAGTTTTCATCTATGTTTAGATACAGCTGGATGCCATTTTGAATCAATATGGCAGACTCAACCTTCAAAACTGCACTGATCTTTTTGGTTTCTTAGCATTCCCACCCACAACTGATATGCAGCTTCTGGAAGGTTTTCCACAAGGAAATGTGGGGGTGTGGGGGTGGCAAGCTGAAAGGGGTTCCCCATTCCTGTCATAGTGCAAATAGCTACTAGGGTGAGATTCCAGCAGATTTCAATTTCCCATCTTGGAAGCACCATTTAGGAGACCCCAGCTCTTCAGAACAGATTGGAGCAAGGAATTAAGCTTATCTGGCCATCTGGGACGAAGGGTGGACTCTTATTGAGCTGCCTAGCCAAACAGAAGGGGGATTTACTTTTTAGCAGTTGGCAAGTCTGATCACTTCAGAACCATGGCAGGTTCTCTGGGGTCATTCTGAATGCAGCTATATTTCCACTTTGTATTGAGACGAATTACAATGGACAGGTGGGCAGGTAGTTTGGAAGTGAATATATTTGCAGCAGGGTCTAGCATTTCTAAGTCCCTCCTTCCCTGTGAAGTCCTCCCCCCTTTGGGAATAGCAACTCCTCCACCCATATATTAGGTATGGGTCACCCTCACTCAGGTAGTCAGTGTTTTGCAGAACCCAAGTGAATATCAGAAATGTAGGTTTGCACAATTAAATTGGATTAAAGCCCTCTGCCATCCTTTTGCAGTAAATCCACTTGAAAAGAATTGAATGTTTTGCTGTAAGGAAAGTGATGGAGAAATGTACTGAAAAGTGTGGGATGAACAAATGATTACTGGGAAGGTGTATAGCCACAAGGCAAGGAAATAAAGCTGAAACTCCAGCGGGTGCAGAATGCCGCAGCGAGACTCCTTATGGGGTCCTCGCTGCGAGATCACATTCACCCGGTGCTATACCAGCTGCACTGGCTCCTGGTTGAGTACAGGATCAGGTTTAAGGTGCTGGTTTTAACCTTTAAAGCCCTATGCGGCCTAGGACCCTTGTACCTACGGGACCGCCTCTCCTGGTATGTCCCACAGAGGAACTTACGGTCCTCAAATAAAAACATCTTGGAGATCCTGCTAGCATGGCAGTTGAAGAAGAGACAAAAAACGAATACAGTTACAAATTTAGAGATTGAAGGAAGAAACATACAGAACCCTATGGAGATTAGAAAGTGTTTCCAGAGATATTTCAAACAATTGTATACTCAAGGGCCGCAAGATGAGGCTGAGATAAAACAATTTTTGATAAAGAATGGACTACCAAAATTGTCACAAGAAAACAGATCAATCCTGAGTTGTAAAATAACGCGACAAGAGATTGAACAAGCCATTCAGAACATGCAATTGGGCAAATCTCCAGGGCCTGATGGGCTTACCTCCAAGTATTATAAGATATTGAAAGACTATTTGATACAACCATTGATGGAGGTAGGCAACGAAATCTTGGAAGGGAAGAAGGCGCCAGAATCGTGGAAAGAGGCCTTCATCACATTGTTTTTTTTTAAAATATTTTTTATTAACAATTTTGTGTTTGAATCACAATGCCAATAAAACAATACAATATCACATCTCTTAACATAGATCTTTTCACTTCTTTGGACTCCCTCGCATCTCCCGCTCCTGTGTTCCTGGTTATAATTTTATTCAGCAAATTTATCCCCTTATTTTGAGTCTTCATATCTAATTTTCCAATGTTATATCTCTAATTTTGACTATCATTTTATTCAAATCTTAAAAAGTTTAGATATAACCAACATATTCCAAAATTTTTATCATTTCTTAAATTTATCTTATCTTCATAATTCACTTCCTTGAACTCAATGGTGCCAAGTTGTTTATACTCTAGCATCCTTCTTAACATTCATACAATTTACAATATTTTTGTAAATAAATCTTAAATTTCTTCCAATCTTCTTCCACCGTCTCCTCTCCCAGGTCTCGGATTCTGCCGGTCATCTCAGCCAGTTCCATGTAGTCTATCAGTTGCATCTGCCACTCTTCCAGTGTGGGTAGATCTTGTGTTTTCCAATGCCTGGCGACAAGTATCCGTGCTGCTGTTGTTGCATACATTAAAAATGTTCGATCCTTCTTTAACACATTCTGGCCGACAATACCCAAAAGAAAGGCCTCTGGTTTCTTAGGGAAGGTATACTTAAATACCTTTTTCAACTCATTATATATCATTTCCCAGAAAGCCTTCACTCTAGGGCAAGTCCACCAGAGGTGAAAGAATGTTCCTTCATTTTCCTTACACTTCCAACATTTGTTATCAGACAAGTGGTATATTTTTGCAAGTTTGACTGGGGTCAAATACCATCTATATATCATTTTCATAACATTTTCTTTCAAAGCATTACATGCAGTAAACTTCAGCCCAGTAGTCCACAACCTCTCCCAGTCTTCAAACATAATGTTATATCCAATGTCCTGTGCCCACTTTATCATAGCCGATTTAACCGTTTCATCTTGTGTATTCCACTTCAGCAGCAAGTTATACATTTTTGTACTTTAGTCTTAGGCTCTAACAATTCCGTTTCTAACTTCGATTTTTCCACCTGGAATCCTAACTTTTTATCAAGTTTAAAAACACAACTTAAGAACTACCGTCCCATCTCCCTCTTAAATGTGGATTACAAAATCTTTGCGGACATTTTAGCAAATAGATTTTAAAAAGTTCTAAACGAAGTAATTCATAAGGACCAGGCAGGCTTTCTCCCAGGTAGACATTTGTTTGCTAATACAAGGAACATTATTGATACCTTGGAACTTCTGCAAACAAATATTAATACAAAAGCTGTGTTAATTTTCATAGATGCGGAGAAGGCCTTTGATAATATCTCTTGGAAATTCATGAAGAAAAACTTGGAAGGGATGGGAGTGGGACGGGGATTCGAAAATGGGATAGATGCAATTTATTCAGAACAAAAGGCTAAACTGATAGTCAACAATGTGGTGACAGAAGAGTTTAAAATTGAAAAAGGAACACGACAAGGCTGCCCTATCTCCCCTTTGTTATTTATTTCTGTCCTGGAGGTGCTCTTGAACATGATTAGAGGAGACCGGTTGGTTGAAGGAATTCAGGTCGGAGCGAAACAGTACAAACTTAAAGCTTTTGCAGATGACCTGGTTTTGACTTTACAGGAGCCAGAATCTAGTACGAAAAGAGTATTACAATTGATTCAAGAGTTTGGTCGGGTGGCGGGATTTAAATTAAATAAGCATAAAACTAAGGTATTGGGAAAAAACTTGACAGTTACAGAGTCAGAAAGGTTTCAGAAAGAGACAGAGTTAAATGTGGTCAAAAAAGTAAAATACCTAGGGGTAAATATAACAGCAAGAAATTTGAATCTTTTTAAGGACAACTATGAGAAATGTTGGTTAGAAATTAAGAGAGACTTAGAAAGTTGGACAAGATTGAAACTTTCCTTGTTAGGCCGAATCGCCGTTATAAAGATGAATGTATTGCCAAAAATGCTGTTTTTGTTTCAAACTTTGCAGATTGTGGACAAAACGGAGTGCTTTCGGAAGTGGCAGAGAGATATTTCCAAATTTGTCTGGCAGGGCAAAAAGCCCAGAATTAAGTTTAAGATATTAACTGATGCGAAAGAAAGAGGGGGCTTTGCCCTGCCAGACTTAAGGTTGTACTATGAAGCAGCAGCTTTCTGCTGGCTAAAAGACTGGCTGCTTCTCGAAAACACTGATGTATTGGATTTGGAAGGTTTTAACAATGCCTTTGGTTGGCATGCATATTTATGGTATGACAAGGTTAAGATTCATAAGGCGTTCAAGAACCATATTGTCAGAAAAGCAGTGTTTAATGTCTGGATAAAATACAAAGACTTCTTGGAAAGCAAAACTCCGAGGTGGCTTTCACCATTGGAAGCTAAGGCCTGGAAAAGACTCAATATGGAGGCCAAATGGCCGAAGTATTGGGAAATATTAGAAAAAGATGGAGACAATTGGAAATTGCAGAGTCAGGAGAAAATGAAAGACAAAGTGCGAGATTGGTTACACTATGCTCAGATTAGAGAAGTTTTTAAACATGACAAAAAGTTAGGATTCCAGGTGGAAAAATCGAAGTTAGAAACGGAATTGTTAGAGCCTAAGACTAAGGTGCTTTCAAAAATGTATAACTTGCTGTTAAAATGGAACACACAAGATGAAATGGTTAAATATGCTATGGTAAAGTGGGCACAGGATATTGGATATAACATCATGTTTGAGGACTGGGAGAGGTTGTGGACTACTGGGCTGAACTTTACTGCATGTAATGCTTTGAAAGAAAATGTTATGAAAATGATATATAGATGGTATATGACCCCAGTCAAACTTGCAAAAATATACCACTTGTCTGATAACAAATGTTGGAAATGTAAAGAAAATGAAGGAACATTCTTTGACCTCTGGTGGACTTGCCCTAGAGTGAAGGCTTTCTGTGAAATGATGTATAATGAGCTGAAAAAGGTATTTAAGTATACCTTCCCTAAGAAACCAGAGGCCTTCCTGCTGGGCATTGTCGGTCAGAAGGTGTTAAAGAAGGACCGAACATTTTTTATGTATGCAACAACAGCAGCAAGGATACTTGTCGCCAGGCATTGGAAAACCCAAGATCTACCCACACTGGAAGAATGGCAGATGCAACTGATAGACTATATGTAACTGGCTGAGATGACTGGCAGAATCCGAGACCTGGGAGAAGAGACGGTGGAAGAAGATTGGAAGAAATTCAAGACTTATCTACAAAAATATTGTAAATTGTATGAATGTTAAGAAGGATGCCAGAGTACAAACAACTAGGCACCATTGAGCTAGATGAAGTGAATTATGAAGATAAGCTAAATTTAAGAAAAGATAAATTTTTGGAAATTTCAGGTTATATTCAATTTTTTAAGATTTGAACAAAGGATATTTAAAATTAGAGATATAATATTGGAAAATTAGATAAGAAGAATAGAAACAAGGGAATAAATTTGCTGGATAAAATTTTATAGACAGGAACGCGGGAGCGGGAGATGTGAGGGAGTCCAAAGAAGTTAAGAAAATTATGTTAAGAGATGTGTTGTATTGTATTGTTTATTGGTATTGTAATTAAAATAAAACTGTTAATAAATTTTTTTTTTTTTAAAAAAAAAACATCTTGGAGATCCTGGGCCACAGGGAGGTTAGGCTGGCCTCAACCAGAGCCAGGGCTTTTTCGGCTGTAGCTCTGATCTGGTGGAACGCTCTGTCACAAGAGACCAGGGCCCTGCGGGACTTGACATCTTTCCGCAGGGCCTGCAAGGCAGAGCTGTTCCACCAGGCCTTTGACTTACTCCTTTGGCAATCCTCACAGAACTTCTAGCCCAATGGTTGCCATTAATTTGATTGGAATTAATTTTATAATGAAATGATTTTAGAATGTTTTATGGTTTTACTGTTGTTAGCCGCTCTGAGCCCGGCTTCGGCTGGGGAGGGTGGGATAAAAATAAAATTTATTATTATTATTTATTATTGAATGCTTCTTGTGGTATAACAAATTAGAAACGGATGCTCAACAAAGACTTGGCATAGTGTAACATAATGTAAGCTTTGTACAAGCCAATCCAGGTTGTCTGGAGGAATCCAGTGATTAGCAGCACTTCATTTTTATTTTTTATTTTAGAAAGTTTCATCCAAGCAAAAGGAAAAGCAAACCACACCCTGCTAACGTTGGTGCAAAAGTCTTTTTTTTACTCAAGAGTGGGAAACTCGAGATGTTGTTGGACTTCCATCAGCCCCAGCCAGTATGACCAATCGTAGAGTTGGGAGGGACTCAAAGAGTCATTTAATCCAGCCCCCCCTGCAATGCAACTAATAATAGTTAGAGAACCCCTGTTTTTTACAAAAATTAAAAAAGGAGCAGAGGGGCAGGTGGTTCAGGATACTGGGCTTGGACTCCCAGGGCCACCCCCTAACAGCACCACTTCCTTCTCTTTCCTCCACAGCCCCACTGATGACTGCTGCCTATGGCACCCAGCTCCCCAAAGGCTGCTACCCACAGCTCTGCCTTGTTGTTGTTGTTGTTGTTTAGTCATGTCCGACTCTTCGTGACCCCCTGGACCAGAGCACGCCAGGCCCTCCTGTCTTCCACTGCCTCCCGCAGTTTGGTCAGACTCATGTTACTAGCTTCGAGAACACTGTCCCACCATCTCATCCTCTGTCGTCCCCTTCTCCTTGTGCCCTCCATCTTTCCCAACATCAGGGTCTTTTCCAGGGAGTCTTCTCTTCTCATGAGGTGGCCAAAGTCTTGGAGCCTCAGCTTCAGGATCTGTCCTTCCAGTGAGCATTCAGGGCTGGTTTCCTTCAGAATGGAGAGGTTTGATCTTCTTGCAGTCCATGGGACTCTCCAGAGTCTCCTCCAGCACCATAATTCAAAAGCATCAATTCTTTGGCGATCAGCCTCCTTTATGGTCCAGCTCTCACTTCCATACAGCTCTGCCTTAGTGAGGCAGTTTTCTAACGTTAAAAAGTCAGCAGGAGACATTCAGGTGCACGAGGACTGAAGTGGTCCAGAGGAGGGAGATAATTAGTATACCAGGAGGGCAGATTTTTTAATTACCACTTGATTCAAATTAGATGTCATTTCCCCCCTTTTAAATATATATATATATATATATATATATATATATATATATATATATATATATATATAGTGTCTGAACACTTCCAAGAAAGTAACAGCGCTTCAAGAATTAATTGCCAGTTGTGTGGCTCTTGACCTTTTCCCTGCAACTCTGTGTGAGCTGGGGAGAGGGAAGGGGGGGGGGAAACCAAGACAACTGGGCTGGAAGGAAGAGAAGACCAGATTTTCTAATTCAGTATAACGGAGCAAGCCACCTTACACCCAACCAGACTGTGAGTCCATCTAGGTCAGTATTGTTTACACTGACTGGCAGCAGCTGTCCATGGCTTCAGGCAGGGGATATTCCCAGCCCTGCATGGAGATGCCATTGCAGATTCACCCTGGGACCTTCTGCATGCAGAGCAGGTGTCGTGTCACTGAGCCACAGCCCTGCCCTTCTCTGGTCTTCAGCAACCTTTGGAAGACCACGTGCCAGAGAAGAGGAGTTCAGAGATGTTTGTAAAAAGCTGTGTGCCCTTGTTTCTCAATTTGATCCTTCTAGGTGGGTTTTGTATATTTTGTGGTATTTTATGTATTATAATCTGAGTTCAAGGATGCCCCTTCCGAATATAAAGGTGCAGTTAGGTCCAGTCAAGGCGACTCTGGGGTTGCGGCGCTCATCTCGCTTTCAGGCCGAGGGAGCCGGTGTTTGTCCACAGACAGCTTTCCGGGTCATGTGGCCAGCAGGAGTAAACTGCTTCTGGTGCAACGGGACACCGCAATGGAAACCAGGGCACATGGAAACGCTGTTAACCTTCCCGCCGCAGCGGTACCTATTTATCTACTTGCACTGGTGTGCTTTTGAGCTGCTGGGTTGGCAGGAGCTGGGACAGAGCAACGGGACCTCACTCCATTGTGGGGATTCGAAGCACTGACCCTCCAATTGGCAAGCCCAAGAGGCTTAGTGGTTGAGACCACAGCGCCACCTGCGCAAAGACTCTCAAGGAGCGCATGACTCCTATGGATTCAAAGGGCAAGAAAGTAGATTCCAGCTATACATCAGGAAGAAGTTTCTGATGGCAAGTGCTGTCAGACTGTGGAACAGATGACCTCTGAAGGCAGTGGGCTCTCCTTCATTGGAGGTTTATAAACAGAGGCTGGGTGGCTATCAGTCAGGGATTTGTTAGCTGTGATTCCTGCTTTGCATGGACAGAGACGGATTTAGGGCAGTGCAGCCACAGGGTGCAAGGACCAAGGGGATACTTTCACACTAGTAGGTGCTGGGCTTTGGGAAGGAGGTGTGAGGGCTCTGACAGGGTCCTAGAGTCCTCCCTCTTCCTTCCCTAAGCCTAGTTAGCGCTTGCCCAGCTTTCTGGAGGGCTCTAGGACCCTGCCAGAGCCCTGTGGGAATGTTGAGGGTGTCAGGAGAGGATATATTGTTTATTAATATCCTTCCTAACTTGCGCTAGCAAGTCCCTTAGCAGAGTTACATTCCCCTCTCTTACATGCACAGCAGATAGCTGGTTGCAGGCTTGTGTAAGCCTCTCACTATTATACAATTCAGTCTGTCTCAGATTGAATTGTATACTCCTAGTAAGTTTCCTTAAATCCCCCTTAAAATAATAAAGAAACAACAATCTTATTTAAAGTCAATAAAAGAAGTTTACTTACATCAGTTCACAGTTGGATTCCTGAAGGCAGACTTAGTTACAAATATATAAATGTGGATCTACCTCATATGGGGAATAGTCCCAGTGCTTCTGCTAGATAGCTAGCAGAACACTCCTAGCTAAGAAGCTGGTCCAAAGAAGAAGGAAATGGGGAGGGGGGGAGAGAGAATGCTATGTGACTCGTCCTTTTGTTACCTGGACAGGTTAGGTCACGGCCACCTTCTATCACATGCAAAAGGAAGGATGCTCAAGCCCAGGAAGAACAGGACATTTCGACTGGCTGGACCAAACATTCCCCTGCATGTCCATTCTAGGAAAACAAGGAATGTTGTATTTGACTGCTCCCAGTGGATTACACCCCACAGTGCCTCCTTCCCAAAGCCCAGCATCTCCCTTACCCAGCTTTGAGGAGGTGCAACGGGCAGGAGTGCCTTGAATTTAGGCCTTGCAATGGCGCCATATTACCAAGGTTCACCCTTGGCATGGGGTTGGACTAGATGACCCTTGGTGTCCCTGCCAACTTTACAATTCTATATTCCTGTGATGGAGGAGAGCCAGTGAGGGGTGTGGCTTGACCAGAGCAGGTGTCCGGGAAGAATCAGCCATCTCCACTGTGCCTTGCTTTAGAGCTGTGTCATTCGGATGTACGCAGAATCTCAGAGCTGATGGGCCTTTGTTTTTTGTGAGTTTATGATGAATTGGCTCCAGCTTGATGGGGGATGTTTGGCTACGGAAGGATTTTTGGCATGAGGCTCTCGTTGCAGGATTGGGGAAGGAGGGATGACTCACTCAAAGTAGCTGAGTCTTGGATCCTGGCAAGGAAGGCAGGGAGAAATGAGACAGGAGACAGTGCCCGTTATGAAATCTGCAGGGCTTCAGCAGATCCCCTGTTCTTTTGAATGGCCAGTTATCAACCTCAGGACAGCCCACACATTCAGTAAATGCAGATTTGTCCTGGCTGTTGGCAGAGCTGTAGCTACAGGGTAGGGTGGGAGCTAGCCAGGTTTCTTTTGCCTGGAGCGAAGCTTCCAGAGGGGCACGATTGAGGCTCCCAGCCTGTGTGTGTGTGTACATATTTGACCCAGGTGAAATAAAGCTTAGTTTTGCCCCTGGCAGCTGGTTCTTCAGTGAAGTACCGAGCACACATAGAATGCCAGCCACTTGTGTGGCTGAATCATAGCTGTCAACTTACAGATTTGAAAATAAGGGACCGGCAGCCTCGAAAATAAGGGATCAGCAGCCAAAATAAGGGGTTTTCGGACCACGGGTATGTTCAACTTCTGAGCCCCTCTGAGCCAAAGGCAGAAAGCCCAGCCAGCAGCCAAACGAAGCCTCAAGCGGTGGTTCCCACAGCGCAGCAACCCGGCAAAGGGGATGCAGCAAGGAAAACCACCGTCACCTCTCCGCTGGGAAGCGCTGAGCAAAGGCGAGTCCCCAGGCAACGTGGCTGATTTGATCGGCACAAGGCATGTAAGCTCCACCCCCCAGTCGTTCTTAGACTCCTTATTGGGTGAGCAACGCAGCCAAGCAACACAGTTGGAGCCTCCCTCCTCCCTGGCCGGCAGGGAGGGAGGGAGGGAGAGGAGCTGTTTCCTTTGAAACCCAGAAAATTTAAGGGACATCATCAATAAGGGACAGCAGCGGGACACAGCACTGGCATAAGGGACTTTCCCACCAAATAAGGGACGGTTGACAGCTATGGGCTGAATCATGGAATCACAGAAATGTGGAGTTGGGAGGGACCCCTGAGGTCATGTAGTCCAACCCCCTGCGATGCAAGAATCTCAACTAAATCATGCCTGGCAGATGAGCATTCAACATCTGCTTTAAAACCTCCAATGAAGGAAAGCCCACCACTTTCTGATGGAGTCCGTTCCACCATCAAACAGCTCTTGCCACCAGAAAGGCCATCCTGATGCTTAGAATCTCCTTTCTTGTAACTTGAAGCCATTGGTTGGAGTCCAACAGCATCTTTCTTGGGCGAGCCTTGCTGAAATGGGAGAGGAGCTAGCAGGTCTTATCACAAAACAAGATATCCCTTTGGTTCTTAAAATAGCCCTTCTGTTGTACTACTCAGAAGCTGCTCAACAACTTTCCCACAAGGATCTAGTTACTTGCCTGATGGCTTATTATTGTAAGGAGTTGGAAGACTCTAAATGCAGGCATGTTTGAGATCAGGACCTCACAACTCAGGCGTTTAATATTGTTACACAAGTCAGTTCTTGGGAGAGACTGGCTGCAGGCAGCCTGCACTGCGGTCTCTTGAAATGACTATGCAGTAAGATCTGAACTCCATGCAGATGGAAGGTGAATAAGCCATATTATTTATTTTTTAAAAAACAAAATAAAAAAATTCCTTCCAGTAGCACCTTAAAGACCAACTAAGTTAGTTCTAGGTATGAGCTTTCGTGTGCATGCACACTTCTTCAGATACCTGATCTGAAGAAGTGTGCATGCACACGAAAGCTCATACCTAGAACTAACTTAGTTGGTCTTTAAGGTGCTACTGGAAGGAATTTTTTTATTTTGTTTTGACTATGGCAGACCAACACGGCTACCTATCTGTAACTGTATTTTTTTTAAGAAAGCTTTTATTAAATTTTACATTTTTATCATATTGTTGTTGTTTAGTCGTTTAGTCATGTCCGACTCTTTGTGACCCCCTCGAACAGAGCACACCAGGCACTCCTGTCTTCCACTGCCTCCCGCAGTTTGGTCAAACTCATGCTGGTAACTTCGAGAACACTGTCCCACCATCTCGTCCTCTGTCATCCCCTTCTCCTTGTGCCCTCCATCTTTCCCAACATCAAGGTCTTTTCTAGGGAGTCTTCTCTTCTCATGAGGTGGCCAAAGTCTTGGAGCCTCAGCTTCAGGATCTGTCCTTCCAGTGAGCACTCAGGGCTGATTTCCTTCAGAATGGAGAGGTTTGATCTTCTTGCAGTCCATGGGACTCTCAAGAGTCTCCTCCAGCACCAGAATTCAAAAGTATCCATTCTTCGGCGATCAGCCTTCTTTATGGTCCAGCTCTCACTTCCATACATCACGACTAGGAAAACCATAGTTTAACTATACGGACCTTTGTTGGCAAGGTGATGTCTCTGCTTTTTAAGATGCTGTCTAGGTTTGTCATATTACATCATATCAATTCATCAAAATAAAGATATGCATTCCCCCAATTTCCCCTCCACCCCCGACTTCCCTCAACCTCCTCTTCTGGTTTCCCCCAATATTGGTTTCCTCTGCTTGCTTTCCTGTACCTTCATAGGGACTCTCTATATTAATTATTGTTATCTTTTATCACATTGACATCATCTTTATAGTTTTTATACTTATTTTTGTTAATTGTACATGTTTACTCAAGCCCTGCTAGTGAATCTATTTCTTTACATTGTTTCTGTAAGTACAGCATGAATGGTTCCCAATCTTTTTTTAAATTCTCTATTATCTTTGTCTCTGAATCTTTCTGTTACTTCCACCACACCAGCGTATTCCATCAGTTTTTGTAGCCATTCTTCTTTAGTTGGCATTTCATCACTTTTCCATCTCTGGGCTAGTAGCATCCTAGCCGCATTTGTAGTGTCCATGAAGAATTTCTTCTTTTCTGTTGGCAATTCTTGACCTGAAATGCCTAATAAAAAAGCTTCTGGGTTTTTTTTTTAGTAAAGGTGAACTTAAACATTTTCTTAATTTCATTATAAATCATATCTCAATAATTTTTAATCAATTTGTAGCTCCGCCACATATGAAAAAAGTACCTTCCCTTTCTTTACATTTTCAACACTTATTGGAGCCTATTCTGTACATTTTGGCTATATTTTCAGACGTAATATACCATCTATATATCATTTCCATATAATTTTATTTTAATAGTATACAACCAGTAAATTTCAAATTCACTCTCCACAGTTTCCCCCATTCTTCCATAAGCCATATTCTTTCGTTAAATCATTTTTATTAATTTTCCAATAAAAACATCCAATTAACATGTCAAATCATAATCCAATTAAAATAAAAAACTGAAATAAAAAAGAACAAATTATCATCCAAATTACAATTATTAATATTCCGGGACTTCCCATAGTCTGGACTTGAAGCATATCCAAATCTCAGTCCTGCCTATCCATAAGCCATATTCCTAAAGCCATGTTACTGGCACCGCTTGGGCTCTTGCCACCGCTCAGCAGAGAGAGGGGCAGGTACCCAGCTTTTATAAGACTATAAATGGACAAACCAACAACCCATGGAAACCAATACTTTCAAGGAACCTGGCGTAGTTTTATTACACCTGCAACACTAGCAGAACATGGTTATAGGCCTCGGAGGACGCATGGAAACTTGTGGAATGATGCCTTTGCCTAAAAACTGGAATGACTTCCAAGTTAGATGTAACCAAATAGATATTTAGTGCATCTCTCTCTGTGTGTAGATTGCTGAATACTGATGCTTCTTGTATAAATACTTGAAAACAATATTTTTTTTAATAAATAAAATTTATTATTATTTAATGAAATGTTTTTAGAATCGTTGGATTATTTTTATTGTTGTTAGCCGCCTTGAGCCCAGCTTTGGCTGGGGAGGGCGGGATATAAATAAAATTTATTATTATTATTATTATTATTATTATTATTAGGGGGGGAGGAACTGCACCAGAGCACTATAGGTCATCTCAGACGCACCTCCCACTCCACTGCCCCCTTTTAGAACACCCAAAACTTTTTGCTGGAGATGGCTACCTTCCATCGACTCCCAAGAAAGGAAAAATCTGGGCATATTCAATGTAAAAAAAACCAAACTTTGAAGACTGCCTTTCTATTCCTCGTTATTTAACTGCCGAGTGCATGCGCAAACGAATCAGGAAATCTATATCTGGTTTCATAACCTTTTCCCACACTCCTAACCACCGCTGTGTCTCTCCAAAGAGTTTAGCGAGCAGGGAAGCAATGATTACAGCTCTTTTGCTTATGAAAACAGCAACACTCCTCGGGGCAATATTGAACATGACAAGGAGGGAGCAGCAACATCTTGTATGACCCAAAGCATTGTCTCATTGAGTTAAAGAGGGCTGAAACATCGTGTCAGGTAGAAAGCCACAGGATGAGATGATGGTACATGACGAAGGGGAGGGGGAGGGGGAAAGCAGCCCCACACTTCCTGGTTTCCCTATGGGGAGGTTTGCTGCTCATTTGCAGGCTAAGCAGACCCTCCACCCTGATACAATGATAAATGACCCAGGGTTCCCCACAGAGGCGCAGACATTGAGAAGAGGAGGTTTTTACTTGGCCAAAGGGAAGCCAGGCTTAGTGGTGTGTGTGTGTGTGTGTGTGTGTGTGTGTGTGTGTGTGTGTAGAGGGGTTGCAGCTACAGAAGGCAATGAGGATAACAAATGAGGGTGTGATGGCCTAGGATTTGGACTCGGAGGCTGAACCTGAGGAATCCCAGCCTGCACAGGAGCCCCTGCCTCCAGAACCAGCTGAGTCTGGGCTGGGGCCTGAGCCTGAAGGGTCCTCACCTGTGCTGGATCCTCAGGTGCAGGCACCAGCTGAGTCTGCTCTGGCTCCTGAGGTGATGGAGGACCCATTGCCTGCAGGTGCTCCACTCTCAGCCCCGTCAGGGGAAGCTGAGGTTGCCTCTGGGTCCAGTAACCCTCCAGCCTCTCCTGAGCTGCAGAGGCTCAGGGCAGAGAGGTGGAGGGAACTAAGTTCCCGCAGGAGGAGTGCTCGCCTCCAGGCCAGGAGAGGTGAGTCACCTGTGGACCGGGGCCGCCCTGTGCCTCAGAGCAGATAAAAGCCAGTCAGCCCAGTCCCAGGTTGCGGGAGCAACATTGTTGGCAGCCTGTTCCTGCCTGCACCCTGTCCTGCTCTTCTGCCAGAGTTCCTGACCCCACCCGACTCCCCACCTTGGACGCAGCTACAGCTTTGACGGACAGCCTCCATACCGCACCATCGACCTCGGAGTGGACTCGGACCTCGCCTCTCGGTTAGCCCCCGGGACCAGCACAGTGCACCTGGAAGCAGCTGTCGAGAGTCCCCAGGAATGCCTGCATAAGGGCCTTGCAATGGATTCCAGCAAGAAAACGCTCCTGACCTCATAAATGAGCCCTGCTGGGACAGGCCAATGGCGTATCTCTAGTCCAGCATCCTGTTCTCACAGTGGCCAACCAGATGCCCACAAGCAGGATCTGAGCACAAAAGCAACTCTCTCCTTCTGTGATCTCCAGCAACTGGTATTCAGAAGAATTGCTGCATTCGACTGTTCAGGCAGAGCAGAGCCATCCCGGCCAGTAGCTATCGATAACCCTCTACTCCATGAATTTGTCCAATCCTCTTTAAAACCATTTATGTTGGCGGTCATCGCTGCCTGTTGTGGGAGTGAGCTCCATAGTTTAACTATAAGGTAAAGGGACCCCTGACCATCAGGTTCAGTCGTGACCAACTCTGGGGTTGCAGCACTCATCTCGCTTTATTGGCCGAGGGAGCCGCCGTTTACCTTCCGGGTCATGTGGCCAGCATGATTAAGCCGCTTCTGGCGAACCAGAGCAGCGCACGGAAATGCCGTTTACATTCCCGCCTATTTATCTACTTGCACTTTGCTGTGCTTTCGAACTGCTAGGTTGGCAGGAACAGGGACTGAGCAACAGGAGCTCACCCCGTCGCGGGGATTCGAACCGCGACCTTCTGATTGGCCAGTTCTAGGCTCTGTGGTTTAACCCACAGTGCCACCCATGTCCCAGGTATAAAAGGGTTTATACCTTGGCTTTTTCTATTCCTGAAGATGTCCCACAAGTGGGTATGGATTGGCGGGCACCAGCTTGGCTGCAGGAGTTGCCGGAAGGAAGTTTAACAATTAATCTCTCTTCCCAGGGAACTCTGGGGATTGTTACCTCTGGGAGGTGAATAGAGGAGGAGAGTCGGGGGGGGGGGATTCTGTGGCTCAAGCAGAAATCCACTGCGCTAGTGGAACAGCTGTGTTGGATACCACACAGACCCATCACAGACCACACAGACAGAAATTACTCCTAAGAGACACCAGGGAAGTCTTCTCCCAGTTCAGGATTAAATTGTGGACTTTTGCTACCACAAGAGGAGGTGATGCATGGATGGCCCTAAAACAGGTGTTTTCCAGATGTTCTTGGACTCCAGCTGCCATCATTCTAAGCCAGCAGGATCAATGGTCAGAGGGTGGTGACCTCTGCAGTCCAACAGCATCTGAAGTACTTCGGGGGCCCCATCCCTGCCCTCTGTGTTCAGAGGCAAATTTTCTTCAGATATTAACTGCGAGTGGCGCGGGACTGGGTGGCGGAGAAGAGATTAAACAGGGAGAGAGGGGCAATCGCCTTCCCGCCTGATTTACAAGCTTCCCAGACGCATCAGTCTCGCCAAGATACTGCGCTAACCGGGGATCCAACCCGCCACGTTCAGCCCCCCCCCGCGCAATCCCCTTTACAGGTCTCCCAGTCCCAACTGGGCTGCGGTTCCCCCAGCCAACCCGTGATCCCCTTGTACTGGGCGACGGCGTCCTCCTGGGTCCTGGGTGAAGCACCCCAGGGTGTCGTGGGAGTGCGGGTGCGCGCCTAAGCCGCATCCAACGCTCCAGAGAGGACGTGCGCTTCCTTTTCCGCAGCAGGAGCGGCGCCTCTCCTCTGCTGCGGCCGCCCCCTCCTCGGCGAGGGCAGGGGGGCAGGAGGAGGAGCTCCTCTATCCGGGGGCGGCTTCCCTGGGCCAATGGAGGCCGGGCACTGGGCTGGAGCTGGCCAATGGCGAGCGTGGGGGGGGGGGGGCGAGGAGCGGAGGGGCGGCTGCAGCAGCCAGGCGCTCGCAGAGGCTGGCGGCGCGCTGGCAGAGCAAGGCTGGCCGTCGGCGCAGCAGCAGCAGGCGCTGTCCGCCGTCCGTGGTGCTGAAAGCGCCTCCTCCCGCTTGCTCGCTCGTTGCTGTTGCTGTGGCCGTCGAGGGGCAGCGGCGGCGGCTGCTGTGCTCCATGGACGAGATGGAAGAGGAGCTCAAGTGCCCGGTGTGCGGCTCCTTCTACCGGGAGCCGCTGATCCTGCCCTGCTCGCACAACCTGTGCCAGGCGTGCGCCCGCAACATCCTGGTGCAGACGCCCGAGGCGGACTCGCCGCAGAGCCGTCGCGCCTCGGGCTCCGGCGGCTCGGCCTCCGATTATGACTACCTGGACCTGGACAAGATGAGCCTGTACAGCGAGGCGGACAGCGGCTACGGCTCGTACGGCGGCTTCGCCAGCGCGCCCACCACGCCGTGCCAGAAGTCTCCCAACGGCGTGCGCGTCTTCCCGCCGACCGTGCCGCCCGCCGCGCACCTGCCGCCGGCCTCGGCCGCTTCTCTGGCGCCCGTGCCGCGCAACTCCTGCCTGACGTGCCCGCAGTGCCACCGCAGCCTGATCCTGGACGAGCGGGGCCTGCGCGGCTTCCCCAAGAACCGCGTCCTGGAGGGCGTCATCGACCGCTACCAGCAGAGCAAGGCGGCCGCCCTGCGCTGCCAGCTGTGCGAGAAGGCGCCCAAGGAGGCCACCGTCATGTGCGAGCAGTGCGACGTCTTCTACTGCGACCCCTGCCGCCTGCGCTGCCACCCGCCGCGGGGGCCGCTAGCCAAGCACCGCCTGTTGCCCCCTGCCCAGGGCCGGGTCAGCCGGAGGCTCAGCCCGCGCAAGATCTCCACCTGCACCGACCACGAACTGGAGAACCACAGCATGTACTGCGTTCAGTGCAAGGTGCCCGTCTGCTACCAGTGTCTGGAGGAGGGCAAGCACTCCAGCCACGAGGTCAAGGCCCTGGGTGCTATGTGGAAGCTCCACAAGGTCAGCCCCCGGGAGTGTGTCTGTGGGCGGGCGGGCGGGCGGGCGGTGGGAAGACCTTTTATCTGTTTGCTTATTGCATTTATATATTACCTTTTTCTCCAAGGAGCTCATGGTTCTCCCCACTCCCCACTTCAACCCACAACAATTCCGTGCGAGGTAGGGTAGGCTGATTGGCCCAAGGTCACCCATGGAGATTCAAGGGGGGATTTGAACCCTCGTCTCCCAGGCCCTAGTTCAACACTCTAACCACTATACTATAGAGCTGGCATGCAGTAACCTGAAGGCAGCTCCCGGTCCATTCTATGTGGGGGGCTTCTTTCCATCTCTCCTATCCATCCATCCATTTCATTTCTCTTCTCTCCTCTCTCCATCTCTCTCACTTATCTACCTCTTCACATGGTTCTGTTTAAAGGTCTTCAGTCTCCAACTCTCCCTCTCCTTCCCCCCCTCTTTCTCTCTCTCCACCTTCCTCAACTTGGTGCCCCCCACCAGATGTTACCTGACTACAACTCCAGAGTCCATGGCTCACCATGGCTCACTGGGGCTGATGGGAGTTGTAGTCCCAAGCAGCTGGTGGGCACTAGCTGGGCAGTCAGCTTTGAAGAGTTCCCTTCTTCCCTTTCCATCTCTTGACTCCCTTCATTGCCCCACTTCGTCTTTTTCTGCAGGGTCCCTCCTTAGGGTTCATCCACACCGTCCCCCAATGTGAATAGCAAGCTTCCTGTCCCTCCATTAATTTTAATTTGCCCATAGGACACTCTCCTCTAAATCACAGCCTCCGCACACTTTCCTCTTGCTCCGTACGGATTTTCTCATACCCTCTCATTTTTAGAGCATGCCTGGTATGTGAAAATCCAGACTGAGGGAGAAGGAACGTTTGTGGAGGCAGTGATTTGCAAGAGAACGTCATACGGGTAACTGAGAATCAATAGATGTACATCCATATTAAATGACAGTATGGACGAGCGAACACTCTCATCCCTTCCTTCCTTCCTTCCTTCCTTCCTTCCTTCCTTCCTTCCTTCCTTCCTTCCTTCCTTCCCTCCTTCCTTCCCTCCCTCCCTCCCTCCCACCCCTTTCCTCTCATCAGCCAGCTTCCTCCCTACCTGACTAATCAATCCCACCCCCATCTCCCTCCCTCGCCTTTAATGATTCAGTCTCAGCTCCATGTAAACAACCTTCTTCCCAGTCTTTGCTCCTCGGTGGGCTTCCAGGAGTCCTTTTCCAGACCCCCCCAGCTGCTGCCCCTCCTGTCTGTCAGCCAATCCGGCTGCTTCTTGGGGTGTCTCTCACCCTGATTTCGAAGCGCAGAACTGCTGGGGCTCCATTGCCTTTTTCCCCTAGGCTCTTGCCACCCCCACCCCCATTTTCTTGGCTGTTGTTCAAGTGTTTGCACCAAGCTGCCTGCAGTGCAAAGCAACACAGTCCTGGGGGTGGGGGCATTGGGGGTGGATGAATTTAACATTGACAGATGAGTGGGTGTGGGGGGTGGTCAGGAGCAGGGATGGAATAGACTTTGTTATGCTGCAGCCCTCGACTGTCCTTATATCACCCCTGGGACTGCCCAGGCTTCCATTGCCTTTGCCCACATCTAGGCGACGTTCCCCACAGGAACCCCCACAAGCTATTCTTGCAAACGCACCTCTCCTTTTTCAGGGAGGCTGCAAAGGGCAGGACCAGATATCTAGAGCCAGGGGTGCTGGGCAGGGTGCTGGGATCAATCCTGGCTCGGTGCAGCTGTTTTGGGTCTCTCAGCTGCATTTCTGTTTTGCCATATGCACAGGAATGTGTCGTGTTTATTTTGTTAAGAGGGGGGAACACTTTGCCTATGCCTGTCAGAGGTGATATTTTCAGCCCTGATCCTTCACTGACGACAGAGCTGGCCATTGGCATTGGGAAGAAAATGAATTCTTGGGTTCAAATGAAGGGTCTGTGGAGAGAGGGGCTTTAAGCCAGTGACAGATCTCAAGAGCATCAGAGGAGATTTCGGAGGCTGCTTTCTGGAGGATTAGATTTCTCTCCTGAATGCTGACCAGCCTCTCTGAAAATTATTTCAGATGACACTTGATGTTGCTTGATGCAGCCTTTGCCAACCTGGTGCCCTCCTGATGTTGTCGGACTGCAACTCTCATTGGCCCCAGCCGGCACGAATGCAATGGGAGTTATAGTTTGACAACATCTGGAAGACACCCGGTTGGCAAAGACTGGTTGAATAAATATGGAGCAGGCACTCCAGTGGTGGGTGGGAAGAATGAGATGAGGGGTACGGTTTTAGTCTCCCACCAAATCCAGCCATTCTACACCCCACTCCACCCACCCACCTGCTACCCATGTCTAGCTGTCACAGGGGATCTGGCTGCAGGATAGTGACCCTGCCTCTGAGGTAACTAGGGCAGAGAAGCGACTCTGATGTGGCTGGATATCCCCTCCTCCCCCACGTACCCTGATGGAACACGTAAGCCGGGCATCAGCGCGTGGATGCACATCGGCATAATTGATTCCCCTCTCTCACACACACCCGATCACCCTCACTGAGCTGTCTGGGCAGGGAGCCAGGATGTGGCATGTTCAGTATGGTGTGTAGGAAGAAGCCACCTAGTGACACATTTATCCCTGGAGAGGGTTTGGCGGTGGTGATTTTTTTGCTTTTGCTTTTTGCAAATGTCGCACCCGGACTGTGAAGCCCATGTTCCAATGCGCAAACCAGAAGCATCTGCCTCTGTTGGAGATGAAGTGCATGTACACCCATCACTGTCGGTTGAAACTCCAGCTACGATTCTGCCTGGTGTAGCCAGAACCAACAGGGTGTGCAAAATTACAGCTACGTGTTGCACCGTGAGCGAGGAGACGCTGTTTCCTCTCTGCTCATCCATGAAATGCAAAGTGCCCTCAGGGTCACAAATGTGGGGATAATCACACTGCCTCACTCTCCTCTGGGTTTTTGCATGGATTGCTGAAACAATGTATGTGGTATGCTATGACTTAAGAGCAGCCAAAGCTTTTAGCTTCAGGTCTCATAGTCAATACAGTGGTACCTTGGGTTAGGAACTTAATTCGTTCCGGAGGTCCGTTCTTAACCTGAAACTGTTCTTAACCTGAGGTACCACTTTAGCTAATGGGGCCTCCTGCTGCTCCTGCCGCCACACAATTTCTGTTCTCATCCTGAAGCAAAGTTCTTAACCCGAGGTACTATTTCTGGGTTAGTGGAGTCTGTAACCTGAAGTGTCTGTAACCTGAAGTGTCTGTAACCCGAGGTACCACTGTAATGAATTTAGCGCTGCTCAAGGTGCCATGTGAGAGGTGGCAATGGGACATTTCTCCTCAAGCGCATGAACCAGGAATACACTAAATGTCATTTGTTGTGGTGGGAGCATTTGGAAACAAGGGAGCCCAACAGCCAAGGCACTAGCCTTGCCTTCTGCAACCTGGTGCACCCTAGGTGTTTTGGACTACAACTCCCATCAGGTAATTATTGGTTGGGGGGTGCAGACCAGGGTTGGCCATAGACAGAGGGGAGGTATTGGAGTCAGAGCCAGTGATGGGCAGAACTGGACAGAGCACCCCATTTCTCTCTTTCAGCCACTCACATCTCTCTCTCCCCCCCCACACACTTCTTTTCTCTCTTTCTCCCACATTCTCTCTTCTTTTCCAACCTTCTTTACTCTCTCATTTCTGTCACCACCACCCCCATCATAGAATTGTAGAATTGTAAGGGGCCTTGAGGGTCATCTAGTCCAACCCTCTGCAATGCTGGAATCTCAACCAAATCATCCATGACAGATGGCCAGACAAACTCTGCTTTAAAACCTCCAAGGAAGGCGTATCCACCACCTTCTAAAGGAGTGCATTCCAGAAGGTTCTTTCTCATGTTTAGTTGGAATCCATGTCACTTAAATCCATGGGTTCGAGTCCGGAGCAGGGGACAACAAGCTTGCTCTTTCTTCCATGTGACAGCCCTTAAGATATTTGAAGATGCTCATTACATCTCCTCTCAGTCTCGTCTTCTTCAGGCTAAGAACCCCCAACTCCCTCAAGTGTTCCTCATAAGGCTTGGTTTCCAGACCCTTGATCATCTTTGTTGCATGCATTACAGCTTATCTGTTAAATGGATTTAGATGAGTAGGCGAGGATATTTTATTTATTAATTATCCATCCTCTTTCTCTCGCATGTGAGAATGCTATGATGATGATGATGATGATGATGATTTAGTGCATGGGTTCATTTTTAAAAAAATAATATTTATTAAGAGTTTAAAGATTACAAAAAGAAAGAAAAAAAATTAAACAAATCAACATAATAAAATACAAAAACAGAAACAAAAACACTACATAAAACACTGAATTAACAAAACAAAACAAAAACAATTAAAAACACTTCCAATATTTTCAATCTTAACTTTCATTCACTTGTTTCATTGACTTCCTCACGCCTCCCTTTTTGTATTCCACTTCAATTAACTGTTTCAGCAATTCCTTTCCATCTTCATCTAATTTCTGTCCTGTAATTAATCTTAACCTTATTTTTTCCCTTTAATACATTAACAATCTATCTGTACCTAGTTCCTTATAATATTTCTGCCAAAGCCATATAACTTCATTCCACCATTTTTCTATAGCTCATTAATTTTGCAATATTTCTGTAGATAATCTTTAAATTTTTTCCAATCTTCTTCCACCGACTCTTCTCCCTGGTCTCGGATTCTGCCAGTCATTTTCGCCAATTCCATATAGTCCATCAGCTTCATCTGCCATTCTTCCCGGGTGGGTAAATCTTGTGTCTTCCAATACTTCGCGATGAGTATTCTTGCTGCTGTTGTTGCATACATAAAGAAATTTCTGTCCTTCTTTGGCACCAATTGGCCGACCATGCCCAGGAGAAAGGCCTCTGGTTTCTTCAGAAAGGTATATTTAAATACCTTTTTCATTTCATTGTAAATCATCTCCCAGAATGTCTTAATCCTTGGGCATGGGTTCACAGTGTTTTCATCCCCATGGACTAGGGAACAGTGGCTGGCCCATCCCATGAGTTTCAGGACCTCTGAACCCAGGTCCCCTCAGCCCTCACCCAATGATCCCAATTCAGCAAAGTGGCATCACTGCACCAAAGTCAACTTGCCTGGCCCAGTTCTGTTAAGAGGAATGCATTTAAAATCAGCCTTCTGAAATACGTTTTAATTCATCATTGCAATGAATTCTAATTATCTTCCGAGACATACTGAATTGCCTTGTTTTTGAGACTGTAATTCATAAATATCGACAGGTGAATGGCCAAGTAACTGCTATTAGACAAAATGTGGTGGTGGTTTCCTTTTTGCATGCAAGGAATTGGGGTTGGCCCTGCTATTAGATCGAGTAAGGCAACTGCCTCAGGCAGCATTGACTCAGGAGTAGCAGCAGCAGTTTCTGGCTGTTCCTCCTGGGTCCCCAGCCAGTCTCTGCTGTTTCCACATGGCCACTCCTGCCCCACTTAGAAATCTGACCTGCTGCCTCAGGCATGGT
The DNA here is from genome assembly GCF_964252035.2 of Podarcis erhardii. Lineage (NCBI taxonomy): Eukaryota > Metazoa > Chordata > Lepidosauria > Squamata > Lacertidae > Podarcis > Podarcis erhardii. The sequence continues at coordinate 4,150,653 of NC_138497.1, read as the reverse complement.
GGGGAATGCCACCATGTCACCAGTGTGGAAGTAAGATTGACTTCTATATGTGGAATTAGGGGGTGGTCAACTTTTCTTCCGCCTCAGGTGGCAAAATGCCTTGGACTGGCCGTGGATGGCATCAAACAAAACTTTCTGGAGAGCTCTTTGGAGCAAGACACAGGGCCTGGGACTTCGCCTGCTTTTCGTAACCAAGCAAAAGTTGTCCATGTGGGAAAGTTGAGGATAATAGGAGAGGATATATTGATTAAATATTATCCTTCCTCACTCTAGTGAGTCATGTAGCACATTTCCTTGTACATTGCAGTAAGTTAGTGGATGGATTTGTGAGAATCATTTGAGTTAAGCAATCCAGATTGGATTGTTCCTGGTAAATCCCCTTTGGTTGCCTCTTAAAAACAATAGTGACACAACAGTCTTCCTTTAAAAGTAATGCTAAGGTTTACATACATTCAGTTCACAGTATGGTCCTGAAGGCAGGCTTTATCTTGCAGTTACGGTTACAGAGAAAAGTGTGGGTTCATCTTCTGTGAGGGATGAGCCCTTGTGTTGCTGGCTGAGAGCCAGCAGACAGCAGACAGCAAAATGGAGAGAAGGGATCAAAAGAGAGCAGCATAAGAGGAAGATGGCTGCGTGACCAGCCCCTTTATAGGGTCTGCTAGGGTCACGCCCACCTACCTGGTCACATACAGGGGGAGGATGTTCCAGACAAGGTGTGACAGGAAGTCCTCCTGGCTGGAACAATGTTCCCCTGTGTGTCCACTCTGGGCAAACAGGAAATGTTGTATTTGACTGCTTCAGTGATGTTACATCCCACACTCAAAAGGTACCATGGGGCCAAGCTGCCACTGCCACTTCATATATTTCACCCAGAGCTTGGTTGCAACTGACTTTGCCCTCATAGAGGATGGGGTCCTTTGATGACTGGGAGCAGTGAAGGTCATATTTCTGATCAAGGAACCCACCCATCTTGTACCCAAGACTTTAATGGAGGGGACTCAGAAAAGCAGCTCAGAGTGAACTTTTGTAAGATACAGTGGTAACTTGGTTTAAGAACAGCCCTGTTTACGAACTCTGCAAAACCGGAAGTAGTGTTCCGGTTAGCGAATTTTACCTTGGTCTACGAACGGAAGCCGAATGGTGGAAGGGTACTGGTGGTGGGTGGCCTCATTAGGGAATGTACGTTTCCGAGCACAATTCAAAACGTTGGGGCTGACCTTTAAAGCCCTAAACGGCCTCGGTCCAGTATACCTGAAGGAGCGTCTCCACCCCCATCGTTCTGCTCAGATACTGAGGTCCAGCGCTGAGGGCCTTCCATCCAATTGGGGGGTTGGCATTATTGACTCCTTTAAAAACAAATCTAAATTTCAGATAGGGTCCTGTAGAAATTGCTGAGCTATTTGCACCAATGGTCTGACCCAGTGTAAGAGATCATGAACACTGGTAACCAATTTAGATCTTCAAATAGAGGAGAAATGTGACCATTGCAGTGGGTCCTTGCTGGCAACTTCACTGCCATATTTAATCCTGACAATAATAGCCTTAGAAGGTAGGTTAGTATCCTTGTCTCTATATTTTAGATAGGGTGGGACAGGGGCTGAACGAAGAGCCCCCTAGAACAGGGGTCAGCAAACTTTTTCAGCAGGGGGCCTGTCCACTGTCCCTCAGACCTTGTGGGGGACCGGACTATATTTTGAAAAAAAAAAAAATGAACGAATTCCTACTCCCCACAAATAACCCAGAGATGCATTTTAAATAAAAGCACACATTCCACTCATGTAAAAACACCAGGCAGGCCCCACAAATTAACCCAGAGATGCATTTTAAATAAAAGGGCACATTCTACTCATGTAAAAATACACTGATTCCTGGACTGTCCGCGGGCCGGATTGAGAAGGCGATTGGGCCAGATCCGGCCCCCGGGCCTTAGGTTGTCTACCCCTGTCCTAGAAGGTTCATGGTCTGTGCACATTGGGACTGTGAGTATGGCTGGTTTTAAGCCAGGAGAATCTGCTCAAGCCACTATTGCAGCACCTTCAGTTTGGCAGCTCTCAGCGCACAAGAAAGTAGACCATGCAGGGCATCAAGCAAAGATTGCCAGGGGGGATTGCTCAGCAGTCGAGGAAGTGTGAAAGGAAATGTTGGCGCCTAAGCTTTGCATGTTTGCTTCTTGCAAAGGAACCAGGAACCGCACTCCAGGAAATTATTTCACTTCTTTTTCTGGTTGCCTCACCTCCCAAAGGATCTTGTAGAGTTGGAAAACGGCTAGCAAGATAGAGATGGAGAAGCTCCACTCTGGGAAAAGGTTGCAGCATTTTTTGGGACTTTTCAGTTTAGAGAAAAGGAGTAGAAGTTCTTCTCTCTCTTTAACTGCATTAGAAGTCCTGGATTTAGAGATCACACTAGACAAGAATTTCAAAAAGCATGGGGGAAATGCAGAGAATACTTCACAGGTAAAATTATAATATGTTAAGATAAATTATTAGGATAAAAACAAAGTTGGAAGGATTTGCTGGAATATTTAATTGAATTAGAATAAAAAAATGGGAGGCGTGAGGAAGTCAAGGAAATAAGTGAATGTAAGTAAGTGAGTTAAAGGTTTGACTTGTTTTTTATTTCTTTTTTCCTTTTTCTGTTTTTTGATGATATGTATTGTTTTTTTTCTTTTTCTTCCTTGATTGTTTTCTTTTTTTCTTTTCTTTCTGTAACCTTTAAAATCTTAATAAAAATTTATTTAAAAAATAATAATGCAGAGAATACTTCACAAAACAGTGCCCTAAAATACATACCTGGACTTGTTTCGATTCATGTCTGCAGGAGACTTTGTAGATATTTAAGTTATAATTAGAAAAAATCTTAATTATTATTCATAAAGGAAACAGCTTATAAGCAGTAAATAAGGAGGCCAGATACAGGATAAATGAAGTCTTTTATTTGGTTGTATTGTTGTATGTTATGTTTATTGTATTTCTGTACTGGGGGGTGGGGGGGTTATGTTATGTTGTAAATAAAATTTCCAATAAAAATTGAATAATAATAATAGAAGTCCTGGATTTGAAAAAAAAAAAAACTGGGATAGAAACAACAACAACTTTTTTTTTTTTAAAAAAGAGATGACAAACATGCACTCCCACAATTCAGAGGGGGGGGGGAGTGGGAGTGGCAGCACCCCACAGCCACCAATCAGGTGTGAGGCTGGTTCCTTAGGCATGCCTTTGGCTCTGTGGACTTCCTGTGCTTGTGTGCCTCCTCCTGGCAAGGATGGAGGGGGAAATGGAGACTGTTTGCGTTTTAATGAGAAACAATCCAATGTGCACTTTTCAAAACGATACCCAAACTGAAATCCAGTCTCCTCTTCAAAATTCACGCTTCTCTGAATTTTGCAATGCAGTTCTACAACCAGGCAATACATACGAAAATGTATATATGGCAGGAAAAGTCACCAACAGGCCCCAGGGTGGGTGAAAACAATTGGAAAAATTGGGAAATAAAAGCAGTTAAAACAAATTACAGTCACAGAAATAGGGTGAAAACAAGAGGTTGGATGCATTCTGTTAGAGGAAATTGCATGCAAAAATATGCATATTAGTCAAAACTTCACACAAAGATGTGTTTATCAGGGGGAAATCTCCGTTGAAATGCTGATGAACTTTTATAGGATTCTTTTTTAAATTGCAAATTGTTGCAGAAATGTGGAGAAATGAATCTAAAGCAGCTTCATCTAACCCTAACTCAAGGAATGGTTGAGGGAGTTGGGGATGTTTAGCCTGGAGAAGAGAAGACTGAGAGGCAATTTGAGAGCCATCTTCAAATATCTGAAGGACTATCACACTAGAAGATGGAGCAATTTTCATTTTCTCCTGCTCTGGAGGGTAGGACCCCAGCCAATGGATTCAAATGTCAAGAAAGGAGATGATTTTAAACATGTGGAAGAACTTTCTGACGGCAAGAGCCATTCGACAGTGGAATGGACTTCTTTGGACGGTGGTGAACTCTCCTTCACTGGAGGTTTTTAAACAGAGGTTCCTTAGCTGTGATACCTGCATTGCAGGGGTTGTTGTTGTTGTTTAGTCATTTAGTCGTGACCCCCTGGACCAGAGCACGCCAGGCACTCCTGTCTTCCACTGCCTCCCGCAGTTTGGTCAAACTCATGTTGGTAGCTTCCAGAACACTGTCCAACCATCTCGTCCTATGTCGTCCCCTTCTCCTTGTGCCTTCCATCTTTCCCAACATCAGGGTCTTTTCCAGGGAGTCTTCTCTTCTCATGAGGTGGCCAAAGTCTTGGAGCCTCAGCTTCAGGATCTGTCCTCCCAGTGAGCACTCAGGGCTGATTTCCTTCAGAATGGAGAGGTTTGATGTTCTTGCAGTCCATGGGACTCTCAAGAACACCATAATTCAAAAGCATCAATTCTTCAGCAATCAGCCTCTGCTTTTTAAGATGCTGTCTAGGTTTGTCATTGATCCTTCATGGATCACTGCCCCTTCATGGATCACTGCCTTGCCGTGGTGAAGGGGCTTGAATAACTCAGAGAAGCTATGAGCTATGCCATGCAGGGCCACCCAAGATGGACAGGTCATAGTGGAGGGTTTTGACCAAACGTGAACCACCTGAAGCAGGAACTGGCAAGCCACTCCAGTATCCCTGCCAAGAAAACTCCATGGACAAAGACAACAGGCTGGACTCTACAATTCCATTATTCTTAGCAGCCATGGAATTTTCTGGAGCATCTCATTGACTTCACAGGTGGTTGTGGGGTGGGGGAATGAAGAAGGACCTTCCTTCACAATTGCAGCTTTCTTCGCCGCTGCATTTCTGCCCTCTCCTGCTCCCTCCCTCGCTTTCCTCTTCCTCCCACTCCGCTTCTCAACAAGTGCAGCCCTCCTGAGCTCAGGAGGCGGAAGAGAGCCTGCCTGACAAGACACAAACTGCTCTGCCAGCTCTCCGCTGTCACCCAGGCCGCCTCAGGGCAAAAGGGCGCTGGGTGCAACACGGCTCACCATGCATGAGCTTCTTCTCCCGGCGGCTTCCTCAGCCAAGCTGTCAAAATATTTACTCAACATGGGACACAGCCTGAAAGAAACCTTGCTCCCCTCTCCCTTGCCGGGGAAGGTGATTTTTGCCTGCGGTCAGAGATGAGATCAGTTCTGTGAAGCATGCTTGCAAGAACAGAAAGGAGAGGTGGCAAAGCTGTCGGTGATGGGCGACTTCAGCAACAGGCGAGGGGGCTGCTGATCTTGGCTTCTGCAATCTTTCAGATCCTGTGGGTGACTTTGGATACCCACTTTTGCAGTCTGCAGTGGTAAAGTCCAGATATAAGTTTAACACCTCCATGACAATGAGGCCTTCAACACCGGTGAATCCCAATTCTTCTCAAATTCTTATTTCCACACTTCGATACAGGTTGCGTTCATGGGATTTTGTTGCCTTCCTCTCTTAAATCACTAGAGATTTGGGGCCTGGGGGGTGGAGTGATGTTAGAGGAGGTAATTTGTAGCAATTAACCCCTGGCTACAATCATTCCAGGGACAGGGACGTAGGTGGCGCTGTGGGTTAAACCATAAAGCCTAGGACTTGCCGATCAGTAGGTCGGCGGTTCAAATCCCTGCGACGGGGTGAGCTCCCGTTGCTCGGTCCCTGCTCCTGCCAACCTAGCAGTTCGAAAGCACGTCAAAGTGCAAGTAGATAAATAGGTACTGCTCCGGGGGGGGGGGAGGTAAATGGCGTTTCTGTGCGCTGCTCTGGTTCGCCAGAAGCGGCTTAGTCATGTTGGCCACATGACCCGGAAGCTGTACACCGGCGCCCTTGGCCAATAAAGCAAGATGAGTGCCGCAACCCCAGAGTCGGCCACGACTAGACCTAATGGTCAGGGGTCCCTTTACCTTTCATTCCACAAGCAATTGATGGGTCCCGGTTGTCATCTTGTGACGTGTGGCAATGAAGGCAGCTAGAGCAATTGGTGCCAATGCGCGAATGCTGCATCTATGATGGCACACGTTTCCACTATCAAGAAGGTGGCACATCCATGGCTTGTGGTGAGCAGAGCCCACCTGCTCTGCGCATTCTATTATGTCCCAAGTGGTGGGGGAGGGCAGGGCAAGCCCCACAGTGCAAGTTAAACCAAGCGGTAATGGGGTTGGGCAACGTGGTGGTGAGGTCAGCGTGGTGCAAACACAGCAGCGGGGCAATCCGGTGCACCCAACCTTGCTACCACCTTGCCCCTCCCAGTCTGCCTCCCAGTTAAGAGTGAAGCAATCAAGCAGAGCTCAGAGGCCACGGCCAGCCCACCGCATGGTTGGCTAATGCTAGTCGCTGGCCAAATAGTTGACCTAAACTTCAGTCGTTTCATGAAAGGAACCGTATTATGCAAAACACTCCCTGGAGAAATGGAATGGCTCAGGTTCACTGTCCAGTCTAGCGGTTGAAGAAAATGACTTAATTGTGCGATTTATTGATCGGGGCGTGACCTTGCTGATTTGTTTACGATCCCAATCAGCCACTTACAGCGGTCCGGTGCACTTCCGCTGCGCAGTAACTCCTGCTGTCTCTTCAGTCACGCCTAGCAGAGTAGACACAGCGGTAAAGCTGTCACTTGCTCCAGACAAACATACACAGTACAGGTTTGTCTATTTACAGTTCTTTATTGCGACATTTCTCAGCAAAATAGTCCAGGGCTTCTTTCAGCCATTACAGCCGTTACAAGCTGCGTCCGTCTCCCTCAAAGACACAGAGGAAAGAGAAAGAACAGAGAACAAGCTCCTCCCAGCTTCGAATCGCTGACGTCAGAAAGTGACGCACACCTCAGAACACTTAACCAGTTAAGTTCTGAACTCTAACATTAATGGCATGAGGGAGACAACTACGGGGCTCTGGTGGAGGTGCAGACTAGGACCTAGACATTGCTTTCTTTTTGGGCCTCATTGAGGGGCAGTATTTCAATATGAGTAGGAAAATGACAGTACCCCTAAACATATTTATTTTTTTTAGAAAAAAAAGCACAGGACCTAGAAGACCAGGGCTCAAACTCCCACCCAGGCATGACGCTCCCTGGGTATGACCTTGGGGGCCAGTCCCTGCCTCTCAGCCTGACCTACCTCACAGGGTTGTTGTTGTTGCTGCTGCTATTCTTATTTTATTTATTGGATGTTATGAACTGCCCTGAGATCTGCGGAAGGGCAGTATACCAAATACACCCCCCATGTTGTGGGGAGAAAACAGGGAGGATGATAAATGTGTGCCACTTTGAGCTCCCTGGAGAAAGAAGTGGGAAAGATGTTTGTGTGTGTGTGTGTGTTAAATTATTGTCTTGGAAGCACCACCTCATTTGGTCTGACACCCAGTGGGGCTTTTCTTGCTTTCCAGAGCAGGGATGAGGGACCTCTGCCCCCTCCCCACTCAGGATGATGTTGAGACTCCAGCTGTCATCACAGAATCACAGAGTTTGAAGGTGTCCCAGGGTTATCTAGTCCAATTCCTTGCAATGCAATCTCAATTAAAGCATCCATGACAAAAGACTGTGGGAATGTTCAGAGATCCAGGAAAGTATATATTGTCTGATTACAGCCTTTCCAACTTGTGTAAACAAGTGCACACTTTAGCAGAGTAACATTCCCCTTTTTAAACTCACAGTGGATGCATTTGCTCAGGCTCGCTAAAGCCTCTAGAAAAACTGTTCTGGTATTTCCCCCTTATTCCCTCATAAAAGATAAGACACGACACAGTCTTCTATAAAAGTATAAAAGAGTTTACTCACACATCATTCTGTTCACAATCGGATCCCAGAAGGCAGACCTAGCTTAGAAAAGTAACATTCACCTGGAAACTATCTCATAAGGGGACAGTCCCTTTGTCCTCTCTTGGCTGGAGAGCATCGTTGGCTAAGCAGATGTTGCTTCTTTCGATGCATGTAGTTAAAGAGAGAGAGGTGGCTGCCCTGCCCTGTGCTTTTGTCGTTACCTGCACAGGTGAGCCACGCCCACCTCTAGTCACATGCAGAGGAAGTGTGTCCCAGCCCAGAAGAAAACAGGAAGTTGACCTGCTGGCTGGACAAACATTCCTCCCCATGTGTAAACATGTTCACTCTAGGAATGTTGTACTTGACTGCTCTTGTGTTTCACATCCCACAAAGACCATCCAAACGCTTGTTTGAAACCTCCAGTGAAGAAAAGTCCCCAACCTCTTACTGTCAGAAAGTTTTTCCTGATGTTGAGCCAAATCTCCTTTCTTGCTACTTGAAGCCATTGGTCCAAGTCCTTTCCTCCAGAGCAGGTGAAAACAAAATTGCTCCATCTTCCATGCGGCAGCCCTTTAGATATTTGAAGAAGGCTATTGTATCTCTCCTCTCCTCTCTTTTCCAGTGTGGTGTAGTGGTTAAGAGCAGTGGACTCGTAATCTGGTGAACCGGGTTCGCTTCCCTGCTCCTCCACCTGCAGCTGCTGGGTGACCTTGGGCCAGTCACACTTCTTTGAGGTCTCTCAGTCCCACTCACCTCACAGAGTGTTTGTTGTGGGGGAGGAAGGGAAAGGAGAATGTTAGCCGCTTTGAGACTCCTTCAGGTAGTGATAAAGCGGGCTATCAAATCCAAACTCTTCTTCTTCTTCTTCAGGCTAAACATACCCACCTCCTTCAACCGTTCCCCATAAGACTTGGCTTCTAGACCCTTGATCATCTTGGTTGCCCTCCTCTGCACACCTTCCAATTTCTCAACATCCTTCTTAAATTATGGTAACCAAACCTGGACACAGGACTCCAGAGTAACCTTATGCAGTCAACATTTCACCAGCTTCTCCACAAGAATATTATGGGGGGACTTTGTCAAAAGCCCTGACTATTGGTCATGTTACCTGGGGATGATGGCAGTTGGAGTCCCAATATCAGGGAGAGTGACATGGGTTCACCACCCTTATTATAGAGATTCCAGTGACCCTAGAATCTATTTAAAGCAAGGCTGCTCTTGAGATGGACGACCAAAAACTGTAGGGAAATCCAAAAGTCACCAAATCTAGCAGCCGCCAAACAAATTACTGACAGATGAAACAAGGCATTAATTTCTCAGATTTACAAGGACATGCATGAAGTCTTTCCTTGTGAGGAGTCCCCATTGTGCGCCTGGAAGGGAAGGATGTAAACAGAACCATGCGCTACAGCAAAAAAATGTTTCAAACTGCTGAAGAAAAACCACCAGCCATTTGTCACCCATGGGAAATTCCATTGTTCAACACTGGAAGTTTGCGCCTTGTGAGAAATCATTCCCAGAGACAAAACTTGGGAAGATTCTTCCCAAAATATGCATATACATATGCTTCACAGGTAGAAGCTTCAGGGTTCAATCCTGTGTATCTCTGAAGCAGGATCTGAGCCCAGGAGCTCCCTTGCCTTTCTGTGCATTCCAGCAACTGGTATTCAGAAACATTGCAAAGCCATCCTAGATAGTAACCCTCAATAGTTCTCTCCTCCATGAATTTGTCTAATCCCCTTGTAAAGCCATCCATATTGGTGGCCATCCCTGCCTCCTGTGGCAGGAAGTTCCATAGTTCAACAATGTGATGTGGGAAGAAATACTTCCTTGTATCTTTCCTGAATCTCCCAACATGAAGGGCTCCTTCACAACTTCCCTTTGTCCCACAATTTCATCTGTTCATCCCTAGGCATGGGTCTGAGAGATCTTTCTTTTGTCCTGCCACTTTTCTCAGCATTGGTGCTGACCTTGAAAGCCCTAAATGGCCTCGGCCCAGTATACCTGAAGGAGCGTCTCCACCCCCATCGTTCTGCCCAGACACTGAGGTCCAGCGCCGAGGGCCTTCTGGCGGTTCCTTCAATGTGAGAAGCAAAGTTACAGGGAACCAGGCAGAGGGCCTTCTCGTTGGTGGCGCCTGCCCTGTGGAACACCCTCCCCTCAGATGTAACAAAATTCCTTCCAGTAACACCTTAGAGACCAACTAAGTTTGTTATTGGTATGAGCTTTCGTGTGCATGCACCGGAAGGAATTTTTAAATTTTGTTTCGACTACGGCAGACCAACATGGCTACCTACCTCCCCTCATAGTCCATCTAGTCTTAGGCAAAAGGGGCTCAGGAATGCTGTTCAAAGATACTGAATCTACCAGCTGTTTCTCTCTTGATGTTTCCTCTTCTAACTGTTCCTCACCCAGTATTTCCCAGCTTCTCCTTTCTAGACCATGCCCCTCTGCAAACCACTGTTCTAAATCAATACTGTCCTCCTGCCTTTGGGAAAGTTCAGGAGAAGGGGACAGGGCTCCTAACATTGCATTCCGCTCCTTTGGGCCCATAACAAAAAATGTCGAATCTCCGCTACGACCGAGCTACTCCTCCTCCTCCGAGGATGATTAACGACCTGAGCCTCTGATAAGGCTCCAGAGTAACGCAGAGTATCCAGCAGCAGGGAAGGAGCTGAGAAATATGAGCTACATTGCAAAGAGCGTTTTATTTCTAACTACGCAGACAGAAAAGAAACATACATGCTCTCTCTGTGAAAGCAGAGAGCAACTGGAAAAACAAAGGAAAAGGAAACCAGTAACGTCACATCCGTCCTCCGTGAGACTTCCAACAGCCTGGAATCTCTGGAATGCAAAACAGAGTCTTGTGACGCCAAGCACTGCACAGTGGCATAAACAGAAACCAACACATTCCTCCTCGGTCCCTGACAGCCTGTGAATACCGTATGTTTTGCTCTATAAGACACACTTTTTCCCCTTCAAAAATTAAGGGGAAATGAGTGAGGAGCGTCTCCACCCCCATCATTCTGCCCGGACGCTGAGGTCCAGCGCCGAGGGCCTTCTGGCGGTTCCCTCATTGCGAGAAGCAAAGCTACAGGGAACCAGGCAGAGGGACTTCTTGGTAGTGGCGCCCGCCCTGTGGAACGCGCTTCCAGCAGATGTCAAAGCAATAAACAACTACCTGACATTCAGAAGACATCTTAAGGCAGCCCTGTTCAGGGAAGTTTTTAACATGTGATATTTTACTGTATTTTTGCTTTCTATGGAAGCCACCCAGAGTGGCTGGGGAGGCCCAGCCAGATGGGCGGGGTATAAATAATAAATTATTATTATTATTATTATTATTATTATTATTATTATTATGCGAATACAGGCTCCTTGGCTTAAGTGATAGCAACGCAAAGCCTCCGAAGCGCAGAGGGAGAGCTCCCCCCGCGCTCCGGAGGTTTCGCGTTGCTTTTGCTGAAGCCACCTGAAGCCCCTGGAGCGCAGCGGGAACTCCCGCTGCTTTCTGGGGGCTTCAGGCAGCTATCTGCAAGCCTTCGGAGCGCAGCAAGAGTTCCCGCCGCACTCCAAAGGCTTGCGGATAGCCGCCTGAAGCCTGGAGAGTGAGTGGGGTCGATGCACACCGATCCCTCTTGCTCTCCAGGCTTCGCTTAGCTGGAGAGGCACTGCACAGTTTTCCCTCTCTGCGCAGCGCCCCTTCAGCGAAGCGGGAGGAGAAATGGAAGGGGCTCTGTTTCTCCTGCCGCTTCGCTGAAGGGGCACTGAACAGAGAGGGGGAGAATTTTTTTCCTCTGTTCTCCCCCTCCTATGGTCCGGTGCGTCCTATAGAGCGAAAAATACGGTACTTCCTATACCACCTTCTCCTTCCCCAGCCCCAGCTTGTCCCAGTCCCGGCCACACCCCTCGCCAGGATCCTATTCCACCGCTTCCTCCTTCTCCCCATCGTCCTGCCAATTCATGACAGCAAGCCAGTGTGGTGTAGTGGTTAGAGAGTCAGCCTAGGACCCGGGATAAAGCAGGGGTCAAATCCCCACTTGGCCATGAATCTCATTGGATGACCCAACTTACCTCACAGGGTTGGTGTGGGGATAAACTGGGGGGCGGGGGGGGGGGAAGAACCATATAAGCTCCCTGGAGAAAAACGATGGGATATAAATGCAATAAAAACCAAAGGCAGAAATGAACAGGTAGGAGATGTACCATCACATCCCAAAACACAAGAATCGAGACTGTGGGTTTTTATTCTCTTTCAAGTAATAATAATAATAATAATAATAATAATAATAATAATAATAATAATAATTTATTATTTGTACCCCACCCATCTGGCTGGTTTTCCCCAGCCACTCTGGGCGGCTTCCAACAAAGATGAAAAATACACTAAAATGTCACACATTAAAAACTTCCCTGAACAGGGCTGCCTTCAGATGTCTTCTGAATGTCAGGTAGTTGTTTATCGCCTTGAGATCTGATGGGAGGGCGTTCCACAGGGCGGGCGCCACTACCAAGAAGGCCCTCTGCCTGGTTCCCTGTAACTTGGCCTCTCGCAGTGAGGGAACCGCCAGAAGGCCCTCGGAGCTGGACCTCAGTGTCCGGGTAGAATGATGGGGGAGGAGACGCTCTTTCAGGTATATTGGACCGAGGCCATTTAGGGCTTTCAAGATCAGCACCAACACTTTGAATTGTGCTCGGAAACGTACTGGGAGCCAATGTAGGTCTTTCAAGACTGGTGTTATGTGGTCTTGGCGGCCGCTCCCAGTCACCAGTCTAGCTGCCGCATTCTGGAAAGAGCATCGCTCATACAGAGGAGATATCAATACCCTCCTCTGTGGAACAAATTAAAATGCCCTGTTCATCGTCATCCACCCTCTGCTTCCCATTCGAATCCAGAGTCAGGGTCCTTTAGCTGTTTCTGTATTTGGCTAATCCTTCTCTGTCTCCTTTCTCTCTCTCTCTCTCTGTCTCTCTCTGCCTCTTCTTTCCCTTCCTCCTCTCTCGGCTCCCCCCTCTCCCTTCACTCCCTCCCCAGAGGTGCCTTCCTTCGCTCTGCTCCAGTAATCTCATTTCTCCCCGAAGCAACACTTTGGCTTTCCAAGCACAAAAGATGGCCTGCTAATTACAATCTGGGCGGCCTCCTCCAGAACTGAAACACACAAACACACACACTCCTTCTTTCTCCAAGGTCATCTGAGCTCAAGCCTTCTTTTGCAGAAGCTGACAGCCCAACAGCCCCCACTCCCCCACCCCACCCCCCAGAGTGCTGGAATCCCTTAATGGGTTGCAAAAGGCCAAAAGGAGGAGGGTTGGGCGGCTTAGGCAGATCCCCTGTGCAATTTCCACAAATCAAGCATCCCAGCATCCCAGCAAGCCGTAAGCCCACCCAGCCCTTGCCTTCTCTGGAGCAGCTGTCTGAAAGAACCCCTCATAATCCTTCAGCAGGCTGAGCCATTGAGCGAAAGCCTCTTGGGATGAATGGGGAAGGGACTGCAAATGTTACAGAGGTTGACGTCATGCCTGGTGTGCAATCTCCAGGAAATAATGTACTCTTCTCTCCCCCCTCCCCCCGTACATTGTGGATGCATCCTGGCCTTCAACCTTCCCATTACTTATTTAATTCCGCTGGGGAGTTTCCTGGCTGCGGATTCGAGAGGCTTGCTGGTGTCAAACATAAGAATGTAACATGAATCATAGAATCATAGAATCATAGAATCCTAGAGTTGGAAGAGACCACAAGGGCCATCGAGTCCAACCCCCTGCCAAGCAGGAAACACCATCAGAGCACTCCTGACATATGGTTGTCAAGCCTCTGCTTAAAGACCTCCAAAGAAGGAGACTCCACCACACTCCTTGGCAGCAAATTCCACTGTCGAACAGCTCTTACTGTCAGGAAGTTCTTCCTAATGTTTAGGTGGAATCTTCTTTCTTGTAGTTTGGAACCATTGCTCCGTGTCCGCTTCTCTGGAGCAGCAGAAAACAACCTTTCTCCCTCCTCTATGTGACATCCTTTTATATATTTGAACATGGCTATCATATCACCCCTTGGCCCATCTAGTCCAACATCCTGTTCTCTCCCCCCCCCCCACAATTTTTATTAAATTTTCTGATTTACCATTTAAAATACTCATTTTTACATCCTTAAGATACCAGCGCCTTCCCTTCTTCTCTTTCCATGGTTTATTTTACAAAACACAAATCCCTGCATATTTTATATAAACTAGACCAGGCATGTCCAACAAGTAGACCGTAAACTGCTGGTAGATCACTGGACGTCTGTGGTAGATCACCAGCAGATCACTGGCTCTCCCCTGAAGAAGCTCAACAACTTTGGCTCCCCTAAAAAAAGCTCAACCTCTTTGCCCCGCACCCCCAAAAAAGGGGGTAGATCACTGCCACTTTTTAACTCTGTGAGTAGATCGCAGTTTCTTGGGAGTTGGCCACCCTGAACTAGACCATTCAGTATTCCATTATTACATCCATCAAAACATATATACACTGCTGAATTTATCTTCATGCTGCCCACATTTTCAAATGAACGTAATTTTCCTCCATATATTCAATAAACATTTTCCAGTCTTCTTTAAACATATATTCTTCTTGCTCTCTTATTCTATATGTTAGGTCTGCAAGCTGCGTATAGTCCACCAATTTAAGTTGCCATTCTGTTCTTAGGTAAAGGTAAAGGGACCCCTGACCATTAGGTCCAGTCGTGACCGACTCTGGGGTTGTGGTGCTCATCCCGCTTTATTCGCTGAGGGAGCCGGCGTACAGCTTCCGGGTCATGTGGCCAGCATGACTAAGCCGCTTCTGGCGAACCAGAGCAGCACATGGAAACTCCGTTTACCTTCCCGCTGGAGCGGTACCTATTTATCTACTTGCACTTTGACATGCTTTTGAACTGCTAGGTTGGCAGGAGCTGGGACTGAGCAACGGGAGCTCACCCCGTCATGGGGATTCGAACCGCCAACCTTCTGATCGGCAAGTCCTAGGCTCTGTGGTTTAACCCACAGCGCCACCCACGCCCCTTATTCTGTTCTTACAGTGGTCAAAAATGCCTGTGGGAAACCTGCTAGCAAGACCCCAGTATTCTCCCCTCTCATGGTCTCTCATGGTTTGCCTTCATAGTTTAACTGTGTGAATGAGTACATCCTTTTGTTGTTGTTGTTTAGTCGTTTAGTCGTGTCCAACTCTTCGTGACCCCCTGGACCAGAGCACGCCAGGCACTTCTGTCTTCCACTGCCTCCCGCAGTTTGGTCAGACTCGTGTTTGTAGCTTCAAGAACACTGTCCAACCATAGTTACAGATAGGTAGCCGTGTTGGTCTGCCATAGTCAAAACAAAAAAAATTCCTTCCAGTAGCACCTTAAAGACCAACTAAGTCAGTTCTTGGTATGAGCTTTCGTGTGCATGCACACTTCACTGTCCAACCATGTTGTCCTCTGTCGTCCCCTTCTCCTTGTGCCCTCCATCTTTCCCAACATCAGGGTCTTTTCCAGGGAGTCTTCTCTTCTCATGAGGTGGCCAAAGTCTTGGAGCCTCAGCTTCAGGATCTGTCCTTCCAGTGAGCACTCAGGGCTGATTTCCTTCAGAATGGAGAAGTTGGATCTTCTTGCAGTCCATGGGACTCTCAAGAGTCTCCTCCAGCACCAGAATTCAAAAGCATCAATTCTTCGGCGATCAGCCTTCTTTATGGTCCAGCTCTCACTTCCATACAACACTACTGGGAAAACAATGGCTTTAACTATACGGACCTTTGTCAAAACAAAATAAAAAAATTCCTTCCAGTAGCACCTTAAAGACCAACTAAGTTAGTTCTAGGTATGAGCTTTCGTGTGCATGCACACTTCTTCGCTTCCCTTCTTCGTGCATGCACACAAAAGCTCATACCTAGAACTAACTTAGTTGGTCTTTAAGGTGCTACTGGAAGGAATTTTTTTATTTTTTTTTGACTATGGCAGACCAACACGGCTACCCATCTATAACTGGATATACGGACCTTTGTTGGCAAGGTGATGTCTCTGCTTTTTAAGATGCTATCTAGGTTTGCCATCGCCTTTCTCCCAAGGAGCAGGCATCTTTTATCCTTTTATCTGTCCCAAATCTTCCAACATCCAGCGTTGTTGGATGTCCACAGGTTCGAGTGTTGGATCCTTGCACAGGTGTGTGTGGCCTCACCTGTACTGTCTTCTGGATTCAACACATGACTTGGATTTAGCCCCAAAATGAGCATGATAAGGAGCTCCTTGAAAAATGCAGCTGGTTTTGACAGTTGCCAGGTGAACCTTGACACTCTTGTTTACATGTTAGGAACACGAGTGGCTGTCTCATACTGAGTTAGAGCACCGGTCCATCTAGCTCAGTATGGTTACGAAGCCCATGGAGCAATCTTGGAGAGGGTGGTTGGAAGGGGAGAAGGTGTAGGGAATGGAGATGTCGACCCCGGGGAGAAGCTCAGCAGGCTGGGAGCTGTCAGCTCAGATCCTGGAGAGTGGCAGAGTGGTCCATCAGGGCAGAAATCCACACTGGGCATCAGGGGCATGAGAAAAACCAAGCACAACAATGCTCTTTCTGGTAAATTGCAGCCTGGAGCTTATAGGCTAGAGCATGGGTAGGCAAACTAAGGCCCAGGGGCCAGATCCAGCCCAATCGCCTTCTAAATCCGGCCTGAAGACAGTCCGGGATCAGCCTGTTTTTACATGAGTAGAATGTGTGCTTTTATTTAAAATGCATCTCTGGGTTATTTGTGGGGCATAGGAATTTGTTCATTTCTGCCCCCAAAATATAGTTTGGCCCCCCACAAGGTCTGAGGGACAGTGGACCGGCCCCCTGCTGAAAAAGTTTGCTGACCCCTGGGCTAGAGGATCCTTCCAGTGTGTCTTTTGTAGCATGTCCTTGACACAATAATAGTGGATTCGTGGTGGTGTGCTGGTCCCGTGGGTTACCTGAGAGGCGAGGTCCTAGTCCGGTCCGTGATCAAAGGTACAATGTGGAGGCAGTCCGTAGTAGCTGAAGCTGGGTGCAGGGCAGGGAGGCGGGTGAAGTCAGGGACAGGCATGCAAGCAGGGAACCAGGGTGGGTCAGGAGCTCAGGCAGGTATGCAGGACAGGGTCCAGACAGGAACTAGCAACCAACAATGTTGCTCCTGCAACTTGGGACTGGGCTGTCTGGCTTTTATCTGCCCCGAGGCACAGGGCGGCCCCGATCCTCTGGTGACTCGCCTCTCCTGGCCTGGATACGAGCACTCCTCCTGCAGGAACTTAGTTCCCTCCGCCTCTCTGCCCTGAGCCTCTGCAGCTCAGGAGAGGCTGGTGGGTTACCGGACCCAGAGGCAACCTCAGCTTACTCTGACGGGGCTGAGAGTGGAGCACCTGCAGGTAATGATTGGTCCTCCATCACCTCAGGAGCCAGAGCAGACTCAGCTGGTGCCTGCACCTGAGGACCCAGCACAGGTGAGACCCTTCAGGCTCAGGCCCCAGCCCTGGCTCAGCTGGTTCTGGAGGCGGGGAATCTTGTGCAGGCTGGGATTCCTCAGGTTCAGCCTCCGAGTCCGAATCCCAGGCCATCACAGGTGGATTTATACTGGACCATCCACACATCGTTCTGCTTTCTTGGTTGGTCTGTGATGATCTTCCAAAGCTATTCCATCGCCGCCATCTGTAGGGACTGTCTAGAGCTATAGGATTTCAGTGGGGATTTATGGGTTTTTGTAGATTATTTGGAAATGAAGCTGTATGCCCATCCTGAAACTTCTGCAGGCATAAATGTTATTTAAAGCAGGATTGCCTATAACCACCCGGATATAACCGTGAGCGCAAATAATCATGAATGGACGATAAACAGTATGCCTGGAGAGTCGCTCAGTCCCGAGGAAGAGGGCATAGCTTTGCATCCTAAATCTTGAGCATAAATAAGAGTCATAGAATCATAGAATTGTACAGTTGGAAGGGACTCCAATGACATCTAAGTTGACCCTCGGGGTCCCTTCGAACTCTACAATTCTATGATTTTATGATCTAGTCCCTGCAATGCAGGAATCACAACTAAAGAGGATGGATGGCCATCCAGCCTCTACCTTGTTTCAGGAAGTTTTTTATGTTTCACGTTTTAGTATGTTCTGATATATGCTGTGAGCCACCCAGAGTGGCTGGGGAAAACCAGACAGATAGGCGGTGTGTAAAGGTAAAGGACCCCTGACAGTTAAGTCCAGTTGTGGACGACTCTGGGGTTGCATGCTCATCTCGGTCTATAGGCCGAGGGAGCCGGCGTTTGTCCACAGACAGCTTCCAGGTCATGTGGCCAGCTCTGGAGAACCAGAGCAGTACATGAAAACACCGTTTACCTTCCTGCTGGAGTGGTACCTATTTATCTACTTGCACTGGTGTGCTTTCGGACTGCTAGGTGGGCAGGAGCAGGAACGGAGCAACGGGAGCTCACCCCGTCGCAGGGATTCGAACTGCCGACCTGCTGATCGGCAAGCCTTAGGCTCTGTGGTTTAGACCACAGTGCCACCCGCCACCCTGACGGGGTATAAATAATAAAATTAACAACAACAACAACAACAATAATTGAATGAAGGAGAGTCCACCACCTTCTGAAGGAGTCTTTTCCCCTTTGAACAGTTCTTGTTGTCAGAAAGCTCTTCGTAATGTTTAGCTGAAATCTCCTTTCTCGTCATTTGAATCCATTGGTTTGCATCCTGTGCTTTTCGGTGGAGCAGAAAACAAGCTTGCTCCATCTCCCCTTCAGATATTTGAAGATGCCTATCCTATCTCCTCTTAGTCTCCTCTTCTCCACGCTAAGCCAAACTCCCTCAGCTCTTCCTCATAACTTGGTTTCCAGACCCTTGCTCATCTTGGCTGCCCTCCTCTGCACACCTTCCAGCTTGTCAACACCCTCCTTAAATTGTGGTACACAGAATTGGAAATAGTATTCCAGGTGTGGCCTGACCAAGGCAGAATAGAACGGGACGATTACTTCCTTTGATCTGGACGCTAGACCTCTGCTGATGCAGCCTAGAACATCATTAGCTAAATAGGACTTTACATTTGCTGAGAATTCCCTCTCTCTTTCTGAAATCTAAATGGCAGAGGGGTGTCACCTGTATCTCGTTTGTGTATTTCTTGATTGTGTCTAGTTTTGTATTCCTTGGAAAATCTTCACCCTGAAGCTTCTTGGCGGTGCCCCCACCCTGTGTTTTTCCATGTTACTTGGGGGGGGGGGGAATTGAGTGGGAGCAGGACTGATGAGTGGCGTCATTTTAATTAGAGAACCCTCCGTTGATTAGCTCTCCATCTTAATGATCTTGCTGCTATAAATTAACCAGAAAAGAATTGACAAAGGATTGCATTAGGTCCCCCCCCCCCTTTAGAGAGGCAACTGTAAGGTCGTTTTCTACTTCGTTAAGCTTGGGTGCCCTTCCCCCTTCTCATCCCTCATCTATCCTAGGACACCAGCTCCTTTTCCAAGATTGAAGTCGTGGGAGAGGAGAAAAGCGCTTTAACCTAGACAAATTTCCGGTCACTGCACACTGGTGATCTTTGTTCCTTCTCCAAAATCTGTTAATGCAAGCGGAAAAGAGACGGGGTGTGCAGAAAACTCTATGAGGACATAAGAACGTAAGATTTTTTGCTCTATAAGAATCACTTTTTCCCTCCTGAAAAGTAAGGGGAAATGTGTGTGTGTCTTATGGAGTTAATGCAGGCTGTGCAGCTATCGCAGAACCCAGAACAGCAAGAGGGATTGCTGCTTTCACTGTGCAGCGATCCCTCTTGCTGTTCTGGCTTCTGGGATACGGAATTTTTTTTTTCCTTGTTTTCCTCCTCCAAAAACTAGGTGCGTCTTGTGGTCTGGTGCGTCTTATAGAGCAAAATATACGGTAAATAAAAAGCTGCTTTGTGCAGAGTCAGAGCATTGGTCCCGATAGCTCAGTATTGTCTACACGGACTGGCAGGTTCTCTCCAAGCCCTACCTGAAGGAGCATCTCCACATCCATCGTTCAGCCCAGACACTGAGGTCCAGCGCCGAGGGCCTTCTGGCGGTTCCCTCATTGCGAGAAGCAACGCTACAGGGAACCAGGCAGAGGGCCTTCTCGGTGGTGGCACCCGCCCTGTTGAACGCCATCCCACCAGATATCAAAGAGAACAACAACTACCAGACTTTTAGAAGATATCTGAAGGCAGCCCTATTTAGGGAAGCTTTTAATTCTGTTGAACCACAGAGCCTAGGACTTGCTGATCAGAAGGTCGGTGGTTCGAATCCTCGCAATGAGGTGAGCTCCCGTTGCTCGGTCCCTACTCCTGTCAACCTAGCAGTTCAAAAGCACACCACTGCAAGTAGATAAATAGGTACCGCTCCGGCGGGAAGGTAAATGGCATTTCCGTGTGTTGCTCTGGTTCGCCAGAAGCGGCTTAGTCATGCTGGCCAGTCATGCTGTACGCCGGCTCCCTCGGCCAGTAAAGTGAGATGAGCGCTGCAACCCCAGAGTTGTCCGTGACTGGACCTAATGGTCAGGGGTCCCTTTACCTTTTCCCCCACTCTCTGATTCTATGGAATAAGGCAGGTTCTTATGCTCCAATGTTCCAAGAACCTTCTGCATACAAAGCAGGCACTTCACCACCAAGCTTTCCCCTTTCCCTTGCTTTTGTGCTACCATCCATTTGCCTCTGAATTCCTGGCATAAATCTTCCAGTGGTTCCTTGTCACCGAAAAAGCCTCCGTGTCTGCATTGATGCACCTCGGGAACCAGCCGTGCAGTGAATTCAGGGCACCCAATTTACATAATGTGGAAGCAATTGATTGCAAGGAGGTGATGAGTAATTGTCAGCCCGGGCTCCATTTACTGTTTCCTCGCCTGCCGCTTCAGCAATCAAACTGCCGCCTGATGGAGCTTTTTCCACTGAGAGCATGCAAAAGATCTGGAAGGAAATTCTTCCTCCAGTGCCTTTGCCTTCTGCGATTGCATCTGTCCCTGGGGCCAAAAATGCACCTTTGCCCTGAATCACATGACTAACAGGAGCTGTCAAGAAGAATATTGACCGTCAAGAAGGATGCTGTCCCTTTAAGAATCAGAGAAGGAAGAAGCGCTGGTCCACAGAGCTAGGAAAAGATAAGGAGTAATTGATGACTCCTGATTCCCTTTCCCTTTTAGAAATACCGCTATCTATTTGCAATGGTTGACAGCATCTTAAAAAGCAGAGACATCACCTTGCCAACAAAGGTCCGTACAGTTAAAGCTATGGTTTTCCCAGTAGTGATGTATGGACGTGAGAGCTGGACGATAAAGAAGGCTGGTCGCTGAAGAATTGATGCTTTTGAATTATGGTGCTGGAGGAGACTCTTGAGAGTCCTATGGACTGCAAGAAGATCCAACCTCTCCATTCTTAAGGAAATCAGCCCTGAGTGCTCACTGGAAGGACAGATCCTGAAGCTGAGGCTCCAATACTTTGGCTTTGAGAAGAGAAGACTCCCTGGAAAAGACCCTGATGTTGGGAAAGATGGAGGGCACAAGGAGAAGGGGACGACAGAGGACAAGATGGCCGGACAGTGTTCTCGAAGCTACCAGCATGAGTTTGACCAAACTGTGGGAGGCAGTGGAAGACAGGAGTGCCTGGTGTGCTCTGGTCCAGGGGGTCACGAAGAGGCGGACACGACTAAATGAATAAACAACAACAATTTGCAATGGTTAAATCCATCATGTCTGCATGTGAGGGGGCACATTTGGGGTTGGGTGTTGTTTTTTTTAGGGGAGGTGTTGAGGTCCGTGTCAAATCTAGCTAGATGTCCCTTTCCTGGGCTGAAGACTACTATACTATGTCACTTCTGCTAGTGGTGTCTTTGAAGATAGAAACATCTCAGCCTCTATGTTTTCTTCTACAGGCCCTTCCTCTGCACAGAAAAAAATCTGCTTTTTGCAATATGCCCTCACCATGTAGTGTATCTGAGTATGTGCAGAGTGCATTTTTCTAGCCACAGGTAAATCCACATAAGGGGGGAAAAACGACTTTGAGCAGAGTGTCTCTTCTGTAATATTGCATTTTTCTTTTTTCTTTCTGTAAGTGGGGAAATTGTGAAAACCCCCAACCACTTAATTTTGTTCTGGCTTTACAATCCTGCTATTCTGGTGACGAGCATTCTGAGCGGGCTGGTAAAATTCTGGCTGGATATATGAGCAAGAACCCCACTGGGAAGGAGTGCAGTGGACTGTAATGGGTTGTAGGATCTGAATTATTTGCCGCTTTCTGTGAAATTCGCCTCCTGCTAATCATTGGCTGAGCCTGAGCTGTTGCAATTCTGGGTGTTATGTACTGAAGTTCTCACCCTGGGCTAGCAGGGGGATACTGTAGATAGTTTTCACTCTCCGCATATGCAAATAAGGAATTGAAAGTGACGTTCAGTGATTGGATAATTACAGAAAGTGGTTACTGTTGCGTTGTAGTGGAGCTCTATATAAGCAGGCTGGCTGAACCCTTCAGTTCAGTTGTGTTCTGGCCTGTGAATAAACAAGAGCTGTCTGAAGAATCGCTGTGTCGTCTGATATGTTCACCCACAACTTAACACTGAGCTGCTTGGAATATTTGGCTCCATAACCTACCTAGAATGTTGAGGCCCAGCCCTGGTGCAGGTACAAGCTCTCTGAGCATGTACAGAGGCTTCTACAGACTCATAAGACCCTGACCCTGATTTATGTACCCAAATCCCCTGAATTTCTGTTTGGTTTTATATGCTTTTATGCTGCCGGTTTTGGGTGGTAGTTTTGTTTTAATGAGGCTGCTTGTTTTTATGCTGCATTTACAAACTCTAAATGTTTTTCAATAAATCAAATTGAGTAAATATCAGTCTCACATCTGGAGCAGCTAAAACCAGCCTGCACTTTTCCTGGGAAATGGGGTCTTTTCTTCTAACCCAGATTTTTCCTCCTTCCCCCTGTCCACAGAGCCAGCTGTCTCAGGCGCTGAACGGACTCTCAGACAGAGCAAAGGAGGCCAAAGAATTCTTGGTGCAACTACGGAACATGGTGCAGCAAATCCAGGTACGCTCTCAAATCCGCCGGGTGGAAATGGGAGCTGGATGCAGCATTTGGGGACCTGATACCGGAAGCCCAAATTGGAACCCTGGCCACTAGTGAAGAAGGCTCACTGCCCAGCCAAGCAGCCCCCTAACCAGATGCCCTCCAGCCATTTTTGTTTGTTGGTTTATTTAATTTATTTAACATAATTATTACAAAATATAAGCAAAATATTGCAAATACAGTGGTGCCTCGCAAGACGAAATTAATCTGTTCCGTGAGGCTCTTCGTATAGCGGTTTTTTCGTCTTGCGAAGCAAGCCCATTGACAGCTTAGCAGATTAGCGCTATTAGCGGTTTAGCGGATCAGCTGATAAGCGGCTTAGGGCTTAGGAAAAGGGGGGGGAGGGAAAAAACCCCGCAGGAACTCGCAAGAGATTTTCGTCTTGCGAAGCAAGCTCATAGGGAAATTTGTTTTGCGAAGCACCTCCAAAACGGAAAACCCTTTCGTCTAGCAGATTTTCCGTCTTGCGGGGCACCACTGTACATATATACATACATATATATTTCAGATAAGCACACATATATAAAATAGAACAAAAGATAAAAAAGAAGAAAAGAAGAAAGAAGAAAAAATAAAGAGGAAAAAAAGAAGAAGAAAAGTTGGAAGAATTTCTTCCAAATTTCTTCTACAAATATCTCAATATGAAATGAATAATAGAATTTCATTGATTGATTTCCATCGCTTACACCAGTGTTTCCCAACCTTGGGCCTCCAGCTGTTTTTGAACTACAACTCCCATCATCCCTGACTAGCAAGACCAGTGGCGAGGGATGATGGGAACTGTAGTCCAAAAACAGCTGGAGGCACAAGGTTGGGAAACACTGGCTTACACTGCACTCCCTATATACATTTTAAGCAAGATTGTATCTGTTATTCTGTATTTTCCCCATACTACCTCACACAAATATTTTAATCACTAAGTTTTCTAAATCTTTCCTAAATCTATTCTAAACACAACCCATACCTCCAGCTGTTTTGGATTAGAACTCCCATCAGCCCCGACCATGATGACTGGGGGCAGATCCACACCATGATTTAAATCATCCATACTTTAAAGCATCCGGCGTGCATGTCAAGCACATAACTTCCCCCAAAGTATCCTACGAATGGTTAAGAGCATGAGATGAACCTGTTGAATCAGGCCAATGGCCTATTGAATCCGGCGTCCTGTTCTCAGAGTGGCCACCCAGATGCTTGTGGGAAACGCACAAGCAGGATTCGAACACAAGAGCAATATTCTTCTGTCCCATAGTTCCCAGCAACAGGTAGTTTGTTAAAGGTCCTGGGAATTGCAGCTCTGTGAGGAGGAAACTACAGTTTCCAGGATTCATTTTGGGGGAGAAAGTCATGTGCTTTTTCTGTGCATTTTGTAGCCTTATTAGACTCTACTGATTGGTGGGGTCTGCGTTGCTCCCGGACGGGAGAAAGGAAGTCAAATGACACCGAGGTTTGGGTCAGAGAAAGAGTTTATTCTGCTCTCATGCAGTATATATATCCTCCAGGCACCCTCTCCCCCCTTCCCCAGGAATCCAACCACGTCAGCTTATACACGTAAGTTGACATCCATGACCATAAACAGATATTCCTGTTCCGGCATTCTTGACCATAAAAGGTTGTTCCTTTTCCTATACTCTTATCTTGGGACAGGAGGTCACCAACTCTAAGAGCACTCCTGGCGCTGTTCCCGGGTCTCTTGTCAGATCTGACAAGGTCTGTGCGTCTTTGTGGTCAGGATGTAAGATAAGACCCAGATGTGCCATCCCTGCTCCACTCGGAACTGGCAAGGCTATCCATTGCCATCATGGACTGATAAAGGAGAGGGCTTGGAGCACTTGTTTATACAGCTGGGTTTCTGTTTATACATTGATTCAAGTGCTCAAGTTAATACATTTTAGAAATTCTCCCTTGGAGAAGTTTCAGACTGACTGCACAGAAATCCATTCCTTTACCAGCAACTGGTAGTTTGTTAAAGGTCCTGGGTATTGCAGCTCTGTGAGGAGGAAACTATGGTTCCCATAATTCATTTGGGGGGAGAAAGTCATGTGCTTTTCCTGTGCATTGGAAGTCCTTTGAACCCCGGGGCTGATGGGAGCTGTGGCCTAAATCAGCTGGCGGGCACAAGGTTGGCAAAGCCTGCTCTGTTGGACCATGTCACTTACGTGGTTTTTAAAATATTTATATTTTATTTTAAAAATTCAGTGAAAATATGATATGAAAGAAAGGAAATGTGAAAGGAAAGAAAGAGGAAAAGTTATCAAAACTATTCAATACAACAGCATATATAGGTTACAGATAGGTAGCCGTGTTGGTCTGCCATAGTCAAAACAAAATTAAAAAATTAAAAAATTCCTTCCAGTAGCACCTTAAAGACCAACTAAGTTAGTTCTAGGTATGAGCTTTCGTGTGCATGCACACTTCTTCAGATACACTGAAACACAAGTCACCAGACCCTTCTATATAGTGAGAAGGTGGGGAGGGGTATTACTCAGGAGGGTGGTGGGACTGGGTGATTGGCAGATAGCTGTGATGAGCCTGTTGACGACTCTTAATGACTGCAATAGGTCTTACAGGAAAAAGCAAGGGGTGAGAAGGTGAAAAATGGCTTTGTCATGTATAATGAGATAAGAATCCAATGTCTTTGTTCAGACCAGGTCTCTCCATGGTTTTAAGTTTGGTAATAAGTTGCAATTCAGCAGCGTCTCTTTCCAGTCTATTTCTGAAATTCCTTTGTAATAGAACAGCTACTTTGTCCTTACCCACAACAACTTCAAATTCGGTGATGACCTGTTCCTTCAGATCAGCGGCACAGCAATGGGCACCCGCATGGCCCCACAGTATGCCAACATCTTCATGGCGGATTTAGAACAACGTTTCCTAAACTCCTACCCACTCAAACCTCTCTTGTACCTGCGATACATTGACAATATTTTTATCATCTGGACACATGGTCAACAGACCCTGGACACCTTCCACCAGAAATTCAATGATTTTCACCCCACAATCAACCTAACAATAAACCAATCTATGCAAGAAATACATTTTTTGGACACTACTATAAAAATACAGGATGGGCGCATAGACACCACCTTATACCGTAAACCAACTGACCGACAAACATATCTACATGCCTCTAGCTACCATACCAAACAGTCCATTGTATATAGCCAGGCACTACGTTATAGCTGCATCTGTTCCAATTCTACAGACAGAGACTCTCACCTAAGAGATCTACAGCAAACCTTTTTAGAACTAAAATACCCAGCAGATGAAGTTAGACATCAGATCAACAGAGCCAGACTGATACCCAGAGAGAACTTGCTGCAAGACAGACCCAAAAAAGAAAATAACAGAACACCTCTAGTCATCACATACAGCCCCCAAGTTAAAACAGTACAACGCATCATCAGAGATCTACAACCTCTCCTGGACAATGACAGTTCTCTTTCTCAAGCTCTGGGAGGAAGACCTTTCATTGCCTACAGACAGCCACCCAATCTTAAACAACTCCTAACCCACAACAATACTACAACCAGACTTAACACGGACACTGGCACCAGAGCCTGCAATAAACCCAGATGCCAACTTTGCTGCCACATACACCCGGACAACACCATTACTGGCCCCAACAACATCACACATACCATCTCGGGACTATTTAATTGCTCATCGTCTAACATTGTATATGCCATCAAATGCCAACAGTGTCCTTCAGCTCTCTATATTGGACAAACAGGCCAAACCTTACGCCAAAGAATAAACGGACATAAATCTGACATCAGGAACCACAAGACAGAGAAACCAGTAGGAGAACACTTCAATCTCCCAGGACATTCTATACAAGATCTCAAAGTAGCTGTTCTATTACAAAGGAATTTCAGAAATAGACTGGAAAGAGAAGCTGCTGAATTGCAACTTAGCACCAAACTTAAAACCATGGAGAGACCTGGTCTGAACAAAGACCTTGGATTCTTATCTCATTATACATGACAAAGCCATTTTTCACCTTCTCACCCCTTGCTTTTTCCTGTTAGACCTATTGCAGTCGTTAAGAGTCGTCAACAGGCTCATCGCAGCTATCTGCCAATCACCCATTCCCACCACCCTTCTGAGTAATACCCCTCCCCACCTTCTCGCTATATAGAAGGGTCTGGTGACTTCTGTTTCAGTGTATCTGAAGAAGTGTGCATGCACACGAAAGCTCATACCAAGAACTAACTTAGTTGGTCTTTAAGGTGCTACTGGAAGGAATTTTTTTATTTTGTTTTGAGCATATATAAGTACAGTGGTACCTCAGGTTACATACGCTTCAGGTTACATACGCTTCAGGTTACATACGCTTCAGGTTACAGACTCCACTAACCCAGAAATAGTACCTCGAGTTAAGAACTTTGCTTCAGGATGAGAACAGAAATCATGCTCCGGCGGCGCGGCAGCAGCAGGAGGCCCCATTAGCTAAAGTGGTGCTTCAGGTAAAGAACAGTTTCAGGTTAAGAACGGACGTCCGGAACGAATTAAGTACTTAACCCGAGGTACCACTGCACATAAGCAGCACTTTTTGTTTGTTTTTGCGGGCCCAGTCGCAGTGCCACCCCCACCCCCACCCCCAGGCAGTGGCTAAATGTAAGATGTGATTCATAAACCCAAGCAGACAATGATCTCAATTAGAAATGTCCACAACTTTATTGATTGCAGATATAAGTGGATTTTTGGCTCGGGCATTGGGTTTTACATCCATTCCAGCCTGCCCAGACCAAAAAAATATATATTAAATTTAAAAAAAGGTAAGTGACCTTGGTGCCCACGAGTTCCTGCTCCAAAATAAGCCCTGCACATTAGTAGTACAATTTATCCAAGAAATTCTTAACACGACATTATGATTTTACAAACTGATTCAAAATATTTATCCACACGCAATCTGTGTTTCAAAGCAATCCGTTCGTATGTTGGTAGAGTCGTCATCTCTTTCATCCATTGATCGAAGGGAGCCATGGCACATTATCTTTCCGATGGAATAATATCGGTCTTTTCTCAGAAGTAACGGCGCGGAGAGTCCGTTTGCACTGACCCTTTGTCCAACCCCAGGCAGCTGGAATATAGTTCAAAATAATATTACCATCGGACAGTTTAAATTCCCCCCACCCCAAGTATAACATCTTTGCAAATGTGCCTGGTGGGTTAATGCAAACCTCCGGAGGAATTGGGCTTCCATGCGGCATTGATTTAAAGTGTGGCTCCTGCGCTGTGGATGGCTGGCTTTGGTTTCCAGGAAGGCTGCTCCTCCCCGCATTTCCCCATTAAGCTGTGGAGAGTCATCCATCACAGCCAGGCTGAGCTGTTGCCAAATTAAACCCCCACCCCCTACCGCTGCCTCGCCCCACTTTGTATGCCTTGATGTTAGTAATCTCTCCTGGGACTAATCCTGCCTCGCCTAACAGAGCAGCCCTGCTGTGGATGGAGACGCACAACTGTCAAGGGGTTTGATCTCCAGGAAAGGGTTGGAAAGGCCGGGGAGGTTTTGCAGGAGCTCTGCTTTCTCAAGGCAGCACAGAGATGCTGTTCGATTGTCAGGGCCTGATTTTGGCTGGGTAGCTCAAGTGTGTTACCTGTTTTTGTGTGGAGGAGGGGTAATGTAAGGGCTGAGCCACATCAGGGCAGGATTAAGCAAAATAAGCACACGCTTAGGGCATCAAGGGAAAGGGGGGGGGGGGCACCGCAGAAATTTTCCATTGCTGGATTTTTTAACATTCATGGTCACAAATGGCTCAGCTGAGCATTCATTTCCTCAGCTGAAGTATATTTAAAATTCCAGCCGAACAACTATTCAACAAGGCAGGCTGCATGCCTTATCTCAACTAAGTGTAGAAGCAGATGTTTTACATAAGATTAGTTTTGAGGATCTGGTCAAAGACTACAATTAGAAAAAGCAGGAGAATTTTTTCCAGATATAAAGTGGAAGTAGACAAAAAATAAACACTTTTTTCCATTTTATTGTAGGCTTTGTTTCATTTCAAAAAGTGTAAATATATTTTATGGTTTATTATGGTTTATTTTTTGAACTAAATATATACACAGGGCACCCAAATCCTTTAAGTGCTTATGGTCTCTAAAGGTCTTAATCTTGCCCTGATCCACACTTACTCTTATCCCACTGCTTCCCCCACCTCCGGGCAAAACTGCTCTTTAGCGCTCAGTTGGAGCAAACAGCAATCTGGTTTTTGCAGAGATTGCTGTTTGCTCCGATTTAGAGCTAAAGACTGGGTTTTTCCTAGGAAAGGAGCATGGCAAGGTAGAAACTGCTCAGGTCCATGCTTTCTAGGCGACAGACAAGCAAAAGTGTGGGTGAGTCCTTAGTTGAGTGGTAAATGTGCATAACAACCAGCCATTGTGAACATTCACCAGGCCTCCTGGAGAATGTGGACATCATATGTACACGAAATGTGTACGTTTCTTAGTCAATATCTGCCATCTCCAGCGGACCTTGGGGAATCTTCATGCTGCTCAGGAGAGCCTTCCCCAATCAGGTGCCCTCCAGATGTTTGGGGCCGCATCTCTCATCAGCCATACCCCCTGGGACTGATGTGAATGCTACTCTGCAACATCTGGAGGGCACCAAGTCGGGGTAGACTTGCATGAGGACAAGACCATGTAATGGGAGCTGCTTCAATTGTCCCTGTCACTGGGACCATCTGACAGGTGTTTTGCCCCACAGGAGAACAGCGTGGAGTTTGAAGCCTGCCTCGTCGCCCAGTGTGATGCCCTCATTGATGCCCTCAACCGGAGGAAAGCTCAGCTGTTGACGCGGGTCAACAAGGAACATGAGCATAAGCTGAAGGTTGGTCTGGGGTGAGGGTGGTGATGATGTAGAATCTGGGAGCACCGTACGGCCCTTGGACAAGAACGGCCAGCAAGGTTGACATGGGTGATGGACACAGATGGGAGACAGTCGCAGGAGGGGAGAGTACCCTTGTGCTGGGGTCCTACTTGGGGGTTGGGCTAAGGGTTGCCCACTGTGAGAAGAGGTTGCTGGACTCAGTGGGCCATCATCATGGCCCAGCAGAGCAAGAAGATAAGAAGGTGGGGGCTGGCTGAGGGCAGACTGAGGTTGGTGAGACGAGATCCATAAAGGTAAAAGGTAAAGGACCCCTGGACAGTTAAGTCCAGTCAAAGGCGACTATGGGGTTGCAGTGCTCATCTCGCTTTTCAGGCCAAGGGAGATGGCGTTTGTCCATAGACAACTTTCCACGTCATGTGGCCAGCAAGACTAAACCGCTTCTGGTGCAACGGGACACCGTGACAGAAACCAGAGTGCCCAGAAAACCATTTACCTTCCTGCCACAGCAGTACCTATTTATCTACTTGCACTGGCATGCTTTCGAACTGCTAGATTGGCAGGAGCTGGGACAGAGCAACGGGAGCTCACTCAATTGTGGGGATTCGAACCGCTGACCTTCCGATCGGCAAGCCCCAGAACCACAGCACCACCTGTGTCCCTAAAATATAGATCCATATAGGTAGCTGTCTCTCTACATTTGTGAAAACTGGTGCCCTCTAGTTATTTTAGATTTCAACTGCCATCGCCTCAAGCCAGCACACTTGCTTTGCTGTTGTTGTTTAGTCGTTTAGTCGTGTCCAACTCTTCGTGATGCCCTGGACCAGAGCACGCCAGGCCCTCCTGTCTTCCCACTGCCTCCTGCAGTTTGGTCAAACTCATGCTGGTGGCTTCGAGAACACTATCCAACCATCTCGTCCTCTGTCATCCCCTTCTCCTTGGACCCTCCATCTTTCCCAACATCAGGGTCTTTTCCAGGGAGTCTTCTCTTCTCATGAGGTGGCCGAAGTATTGGAGCCTCAGCTTCAGGATCTGTCCTTCCAGTGAGCACTCAGGGCTGATTTCCTTCAGAATGGAGAGGTTTGATCTTCTTGCAGCCCATGGGACTCTCAAGAGTCTCCTCCAGCACCAGAATTCAAAAGCATCCATTCTTCGGCAATCAGCCTTCTTGATGGTCCAGCTCTCACTTAAAACCATAGCTTGAACTATATGGACCTGCACACACAATTCAGGGTTAGCTGAGCATGGCTTCTCCCTGCGTCACCCAGACTCCCTGAAGCCCCCACCCCCCTCCAGCGCACGCAGGAATGATTAGAGGGCTAGGATGATTTAGGGATGAGGGTGCAGCCACCATGGGAGGGAGGGGGCCTGGAAACTGCCGTGGCAACAGTTGCCATAGAAACACCCGGAGATGGAGGGAGGGAGGGATGGCAGTGTGTGTGGCATGCGGAGGACCAGCAGCAACCGATAAGCCCAGGGAGAATTGACCTTGGAGATGGAGGGCAGCTGCATTTGTGCTGTGCACACTCCCCTCCAAGGAAAGGTTATAGCTCCTCTCCCAGGAGGGGGTTTGCGGCTGCACAAGAGAATTGATTGAAAGGAAATGGACTAGCGGAGGAACGAGAGAGTCCATCTCCCGGGCATTTTCAATGCAACACAGGCTGAATGTAGGAAGAAGGTTGGTCCTAACTGGGTCGGCCGGAGCCAAAAGTCTCTCCCCCTGGGAATAGTCAAAGGCAGCAGTGCTGAGATGTTTTCCAGCCCAGTAAACTCAAACACATTTCTGCCTATTCAGCAGAGGATTCCAGTAGGTTTCCCTGCATGCACAGAAGGCAGCCAGCTCAGAGCTTTTGGCTTTCCCTCCTCATCCTTCCCTTACACCTCTCTCTGTGTGTCTTTGAACACCGCTGGCATTTTCAGAGCAGAACTGAGATGTCTCTTCAAAGCAAAACCTTGTCGCTCCTTACAGTAGAATGCAGCAGGGGCTGCAACAAGTTTTTCAGTGGTTGGGGTGGGGTGGTTGATGCAAACTGAACCATAAAATTTCAGAGTCGGAAGGAACTCCAACGACTGGGCCAACCCCCTGCAATGGTCCCAAAGTAGGGCTCAAACCTATGACCCAGAGATTAAGAAGGTTAGGGAAGTTTTTAATGTTTGATGTCTTATCGTGTTTTTAATATTTTATTGTGAGCCACCCAGAGCATTCCACAAATGGGGAGCCATTACAGAGAAGGCCCTGTTCCAGACCCTCCAAGTGTCTCTATATTCTAGGGATGTCCCTGATTTAGAGAATTTGTCCCAATACCCTCTGGATTCAGCTGGGATGCCAAAATAACCCAGACAGCAATTGTCAGTCAAACACAGGACCGGCCCACCCATGAGGCAAGGTGAGAAGACCACCTCAGGCAGAAGGACCCACAAGGACAGCAGATCCCAATGTAGATTGTTATTCCCTGCCTTGTTCCCAATGTAGATCTTCACTCACCCCTCCTTCCTTGGCGGGGAGGCAAGGGATGCCATTTTGTGGTTCGCCTCTTGGGCCGGCCCTAGTCAAACAGGATAATGCCAGAGCTACACCATCTTAACCAGCAAGGAGTTGAGAGGGGACACACCAAATACAGACACACACACCCCCAGCCATCCCAGGTTCTGATTTGATCCTGGAATGTCCCACTTTTCCTTAGGCTGTCCCTATTTTCATTGGGAAATGTTGGAGGGTATGGAGTTATCCAACCATCTGAAGCCATCTGAAGGCAATCCTGTATAGGGAAATTTTAAAGTTTCTGGGTCAGTTTCAAGGGCAGCCCCACGTAGAGCGAGTTACATGTGTGGGGTATAAATTGCAAAGGGCTGTAATTTGAAAAATTATCTTTATGGAGTGGGATGCCCCTATTTCCATCGGAGGGTATGCTGTTCTCGTGTTGCCACCCCATGTGGACAGGGCACTCAGAGAATGGCCTCAGATGATGAACACGGATG
Source organism: Podarcis erhardii (assembly GCF_964252035.2). Classification (NCBI taxonomy): domain Eukaryota; kingdom Metazoa; phylum Chordata; class Lepidosauria; order Squamata; family Lacertidae; genus Podarcis; species Podarcis erhardii. Next base: position 4,118,043 of record NC_138497.1, on the reverse strand, counting down.
ATGAAGAAATGACCACCGCAGTTCTCAAGATACTGGGTTCTGCTCCTTTTCCTGAATCATACAACCTGTGAGGGCTCCAAGATTGTGAAATGACAGAGTTCGTTCAGCTTGTTCTGATTAGAAGAGTGGGGTGTGCGTGTTTGTTTGTGTGTGTGTGTGTGTGTGTGTGTGTGTGAGAGAGAGAGAGAGAGAGAGAGAGAGAGAGAGAAAGATTCTTGAGAGAGGAGAAGCTCAGGAAGAAGAAACAGATGACGTTTGCAAAGCTGATAATGAGCTTTGGGGTCTCTTAAAGGACTTGGATGTAACTTGAGTTCCCTTGAGCAGTTATTTACACAACATCACCCTTCAGTAAGGAGTGCCCAGGCCCTCCCAGCTCCCCATCTTCTCTGCCTTCTGGATTGTTTTATGAGCTATAAAGTTGCGTTGAGCATTTGAGTACTTCAATGTGGCCCAGAGGCAGAACTCATTTGGGTCATACCGTATTCACATTCGTTGGTATTGGATTTGAAATTCCACCATCTTTTAATGTCATATAACTTCCTGATATGTCCTCTAAGCCTGAAATCCACTGAAATAAATGGAAATTAATTCAGAGTGAATGTAGAACAGAGAAACACAAATCCATCAATTTTTAAAAAATTAAATAGACCCATTCTCCCTGCTGTATTCTTCCTTAGATAATGTAATTTAATGTAATATAATTAATAATATAATATAATATAATATAATATAATATAATATAATATAATATAATATAATATAATATAATATAATATAATATATACCCCGCCAATCTGGCTGGGTTTCCCCAGCCACTCTGGGCAGCTCCCAACCGAATATTAAAAACACAATACAGCATTAAACATTCAAAACATCCCTAAACAGGCCTGCCTTCGGATGACACCCCCAAAGATTTTAAGCCTTT